>NC_072428.2:103328214-103949107 GCF_028878055.3 Symphalangus syndactylus | reverse complement strand
TCTAATCTGTGTGTTTAGCACAGAAAACTTGTTAGTGCTATTAAGCACTGCTTTGGCAGCCTCTCACAAATTTTGGCCTGTTGTGTTTTTCATTGTTTAATTAAAAATGCTTTCTAATTTTATTTTTTATTTCTTCTTTATCCAAAGAAGTTTCCGTATCTTTGGAAATTTAAAGAGATCTTACTGCTAATAATTGTTCTCTGACCATTATGATCAGAGAACCTACTTTGTATGACTTGAATCATTTAAAATTTATTGAAACTTGTTTCATTGTCCATATTATAGTCTATCTGGGAGAGTGTTCTATGTGCACTTAAAAAGAATGTGAATTCTGCTGTTGGGAGAAATGTTCTACAAATGTCAGTCGTTGACGATGTTTTTCAAGTCTTCTATATCTGTACTGATTTTTCTGTCCACTTGTTCCATTAATTATTTATTGAGAATGGGGTATTCAAATCTTTGTCCTGTGTCATGGATTTGTCTATGTCTTCTTGCAGTTGTGTCAGTTGTTGTTTTTTTTTTGTTCATAGCTTTCATAACTCTGTTATTAGATGCACAAATATTTAGGAATGCTTTGTACTCTTAATGAATTGCCCCTTTATCATTATGAAATGTTTTAAAAAATTCTCATTATCATTCTTTGCTCTGAAATCTACTTTGTCTGGTATTTATATAGTCATTCTTCTTAAAACAACATTAGCATAGTATAATATTTTTCATACTTTTTATTTTTAATCTATTTGTGTCTTTAAAGTGTTTTTCTTGTCAGCACCATATCACTAGGTTTTGGTTTTTTAGCCAGTTTAACAGAATCTACTTTTGAATTGGGGTGGGTAAGTTATTGTCAGTTTATCTGGTTATCAATATGGTCAGGTTTAAGTCTATTATCTTGCCATTTGTTTTCTAATATCCCATCTATAGTTTTTCCCCCTTTCCTCTTTTTCTACCTTCCTTTAAGAAAGTATTTTTCGTGATTCAATTTTATTTATTTGGGTGGCCTTTATTTCTTTACTTTACTTGGATAATTGCATTAGGAATTACAGTAAACATTTCAAAATAATCACAGTTTACCTTCAAGTGATATTATACCACTTCATGTTAATATAGAAATTATAATTGTATACATCCATTTCTCTCCTGGTCATGTGCTTTTACTGCTTCACATTTTATTTTTACATTATGTTGTACACCTCACACTATTATTAGTTCATTTAAGCAGTCAGTTTTCTTTTAAAGAAACTTAAATAACAAGAAAAACATCTATTTCAAACTTTTCAGCCTTATATTTCCGTAAATGAACACCGGCACAAAATATAACCTAAATATTGCAGAGAATTACAGGAGGGCTTGCCCATTCGTAGACTCCTACTTTAGAAAGTAACATTGTCATGTAGGCAATGGGAGTTCAAAAACACCAGAACTCGACGTATTGGTCTTAATATGATTTCATTTACAATAATATTTGTGAGTCTTGTAGAAACTCTCATTGTAATATGTTCATATAATGTCACATCATGAAGCCATGAAATAATAATTCTGAGAACTATGTAGCAATGTAAGAAAATAATAATAAAATATTGTATGACATGACAAAAACAAGACATAAAGTTTTATGCACACTGTGAACATAACTACATATATACATATGCTATTTATGATATTTTTCACTAAAGGTAATAGAAAATCTGATTAAAAGTGGTGTAAACAGTAAGTGCTTATTTTTTTCTCACTTCACTAAGTACACACCTTAATAAAAGTATGCTATTTCAACATTGATTCTCAAAGGTCGGTGCTGTGTGGATTTCTCTTAGCCGTCACCTCATGGTCATAAGATGGCTGAACATTTTTCTCCTCAAATCCTTCTCACATGTTCCTATTTTTTTTAAATTTTTTTTATTATCCTTTAAGTTTTAGGGTACATGTGCACAATGTGCAGGTTTGTTACATATGTATACATGTGCCATGTTGGTGTGCTGCACCCATTAACTCTTCACTTAACATTAGGTATATCTCCTAATGCCATGCCTCCCCCCTCCCCCAACCCCACAACAGGCCCCAGTGTGTGATGTTCCCCATCCTGTGTCCATGTGTTCTCATTGTTCAATTCCCACCTATGAGTGAGAACATGTGGTGTCTGGTTTTTTGTCCTTGCGATAGTTTACTGAGAATGATGGTTTCCAGCTTCATCCATGTCCCTACAAAGGACATGAGCTCATCATTTTTTATGGCTGCATAGTATTCCATGATGTATGTGTGCCACATTTTCTTAATCCAGTCTATCATTGTTGGACATTTGGGTTGGTTCCAAGTCTTTGCTATTGTGAATAGTGTCACAATAAACATATGTGTACATGTGTCTTTGTAGCAGCATGATTTATAATCCTTTGGGCATATATCCAGTAATGGGATGGCTGGGTCCAATGGTATTTCTAGTTCTAGATCCCTGAGGAATTGCCACACTGACTTCCACAATGGTTGAACTAGTTTACAGTCCCACCAACAGTGTAAAAGTGTTCCTATTTCTCCACATCCTCTCCAGCACCTGTTGTTTCCTAACTTTTTAATGATTGCCATTCTAACTGGTATGAGATGGTATCTCATTGTGGTTTTGATTTGCATTTCTCTGATGGCCAGTGATAATGAGCATTCATCTGACAAAGGGCTAATATCCAGAATCTACAATGAACTCAAACAAACTTACTAGTAAAAAACAAACAACCCCATCAAAAAGTGGGCAAAGGATATTAACAGAGACTTCTCGAAAGAAGACATTTATGCAGCCAAAAGACATGTTCCTATTTTAACATGAAGTAAAATATTTCCCAGAAGAAATAACTGCCCTACCTTAATCAAACTACCTCTTGTCTCCCATTGGCCACATGTCCTTGCTGCAAGAGAGTCTGGAAAAACAAGCACTTGGTATTTTCAGCCTCTGTTGTGGAAGGGAGTTTTGTCTAACAAGAAAGAAAAGTTGGGAGACAACTGAAAATCTCGGGCACAATGTGTATATAAAAACACTCTAGAAATAAATTAACCAAGATAGTAATAGATGGTAGTTTTTGAGTAATTTGGAACTTTTTTTCCTACATTTTTTAAATTTTCATAAACATGCTCATAATACTTTCATGAATAATTTAGTTATATGAAGAGTAATTACCTTAGTTTCAGTGAGAAATAATAAACTAGAGCAACTCAAATTCTTCTTTTTTCTTTCTTAAGACAATGAGGTCAACCCGTGATATGGTTTGTCTGTGTCCCTACACAAATATTATCTTGAATTTTAGTTCCCATAATCCCCATGTCATGGGGGGGGAACAGGTGGAGATAATTGAATCATGGGGCAGTTTCCTCCATCCTGTTCTCATGCTACTGAGTTAGTTCTCATGAGATCTGATGGTTTTATAAGGGGCTTCCCCCTTCACTGGGAACTTAATCTTCTCCTTCCTGTTGCATGTGAAGAAGGATGCGTTTGCTTCCCCTTCCGCCATGATTTTAAGTTTCCTAAGGCCTCCCCAATCCTGCAGAACTGTGAGTCAATTAAACTTCTTTTCTTTATAAATTACCCAGTCTCAGGCAATATTTTATAGCAGCATGAGAACAGACCAATACAACCTGGTTGTCTCGTTTTCAATTACCTAACTTCCGAATTGGGTAAAGCCTTGATTTCTTACATTAGATAGACCATTTAAATGAACTGTTAACTGCTCATCTCTTCCCTTCCCATCTTTAGTTTCGTTATTGATGTCAATGGCTTTTGTTTTGAGATGAGAATAGAAAATTATTTGTGTAAGTAATTGTTTTTCCAAAAGTGAAATTATTATTTTACTTCTACTTATATATTTTGATGAGTACTCTGCACGTATTTATCAATTTTTAAATTTCTGATTGGGGTTAAAATACTATAATAAGCAACTGAACAAACAAGTGTTTGTTCAACAAATAAGTCTTGTGGCATCATTTATTATGTTTAACCAGAGAAACATATATATAATTTTATGTAATTTAAACAATTAATTTAAATTAAAACAAAAACATTACAAAAATGCAATGATGTAGATGCATGATTTGCCCACTTTCTTTATGATAAAATTAAAGCCCAGATGTCCATTGTGCCAAGGTGTTAATTTGGCACCATGCCTAAATTTAAAAATTGTGTGCTGAAAAAATTGAATGAAAGTTATTCTTATTCTTGGATCATTTATAATTTTTTTCCCATTCATATGCTTTAGAGTCATTTCAGTGAATCTTTACGAGGGGAGGAGGCCAATGCAGGTGCTTTCCTTATGATATTCACATAAGGTGAGAAGAGCATTGATATCTTTGACAAGGTACTTAGACAAGACAGGAAAATAAGGAGTTCCATGATTATAACGTCAATAGATGAATTTTCTTTTCTTCCTCATTGTTCTGTTGTGTCTATCTTGTCTTTTTTTTTTTTTTTTACCACTTCTATGCTTAGCCAAATATATAATTTTAATTTTATATTTTGGAAATTATGGTTTAATTTAGTATATTCCATAGACAATTATGAGTAGGAAAATTGTTAAGTAATCAGTAATTATGTTGTAATTCAGGTTTAAATTTTTTTCTACTTACCGGTGAAGACAGGAGGAGAAGAAAACACAATATAAATGACTATGTCAGTGTAAAATGCATTGTACCAAGTTTGCATCATGGAATTGATTAAAATATTTTGTTCATATACAATTCTTGTCGTTTTTGCAATTCTACTTCATTATTTTTATTAATTGTTTAGTGTCACCAATATATTTGAAAAAAGTGTATTTATACTTTTTAAAATAATAAATAAAATAACAGGGAAATGCATTATTAAAATGAAGACTCCCAGCTATGTATAAGCAGTTACATAACTACACCTAGTATTTCCAGGGGTAGGGGAGAGGCCATAAAACTCACCTACATGTTAATTCCTTTTGAAAATCGTAATGCATTTGACTTAAATCAATACCAACATCTTCTATTCAGACTTCTTAATATGCATCAGTTTTTTATACCTTTGTAAGACGGATATTGGAAATAGTGTGAAGACGTATAACATCATCTTTTCTACATATCCTGAAAAGTAGAATTTGGCATAAGACTGGTTTAACTTGTACTACATTCAAGTGAATTCATTACTGTCAGGGCTAGAAAAAATAAGCGTATGAAAGATGTGATTCTTCTTTAATATTGATCCTGAAATTATAGCATGATGGCGAGACCCTGTTACGCGCTGATCTCCAACTGAATAGTGCACATATATAATAAAGCAGTGGTTGTATGTTAATCCTAAGCTATGCATTCTGTCTTATAGAAATATATAGGGTTTTTCTCTATTTCCTCCATATATTCAAATTAGAGAATCTACCTTTTCCTGAGATTGACATCCTGATATGATGATGAAAATAATCAGGTTAAAGGAATTTGACATGCCACCAATCCTTTCTTAATTTATTTAGGATCCCAGTCTGTATCAGGAATTATGTCAGGCATTTGATATTTAGAGTTAAATAAAGTGAATTTTCTAATCTCAAATATCTTAATGTCTATAAGAAGAACAGACATGTGAATAATATATATCTGCCATATATTTCTAGCACCTAGTCAGAACCTGGCATACTGAGGGCAATTTAATAGTAATAGTAACAGTACCCCTACTGGTAGTAGTAATAATAATGTCTGACATTGAAAGTTTATTAAATACCAGGAATTTTTTTGAGGACTTTATTCATTTATTGCTCTTAAAAATGCCATTATGTAGATGCATGATTTGTTCATTTTCTTTTTGACAAAACTAAAGCTCAGATGGTCATTGTGTCAAGGTGTTAACTTGGTACCATGGCCAGCTCTATCTGGTGATACCAAGGAAAACTTCACAGATGTGCTGAACTCTGAAGAAAGAATACAAATTTACCAGGCAGAAAAATCCAGACAATGGACAGGCAAAGGGAACAGCCAATGTAAAGAGGCAGGAGAGATAAAAAGGAGTAGGAATCTGAGTATTTCAGTCAACTGCAACTTTAGAGTCTAGACAGAGAATGAAGATGAATTTGCAGAAGCAGGTAGGTGGCCAATCAAGGAAGGAAGATGTTACTTGCAACGGTAAGGATTTAAATGTAACAAAGAAGGGGGATTAGGTGTAGGAAATATTTAAAAGATAAGGACTACAGAACTTACTGATATAAAATGTGAGGAAAAGGGAAAAATCTAAGGAATTCCAAGTTTGTGACTTGGGTGAGTAAATGAGTGAGTCATTCAAAAGGGTGAGGAGGTTGAGTGGGAAGACTAAAATTTCAGTTTTGGGTCAAGTGATTTTGAGTTGTCTATCAAATATATAGGTGGTATGCCAAGTAAGCATGTATATATTTCTCAGAAGAGAAAGCTGAACAGGAGAAACAGGACTATCACTAGTGTGTATGGTGTTTGTCAAATCCAGGAACAGAGAAGACTCTGGGGACTGTGTAGAGTGAGAAGAGAATGGATAGAGTGAGAAGAGGATGGCAATAGAAATAAGGTAGCAAAATACAGTGAGAAGGAAAGACAAGAATTATAGGAGAAAGAAAACAGAGACACAAGAGAAATGGGTGTTTTTGAAAGCAGCAGGACATTTCTCTTTTCATGGCCGTTCCGCACCTATATTGTTCCTCAGTATGAAAATATACAACCAGGTGAAAAAACATGAACATCTCAATTGAACACTTAAAAATTATTTTTCTGTTTTACCCTGAAAATCATTTTTTCATCTGTCTATTAGTCTGAATTCATGTCTGAATCAATGATATGAAATCTATAATCATTTGAATATTTCCATTCTCTTAGATAGCTTGTTAGACATTAGGCATACATTTAAATAGGTAGAGTTTATTTTTATTTTTTGTTCTTATTTTACAATGAAGTGTTCTAAAAAGATAAACAGTAGTATATACAGAGGCTACTGGTTTTATCATATGTTTTCACAAGGTTTTGTCATATATATTTTCAAAAATGTTTATTGAATAATTAATACACAAATAAAACAGGGGTCTATTATTCTAAATCCCTTTAAGGTAGTGTTGGTCACAATGGACTCATTTAATTTTAAACATCTATTTTAAATGTCACCTTAACTTTGCCTCAGCAGAATGAAACTAATGCTTAAAGAATGGAGCATATCTGGGGCAAAATACTCCCAATCCCTACTTTTGAATGATGCAAATCAAGTACCTTATTCGAAAATTTAAATCTCACAATTCCTTTAGCAAAACTTTTAAAACCTGGGAAAAATAAAATGGTATTGTATATTTTCTTGAGTGACCAGAAAACCACATGCATTTTAAATTTAGATATCTGACAGGGAAGTGTTACATGTCTGTGGCAGGATTAATTTTTGCTCTGTCAGAACTGACCTGGTGCTATAGTTATTTTAAGCTCTGGAAATGCAGAAGTGTTATGGTTGCCAAATACTAGGTGCCATCTAGTGGCCATTGGGAGTTAAGACAAATGTTCACAATAATTCCAAAGTGTTCTGATTATTTCCCCAATTTTTAAAATCATTTTTAAATCATGGTGAGTTACATTTGTTGCTTTCTAATTATACAATTCAGCTTTTTCAGGTTTCAAATCCCTCAAATTTATATTCCTGCAAAAGAAATATCCTTCAGCGCTATTGCTGTTACTGTTAGAATCTTGATTGGTTTAACTTTTCAACTTTCGGTCAAGAGATTTTCTTTCTTGATTTTAGTAGAAGGGATATTACCCATATAATACATTCTTATTAAAATGAGTGTTGGAGAGATTGTATTGTTTTCCAAAAGGCTCAAATTTATGTTTTACTTTTCTTCCCTAAATTAGAGTTGTTTATAATTTGAGGATGCCCTTCCAAGGTGGACTAAGGGTCAAGTAGAAGCATTCGAGTGATATTACTAATTCCCATAGTTAATCATTTTGAATGTAGAAAATTAATAGCTTTGGATTTGTGTAAAAGACAGATGTAAAGTTTCATGAAAACCTTTAACATTTTGGGATTCTTAAGTAGGACAAATTTTGATCCAGTGAGAAATGTGGACAAAATCCAGGTCTGGTGCTTTCCGTCTCCAAGAACTTGTTAGAAATAAAAAATTAATAAATTATAGTGTATGTAATTGTCTTTGGTAAGCATAATAATGTTGTGATAACATAATTTGATATTGATACTTATTCTGACAACAAATAGTAAATAAGATTATAACTCATTTTACCAAATGAAAGTAAAAACTGAGAAAGATTAAACACTATTATTATCTTGCCATCTGGCATTTACATACATTTATTATGTAGTTTTGATGCAGCACATTGGTTTTATTTTGGCAACAGTGCATCATTTATTTCTTTTGGGAAGTAATATTCAATTTGGAAAATTGTACATTAGCTCCATGGTAAAGCAAAGGTTTTATTAAGATTCTGTAATTTGGACTGGAAAGACACCATTTCAGTGTCACAATCCTGCTGTGCGTATAGGAAATGAAATACTTAGAACTCATAAATATCATATGTTTAGTAGGGATTATATACAAGATGCCTGGGCAAGGGCTACATTCAATCAATCAACAAATATTTATTTGACTTATTTATGTATTTATTGAGACAGAGACTCCCTCTGTCACCCAGGCTGTGGTGCAGTGGTGTGATCTCAGCTCACTGCAACCTCCACCTCCTGGGTTCAAGCGATTCTTATGCCTCAGCCTCCAGAGTAGCTGGGATTACAGGAGTGTGCCACCATGCCAGGCTAATTTTTGTATTTTTAGTATAGACGGGGTTTCACCATGTTGGCCAGGCTTGTCTCAAACTCCTGGCCTCAAGTGATCTGCCTGCCTCAGCCTCTCAAAGTGTTAGGATTACAGGCATGAGCCACCATGCCTGGCCAACGAACATTTATTGGATATATACCATTAGCAAGGAGCTAGGAATATATCTGTGAACAAGACAGACAATGTTGTTGCCTTTAAGAGGATAGTATCTTAGGAGTAATATTTACAAGAGATATTTGATGGACAAGTAAAAACTAAATAATAACATTTCAGTTAGTAAAAAATAAACTCACAGTGGATTGGAGAATTCGACTATTTAGATGCAAAATAGAAAAATATTTAAAAGGGTCCTTAATAATTTACTTGATGATTTGAAAATATCGGAAACTGCTTTTATAGGCACTTCTGTAGGCACTTTATATTCAGACAGTAGTTTGATACAATATTCCTTCCTATCATAACCCATGTCGTTACAGTGAGTTAACACCTGTCTCCGAGTTTTAAAAATTAAATACTAATGAAAGCAGTAACCCATCACTATAACTCTGTGCCTCACTATACAATGCTCTGAAGAGATGTGTGTAACAAGGTTATTTTTTTGTTGTTGTTGTTTATATGCTTTGTAAAACAAGTTGGCGGTTTATTTAAAAAGTTAGATATACACTACCATTTGATGGAGCAATTTATTGAAATATTTAACTCAGTAGGACATAACATGAAATTATTTTATTTTTTTACCAATCATTGCCCCAATAACGACTATGTTAAGTCTTATTTTCCTGATGGGTAGCAGATCTTCTAAGAATTTTTAAGCAGATTTCCAAGGCTTTGCAGTCATTTAAAGTTATCATAATCTATAATTTTAATACCAGAATCAGTCATTTTAATACAAGATGATTCAAGTTCAGTTATCTGCAGCAGCATCTATTTAATCAGTAGGAAATGGGTGCATCCCTTGCCATGCCAAAGAAGAGGAGTGGCAGTTTTGATCATTTGGAGGCTGTGGGACAGAACAAATGCTAAATTCAGAGAGGACAAGGGAGGTCTGATCTGAACACTAAAATTTCCAAAATGAAAGAGGGAACAATGGTAGAGAGGTATTGTGATGGAGATTAGTATGTGTGACACATTAAACCATTGCTTAATTTATGATCAAAGTAGACTTCGACTCCCCCGCTTTCTTCGGCCTTATTATTAATACTCAGCATAGCCCAGGCAACACAGCAGGGAGTAAATAGTGTGATTTTTATTTTAAGTTGAAGGCCCATTAATTGTTTTCCAGGTTCAAATACAAGATATCTAAGGAGGTGAAAGACTGGAAAAGGTTGGGTAGAAAAGGGAGATGGCTGAATCCAGTTAAAAAACCAGTAAAGTGTTTCACTAACTTACTAGTAGCTGGTTATTTTAAACACAATTGATTATATGGATGTCACTTTAGGTAGCATTCTATACTGTTTAAAGTCACTTATAAAACACCTAATATTTGTTATAAAATACCATTTCCTTATTAAAAAAGTGATGAGTAAATAAAATCACTTTTTGAACTTATACTTTTATCCTTTATGTCTATTTTATTTGTGAAACATACATATTGAAATTATGCCTAGAAAGTTCTTTCAGTTCCTTACAGAAAATAATTCTATAAATACAAGGTTCTATTATTATTATATAGTGGGTGTTAGACAATACAAAGCCTACATGACTCAGTTATATTTGCATAGCACTTTTATTTTTTTAGCACAATTGTCTTTGTAATAGCATAAAATGCCATTGTGGGGATAATGCTCTATTGAATTGGAGCCCACAGAAATCTGTGTGAATATGCATTTAGCACTCTGTATCACACCTTATTAATGACAGTATAAATGTTAATACAGTTTTATTGCTGTAAGAAATGTTGGCTGTACTTACTTATTTTCATGTTTGTTTCTTTTATGATGGAAGTAAAGGAAAAGGAGATTAGGCATGGATGAGACTTTTAATGGAGGTTTTGCTGGTAAAATATTTGAATTTCTATTCTCATTGCACACTACTTGGTCAAGTGAGGAAACACATTGGTCCCTTTCTTCTGAGATATCTTGTTTCCTTTGGGAATAGAGAAAGAGTTCACATAAATGATATTTACAAATATGACACAAACTATTATTCATTTTGTCTCTGTGGTATAAATCTTTCTAACATGGATTATATGCATTCCAATATTCATAAAGTTAGATAAATACAATAATATTTGCTTGAGAAAAAGCAATATAAAGTAAAATTACTACAGATATTTATGGGAAGGAGAAAAATATGCCAGGGAGTAAAAAAGAAGTACAATAGAATTGTTTAGTATAAGTAGCTTCTAGGGAGAGAAAGGGATATGACAGTGATATGGAAGTGCTGGGAAGGGAAGAGCGTGGTACCCTTTAAGTTATGTGGAAGTGGGGAAGGGAAGTGCTGGGTAGAGGAGGGCGTGGTCCCTGGCTGGGTCTCCACCCCCATGGACCTAGGTGAGGACAGGCGTTTCCTGCCCAACTGTTGCATTTCCCAAGACCACCCTGACCGGCCACACCCCCATCCACCTGAGACCCTAGCAAGGCAGAGACAGAGGCAGCTGGAGGTGGAGAGGAGGACATCAGTGGAGGAACCCACAGAGGCACCTGGACGTGGAGAGGAGCATACAGGTGGAGGAACACACAGGCAGTTGGACTTCGAGAGGAATGCACCAATGGGCACTGGCAGATTGATGGGCCACCAACTGGCAGAACTAAGCACAGTTTGGCCAGGGCAGTCAGAGGAGAAGCCCAGGCCGCCCGGGCTGCTGAGTGCCCCATCTCCAGGGGAAAACCATCTCCCTTCTGGCTCCCCCATCTGCTGAGAGCTACTTCCACTCAGTAAAACCTTGCACTCATTCTCCAAGTCGAGGTGTGATCCGATTTTCTAGTACACCAAGGCAAGAACCCAGGATACAGAAAGCCCTCTGTCCTTATGACAACGTAGAGGGACTGAGCTGGTTAACACAAGCCTATAGACGGAAAAACTAAATAAGCAAAACTAAAAGAGCACCCTGTAACACATGCCCACTGGGGCTTCAGGAGCTGTAAACATTTACCTCTAGACACAGCCGTGAGGTTGGAGCCCCAGAGCCTGCCTGTCTGTATGCTCCCCTAGAGGTTTGAGCAGCTGGGCACTGAATAAGTGAGCCACACCCCCATTGCATGTCCTACTAGGGGGACAAGGGAACCTTTCCTGTTTCAAAAGGAGGTACAGGAGTAGGAGATAGAGAAAGGCAGGAGGTATTGAAGAAAGACTTCTTCTTTTAAAAGTTTCTGTATCTTTACCCTTTACCCTCCTCTTATTTTTGGAGGACTAGGTGGAAAGTATTTTAAGGCCAGCATTAGCAATGTTTAAGTTTATGGGTTCTTGCCTTAGAGTTAAATTAAACCATCTGTTTAAACATAATAGATTTGCTTCTTGTGTTTATCTGCTATCCCTCAAACCCCATTGAAATGACAGTAAAGACAAAAGTAAAGTTTTAGGCCAAAAGGAAGAATAAAGTTTTGGGGACGAGATGAACAATGGATAAAACCTTTCAACAAAATTTTGAAAGAAGGAAATCAAAAGGAAGATTGGTAACTAACTTAAGGTGGAACTGAGGCAATGTAAGATATGTATGTAAGAAGAGAAGGGAAAGCAAGAAAAGCATTGACAATTTGCTCCAGAAACTCTGAAAAACAGTGATTAGAAGCATCAGCTAATTGACAAAAGGTGGAGGATGAGATTGATGGTCTTATTCAGAGCAATTGGGTCCTTGGGGCTCCTCATTCTTCCTGAGAAGCTCACTACCACCCCTCTCATCTTTAAAGGGCGCACTCCTTCCTGATACAATGAATGAAAACAGATCCTTGACAAGGGACATTCTCAAGACATTGCAAAACGACATGAAGCTGCTCCTATATAAATAGAGGATCCAAAAAGTGACAGACATATGACAGATCATAAACAGTAACTGGAAATCAGAATGCAGTTGGAATTATCTTAAGAATAACACTGAGAATTAGAAAATAATGAAGCAATACTTTCAAATTTCAGCTTAGCTTAAAGCACCCAGCCAAACTATCAATTAAGTGTGAGGCTAGAATAAAGATGCTTCCTAGTGTACACAGACAAAAAGTATATCCCCAAAACATTTTTTCTTAGCAACCTAATAAAGGTTACATATTGGCAAAACATAACTGTAAACATCATTTTGGTCAAAATGAAACATTCATTTACAATTACTGATGAGTTTCTCTATTTGGGAGTTATTTTAACCACAGATGCAATGGAATCTGTCTATGTTAAATATGTCTATGTTAAAACTTTCTAGTTTATGGAGTACAACCACATAAAGCAAGTTAACAAATACCCAGAATTTGAAGGTATGAGGCACTATGTTTAGTATTTTCATGTTATTGTAGTTCTCTTCTTGTGGTTTCACAAAGTAGAGCTGGTCTATTTTTAGATATAACTTTGCCTGCAAATGCAATCACTTTAGGAGACTTCTGAATTGCCTTCTGGGATTTTTTTTCTATGCCAATTATTATAGGAAGAAAACAAAGAAGCTAGTGTGAAAGGAAGAAAGTAATGTTTAAAGATAAGTCACTCTTCAGACTTCCTCAATGTCTACATTCTTGAAGATCTTATATACCTTTGATCTCATTATTTACTGAGCATATGTGGACAAAGTCCTCCACTAGGAGGTAGGCTTAAGATATGACCCTTCTCTCAGTCACTTTAAAGTCTAGTTCATTTAGTTTATGGTCAAGAAATACATTCCATTTCCTCTAGGTTATCCAATTTGTTGGCATATAGTTGTTCATAATAGTCCCCTTATGATTTTCTTTATTTCTGAGGCATCTGTTGTAACTTCTCCATTTTCATTTCTGATTTTGAGCCTTTCCTCTTTTTTAAAAAAAACTAATCCAGCTAGGGATTTGATAAATTCCTAGAAATATATAACATACCGCAATTGAATCAAGAAGAAATAGAAAGGCTGAACCAATAAAAAATAAAGAGATCGAAGTAGTAATTTAAAACCTCTCAACAAAGAAAAACTCAGGACCAGATGGCTTCATGGCTAAATTCTACTAAACATTTAAAAAAGAATGACTATCAGTCCTTCTTAAACTCTTCCAATAAATAAAAAAGGAAATATTTCCAAACTCTTTTTATGAGTCCAGCTTTACCCTGACACCAAAGGTAGACAAAAACACCACAAGAAAACTTTATATCAATATCTCTGAAGAACGTAGATGCAAAAATCCTCAATAAAATACTAGAAAATAAAATTCAACAAGATTATAAAAAAAGATTGTGCATTATGATTAAGTGGGATATGTCCTTGGGATGCAAGCTTGGTTTAACATAAGCAATTGGTCAATGTGATACATCATGTTAACAAAATGAAAGATTAAAACCACATGATCATCTCAACAGAGGCAGAAAAATATTTGACAAAGTTCAACATTCTTCCATAACAAAAACTCAACAAATTAGATGTAGAATAAAATGTACTAAAAAGGGCATGTATGATAATCAATGGGAAACACTAAAAACTTTTCTTTTAAGATTCAATATAAGGCAAAGATGCTCACTCTCATTACTTCTATTCAACATAGTACCAGCAAGAGCAATGAGGTAAGACAAAAAGGGAATTCAGATTGGAAAGAAAGAAGTTAAATTATCCCTATTTGCAGATGACATGATCCTACATGTGGAAAAATCTAAGTACTCCATAAAAAACTGTTAGAACTAATAAATAAATTTGCTAAAGTTGCAGGATACAAATCAACACACGAAAATCAGTTGCATTTCTGTACACCGATAATGACCTATCAGAAAAATAAATCAAGAACACAACCCTATTTATAATAGCATCAAAAAGAATAAAATGCTTAGGAATAAATTTAACCAAGGAGGTGAAAAATCTTTACACTGGAAACTACAGAACATTGATGAAAGAAATGGAAGAAGACACAAATAAATGAAAAGGTATCATGGGTTCATGGATCAGAAAAGCTAGTATTGTTTAAATGCCCATACTACCCAAAGTGATCTATAGATTCAATGAAATTCCTATCAAAATTCCAATGGTATTTTTCAAAGAAATAGAAAAAAATCCTAAAAATTGTATGAAACTACAAAAGATGCCAAGTAGCCAAGGCAATCTTGAGAAGGAAAAGAAAAGTTGGAGGCATCACACTTTCTGATTTCAAATTATATTACAAAGCTATCATCATTGAAACTGTATAATCCTGGTATAAAAACAGTCACATAGACCAGTGGAACACAATAGAGAGTCCAGAAATATTTTCAACAAGGGCACCAATAAAACACAATGGGGAAAGTTTCTTCAATAAATGGTGTTTAGAAAACTGGATCTCCATATACAAAAGAATGAAATTTGCTCCTTATCTTACATCAGATGCAAAAATCAACTCAAAATGGATCAAAGATCTAATTGTAAGACCTGGAACTGTAAAACTTCTAGAAAAGAACAAAAGGGAGAAAACTCAGGGAATAAGTTTTTGAATATCTCACTAAAAGCTCAGGCAAACACAACCAAAAATAAACAAGTGGTACTACATCAAACTAAAAACTTCTGCACAGCAATGTAAACAATAAATAAAATTAAAAGTCAACAAATGGTTTTGGAGAAAATATTTGTGAATTATAAATTTGATAAGTGGTTAATATCCAAACTATATGAGAACTTCACACAACTCAATAGCAAAAAATAAAATAAAAAAAAACAACAGAAAATTACCTGATTTAAAAATGGGGAAAGGACCTAACTAAACATTTCTTCAAAGAAACATAAAAATGACCCACATATATATGAAAAGGTTCTCAACATAACTAATTATAAGGGAAATGCAAGTTAAAACCACAATGAGATATTATTTCAACTGTTAGGATGGCTATTATCAAAAAGATAACAGATAAGTGTTGACAAGGATATGGTGAAAAAAGAACCCTTTTATATTGTTGGTGGGAATATAAATTCATGCAGCTGTTATGAAAAACACTATGAAGTTTGCTAAAAAAAAAAAAATTAAAAATAGAACTGCCATCTGTCCCTGAAATCTTCTTCTGGGTATGAACCCAAAGGAAATGAAATCAGCACCCTGTAGGGATATCTGTACTCCTAAGTTCATTGCAACATTATTCATAATAGCCCAAATGGTGGTTACATATATTGGTGGTTACATATATAAATGGTTACATATACCATTTATATATGGCATGTACATATATGTGTGTGTGTGTATATATATATATTTATATATATATATATATATATATATATATATATATCTTGCCATTCATGATAATATGGATGAATCTCTAAGGAATTATGTTAAGTGAAATAAGTCAAAGAAAGACAGATACTGCATGATCTCAATTATATGTAAAATCTTCAAAAAATCAAATATATAGAAACAGAGTAGAACAGTGGTTACTGAGAGCAGAGGTGGGGTGGGGTGGGTGGAGAATGAGAAGTTGATCAAAGTGTAGAAAGTTTTGTAGGATGAAGCCTCAAGATCTGATGTATAGCATGAAGACTATAGTTAATAATAATATTATATTGAATACTGGAAATGTAATAGGATATATCTATACTATTATATAATGCTTATTTCTTAGAGCATAAACTTATAATTGTAAATTCTTTTTCTGCCCTTCGAGATATATGTAAATCTTTTTAAAAGTTTCTTGCCAGTTTTACAACCCAAGAATGTCTTTCTCAAGGGTCTGGGAGCCATCCTTTTGAAATGTAAACATCAAGGGGGATGGCACCCCTACCTCCAGTTTCTTTGGGAAGATAGAAGCCTAACTGGTGGCTATCTTGCTCCAAGTTCAAAACTATCACCTGTCATAAAGACATGTGTTTGTTTCTCCTTTATGTAAACCCAATTACTAGGTGAATTTAGAATGAACTATGTAAGACAAATGATACTGTCAAATCTTCTTACTTAAGGACTAGTTATCGTTTGCCCTGAAAACATGTGTGAAATGGGTCATCTCTGTTTGCCTTTATATAAGGGTGAGATTTCTTTCTGTGTTTATGATCTCTTAGTAGATTTCCTGTGATGGGCATCATATTCTGGTTTAATGCTTTATCCATTAATAAAACTGTTTTCTTTCCCATCCACCTTTATGGAGAGGTTTTTGGGTTGGGAAGATTTTGTTTTTAGTTATATTTCCTCAACAACATAGAAGTGTTTTCCAAATATAGTTGTTATGTATGAGTCACATACTCTCTCCACAGATCTGCTGAGTTAGAATTTCTCAGGGTCTAAGAGTTTGTGTGTGTATGTGTATTTTAGTGTACCCTGGTGATTCTGTTGGACAAGCGATGAGATCCCGGACTAATTTATTATTTGTGTTGACTTATATAAACATTTGTAAATTTCAGACACGTGAAATATTTGGTGCCCAATGAAAACATAAACTCCTAAATTGCAGGGGTTCTGTCTTGTTTGAATTTTGACTTCCATATAGGATCAGGTAGTAAGGGCATTTGCCACATAGTGGTGACTCAACAAATCCTGTTTTGTTTGTTGGCATTTTGACAATGCCTTGGGAAAAATTTTATAATCTCTCTCAGAAATGTATTTCAATTTATCTCCCTTTTATCTATCTTTAGCCACTTATCCTAAATTCCTACTATTTCCCTTAAAGTCCCATCATATCTTCTTAGCATATTACTTAGCATAGTACATCATAAGCTTAATTTTCAAAATTTAAACTCTACTTGGAATTATTATTATTCAGGCCCATCTCATTTGTCCCTATTTAATTACCACAAAAAAACACAGAAAAGCAAAACATTCAAATCATTTTCCTTAATTTTCTGGTAGTTGTAAAACGTGATAGTGCTATAAAATATTTTCAGTTATATGGCACTTTTTATAAAAATATTTACTCATTTATTAATATAATGCCATAATTTATGAGATTCATAGGAATTACACTCATTGTATGGGTGAGTAAATTTATTTTTCACCGTAGCCTGTGTTGGGAATATAAATAGGAAAAAAGTAGTTTATTTAAATATTTAAACTAATTAAAAATTTTGAACTGCCAAATAACTATGTCAATATCCAAGTTTATTTCTAAGTTTTCCTGTCTCATCCTAATGCAAGCTTTATTATGATAAACTTTTCCAAACTAATGTATATATTTGTGCTTGGATTTGTTATTAATGATATGTGTTTATTATTCTGCCCCAGTTCTTTTTTAAACAGTGAGCAATTGAATGTTAAAAGAAGGATTTAAGTGCCACAACCATTTATTGATTGGAAATAGACCACATTATGTACTTTTTGTCAGTTTTTCTCACAGATTTCCTGGCCGAACTCATCAGAGTTACTCATTGTTAAAGTAGTGCCTCAGGGTTTAGTTCTTGGACTCTATTTTTTTCCAGTTTTTAAAACCTGGGTTCTTCATTTGGAGGCAATGCTAGTTATCAAATTCGTGCTGCTATCATGTGTGTGGGTGGTGTTTGTGTGTTTTATAAACTGTTTGCTTATGCAACTTCCAAAAGAATCTTCAAATACTGTATTACCAAGCTGAATATTATCTAATTAACCAAGACGGCCTGACAGACTGGGAGGTTATCATAAAATAATCACAGCCCTCAGGTGCTGTGAGGCACTGGGTGCAGCTAAGTGTCTCTAATTCCCCGAGGGGGTGATTAGCTGATGATAACAATGCTCCCTTGAGTTGTTTCATTGCTTTTATTAAAAAGTCTTTATTGTGGAGAAAATGTTTATTTTTATGCAGAAGGAAGACAGAGTTGACAGTTTAGACTGTAGAATGAATAGCAGTTTCTTCTGACTTGGGGTACCCGCCATGACAAAGCTGCTCATTTGGAATGCTTCTCAGCCAATCTGAATGTTGTATGGGTGAGTAAATTTATTTTGCACAGTAGCCTGTGTGGGGAATATAAATAGGAAAGAAGTAGTTTATTTAAATATTTAAACTAATTAAAAATTTTGAACTTCCAAATAACTATGTCAATATCCAAGTTTATTTCCAAGTTTTCCTGTCTCATCCTAATGCAAGCTTTATTATAACAAAGTTTTCCAAACTAATGTATATGTTTGTGCCTGGGTTTATTATTATTGATATGTGTTGCTATATAAGCTCCATGTTGACTACCTCAGTGCTTCTGCAATAAAGCCCAAATTTCATATAGGACAGTTGTAAAATTGTGTTTTCAAGTTAATGGTGTGGGTTTTCAATAATTAGAAAATGGCCCATTTTGTAGAATAGCTGCATGTGAAAAACTGACCAATGATTCAATGCAAAGCAAACAAACAAACAAACAAAACAAAAAACTTTGAGTCATTTGGGTATTCAGATGAGTGGCCTCTGACCCCACAATTAAAGAGATCAGTTGATTTGGGAAATACAAATGAATACCAGTGAAACTGTGAGATAGACACCAGAAAGCTTGACCTCCTTTTGATGCTTCTCTATTTTCTCCCCACAAATCCAATGCCACATCTACATATCAGAGTGAATTTTAAAATAGTCCATCGGACAGGTCCATAGGGTGCCCAGTGGCTTCCATGGTGAAACAGAATAAAATGTGAACTCCTTCTGATGATTGGGAAAGCCTCACAAGAGCTGTTCCAGTGACTTCTCAGACCTCATGCCTACCTCCTTCAAGATGCTCCAGCTCTGCCAGCCTTCCTCCTCACACTGGAAAAGGCCACACTTTTCTCAGGGACTTCACACTTGTTATTCTCTGTGACTGAAACATTCTTTCAGGACATCACCTGGCTACCTCCTCTCACCATTCCACTTTAAGCTTGAAAGTCACCACCTTAGAGGCCTTTCCTTTCCACTCTCCCTAAAATGAGCATCTCACACATAGTCTACTCTATTACCCTATTTTAGTTTCTTCATAGCGCATATTAACTATTGAAATTGTATCAACTTGAGGTCTGTATTCACCAAGCAGAATGTAAGTTCATGAAGGCAGAGACCATCTCTCTTGCTTCCACTAGAGCCTCAACTATTAGACTTGTGTCTCACGTGTAATAAACAGGCACAGAAATGTTTGTTTAATTAATTTATAACCAATGTTACCATCATATATATTTTTGATTGCCTACTCATCATCCCTCACCTCCCTTCTTCCTAACGGAACTGAGATTTCAAATTTCAATCTTCTGCCTTCAGCTAATCTACATCAGGACAAGCTGGACCAAGGCCAGCTTCCAACAATGGGTCCCCGTGGCAGGTGAGCAAGGAATGGACATGCCGCCCAGTGGAAGCCAATGAGACTTGATGAGGGACTTGGCAGAGATTTCTGAGAAAGTTTTTCATCACTTTTATATAAGAGCTTCAAGGACAAATTCCTCTTTGTTTCCTTGATCATTGTCATGGCACTTGCAAGGCAGATGAGTGACAAGAAACTCCTTCATTTAATCAGGAGTGTTTGCGTCATTTAACAGATATTATTTATTTACAGTGAAGATTGAAAACCTTGATTTTCATGGGAGTTTAAATTTATTGTAGTGTTATTTTGTGTAGCCTCTAGGATCCTTTGATTCAGAGAAGCAAGGGTTGATCTTACATAGAAGGCCATCCCACATGCACAGACAAAATCAGGCAAATCAAACCATTAAAAAAATTACACAATTACAGTTTATTTATGTAAATAGTGTTTCATAGTCTATTCTGCAAAACCTTAATGAGTTTATTTACAATGTTTTGATTTCCCATTTTTATTAGCAGATAAGCTACTAAATACACTATTTAAGGGTCATAAATAAATGGTTTTCACTGCCATGGTATACCAGAAATAAATATGAAATTCTCCAGAATTCCTAAGTCAACTGTTGAATCTAAAAGTCAGCATTAATGGGGTAAAGTTTAGGTGCCAAGAGGCCTGATATCTGAAAAGTAAACATGATATGAATGTTAGTAAAATAAATTAGAACTGAAAGAAGGATATAGTTTGAAAAGTAAACATGAGTTTAATCTTAAATGGGGAACTAAGCATTTAATGTTGAAACAGAGAAAAACATATATGATGAATAACATAAAAAAAGCTGGGCGAACTATAGAAGAATACTTTTTGTTTATATAGTGCTCCTTTCCCCTTAAAAAGTTCTGGGCTTTATTTATTCTCACTAAAATATGATATATAGAATATTTACTAATAAGCACATGTAGTTTTGAATAACGATGATAGTAGCTAACATTTATGGAGTAATTGCTGTGTGCCAGCCATTGTTGTTCTAGGGCTTTACGTACATTAACTCAACTTAATATTCTTTTCTTTTAATTAATTAATTAATTAATTAATTTTTTGAGACGGAGTCTCGCTCTGTCGCCCAGGCTGGAGTGCAGTGGCGCAATCTCGGCTCACTGCAAGCTCCACCTCCCGGGTTCACGCCATTCTCCTGCCTCAGCCTCTCCGAGTAGCTGGGACTACAGGCACCCGCCACCACGCCCAGCTAATTTTTTGTATTTTTAGTAGAGACGGGGTTTCATCGTGGTCTCGATCTCCTGACCTCGTGATCTGCCCGCCTTGGCCTCCCAAAGTGCTGGGATTACAAGCATGAGCCACCGCGCCCAGCCATTCTTTTCTTTTTATTATCCTTTAAGTTTTAGGGTACATGTGCACAACGTGCAGGTTTGTTACATATATATACATGTGCAATGTTGGTGTGCTGCACCCATTAACTCGTCATTTAACATTAGGTATATCTCCTAATGCTATCCCTCCCCGCTCCCCCGACCCCACAACAGGCCCCAGTGTGTGATGTTCCCCTTCCTGTGTCCATGTGTTCTCATTGTTCAATTCCCACCTATGATTGAGAACATGCAGTGTTTGGTGTTTTGTCCTTGCAATAGTTTGCTGAGAATGATGGTTTCCAGCTTCATCCATGTCCCTACAAAGGACATGAACTCATCCTTTTTTATGGCTGCATAGTATTCCATGGTGTTTATGTGCCACATTTTCTTAATCCAGTCTATAATTGATGGACATTTGGGTTGGTTCCAAGACTTTGCTATTGTGAATAGTGCCACAATAAACATGTGTGCATGTGTCTTTATAGCAGCATGATTTATAATCCTTTGGGTATATACCCAGTAATGAGATGGCTGGGTCAAATGGTATTTCTAGTTCTAGATACCTGAGGAATCACCACACTGACATCCACAATGGTTGAACTAGTTTACAGTCCCACCAACAGTGTAAAAGTGTTCCTATTTCTCCACATCCTCTCCAGTACCTGTTGTTTCCTGACTTTTTAATGATGGCCATTCTAACTGGTATGAGATGGTATCTCATTGTGGTTTTGATTTGCATTTCTCTGATGGCCAGTGATGATGAGCATTTTTTCATGTGTCTTTTGGCTGCATAAATGTCTTCTTTCGAGAAGTGTCTGTTAATATCCTTCACCCACTTTTTGATGGGGTTGTTTGTTTTTTTCTTGTAAATTTGTTTGAGTTCATTGTAGATTCTAGATATTAGTCCTTGGTCAGATAAGTAGATTGCAAAAATTTTCTCCCATTCTGTAGGTTGCCTGTTTACTCTGATGGTAGTTTCTTTTGCTGTGCAGAAGCTCTTTAGTTTAATTCGATCCCATTTGTCAATTTTGGCTTCTGTTGCCATTGCTTTTGGTGTTTTAGACATGAAGTCCTTGCCCATGCCTATGTCCTGAATGGTATTGCCTAGGTTTTCTTCTAGGGTTTTTATGGTTTTAGGTCTAACATTTAAATCTTTAATCCATCTTGAATTAATTTTAGTATAAGGTGTAAGGAAGGGATCCAGTTTCAGCTTTCTACATATGGCTAGCCAGTTTTCCCAGCACCATTTATTAAATAGAGAATCCTTTCCCCATTTCTTGTTTTTGTCAGGTTTGTCAAAGATCAGATAGTTGTAGATATGTGGCATTATTTCTGAGGGCTCTGTTCTCTTCCATTGGTCTATATCTCTGTTTTGGTACCAGTACCATGCTGTTTTGGTTAATGTAGCACTGTAGCATAGTTTGAAGTCAGGTAGCGTGTTGCCTCCAGCTTTGTTCTTTTAGCTTAGGATTGACTTGGCAATGTGGGCTCTTTTTTGATCCCATATGAACTTGAAAGTAGCTTTTTCCAATTCTGTGAAGAAAGTCATTGGTAGCTAGATGGGGATGGCATTGAATCTATAAATTACCTTGGGCAGTATGGCCGTTTTCACGATATTGATTCTTCCTACTCATGAGCATAGAATGTTCTTCCATTTGTTTGTATCCTCTTTTATTTCTTTGAGCAGTGGTTTGTAGTTCTCCTTGAAGAGGTCCTTCACATCCCTTGTAAGTTGGATTCCTAGGTATTTTATTCTCTTTGAATCAATTGTGAATGGGAGTTCACTCATGATTTGGCTCTCCGTTTGTCTGTTGTTGGTGTATAAGAATGCTTGTGATTTTTGCACATTGATTTTGTATCCTGGGACTTTGCTGAAGTTGCCTATCAGCTTAAGGAGATTTTGGGCTGAGACGATGGGGTTTTCTAGATATGAAATCATGTCATCTGCAAACAGGGACAATTTGACTTCCTCTTTTCCTAATTGAATACCCTTTATTTCTTTCTCCTCCCTGATTGACCTGGCCAGAACTTCCAACACTATGTTGAATAGGAGTGGTGAGAGAGGGCATCCCTCTCTTGTGCCAGTTTTCAAAGGGAATGCTTCCAGTTTTTGCCCATTCAGTATGATATTGGCTGTGGGTTTGTCATAGATAGCTCTTAGTATTTTGAGATACGTCCCATCAATACCTAATTTATTGAGAGTTTTTAGCATGAAGGGCTGTTGAATATTGTCAAAGGCCTTTTCTGCATCTATTGAGATAATCATGTGGTTTTTGTCATTGGTTCTGTTTATATGCTGGATTACATTTATTGATTTGTGTATGTTGAACCAGCCTTGCATCCCAGGGATGAAGCCCACTTGATCATGGTGGATGAGCTATTTGATGTGCTGCTGGATCTCGTTTGCCAGTATTTTATAGAGGATTTTTGCATCGATGTTCATCAGGGATATTGGTCTGAAATTCTCTTTTTTTTTGTTGTATCTCTGCTGGGCTTTGGTATCAGGATGATGCTGGCCTCATAAAATGAGTTAGGGAGGATTCCCTCTTTTTCTATTGACTGGAATAGTTTCAGAAGGAATGGTACCAGCTCCTCCTTGTACCTATGGTAGAATTTGGCTGTGAATCCGTCTGGTCCTGGACTTTTTTTGGTTGGTAAGCTATTAAATATTGCCTCAATTTCAGAGCCTGTTATTGGTCTATTCAGAGATTCAACTTCCTGGTTTAGTCTTGGGAGAGTGTATGTGTCAAGGAATTTATCCATTTCTTCCAGATTTTCTAGTTTATTTGCATAGAGGTGTTTATAGTATTCCCTGATGTTAGTTTGTATTTCTGTGGGATCAGTGGTGATATCCCCTTTATCATTTTTTATTGTGTCCATTCGATTCTTCTCTCTTTTCTCCTTTTTTAGTCTTGTTAGTGGTCTATCAATTTTGTTGATCTTTTCCAAAAACCAGCTCCTGGATTCATTGATTTTTTGAAGGGTTTTTTATGTCTCTATTTCCTTCAGTTCTGCTCTGATCTTAGTTATTTCTTGCCTTCTGCTAGCTTTTGAATGTGTTTGCTCTTGTTTCTCTAGTTCTTTTAATTGTGATGTTAGGGTGTCAATTTTAGATCTTTCCTGCTTTCTCTTGTGGGCATTTAGTGCTATAAATTTCCCTCTACACACTGCTTTGAATGTGTCCCAGAGATTCTGGTATGTTGTGTGTTTGTTCTTGTTGGTTTCAAAGAACATCTTTATTTCTGCCTTCATTTCATTATGTACCACGTAGTCATTCAGGAGCAGGTTGTTCAGTTTCCATGTAGTTGAGCGGTTTTGAGTGAGTTTCTTAATCCTGAGTTCTAGTTTGATTGCACTGTAGTCTGAGAGACAGTTTGTTATAATTTCTGTTCTTTTACATTTGCTGAGGAGAGCTTTACTTCCAACTATGTGGTCAATTTTGGAATATGTGAGGTGTGGTGCTGAGAAGAATGTATATTCTGTTGATTTGGGGTGGAGAGTTCTGTAGATGTCTATTAGGTCCACTTGGTGCAGAGCTGAGTTCAATTCCTGGATATCCTTGTTAACTTTCTGTCTCATTGATCTGTCTAATGTTGACAGTGGGGTGTTAAAATCTCCCGTTGTTACTGTGTGGGAGTCTAAGTCTCTTTGTAGGTCTCTAAGGACTTGCTTTATGAATCCGGGTGCTCCTGTATTGGGTGCATATAAATTTAGGATAGTTAGCTCTTCTTGTTGAATTGATCCCTTTACCATTATGTAATGGCCTTCTTTGTCTCTTTTGATCTTTGTTGGTTTAAAGTCTGTTTTATCAAAGACTAGGATTGCAACCCCTGCCTTTTTTGTTTTCCATTTGCTTGGTAGATCTTCCTCCATCCCTTTATTTTGAGCCTATGTGTGTCTCTGCATGAGAGATGGGTCTCCTGAATACAGCACACTGATGGGTCTTGATTCTTTATCCAATTTGCCAGTCTATGTCTTTTAATTGGAGCATTTAGCCCATTTACATGTAAGGTTAATATTGTTATGTGTGAATTTGATCCTGTCATTATGATGTTAGCTGGTTATTTTGCTCGTTAGTTGATGCAGTTTCTTCCTAGCCTCGATGGTCTTTACAATTTGGCATGTTTTTGCAGGGGCTGGTACCGGTTGTTCCTTTCCATGTTTAGTGCTTCCTTCAGGAGCTCTTTTAGGGCAGGCCTGGTGGTGACAAAATCTCTCAGCATTTGCTTGTCTGTAAAGTATATTCTTAACAATCCTAGAAACAGAGGAAATTATGGGGCAAGGAATAGTGACTCAGCAGCTCAAAGAGGAGGGACAAGAATTTGAACCAAGCTGTCAGGCTCCATAATCTACCTGTGTAACCAAATTGTGTGAAACCCATGGCTGATTTGTAAACAAAAAGTTTAACAAAGCGTATTTTCAGCTAACTGAGTATAAATGTGTCTTTGGATACAATCCCTTCACCATCTATCAGGCCAAGTTCAGCGAACATTGAATTAATTATTACCTTTCTTCTGATGCAGAAGCTGCCTTACTGTGAATATTCATTGAACATTGGTAACTTATAAATAGTAAACAAAATACAGTTGTCATTGATGTTATTTATTCTTAATTGAGTTGACTAAAAACGCAGATGTCAATTCTGCATGGTGGGGGTGTTCAATTAAAATAGCATACAATGGCCGGGCACAGTGGCTCTGTAATCCCAGGACTTTGGGAGGCCAAGGCGGGCAGGTCATGAGATCAGGAGATTGAGACCATCCTGGCTAACACAGTGAAACCCCGTCTCTACTAAAAATACAACAAATTAGCCAGGCATAGTTGTGGGTGCCTGTAGTCCCAGCTACTCGGGAGGCTGAGGTAGGATAATGGCGTGAACCCGGGAGGCAGAGCTTGCAGTGAGCCGAGATCCTGCCACCGCACTGTAGCCTGGGCAACAGAGCGAGACTCTGTCTCAAAAAAAAAAATAAATAAATAAAAATAAAATGAAATAAATAAGTAAATACATAGTATAAAATGACTCTGAGACTCTTGAAAACAATTTTCAGAGTTTCTTAGCCCCTGTTAATATTCTACTTAGTCCGCAAAATTGCCTTGACTTTTTTTTTGACGTTTTCAATTACTTTTATTAGACTGAGAAAGGCTAATATGACTGTGGCTTGCATACCGAGAAGTCTGTACCACGAAAATGATTTCTAATGGGTACCAAATTATAATGAATTTTAACAGAAGGAGTTGACCTCATATAATGCAGTCAGAGGCGCACATCATCTCTGTGATATTCTTTCCCGAAGCTAATCATGAGAAAACAGCAGACAAGCCCAAACTGAGGAAAATTCTACAAAACACTGGACCCTAACTCTTTGAAAGTATCAAGGTCATGAAAGATAAGAAGATGGATAAATTACCACAGATTAGAGGAGACTAAGGAAATATCATGACTGAATAGAATGAGATAACCTGGAGTAGATCTGGGAACATAAAAAGGACATCAGTGGAAAAATATACATATCTGAATAAAGTCTGTAGTTTAGTTAATGGTTTTATAATAGTGTATAGTCTATAATTTAGGTAATATTCATTTAATTGTTTTGATAAATGTGCATGGTTATGTGAGGTGGCAACAATAGGGGAAGCTGGATGAAGATTTTGCAATACTATCTTTGTAACATTTCTGTAAATCTCATTATTTAAAAAGAAATGTTGACATGGGTATATATATATCTATATACATATACATATATATGTATATGTATATAGATATATATAGTATATAGATATATATATGTATATAGATATATATAGTATATAGATATATATGTATATAGATATATATCTATATGTATATAGATATATATCTATATGTATATAGATATATAGTATATATAGATATATATACACATATATATAGATATATATACACATATATATAGATATATATACACATATATATAGATATATATGTGTATATATAGATATATATGTGTATATATAGATATATATGTGCATATATAGATATATATGTGTATATATAGATATATATATGTGTGTATATATATGTGTATATATATATAGATATATATATGTATATATATATGTGTATATATATAGATATATATATGTATATATAGATATATATATATGTGTATATATATATAGATATATATATGTATATATAGATATATATATATGTATATATCTCCCCACCATCCCTCTCCCACCAAAAGGAGAGGTTAAGGCAGTCTTTACATGAAGGAGCAAAATGACTTCTATGACTTGACTCAAACATAGTGTTAGGTATTAAAGTAATCCCTGTTATGGTGGTTAAGATGACCCTTCCCTTGTCATATGATCAAAAGTCAGCATTGGCTGCCTTATGTGTTTGGCTCAGACAATTCATTTGATGATCTGATTTATTGCCTAGCTTATTATGGAAATCATATAGGCATGGTCAGAGTGTAAATGTCACTTGTACAGGGTTCTAATGATTGATTTAAGTCCTAAGCACACATATAATTGTATATGACTCAGTAAAGCAGGTTGCTCTGAGAAATAAACTTAGGGAATGCATTTTATGTGCTGTTCCTATTGGTGCTTCATTCGAATGACAATGATTTAATTATTTTGTTGTTGTTGTTCTTAGGGATCTAATAGTACTACTTTGGACTCTCCATAAAGTAGCTGTAAAATCAGATATATCCATTTGTATGATTTACACATGGGTAATACCAAAATACACAACTATGTTTTTTCTTTTTTCAACAACAAGTCACCACTGAACTGCATACTTGGGCTAAATTACCATAACTTCCTTCCACTCCCATCCCTGCCCTATCCATATCTGTCTTCTTTTAGGAAATCATTTGGTAAGAGTAAACTATTAATACAATCTTCATCTTTGATTTTGATTTTATTATTTGTTTTCCTTATATGTATTTTCTTGTTCTGAAATAAAAACATTGCCTAATCACTTAATAGCTAAAAAAATAAAAATACAATGTTAAACATTTATTGTAAGGGAATGATGATTCAATTTCCAAATCCCATCAACTTCTCATTTCTGAAATGCTGTCGCTGAGAGGCTGTTTCCTGCATTATTGTTAAATGACCATTTTTGCTTCGTGCTTAGTCACAATTTACATCTCTTTTCTGAAAATGGCATAAAATAATGTGCAAATGCTTTAATGTATTTCCAAGAAAAATATTTTCCTTTAATGACTCCTAATGAACCCCTGTTTTATGCAGGGTGTGAAAAGTTGCCAAGATGTGTAAAACAATTAGGATGACAAAAAGCACGAGTTTTAAAAAGCCATTTCGCTTGTGTAGTAGTGTGTGTGAAAATCCAGAATAATTCCTAAGGGAAAAATTAATTTTAATAAGCTTTTCTTCTTGCTTAAAGACTGTTTAAATCAAAGGCACAGAGTCCTATGTATTAATACATCAGGAATAATACGAGAGTTTGATCCTGCAGAAAAAAAATTCTATTTCATCATCAACGTGTTACTCTATACTTGAACTATGGGGACAAATTTTTTTTTGTTAAAGTATCTATGTGTTTTGTCTCCTAGAAGCACAATATCAGGTAAAAAGCTAAAAAGGTGAAATCTTAATCTTTCTTGATGTGAATTTATTTATTAGAGAACATTGTTTCTGCTATAAGCCTAATGATAGTTAAAATCTACTCTTTGGAAATTCTACCCTCATTGATTAAGGGATGGTCACATTTTAAAAGGATTTTGATTTTAAGCCTTTAAATATAAATAAAATATCCCGTGCCAACTTAATGACCCAATTCCAGGTAAACGTTGTTGATTTAAAAAGTTAGAAATATTTCAGAAGATGTAATACATTAATTTTTCAGGAAATAGTTATTTGTGAATCCAATCATAGCCAAGAGGAAATTTTCATGACTTTAAATAGTTAAATGCCAAGGATATAATACAGCATCTAAGGTGGAAGGGTCTGCATGAAGATTTATAGAGTACTTGTTTTTACTGGATACATCATTTCTAACAGCCTTCTTCTTTATCTTTTCTTCTACATTTAACTTCCAAAAGTACCAAATGATGAATGCAATTTTCACAATGAATTGCTGAATGTGAAACATTTGAGGCAAAATAGAAGAGAGTGTTTCTAATAATATCACAGTTATTGAAATCTGGTGCAGAGTGGGAGAATAGACTTGTCATTAAGAATTTATGCTTTAATGTGGGGCTTAATACCTAGGTGATGGGTTGATAGGTGCCACAAACTACCATGGCATACATTTACCTATGTAACAAACCTGCATGTCTTGCATATGTATCCTGGAACTTAAAATAAAATATAATTAAATTAAAAAGAAAGAGAAAAGAATTTATGCTTTAGAAACAGCCTTATTTGGGTTATAATCCTGACTCAGCCATTTATTAATCCTGGACTTTTGCTAAATAACTTATCCTCACTTTCATCAACTCTAGATGTGGAATAATTATAAATAGTCCCTACTTCATTGGATCCTTTTGTGATTACATTATATACTTTGGCAGTTAGTTAAAACTGTATCTTTGTAGTGGCTATGAAATGGTTAAGTCTCAAGAGCTTAAGAGGCTGGGTGATGGGGATTTTCGTGTTGTTATATAATGAGAAAAGCACTATAGCAGTCATGAAATGAGGAAATCTGATCTCCTCTTGGGTCTCAAACAGAATGTTCTCATCCTACCAGAAGTCATACCATACAGTTCTTGCCAGTGTGGCAGGGCTCTGGAGTGAACACAGGATAGTGTTACCCTCAGCGGCAGGTAGGGGTGGGGAGGTGTGTTGTGGGGAGGAAATGCCTGGAATGGGGCATGAAGGGCTACTGAAACTCTCCTGATGTTCTGCTTCTTAATCCTGTTGATGGTTACCTAAGTGTGCTCACATTGTGACAATTCATCGAACTGCACACTTATAATTGGTGCACTTTTCTGTGTGTATGCTGCACTTCAGTAAAAATTTTACGGTTTGTGCTCCCCAACTATCCATTCTCCTTGCACGCTTTGCTCTTCCATTCTTGTCACACTTTATTTACCTTCTATTTTCCCCACTAGCATAAACGTTCTGTATAATCTACAGAGATTTTTTGTTTGTTATGCTCACTGTTGTAGTTCCAGCACCTGAAAAAAAATCTCTGGCACATAGTAGGAACTTAAAACATAGGTATAAATAAATTAATGAATAAATAAATAAATAAGAAAAAACACTGGCTACAGGTTGAATGATGTTATAGAGGAAAAGAGAAAGATATAGAGCAGATATTCAAGGTAAGAGCATTGGTTTAACATTAATTGACAGAGAATTAAGAGACGTGTTTGCATAGCTACTTAACAATGTTTTGGTCTAAATATTATTTTTTTCGTTCATTTACCTAAAAGAAGAAAGGATTTTATATGATGGACAAATTCATATACTGAATATAACTTAGTAAATGGAAAAACATTATTTTAAGGACAAGTTTTGGCAGTTGTGGGTAGCACACTTGCTTAAGATTAACTTCTGCTCCTGCAAACAGTTGCCCAAATGCACATGACATGTTTCTGATCAGTTTCAATTTCTAGCCAATTAGGTCACAGGGCAAGACCTAGATTGAAAAACAAAATATTAGGATCAAGTGTTTTTAGGCCTCTTTAATATAGCTGAACCCCCTTGCTTAATGAAAGTATTTAAACATTTTAATCACTTATCATCAAGCCTAAAATTTCCAAATTGTTTTGGTGTTTAAATATTGAAAATTCTTATGCATGTGACCTGATAAAGCATGGGTCTATGGGCAATCGCAAGAGAGGAGAAAGCATGAAAAAATAGAGATTAATTATGGGATGTGTCAAGATAATGAGAGCATAATGGTCAAATATGAACAGAGAGGACACATAAGAAAATGAATATCCAGTTAATAAAGTGAACATGATGAAATTCTTTACTTTGGCTTGCATTCTTTTTGAGAAATTACTTTATCAAAAAACTTCCTTAGTAATTAACATTAATAATTACATACTATATAATATTCAAGACAAATCCACTGAAAACATAAACTAAAATATTTTATTAATAAATTTGAAAATATAAAGAGTATCATTATAATATAGTCCTTTATTATATTCTGAAGTAGCCAAAAAGTAACATTTAGAAGTACCTCCTAGAAGGCAGAGACTGTACTAATTGCCTGCATGCACTTATTATCTTATAATTTTATAGCTGTTATTTTATATGTCAGTGTTCACCCTTACTGCAACACTATCTGGTCAATTTTATCATACCTAGCTGAGAGAAGGAAAGGGGACTCTTGGAGAGTTAATGACCACCCATAGTCACAAAGACTGGAAGTGGCACAAGTAAGATTTCAATCTGAGATAGATGGTCTGTAATGTTAACTTCCCTTACGATACTGTTCTGAAAGAGAAATCATATACATCAATTCAAAACAATATTATAGAGCTTCAATGTGACCTGGCTCAAAACTTTTTCTTGCATTAAACACACAAGGAAAACATAAGAGCACTTTTAACTAAAAGTGAAGAATTTGAAGTGATGGAAAAAATTAAAAACAAATAACTATATGTATACTCTTATGCTAATAAATTTAAATTGCAATATAATACATGATTTTTGAAAAATATATGTTATATAAATTATCAAAATTGAATAAAACAGACTTCTGGTTTCCACCAATGCATGCAAGGAGCTTAAGTTCCCATGCTGTCCTAACAACGGTAAAAAGCTGAACAGATTGAGAAATCAACACTCCTCTTGGATCTGTAAGAGAGGTAACTACACAGGGCAAACTACTGCCCACAAGATTGGAGAGGCAGACAGGCCAATATAGGGAGTCATGGCTTCCAGGTGCAGAGCCTCATGAGTGGAAATCAGCAGGAACCAGTGCTGTGGTAGGAATATCTGAATTGGAATTGACAAATTGCTGGAGGCTCAGTGTGGAAAAGTCTGACAATTAAAAACTGTGCTGGACCCAGAAACAGAGGAGCCCCTACATGTTTCTGATCAGTTTCAGTTTCTAGCCAATTAGGTCACAGGGCGAGCCGCTAGATTTTTTGTGAGACAGAGCAAGCATGAGACCCATATGTGGCAGGGATGTTGAAATTGTCTAACCAAGAATTTAAAATAATTATGATGAATATACTAGGGCTCTAATGGATAAAGTAGACAGCATGCAAAAACAGATGGGCAATGTAAGGAGAAGAAATTCTAAGAAAGCACCAAGAAGAAATTCTAGAGATCAAAATCATATAACAGTAATGAAGAATGCCTTTGATGGACTTATTAGTAGCATGATTGCACAGAGTTGAGGAAAGACTCTCTGAACTTGGGGATGTATCGATAACAACCTTCAAAACTGAAAAGGCAAGAGAACACAGACTGAAAAAGCCAGAATAGAATAGCCAAGGGCTATAGGGCAACTGTAAAAGGAATAATATATGCATAATGGGAATAGCAGCAGGATAAGAAAGAGAGACAGGAACAGAAGAAATATTTGAAGTAATACTGACTGAAAAATTCTCCGAATTAATGTCAGACATGAAACCACAAATTTAGGAGGCTCAGAGAACACCAGGCAGGATAAATGCCAAAAAGACAACATCTAGACATACCATTTTCAAACTACACAAAATCAAAGATGAAGAAAATCCTGAAAAAAAAAAAGCCAGAGGAAATAAACACTTTACCTATAGAGGAGCAAATATAGGTATTACATCCAACTTCTCAGAAACCATGCAAGCAAGAAGAAAGTGGAGTGAAATATTTAAAGCGTTGAGCAAAAAAACCCACCAACCTAGAATTTTGTACCCTGAAATTTCATTTTTCAAAGTGAGAGAGAAGACTTTCTCAGACAAACAAAAATTGAGGGATTTTGTTGCCAGTAGACATGACTTATAAAATGGTTAAAGTTCTTCAGAGGGAAGGAAAGTGATATCGATAAAAACTCAGATCTATATAAACAAAGAATGAGCATTGGAAAAGGAATAAATGAAGGTAAAACAAAATATTTGATTTTTCTTATTCTTACTTAATCTGGCAGATAACAATTTTCTTGAAATAATAACAATGTATGTGCTTATGTATGCCCATATATATGTCTTGTGTGTGTGTGTATATGTGTGTGTGTGTGTGCTGCTTATGAATGCCTATATATAAGTCAAATAGATGGACAACAAAGATATAAGGGATGGGAGGGAGGAATTAGAATTATTTTTTATTAACAGCTACTTATACTACCTATTAAGAGGTATAGTGTTATATTTAATGTGAACATGGGTTAGTTGTAAATGTATTGCAAACTCTAGGGCAACCACTAAAAAGATAAAGTATAACTGATAGATAAAAAGAAGAAAAAATGGAATCACAAAATGCTCAATTGAAACCTCAGGAAGCAGAAGAGGAGCAGAGGACACAAACAGAAACAAAGAAAAAGGGAAGCAAATAGAAAACAGTAAAAAATATGATACATATTAATCCAACTACATCAAGAATTGCTTTGAACATCAGTATTCTAAATGTGCCAATTAAAAGACAGATTTTTCAGAGTGGACCAAAAAACATAACCAAAATGTATGTGTATTAGTCCATTTTCACACTGCTATGAAGAACTTCCCTGAGACTGAGTAATTTATAAAGGAAAGAGGTTTAATTGACTCACAGTTCCACATGGCTGGGAAGGCCTCAGGAAACTTACAATCATGGTGGAAGGGGAAGCAGGTACCTTCTTCACAAGGCAGCAGGAGAGAGAGTTTGTGAAAGAGGAACTGTCAAACACTTGCAAAACCATCGCATCTCATGAGAACTCACTCACTATCAGAGAACAGCATGGTTAAACCGCCCCCATGATCCAAGAGTCTCCCTCCCCTCAATATGTGAGGATTACGATTCAAGGTGAGATTTGGGTAGGGACACAGAGCCAAACTGTATCAGTATGTTATATATAAAATGGGATAAAGAATTCAAACAGTCAATAACTGTGGGAAAAAATATAAAGTATCAAAGAATGTACTGATATTAATATAGTTTGAATTTAACTTTTCTTGCACTATATATTTCGTTTTAATTATGTTTAGATGACTTAGTAGACAGGTGTATCAGGAGTCATAATCATTAGCCTATGGGAAAAATCTGACTCATTGCTTGTATTTATAAATAACATTTTATTTTAACTAGTCATGCTCACTCATTTATGAATTTCCCCTGCAGCTTTTGTGCTACAATGGTAGAATTGGGCAGTTTCAACAGAGACCATGTAGCCCATAAAGCCTATAATATTTCCTATCTGTCTTTTTAGAGAAAGGTTTTCTTGGCCTCTGAGCCATATCATTTACAAGAAATATTAAAATAGCAGGATGATATATAATAAAATATATGATAAAAATACGAATGACACTATGTTTAGCAACTGGGGAATTTCCAATAATATGGTAAATCTGAACAATGGAAATTGACATAGTTGTTAAAATAATGTTTCCCAGAAACTGTTTATATTATATATCTAAAGACCTAAGTGAAAAAAAAGGATACAAAACTATACCAGTCATTTTCAGTGGAGAGGTGGTAGTGAACTGCTTTAAGGCAAAAAGTTATATTGGGAAAACATAACCAATACAAAATTTTAAACTGCTTTGTACTGTTCATACAGTAACATAGTTGTAAAACTTATAAATAAAAACTAAAATAATTACAAAAAGCAAATCACTAGCATAATGGGAAAATTTGACATGTTTCTGTCTGTAACCATTAAATTAACAGAATAAAATTATGAAACAAATTTCAGCAACAAAATTAGCAAGTGTAATACAGTAGACATACACAGAACCATGGATCCAACAATCAGAAGGCACAATTTTTTTCCTAAGCAAAAATGTTACACTTATAAAAATTGATCATATAATATGCAATAGATGAATTTCATTAAATTAATAATTGTAATAGCTAAAATAATAGTAAAATTTACTGGGCACTTCCTATATCCAGCCTATTTTCTAAGAGTTTACATTCAAGACCCTCACACCAATCTTATGTTGTAGATCATAAAATTGTCATTTTCTTTACATTACACAATTGAGGTACAAAGCTTAAGAAACTAACCCAAGATTAATTCTGATAGGCAATCAAGTAGCATATTTAACATTTGGACCTAATTTGACTCTAGACTTTATGCTGTTTACCACCTATCACCTAAATAGTTATATCAGCACTGTTAATACAATTATAATTGTTGTTAAAAATCTAAATAGAGGAATTCAGCTTCTGGGAGGAAAAAGGAGATATACTTTTCCTTTTTTCTCGGGCTAAGTACAACTAAAGATCCTGGACATTACACATCAAATAAACAAAACACTCTTAAAGGTAGAGAAGAAAGGGCAAGTCAGCTAGAGACTTTGGGACTCAAGTCAAGACAAAGTGATGAGTTCTTCATGTTTGATTTTTACTTCATATATCCAAGATTTGGTGCTGAAGAAGCAGACTTGGAACATCAGAAAAAGCAAAAAAAAAAAACACTGTGAGCAAAAATATGGGTCAACACAATAGACTATCATTTTCCTCTTGGGCTTTCTAAATTGATTATTGAAGCAAAAATTATAATAAAACTATAGTGTGTGGTTCTAAATATATAGAGGAAATATATAATACAATTATATTATTAAACAGAATAAAGAGATTGGAGGGAAGTAAGATTTCTACATTTCACTCAGTCTGATAAAATGAGGACACTAGTAGTATGTGTCTCTATATCTATCTACCAATACCTACAATAACCACTAAAAAAACCTTTACAAAGATACACACCCCAAAACACTATAAATGAATCAGAATGGAATCTAATAAAATGTATAAACAATCCACAGGAAGGCAGGAAAAAGAAAACAGAAAACAACAACAACATAAACCCAAATAAAAACAGCCAATAATGCATTCATTAGAAAAGGAAAAAAGTTTCAAACCAATGAACTGAATTTTCACCTCAAGACTCGAGAAAAACAAGAGCAAAATGAACCCCAAACAGATGGAAAAGAATAAAATGAAGAGCAGAAATCAATGACATTGAAAATAGAAAAACAACAGGGAATATCAATGAAATAAAAAAGTCTTGCTATTTAAAAAGATTGATAAAACTGACAAAACTCTTGTAAGAGTGAAAAAGAAAGAAGACACAAAATGCCAGTATCAGAAAAGAAATACGGAGTATCACTACAGATACTGAAGACATTAAAAGATTAATAAGAGAGTACCAAAAACAACTCTACATACATAAATTTGACAATTTAGATAAAATGACTAATTCTTCAAAAATCATAAGCTACCACAATTCATTCAATTTGAAATAGATAATTTGAATAGCACTGTAAATATTTAGGAAATTGAATTTGTAATTAAAATACTCTCTTGAAAGAAATCTCCAAGCCCAGATTGGAGTTCTCCAGACTAGAGAATTCTCCTAAACTTTAAAGAATTAGTAACAACCATGTACAATTTCTTCCAGAAAACAGAGGAGGAAGAAACAATTCCCAGTTCATTTCAGGAAGCTAGAATTACCCTGACATCAAACCAAACATAGTACATTAAAAGAAATTATAGGCCAATATATCTCAAAAGATATACAAATAAAAATTCTCAAGAAATACTAGCAAATGGGATTTAGCAATATCTAAAAATGATAACGTTTACCAAGAGGAGTTTATTGAGGGGATGCAAAACTAGTTTAACATTAAAAAATTAATCAATGTAATCCATGTTAAGAAACTAAAAGAAGAAAACTACTGTAACCATATCAACACATGCAGAAAAACCATTTGACCAAAGCCAACATCCATTCATGATAAAAACTCTCATGAAGTTAGAACTAGAGGGGAACTTCTTTAACTTGTAAAGAGCATCTATGAAAAACCTGCAGCTAACATTGTATTTAATAGTGAAAGGCTCTTTCCTCCAAAGGTAGGCAATCAAGCAAGGATGTCCCCTCCCATTACTATTATTCAACATAGTGGTAGAATTTCTGTGCATTAAGGCAAGAAAAGGAAATAAAAGGCACACAGATCAGAAAGGAAGATATAAAGTAGTTCCTATTTTCAGATGACGTAATTAAAATCATGTAGAAAATCCCAAGGAATCTAGAAAATCACTAGAAAAACAATTCATAAAAACAAAAAACAACAACAAAAACCTGAGTTCAGCAAGTTCAGCAAAGGATGTAAGATAGCATACAAAAATCAATTATATTTTTACTACTTGCAATGAACATGTGAACACCAAAATTTAAAATATAATACCACTTACAATTGCTCAAAAAATGAAATAGGTATAAAACTAAAACTAACAAAATATATTTAGGACTGTATGCTGAAAACTACACAACACTGATGAAAAAATTAAGTAAAGATATAAATAAATGGAGAGCTATACCATGTTTATAGATTGGAAGACTCCACACTGTAATGATGTCAATTCTCCCCAAATTGATATTTATGTTTAATGCAATTCTTATAAAAATCCCAGCAAGATTTTGTTGTGTAAATATAGACAAGATTATTCTAAAATTATTATGGAAAGGCAAATGAATTAGCTAAAGCAATTTTGAAAAATAGAATAAAGTGGGAGTATTTGAATGCTTATATAGCTATAGCAAACAAGATTGTGTGGTATTGGTGAAGGAAGAAACACATGAATCAATGCAATGGAACAGAGAATCCAAAACTAGACCTATACAAATATGCTCAACTTATTTTTGACAAAAGTGCAAAAGCTATTCAATGAAGAAAAGATACTTTTTTCAAAAAATAGTGCCATAGGAATTTGCAATGCAATCCTGACACTACCCAAATTTAGGTCAAATCAAAGAGATAATGTCACAGTCCTCCACAAAACTCCCCTCACTTCAGACATTAGCAACAAAATCCAGGGCTCCTAGGCGACCTGCAATTCTGACCAAATGGTTGCAAATCCATTCAGGGGTTCCCATTAACTCCTCAGGTTTGGTAATTTGCTAGAACAAATCACAGAACTCAGGCAAGTGCAATATTTTTATTAGAGTTTTATTCTAAAGGATATAAATCAGGACAAGTCAAACGAAGAGACAAATAGGGCAAGGTCTAGGAGAGTCCCATATTGGAAGCTTCAGTGCCCTTGGGATGTCACTCCTCCTGGCACATGGATGTGTATCACCAACCACGGTGCTCGTGGAGCTTTGGGTGTCTAGAGTTTTTCCTCAATAATTGATTGATGAATCAATTGATTCCTGATTGATTGAATCATTGACCACATGATTGAAGTCAATCTCCAGGCCGCCTCCTTCCTTGGAGTTTGAAAGAACAGACTAGTATCACATCGCCCAAAGCCTCAATTCCCTAATTGCAGATTGGTATTTCCAGCATGATGAGTTTTCATTCTGAAACTATCTAGGAGCCCACGAGTCACCTTACTAGCATAAACTATTAGGGCCCACCATGAATAACAGACTCTTATCAGTCTGAAAATTCCGAGTATTTAGAGAGTACCTTTCAGAAACCAGGGACAAAAGCTAGCCAAATTCCTTATTATATGATACAATATATATTGGAAATACATAGGTAAAAAAATGAACTGCAACATAAGTCTCACTTGCTTATACAAACATTAATTCAAAATAGATTACAGACAAATGTAAATTGTAGCACTATACAATTTTGAGGAAAAAATATGAGAAAAATATTTGAGATCTGTGGCTAGGCTGTGAGTTCTTAGACTTGACACCAAAAGCACCAATCATTAAAGAAAAAACTGATAAATTTGGTTTCATTAAATAAAAATGTTTACTCTGCAAAAGAACCTGTTAAAAGAACAGAATGACAAGTTACGGTGGACAAGAATATTTTAAAACCACGTACATATTCTGCAAAGGACTTACATCTAGAATAAAGAACTTTAAAAAGTTAATGGTAAAGAAATCCAATTAGAAAAATGGGCAAATTCTATTAAGAAACATTTATCCAAGAGAATATTCAGATTGCAAATAAGCATATGAATATATGTTCAGCATTATTAGCTATAAGAAAAATGCAAATTAAAACCAGAATGAGATATCACTACATATCCATCAGAATAGATAAAACAAAGAATAGTGACAGTACTAAATACTTGCAGGGATGTGTAGAAACTGGGTAACTTCTATATTGCTGATTGAAATATAAAATGTTATAGTTACTCTGGAAAACAATTTGGCAATTCCTTAAAAAAATCTGAATATACAACTAACATATTAACCCAATAATTGCACTCCTGAGCATTAATCCCAGATTAATGAAACTTTGTATTCACACAACCTGTAAATGAATGTTTATAGTAGTTTTGTTCATAATAGCCCCAAACTGGAAACAACCCAGATATCCTTCAACAGTTAAACCAGCGTACATCCATAACATGGGATACTACTCAGCAATAGAAAGGAACATATGATGGGGCCGGAGGTGGTGGCTCATGCCTGTAATCCCAGCACTTTGGGAGGCCGAGGCAGGCGGATCACGAGGTCAGGAGATCTGGACCATCCTGGCTAACAGCATAAAACACCGTCTCTACTAAAAATACAAAAACAAAATTAGCCAGGCGTGGTGGCAGGCTGCTGTAGTCCCAACTACTTGGGAGGCTGAGGCAGGAGAATGGCCTGAACCCGGGAGGTGGAGGTTGCAGTGAGCCAAGATGGCACCACTGCACTCCAGCCTGGGTGACAGAGCGATACTCCATCTCAAAAAAAAAAAAAAAAAAAAAAAAAAAAAAATAAGAAAAGAAAGGAAAATATCATACTTACTTACAACAACATGGAAAATTTCAAGAGCAGTATATTGAGTGAAAAACCCAATCCCCTTAATTTATATACTACATGAATCCACTTATATAACAATCTTGAAATGACGAAATTGTGGAAATGAAAAAAAGGTTAGCGGTTGTCAGGTGTTAAGGAGCCTGTGGTATCAGGGTGAAGTGGGTATGGCTATAAAGGAGAAACATGAGGGATCCTTAACCACGATAGAAATGTTTTGTGTCCATGTCAATATCCTGGTTGTGATATTGTACTATAGTTTGCAAGATGTTACCACTGGGGAAACTGAGTAGATGGTATCTTTTTGTATTATTTCCTACAAGTACAGATGAATTTACAACTATCACAAAATAAAAAGTTTACATTAACAACTCTAGCTACACACAAAAAAACTACCCACAAAAACAAGAAAACCAACTTCAAAAACATAAACAAAACCAAATACAAACACAAAAGCTCCTCACATTTTCACTGCTGTGTTGTACCAAATATCAAGAGATAATGCCTGTCTTAGACAAACCATCCAAGAATAGAAAAATAAATCCTATCTTAGCCCAGAGCTGTGGTTTGAATGTCTGTATTCCTGCAAAATTTATATGTTGAAATCCTCACCCTCAAGGCAATGGTATTAGGAGGTGGGGCCTTTTGAGGAACAATTAGGTCATGAGAGTGGAGCCCTCATAAGTAGGATTAGAGCCTGTGTATATATAAAAGGCCTGAGGGAGTTTGCCTTTTTGGACATAGGGTGAATGTGCCATCTATGAACCAGGAAACAGGCCCTCACCAGACATGAAATCTGTTGATGCCTTGATCCTGGCCTTCCCAGTCTCCAGGACTGTGAGAAATAAATTTATGTTGTTTATAAGCCACCCGGTTTATGACATTTTTTCTTAGCAGCCCTAACACACTAAGACAATAAGAGTCTGTCATAACTGTTTAACATGTATCATATTTTGGATAATTCTGTTGTTTTCAATTCCTACTCTTGCTTGTTGAGGAATAGCACTGTATTTATATATTTATGTACCTCTCCTGATACTTGTAAAAACAAAGTCCTAGATGTTGAATTTCTGGGTTAAAGATTATGAAAAAATTGGAAAGACTCTTGTTTCTTATTATAAAGTTACTTTTTATAAAAATTATTCTAATTTAAAGTATCATTGAAAATGGTGAATTTCTGCTAGTATTATTGCAGAACACTGGAGTTACTGAAGGAGACCAACAAGGAGATGACAATAAGAAAGCTTAGGTATTTGGATATTACTTTAATCTCTGGTTGCATTTATTGGTGGTCTGGATTATTTCAAGAAAAAGTTGATATCACCTAGGCTCAGAGGTCACCAGTGCAAACTTGTCAGGAGTCAGGCAGTAAGTAACAAGTCACATAGGTTTTGGGCAGTATAAATGTACCTAGCACCTCAGAAGGGAATAAGGCAAAGTTGGGAATGGAAATTTACTGAAGTGAGACCACTTTTTCTCAATTCTGTTTAGAATTTTTTCAATCACAGAGCTTTCAGGAAATCTCAGACAACCCAGTCCAACCACTTCACACTACAGATAAGGAAACTGAGAGCCAGGAAATTTCAAGGATTATCTAAATTCACAGTTAGGTAATGATACAGCTAAAACTGTAACCCAGGCTGGCTGACTCACAGCTCTAAGAACTCTTTACCAGATCATGCTTTGGTTTGGTTTTGGCTCTGAGTCGTGAAAATATACAGTCAACCACAAACCAAGAGCATAAAAAGATTTAGATAAATTCTAAATGAAATCAAGTTGTCTACTCCAGTTAATTATTTGCAGTAGAAATTTATTTAATTTTCTTTAAAATGTATTTACATGTGTTTCTTCTCTTGGCCTAGTAATACTGAGAGTGGTTGAAGATGGAAATGACCACGATAGTGGAAGTGACCACAGTGGTGAGTCAAAGCCAATGAGTAATTATACAGTTTAAAATCGAGGCAACATATACAGTTGACCTTTGTATTAGTCAGGGCTCTCTAGTGGGACAGAATTAATAGGAGAGATATAAAGGGCAGTTTGTTAAGGAGTATTAACTCACACAATCACAAGATGAGGTCCCACAATAGGCTATCTGCAAGCTGAAAAGCAAGGAAGCCATTCCGAGTCCCAAAGCTGAAGAACTTAAAGTACGATGTTGAAGGGCAGGAAGCATCCAGCTTGGGAGAAAGATGTAGGCTTAGAAACTAGGCCAGTCTAATCTCTCCACATTCTCCTGCCTGCTTTTTTTCTGGCTGCACAGGCAGCTGATTAGATTGTTCCCATCCAGATTGAGGGTGGGTCTCCCTTTCCCGGTCCACTGACTCAAATGTTAATCTCCTCTGACAACACCCTCACAGATACCCAGGAACAATACTTTGCATCCTTCAATCCATTCAAGCTGACACTCAGTATTAACCATCATAACCTTGAACAACTTGAGGGTTAAGGGCTCTGATCCTCCATGCAGTCAAAAAATAGCATATAGCTCTTGACTCTCCCAAAACTTAACTACTAACAGATTACTATTGACTAGAAGACTTACCAATAACATTAACCAATTAACATATATTTTGTATGTTATATGTATTATATACTGTGTTCTCTTTTTATTTTTTTGAGACAGTCTCAAAAAAGGTGCCATGAGTTCAGTGGCACGATCATGGCTCACTGCAGCCTGGACCTGCTGAGCTAAAGTGATCCTCCCACCTCAGGCTCCCAAGTAGCTGGGACTATAAACACACACCACAATGCCCAGCTAATTTTTATTTTGTTGTAGAGACAGGGTTTCACCATGTTGCCCAGGCTGGTCTCAAACATCTGGGCCTAAGAGATTCCCTGCCTAGGCCTCCAAAAGTGCTAGAATTGCAGGCATGAGTCATTGTGCCTGGCCTATACTGTGTTCTTATAATAAAGTAAACCAGAGAAAAGAAAATATTATTAAGAAAATCACAAAAAAAGAGAAAATATCTTTACTATTCATTAAGTGAAAGTGGACCATCAATAAACATCATTTTCATGTTGAGTTGGCTGAGGAGGTAGAGGAAGAGAAAGTTTTGATCTTGCTGTGTCAGGGTGGAAGAGGTGCAGGAGGCAGAAGTGGGGGAAGGAGAGGCAGGCACACTTGGTATAACTTCTATTGTAAAAAGTTCACATATAAGTGGACCCATGCAGTTCAAACCCATGTTGTTCCAGGGCCAACTATATTTCTTTCATCAGACACATGGATTATTACACAAGATTGTCTTTGAGGGCATCATTCTTTTGATCAATACTAACTTCAATCTAGAGGTAGTTGATATCTAAAGAAACTAATATGTGTGTGTGTGCATGTGTGCATATAATTTTTTCTTCTTGGAGACAGGAATATATTAAAAATAAATACCTGAAAAAGATACAAGTAGGACCTAACAGTGAAATAGAGAATGTTTTGGCAAAGTCTTAGCAACTATCGCTTTATCCTGTGGAAAAAGCTCAAGGGTGTTGCAGAGACCTCCAAACTAGTAGGTCAAAGGAACCAACAAGGGAAATGTTAAATTGCTTTGCTCTCACCTGCCCTAAATTACTATTCACCATACCCCACAAGAGATAACAGCTATTAATAAGATTTTTCCATTATTTTCAAAATAGCTTAAATATATATTTGGCTATGTTTGTCAAGCTAAATAAGCTATTTTTTATGTGTACGGGGCATAGACACTTAAAAGACACTTAGAAAATGCTTTAACTCTTTCAGTAAAATTTAATGATCATGCAACAGACTATTTGTTTCAGATTATAAAATGTTCTATTGATGATATCTAAATGGAAACAAATTAATAATTTAGGATATAGCTTAGTTTTTGACTGTAGCATTTAGCCTTTTAGTCTTTAAATAATAGAAAGATGTTAACATTAAAAACTCTCATCTATCTTGTAGCTGCATAACAAGTTTATTTAGGCAAACATATAGCTACAAATTCAGTAAGCTAACCGACAGATAGACTAAACATCAAATGTTAATTAGGGTTGCTAACATATTGGAAAATAAAAAATAATCTTTCAGGCAATATAGATAATTTATGTGGACATAACTAAGGGATGAATCTCTATTTTTTTATTGTAATAAGCTAGGAAAAAAGCTATTTTGCCCCTGATATTAACCAATGACAGACACTTTGAGGATAGCAGGACCTGGAGAGAAAACATTGGGTTTAGGCTTAGTATCAGGTAGTGGGAAGATAAACTTCAATAAGAAAGATACACTGTTGAAACTAAGCTATGGTGAGAGTCAGGCCTAGAGGAAAAACTCTAGATAGTAATGTAAACCATAAGAGCATTTAAAAATATTTGGAGGCAAGTATGAGACCTGTAGGACTGAGTAGGAAAGGGTAAATGATACAATTTTCAAATATGGAAGGTGATAGATTTTTAGATATCATGAACAGTTGTAGTTGCATACACTATTCCTGAATTAATTTAAAAAAAAATCAAAGAAGCTGATCAACAGCATTAAATCACGAAATACAGAGATTATTTTTGCAAATTAAATTATTTGAGCGTACCTTTTTTTTTTTTTAGGGACATGCAAATTAACAATGAAATCACCATTAAAAAGGAGAAGAAAAGACCAAAATATCAACTGAATCTCTGAAAAATAAAAAATACGACCAGGGGTTGCAAGAATAGTCATTTATCATGTCAGCTCAATTCTAGTAGTTATATCCATGAAATAGAATGTTAAGGTCACCATTTGACATAGAAGAAATTGGAAACCACCAGTGAGTGCAAATGTTCAAGAGGTCAGTGCACATTGGATTTAAAGGTCTTTAACAACCGTGTGCAGATCACACGTAGAAGGTGATGTAATAACATCTCCCATGAGGTTACCTTAATAGAGAGAGTCAACCCCAAGTTGAGAAGCAAAACTTTGCAGTGATATTTCAGAAACTGCAATGCCAATTTATCTGCGTGAGATCCACTGTGTTACTAGCTACAGTTTTCTTTTTTTTTTTTCAGCCCTTTTTGCTGCTGATTTGTTGAAGGTTTGTAAGTGGATGTGGGTTCCTTCTGGATTGGCTAATCTCTTGTATGCTGTAGAGTCTAACTGCACAGGTTTCCAAAATGGTGTTATTTTTGAAATGGATATATGTTCTGAATAGGTTGTTTGGAGAAAGCCTATTTCTATCATGCAATTGGTTTAGATTGGAAGCACAACATGCATAAATTTTGTAATAACAATATGGATATAAAGTTGACCCTTGCACAACACGGGTCTGAGCTGTAGAGGTCCATTTATACATGATTTTTTTCTCAACCAAATGCAGATTGAAAATACGGTATTCCTGGAATACGAAATCCATATTTATGGAGGGCTGTCTTTTTTGTATATATGGGTTCTGAGGGCGACTATGAGGCTTGTGTATGCCTGGAGTTTGGCATATGTGGGGGTCCTAGAACAAATCACTTGCATATACCCAGGGAGGACTGTATATACTGAGATTTTAGAGTCTCCATGGCTTCAGTGAGCTTTCACTTTAAAAGTTTCAGATTACTGATCTTATACATTTTTAAAGCTGGTAATTCACAACGCAGGGAGTTTTAATTCAATTCTTTTCAACAAATGTTGAATGAGTACTTATAGGACCAAGGCTCTGAGTAGGAACTTCAGGGATACAAACAGGAATGAGAAAAAATTATTTCTTTCATGGTGCTCACCATCTTGAGGCAGGGAGATGACATAACGTGGAAATACTTACATACAGGGTAAAATTATGAAATTTGGCTTTCTAGTACTATTTATGTGTTTTATTATTTCCTAGTGACTTTTTGGTCTTCATTAGATGCTTTGATAAAAATAACAAAATGAAACATTTAAGCAAACGTAAGTATTCATGTCTCTGACCAGGGGATATTAATAGAAAATTCAAAATAATGAATAATTGAAGAACTATATATATATTTTCCTCTAGAATTGTCTTTGTTCTTACTTATAAATAGTACTCTCATACCTGTCTCAGGAATACATGAAACTGCAAACAAAATAATAAATATTGTTCAGAGCTTGTTTATTATTTTATGTGGTAATAAAATTTATATGTTAATTAAAACATTTTTCAGGTTATTATACAATGAGCAAACAAATCAATTTAGAAAGGTCTTAACTTTTAAAGTTTTATTTTGTTTTTAATTGATAAATAATAATTATATATATTTATAGGGTACAATATGATGTTTCCATACATGTATATATTGTGGAATGAATCAAGCTAATTAGCATATCCATCACCTCAAATATAATTTCTTTGTGAGGTCATTTAAAATCCTCCCTTTTAGCTATTTTGAAATATACAATACATCATTTAATATTAACTATTGTCACTGTGCTGTGCAATGGAACACCAGAACTTACTCCTCTTACCTAACTGAAACTTTGTACCTGTTAACTCACATCTCCCCTTTCTCCAGCCACACCAACTCCAACCTTTGGTAGCCACCATTCTACTTAACCTCTATGAATTTGACTTTTTAGATTCCACATGGGTTCATACTGTATTTGTCTCTCTGTGCCTGGCTTACTTTACTTATAATGGCTTCTGGATTTATCCATGTTGTCACAAATGAACAAAATTTTAGTTTTTTAAAGACTGAATAGCACTCTATATACTATTAGCATTATAATATACTATCCTATAATAGTATAGCATATTGTGTTAATATTTCATATGGATATATATGTATACACATACCACATTTTAAAAATCCATTCTTCTGTGTTGGACACTAAGGTCGTTTCCATATCTTGGCTACTGTGAATAATGCTGCAGTGAACATGAGAGTGCAGTCATCTCTTTGACATACTTACTTCAGTTCCTTTGTCTATATACCCTGTAGTAAGATTATTGGATCATATGGTAATTCTATTTTTAGTTTTCTGAGGAACCTCCATACTGTTTTCCACAATGGTTGTATTAATTTACAATATCATTACTGGGAATAAGGATTATTTTTCTTTTGCATCCTCTCCAGCACTTGTTATTTTTCATATTTTAATAATAGCCATACTAACAGATGTCAAGTGACAGCTCATTGTAACTTAATTTGCATTTTTCTAATGATTAGAGATGTTGAGTATTTTCTCATGTATGTTGGCCATTCATATGTCTTTTTATGAGAAATGTTTAGTCAAGTCTGTATTAGTCTGTTCTCATGCTGCTAATAAAGACATACCCAAGACAGGGTAATTTATAAAGAAAAAGAGGTTTAATAGACTCACAGTTCCATGTGGCTGGGGAGGCCTCACAATCATGACAGAAGGCGAAGAAAGAGAAAAGGCAAGTCTTACATGGCAGCAGGCTAGAGAGAAGTGAGAATCAAGCAAAAACCATCAGATCTCGTCAGACTTATTCACTACCATGAGAACAGTATGGGGGAAACTGCCCCCATGATTCAATTATCTCCCACTGGATCCCTCCAACAACACATGGGAATTATGGGAGCTACAATTCACAATTGTATTTGGGTGGGGAAACCGCCAAACTATAACAAAGTTCTGGGGCCGGGCACGGTGGCTCATGCCTGTAATCCCAGTACTTTGGGAGGCCGAGGCGGGCGGATCACGAGGTCAGGAGATCGATATCATCCTGGCTAACACGGTGAAACCCCGTCTCTACTAAAAATACAAAAAAAAATTAACCGGGCATGGTGGTGGGTGCCTGTAGTCCCAGCTACTTGGGAAGCTGAGGCAGGAGAATGGCGTGAACCCGGGAGGTGGAGCTTGCAGTGAGATGAGATTGTGCCACTGCACTCCAGCCTGGGGACAGAGTGAGACTCCATCTCAAAAAAAAAAAAAAAAAAACTTCTTTGCCCATTTTTAGATAGGGTTATTTGTTTTCTTGTTATAGAGTAGTTTAAGTTCCTTGTACATTTTGCTTATTAGTCCCTTTACTGATGTTGATTTGTAAATACTTTCTCCCAATCTGTGGGTCGTCTCTTGACTTTATCAATTATTTTCTTTGCTGTGGAAAAACTTTTTGGTTTAATGAAGTACCATTTACCTATTTTTACTTTCATTGCCTGTGCTTTTTGGGGTCATATCCAAATGTCATTGCAGTCCAATGTCATGGAGCATTTCCCTTCTGTTTTGCTCTAGTAGTTTTATAGTTTTTAGGCCTTGTGTTTAAGTCTATAATCCATTTTTGTGTTGATTCTTGGATAAGGGTGAGACAAGGGTCTATTTTCATTCTTCTGTATATGGCTATTCAGTTTTTTCAGCACCATTTGTTGAAGAGATTGTCCTTTCCCCACTGTGTGCTCATGGCACCAGAAAGATCTTAATTTTTATTATTAGTCTAAATGATATATGCCTACTTTAAGAAATGGAAATATCCTAATTTTAAAAACTTTGTATAACAGGCTAATTACCAGAAAATTTTCCTCAGTCTTTATTTAATGCACAAGTAATCTTATAAGTAAGCATGGATTCTCTAATGATTGACTTGAGAATTTTGAGCTGGAAGAGCAGTTGAAGACTTCTTTAAGGGAAATGATAGAGATAAGTAAAATAAAGAAGTAATAAAAATCAAGATCCTAATAAAATAAATAAATAGTAAAAATAAAGGTAAATTAAAATAACATATTATATTATTTTTGTGTGACAGTGTTCAAATTTTAATCATATCATTCAATTAGAGAAGTGGTCAAACATAAAAATGAAATTCGCTGATGAAAAATACCAAATAATCAAAAGAAACAAAGTATATCATAGGAATAAGGACGAAAGTTACATGGTAATGTATTGAGATCTAGACAATATTTGTCAGTTATATTCAATCACTGGTCAATAATTTAAGCCTCTCAGATTAAAAGAGAAAACAAAAAAGGAGCAATGTTATTTAAATGAAGCTTTCTGTTTAATACTTCTAAATTGTTTTGAGTTTAATTCATTTATTCATTCATATGCTGTGCCAGATAATGGTACTACAGAAATGGGTAAGACCAATATGGCATTTCTATTTGTGGAGCTTAAAGTCACAGATACACAGTGCATATATGAGTAATAAAATAAATGCTTATGTAGTTAAAAATACTGATGAGTGATAGAAAGGTAAAAAACAAGATGTTTTGATGCAGAATAAGAGGTGGTTACATACTTTAAATGGGGTGGTAAGGGAATGCCTCTCTGAGGAGGTAATGTTTAAGCTAATAAATGACAAAAAGGAGCTAGAAATTTGAAAGTCTGTAAAAAGAGCATATTCCAGGTGAGAGAAGTGCAAGTGCTAAATCCCCAAGACAGAAACTAGATTGGTTCCTGGAAACAGGGACAGTTGCTGTAGCAGGAGATGTATTAATAAGAGAGAAGAGGGAAGGTAGGTTTTTACATAAGAAGAAATGTACAGAGAATGACATATGAACCTACATATCAATAAGTGATTATTAAAATAGACAAAACAGGCCCTAAAAGTCTGGCCCCTTTCTACTTAGTCTAGATCTAATTTCTCCTAGATGGACAACATATTCCTCTTCTATGCCAATAAAGGGGTTGGGATAAATTAAGCATCCCGAAAAAGTATTGGTATGTTTGTTTTTTGTATGTTTCACCATATTTGCAACATTTAGGATTTGTGAAATTTATATTATGAGGAGGCCTTAAAAGACCTAAGACCTTGTCTACATAACTTCTTTAGATTGCATACAATTTCAAAATTGCCATTCATTCTCAAGTTCCCAGATATGAATTACCGGTTTGGGTGGTCACATCATATTACATTTTCAAGGATGCAAGAAGGGTCCAAAAATCAAATTTTAAATTTTTATTAAAATTTCTACTTGACCACAGTTCTAGTTGTCTTATTTTTCTTAGATACTGTGCCTCTGGGACTTATTGATTTGCAAGGGTGTCCTACTTCAAGCTGATTTTAGAAACAGAGTAATTTGTTACATTTTTAGAAATGTATCTGCAGAATTGGGCCATGGCAGAGTAAAACAAATGACTTATCAAAGTAAAACCAAAATAAATAAAGAAACAGATAGCATGAGAGAGATCCAATAACAAATTAACATCAATGCTTCCCCCCTCTTATCTCCTTTGTCCCAGCAGTCTCATCAGTAGTAAAAATGAAGTTCCCCTTTTTCTTTTCTTTCCTTTAATGGAAACAATTGAAGAATAGGAACTTTAATTTCCATGTGGGGATCCAAATACTGATACTCCAGAGTCTTACTGCAGAATTGTCTTTGGGATTGGTGGCATAGAACTACCATATAGGTGAGTCCTTTTTCTTAAAACATGTTCCTTTCAATACACCAGAAAAGAAACACTTTTAGAGGAAGCTTCAAACTGACCTGATTCTGTTAATTTCTAATTTTTTTCACAGAAGTTTTATTGTATTCTTAATAAGAATAAATTCCTCCAAAAATTCTGGGCACTGTTTCAAAGGAAAATCTTCAGAATTCCAGAGAAGGTTTATGAGATGGCTATGCGTAAAGACATTCAAGTGTCTCTTAAGCTATTAGAGAGTGTGCCTGTGTGCACCAGCAGCAGGATACAGAGCATGCAGCCACGGCTGCTGACTGCATAGATTTCAAAGGTAAAGTGGAGCATGTGGACATTTAGGCGCTGACTCCAGCTAAATTGGTTAATGACTAGCATCATCTAAGTGAGGTAGCAAGCTGAAAGACTCATAATCTCTCCCCATGCACAGATTTTAATTAAATAATTATAATGTCCTTGTTGCAATTATTTATCAGTAACTGTGCTCCTGAGTATTGCCTCTTTTGCCTTCGTCTGTTCTGTCAGCTCAGCTGAACAATGAAACATTCACTTGGCAAAGACGAGAAAAAAAATGAATGATCCACAAAAGAACACTTCAAGGATTGGGCCAGTGAGGCAGGATTCTAGGCTCTTCATCATTGATAACTTTGTGCTTTTAGAAGAGGAAACCCCAGTTTCCTCATCTGTAATATGACTGGGTTAGAGCTTATATATATATATATATATATGTATATATATATATATATATACACATATATATATATACACATATATATATATAAACATATATATATATATACACACATATATATATATAAACATATATATATATATATAAACATATATATATATGTTCTTTTCTAATCTTCAGATATTGGAATCTCTGAGAAGTTTCAAGAATATGACCAGAGTCATGGTTTCTGAGTATCTACAATATAACATTGTAACAATTATATCCCACAAAGAATGACATTGAAAAACATGTTATTTCCTACTTTGGGACTGTGGAATGTATATCCTATAACATAATACATGTCTTAAATATTGAAATTTGTACGTGTTGCAGAAAACAAAACTAAGTTACAGTTTTATATTGATAATATTCACGATATTCCGAAGAGGGCAGTGGAACTGATTTGTGGGTCAAGAATGGGGCTGTAGAGGAAAATAGTATCTGATCATTTAAAAGAAAGCAAGATCTCTATGGTAGCCTTTGTGTTTTTTTCTCTAAGAAACTTACCTTAGTAAATAAGTATTACCTTTATTTCTTAGCTGTAATAGTGAGAATTAATTTTAATAAAGGGATCTGTATGGTGTGAGTAGGGTTTGCAAAGCATTATGAAACACTTGTCTTTAAACCCCTCCTCTCTCCTGCATTATTCCTCTCTTGCACCCCAATCTATTCTGATTGTACTTTCCTGTTATCTGAGGTATTAGCAAAATGTAGCTTGATATTGCACCCTCACAAGAGGCTTTGCATTTAGTGTGGAAATCTTAAAGATGAAATTACCTCACCAACAAAAGGAATAATTAGGGATAATGATATTTTTTAATTGCATAGGTTAATTTGTTTGTCCAAGGAAGTTATTGAAGTCTGAATCAGAATGATCATCACTAAATATGACTACATATATTTAAGATAAGTCTGACTTAGAAAGGTTTTAGGCAACAGGGAAGACAGAAAAAAGTTATGAAATTTTATTTGTATGCATGTTATGGGTGTGTCTGTATGAAGTTGAACCCAGAAAATATGTAGCTCCTTTAATTTCTCTTAATAATGTTTTGTACTTTTTTGTGTGGTCTTACTTATTAGAATTACTCTTAGATTTTCACTTTGAGAACACATAGATGTCTAGTTATTCCAGCACCATTTGTTGAAAAGATTATCTTTTCTCCATTGTATCACCTTTGTTCCTTTGTCATAGATCAGTTAACTATATCTGTGTAGGTCTACTTTGAGGCTGTCTGTTCTGTTCCATTGATCTATTTGTCTATTCTGTCATGAATACCACACAGTCTTGATTACTGTAGCTTTATGGCAAATCTTGAAGTTGGGTAGTGCCAGTCCTCCAACTTTTTTCTTTTTCTTCAACATTGAGTTGGCTATTCTGAGTGTTTTGCATCTCCATATTAAAATTAGAATCAGTTTATCGATCTCCACAAAACAACTTGCTAGGACCTTGATTTGGATTAAATTGAATCTATAGATCAAGTTTGGAAGAATTGACATCTTGACAGTATTTAATATTCCTATCCATGAACGTAGAATATCTCTCCATTTGTTTAGTTCTTTGATTTCTTTTATCAGATTTTTATAGTATTCTTCAAATAGATCTTGCACATATTGTGTTAGATTTACACCTAAATATTTAATTTTGTGGGGTCTTAATGTGAATGGTATTGTGTTTTAAATTTCAAGTTCTACTTGTTTATTGTTGGTATCGGGAAAGTGGCGAAATTCGTACCTTAGCTCTGGAAATTCTTTTGGCTAATAATTTCTTGAACATTTTTATATCTGTAGTCATGAGAGAGATTATCCTATAATTATGCTTTCTTGCAATGCTTTTGTCAGATTTTCATCTCAAAGTTGTTTGCCTTATATGTTGGGAAATGTTTCTTCTTGTTCTGTGCTCTGAAAGAGTTTTTACAAGTTTGGTGTTACTTCTTATGTTGGAAATATTACTGCAGATGCCAATAGAGCCTAAAATTTTCTTTTGAGAAAGATTTTTAATTACACGTGTGTTTTTTAATTGAATACCGAGTAATTTAGATTTTTTATTTCATTCTGTGTCAGTTTTCAGAAATTGTATTATTTTAGGAGTTCTTTTGTTCATAAAAAGTCTCAGATTTATTGGCATAAACACATTCAAATTATCATTTTAGAGATACCCCACAAGATGTGATACATGTTTGCTTTATTATCCAGTCAAAATATTTTCTAACCTTCCTTGTGATTTCTTTTATCCAGTGATTATCCAGAAATAATTGCTTAATATTTAAACATTTGGATGCATTTCTAGTTGCCCTCTTTTTTTTCTTGCTCTGTCACCCAGGCTGGAGTTCAGTGGTATAATCTCAGCTCACTGCAACCTCTGCCTCCTGGGTTCAAGTAAGTCTCCTGACTCAGCCTCCTGAGTAGCTGGGACTACAGGCACGTGCCACCACCCTCGGCTAATTTTTGTATTTTTTTTTTTTAGTAGAGACAGGGTTTTACCATGTTGGCCAGGCTGGTCTTGAACTCCAGACCTCGTGATCCACCCGCCTCAGCCTCTCAAAGTGCTGGAATTACAGGCGTGAGCCACCGTGCCTGGCCTCTAGTTGCCTTTTATGTATTTGTTACTGATATTTAACTTTATTTCACTGTGCGATTTTAATCTTAGTTTGTTAGAGAATTGATACATTTCAGAATAAGGCAAATTTTGTTGAATGATTTCTGTGCACTCAAAAATACGCTGCAATTGTATTCAGTGTTCTCTATATGTTCATTATGGCCAAGTTTGCTTATTATAATTAGTCATGGTTTTATCTACATATTCTTTCAATTACTGAGGAAAGTGTTAGAATTTTCTTGTAACTTGACTGTAGATTTTACTGCTTTTTATTTATGTAGCTTTCTTATTTATAGTTTTGAAGCTATTATCAAGTGCATACAAATTTAGAATAATTTTCCCTTCATGGTAGAAGATAACATTAGGAAATATCCTATTTATTTTTAGTAACTCTTTTTGCTTTAAAATCTACTTTTTCTAATGTCAATAAAGCTAAACTATCTTTCTTATAGCATAGGCGTTTTAGTCCACTTTTGCTGTTATAACAAAATACCACAGACTGTGTAATTTATAATCAATAGAAATATATTTCTCACAGTTCTGAAGGCTATAAGTCCTGGATCAAGTTTTCATGTCCAGGTAGTGCACAGTTTCCCTGCTTCCAAGATGGCGACCTGTTGCTGTATCCTCAAAGATAGAAGATTTGGAAGAGCAAGAAAAACACAGTCTCTCTGAAGCCTTTTGAAATAAGGGTATTAATCCATTCTTTTTTTTATAAGTAGCCACTACTTCTCCAGTACTGAGACTCAATTATGCAGATTGTCTAGCATGTAGGTTGGCTGGCACAAATGCACAATTAAGGTTAATAGCCATAGTTCTGATATTGTTGATATTTTAAAATTAAAGTTTTTAAAACAATGGAACACTTCTTTTTATGTTGCTTTAAATCTATTTAATTAACATACATGTATTTAAGATTTTCAAGTGCCATAAATAAGAGATAGCTTTATGCTTCAGATTAGTAAGGACTCTAAAGTAGTTTTGGTTTATACTGAATTATTAGCACATTTAAAATTAAATCATTTTATTTTGGATTATGCTCAGGCGCTACTAGTATAGCTGGAAAAAATCTTTATTACAGGAAACATAAGAAATTGAACTCTGCTATTCTGCAGTGGCTTATTGTGCCCAGGATATGTTAAAATAGCCTATAATATCAAAAACGAATTTGTTAAATATAGGGCAAATTAAATAAAAATGAAGATTGAAATCTAACAGTAAATCTGATATCATAGTAAGACAACTTAAAATATCAATATAGATCTGAATATTTCTAATTGCAAGAAAATTTCCTATTCAGACACATTTAGTAGAGTTTTACAAATATATGTTGCAGCACCATCTAGCAAACTCCTAGTGTATTTACCACATCACAAACATTTTGTTCTTTTTCTGGTAGTGAATACATTTTGCTGAGTATCTTCAGAGTTGTGGAAAATTACAGCTTTTATGAAGCAGAAGGAAATACTCTCAGTGATAACTCATTAGACAGACATTCTAAATTTATACTTTTAAATTCTATTTCCTGTATATAAGCCCATGCACTAGAATACAATACATATGCTTTTCTTTTTAAACACAACTCCTCGAATATAATTTTAACATATGCCAATATTCGATATTCTCAATTGTTTACTTTATTGGTCTATGGATGAAATAAAACTAAAAGCCTTGTCTATTATGGCTAGGTAAAATTATGTAAATGGGAAAGTTCATAAATCATAAATTTATATTTTAATATTGTTATTCTTGATGACAGTGCAGACAGTTTATGAAATGGAGGAGAGTATTGTAAGTGGGAAAACATGAGTTTGGACATAAACCAACTTACTATTTTTATGACCTTAGGCAAATTATGTAACCTCTCTCAAATCTTAGTTTCCTGAGCTTCAACCTGCCAACAATGATAACAACAGTAATAATGAGGGATTGAGAAGAAGTGCTTTGCACAGAGTATAATTCAATAGATGATTTTTCATAATTTATCTCCTACTAAGTTGTTTTTGACTATTTTACAGGTGAACCTATTAAGAAAGTAAACTGAAAAAAAATCATTTATCAAATACTGAATTTGTCTTGACTGCCTAGGTTCATTTTGACTTATGTCAGACAAAAGTTAACATAGTTTGCATACCAATAGCCCAACATGACCAATGGCAAAATAGTCATTTCTGTCAGTTCAGAAAATTGGTTGTAAGTTTTCATTCAGAAAAAGCAACTATTTTATTAACTGAATTGTTCTGTCTTTTCAACTGGTTAAGGTCTACAATTATATCTAGAGGAACAAATCATCTGAAAAGAAAAAAAAAGCTGCATTCCAGTAGAACATGCTGAAAATAACCAGGTGAATTCAATGAGCTGGTTTACGTTGCCTGATTTTTAGAAACAAAACCGACATTACTAAGATAAAATATTTTTCCACTAAGCAAATGTACAAGCAAAACAACCTCCAGGTTTTTATGTCTAGAAACTGTTCTTATTGTTTGGATTGATAGCTGATTTGAAGCTTGGGACACAGGCTGGGTTACAAGAGTCATAATGTCAGCCTGTCAGCTATCACATTTCTGAAACACAGCATCCAGTTACTTTGGACAGGGAATGGCCTGCTGGATCCTGACAGTTCAGTCCCTGCCAGCAGTCTTATAATAGCTGAAGGATGCAAACAGTAACCTTTCCATTTAGCACCAACAAAGATTCCACCCAGAAACCCAAAGCCTGGGAGACACCCGCAGAGGTTTAGCTTAAGTCAGAGTTAAAGCTGTAGTTTCAGTTTATTGTATTTTTCGGCCTCTTTTCTTTTTTTAGAAATTAAGAGATGTTTGACGGAACCAAATATACTGTTTATAAACAAAACACTAAGAACCTCAAAAACACTAATCAAGTCCTGTGATTAAAGCTCCCGTGTCAACTGCTTTGCCTCTTGCATTAACATCTAAATAACACCATTCTGATGACATAGGAACAAAAAAGTACCCTTTTATGACTGGACTATAAAACAGTGACAGAAAGAAATTAGCAGTTAAGGCTTTTCAGAGAAGGTTGGCCTCTTGGGTATAACTAAGCAACCTTTGAGAAGCAGACAGTGGTATTTCAACACTTGAGTACCATGCTTTGCTGGGTTATTTCAGACATTACAAGTAATGTATTGTTTAGTTGTACCCATGTACACCATTAAATGCATCACAGTGTGGCATGGATTCAGCAAGTTTTAGTCATAACATGCCAGCTGGAGAATATTAAGGGGGGAAAATCCGTTTTCAATTTCTGCTTAATGTTCTGGTGAAAATAATGTAACTCACTTCTGTAAATGTATTTACCTTTCAAACACAATAACTACTATTCAATCTATAGGTAAAAATAGAATTTTCAATAATGTGGCATTTGCTTACTCCCACTTCTTTACTCAGTTTTTGAATTTTGTTCTTATTCTTCATTGATGCATATATGTTTCAACTTTTCTTTCTTTTTTTTTTTTTTACTTCTAGAGTTAATTAACCTTAACACTAGGCTGACATTTGCCAGGTTTACTGGAGCAACAAAAATGTCTTTGTAGGCAAGAATTATACAAACACCATGAATGTATTTTGCAATTGTTTTCCTGAACATTTTATGGCTACTAAAACCTTATGATGGTCTTTTACGATAATTATTGTGGCCTATGAAAAATGTGCATTTTTTTATTTTTGCCATGAAAATAATTTTCATTTGCTTTCCTGCCCCAATCATTAAAATCTACCCAGAGGATTCTTCCTTGTCTACTGAGCATGTCTACTAAGACCTGCTCCATATTTAACTTGCTCTTAGATCACACCATGGCTTGAGAATTCTTTTAATCTCTTTTCCATTTATAACTGTACTGCTTGACCTTTTTTCAGCAAGGTGTCTTGTATATAAAATGTCAGTGAGAGGATTACAGACATGGGACAAAGATATAGTTTAATTAAAAAAGGTCCTGTGAGATTGAAAAAGGTTACTGGCCTAGATCACAAATATTTAATGCCAGATGACTATTTATGAGGCTAAAATAAAAAAAAGAAAAAATGGCCACTAGTAATTGACCAACTATTACATTTGCAGTAATTAAATTATACTTCTGATTAAAACTTTTGCTTTGTCCTTATGACAAATTAAAACATTTAAGCTATGAGTCATGCCAGTTAGAAAATTAAAATTAACTCAACGTTCTTTTAAGGGAGACAATATAACAGAGGTCTATAGACCTGGTTATTTTTAATGTCAAGGTCTGAATATTTTTTAAAATTCATTCATTGCTTAGAAACTACTTATGTGAAACTATACATGGTTTGACTAAACCAAATACATACATGCAACAGGTGGCTTTCCCACCCATCTATCTTTTCATCTTACGTCATGTACATGCACATATATACAAGTTAAAATAGTTAACAACTGAGTTATTTAACCACCGATTCAGCAATGACATCAGTTAATCAAATGGGATCCCCAAGCAATGTAAAAGGATACTGCTATTTAAAACTAGTTTGACTATAAGTATGAAGGCCAGCAGAATTACACACACACATTCACACAGAAACACACACACACACGCAGAGTCATGTGCTGCAGAACGACGTTTCAGCCAATGACAAACTGCATAGTCCACAGAGGTTCCATAAGTTTGCAATGGAGCTGCAAATATCCTATTGCCCAGTGACTTTATAGATGTCCAAACATCATAGGACAATGTGTTACTCACAGGGGTGTGGTGATGCTGGTGCTGCCAGTTGATAAAGTCTAGCATATACAATGGTGTATAGTATATAATACTTGATAATGATAATAAACAACTATGTTACTGGTTTATGTATTTACTGTATTTCACTGTTAATCATTATTTTAGAGTGTACTCCTTCTTGGAAACACAAAAAGTTAAGTGTAGAACAGTCTGAGGCAGATCCTTCAGGAGGCATTCCAGAAGAAGCATACAGGAACTGACAGCTCCCTGTATGTTATTGACCCTGAAGACCTTCCAGTTGGACAAGATGTGGAGGTGGAAAACAGTGATACCCTGACCCTGCGTAGGCCTAGCATAATGTGTGTGTTTGTGCCTCAGGTTTTAACAAAAAATATTAAGAATTTTTTGAAAATTATTAACTTTAAAACTAGAAAAAAGCTTATAGAAGAAGAAAGTAGTTTTGTATAGCTCTACAATGTGTTTGTGTTTTAAGTGTTATTACAAGTCAAGCTTTTTAAATTAAAAGTTTATGAAGTAAAAATTACAGTAAGCTAAGGGTAATTTATTATCGAAGAAATATTTTTTTGATAAATTGAGTGTAACATGAGGGTAGAGTGTTTGCAAATTCTACAGTAGTGTGCAGTAATGTCCTAGGCCTTCACATTCACTCACCACTCCCCTAGAGCGGCTTCCATTCCTGCAAGCCCCAATCATGGTAAGTGCCCTATACACATGTACCATTTTGTATCTTTTATACCGTAATTTTTACTGCATCTTTTCTGTTTAGATTTGTTTAGATTCACGAATACTTACCATTGTGTTACAATTGCCTACAGTTTCAGTACAGTAACATGCTGTACAGATGTGTAGCCTAGGAGCAACAGGCCATACCATATAGTCTAGGTGTGTAGCAGGCTGTGCCACCTAGGTTTGTGTAAGTTCACCTTATGCTGTTTGCACAATGGCAAAATCACCAATGCATTTCTTAGAGAGTATCACTGTTGTTCAGCAACACATGGCTATACACACACACACCTATTAACATAAAACTGGAGCTGATAAGAGATGCCAACAACTAGTAATCCAACAATAAAGATCTTTCTTTGATTTCAGAATGCAGTAGCTAAATTTACTGCCCTTAATGACTATTACGGTACATAGGGACATTGGAGAATGCTAGAGAAAGGTAACTGGAGTTTCATTTATACTCTAAACTTAACATTACCATAATGTTATATAATACAAAATGGTACCAATCTGCTTTAAGCTAAACCCTTATCACACTTCCTTTCTAAATCTCAAAAGCTTTCTGGAATCAAACATCCCACCTGAGCATTAAGACGGTACTATGCTGCAGGCTTCCAACCTCAGATAATGATTGATCTTTCTGAAACCATGAGTTAGGAATCTCATTCTTGTTTGTGATCACTTCTTGATATTTGCCCTGATCAAACATTTCCTCATGTGCGGGAGAATTTGCAGTTCTATTGGAGATACTTGTATGTTTTGTGGACATATGGAAGATAGCTTTTGGTGATTTTACATGACTCTAAATTCAAAATTTCAAAAACTCAGATAGAAATTCCATAATTAGTAATATATGAGAATATGACTCTTTCAGGCATTTGAGTGTTTCAGCCATAAAAGCACCAACAATAGCAGGGATAGGACAAAAAAATAATAGTTTCAAAATTTTGATCCATTCAGTATCTGAATGAAATGTATTCAGGAAGAACTCTCTGGTAATTAGCAGAAAAGGATGTGCTTACTGCTCATTCATTCAATCAATGAATTGATATTTAATTTAATGGCTACTATGTGTCTGGCACTACGTCAAGTGGGTAAATAAAAATATAAATATTTTCTCTACTCGTGGACTGAAGGGTCTATTGAGAATGAGGAAGTGATAGATTTTTGTCTAATAACCATACTAATAAATATATAATTACAAACTCAGATAAGCGATATCAAATAAGAAATGCTCTATAAAATCTCGCTCGAAGGAAGATGATCTAGATAGTGGCTGATCCAGATGAGGTGTGGTGAGAGATGAAGACAGTACAGTGAGCCAATTCTCAAGGAGGGCTCAAGGACGAGAATCATAGAAACTTCCAAGGCTTTGGGAGAAGCCAGTCTGGAACAGACATTTTTACAACTTAAGAATAACAAATCTTCCACAGAAAAATAACCTGACCCCCATGAAGAATCAAACTACCATGGTAGACATTTAGCCAAATATGAATATGATAGACAATCTAAAATATTATAAAATAAGCATTTCAAAATAATTTTTAAAGACAGATAAGCAGGAATTAAAATGTTAATGTATGATAGAATGCTATGGCCATGCACAGGAAAACTAGAAAAAAAAGACCAAACAAAATTTAAACGTTAATTAAAGAAAAAAATAATTTAATGGAAGAGTTAAACAGATTAGGAACTGCTGAAATGGTATTAGTAAGCAGGATGTTGAAGATGAAGAAATCACTCAGTATATATCAAAGGTAGCATAGAGAGATGGAATTGAAAATATGATTGTATTAGCCAGGATCCTCCAGAGAAACAGAAGCAATATGATCTCTCTCTCTCTCTCTAGATGATAGATGATAGATGATAGATAGATGATAGATAGATATAGATAGATAGATAGATATAGTATATATATATATATATAGAAATATAGTATAGATAGATAGATAGATAGAGATAGATTTATGCCTCTCTATATATCTAGCTATATAGACATAGATATATCTATAAATATTTCTCTCTCTGTGTTTGCATATGCAGATAGACAGATAGATAGATATGCAGATAATTAAGCAAAGAAAGGAGGGAAAATAGTAAACAAAATGAAGTGATAGAAATAAGTCCAAACATGTGAGGGAGAGACAGAAAGATACAGAGAGAAGAGGGAAGGAAACAGATTTATTTTAAGGAATTGGCTTATGCTATTGTGGAAGCTGGCAGTCTCAAATCTGCTGGGCAGGCCAGCAGGCTGGAGACCCAGGGAAGAGTCATGTTGCAGTCTTAAGTTGGAAGGTAGTCTGGAGGCAGAATTTCTTCCCCCTCTGAAGATCTTAATCTCTTCTCTTAAGGCCTTTAACTGATTAAGTGAGGCCCATGACATTGTGAAGGATAATCTGCTTTATTCAAAGTCTACTGATTTAAATACTAATCATATCTTTAAAAAATACTTCAACATCTAAACTGGTTGTTGACCAATACAACTGGGCACTTTAGCATAGCCAAGTTGTCACATAAAATTAACCATCACAATGAGTGCATATTAAAAGATGCTGAAGATAGAGTGAGAAAGTCTCATGTTTATTTGGAAGGTGTTCTAGAAGGAGAGGTAGAGACTAGCAGTGAAGAAATATTTACAGAAATATTGCCTGATAGTCTGTCCAAATGTAAGGGAAAAAATTAAATTTTTTATTTTAGTGGCACACAAATTCAGAGCAAGAAAATACAATTAATTCCACAACAAGTTGGTTATTATGAAACTGCAGAACTTAAAAATAAAAAGAAAATATTTAAAGGTTTCAAAAGACACATCATCTACTAAAGAAAGGTAAGCAGAATAAAAACTGTTTTTTACCATCAAGAGCTACCACAGGTAATGGAAAAATACTTTCAAAAGACTCAGGAGAAATGATTGAACAAATGGACTTTTATACCCAGCTAAATGATTGATAAAGAGGAAAGGCAAAATAAAGGCATATTTTTCAGACAACGTCTGAGAGCTTTTCAGTTTGTGGATTTTACTGAAAGAAAAATTAAGTGATGCATTTAAGTATCTACAAAAGAGGATTCTGATGAAAAAAAATGATGATGCACAAAGTGATTTTCCTTAAAGAAATTTTAAACATTTTAATAAAACTCAATAAGCTTTGATTGCAAAAAGTATCTGGTTTTGAGGACTTCCAAAGCAAGTAGTATCTAAAATACTAGACAGCTACCCTTAAAGAGGGGAGTATGTTAAAAAATAAACTGTTCTAATATTTTTGAAAGGACAGAGATATTATTGAATGTTCTACTTTGTTATATCAAGAATGGATGTTCAAAATAAAAGGACAACTGCTAAAGAAAATGAAAATAAAATACGTAATTTCTAAGCTAGTAGAAGAATAAAAGGGAAATTAGAAAACAAGGAGAAAGTTAAGAAGGATGTAAAATAGTAAAAAAAAAAAAGATGATAGATGTCCAAATACATGCTAATAATCACGAAAATGTAACTGAATTAATAAAATATAGATTTTAAGATTAAATTTGTTTTTGTTCTAGCTTTGTTTCCTGAGAGCATCTAAGCATTAAAACACAGAAAGCCTGAAAGTAATGTGATGATAAAACATACACTGAAAAATACTAAAGAAAAGGAAACTAGTGTTGCTATGTTAATTTCAAATAAAGTCAACTTTAAGGCAGATGATAGTCACCTTATGACTAGCCCCTTGAGTCATCTTCAGTAACTAAATTTATATTCACTGTAAAAGAGCTAGTAACAGAACTTATCAAGCCACCAACTTCTGGAGACTATGACAGATTTTCAAGAAGCTGTCTGGACAGTATCTTAGGGAATGTCATTCTGTTACTAAATATTTTAATATTAGTACTTGGGTAGATAGTTATTCTAGGACAGCATGATGCATTTGGATACTTTGTCAGCCCAGGGCTCACTCTCTGGTTTGGAAAACCAAACTGATTTAAAAAAAGGTGTAACTAAAAAATAAAAAGGAAAAGCCCACATAGAGAATTTTGACTAAATGACAGAGATATTCTGTGTGTCTGAGACATTTGGATTAGTGCCTGGTTGACCCAGTTAGCTATTATGCAAATCCTGCAAGTTCCATTCACGTTAAGGGCGTGCATGCTTTCTGAGGGAATCCTGGTTGCAATTCAGTTTATGACCACTAGATGGCATCTTGCATCTTGCCTTTTTGCAAAGAGCAAACGTCGCAGACCTATCAAGTAGCCTTAAGAAGGCAAATTACTGAATAAATAGATAGGTAATTGTGGATAATGGAAGAGGGATATATGTGTATATATATATATATATAGAGAGAGAGAGAGAGAGAGACTGTATAGATAGAAAGGTAATTGTTGATAATGGGGGGTGGACTCTGTCATGAATTAAAATTATTATCTACTTGGAGATAAAATAAACTATTAACAATGATGCCAATATAGTGATTTCTTTTTTTTTATTTTTTTTTCAATATAGTGATTTCTAAGATCCGTTTCCAATGCTACAATTCTATAATACCACTTGAGACAGCATATAAAAAAATCAAACTTCCTTAGATATCTGAAGAAATTTATATTTCCTTTTAAAATTTAAGTTTTATTTACTGTTTTATAAAAACTCTTTTGTGTTTTACATATTCCAGATATTTGGCAACCACATCCCAGGTTAGTCTCATTCATACGTGGCCTATATAATCTTCTATTTTATCTCCTAGAGGCAAAGACCTATTCAAAGTCTGCCTGAAGATGAGTTCATTGGGCAGTTAGGCAGCTGCTGCTGTGAGATCAACATCTTGTCCTTGTGGTCCCTTGGAAGGCCCCAAGGCTTTCGCTTTTCTCCAGAGGTGGTGCCCCCACTGCTGTTTCAGATGCTAGGGTTTCATCCAATCATCAAGTCTGCAAATGTCTGTCTTTGCCTCTTCCATTTCTAGCACTTTGACTTTCACTGCATGTCTTGACCTGGACAAGTCACTTGATTTTATTGAATCTCTGTTCCCTCACCTGTGAATTAGAAAAAGTGTAACTTGCCTCCCATGGTTATGTGAGAATCCAAAGAGATAACATGTAAAGTACCTAAAACATGGGCACAGATTGACATATACATTAAAGAATTACATTTTTGAAATTCTGAGAAAAAAATTCAGAGATAACATGAAATTCTAACAAAGCAACCTCAAAAAAGCCTGATTAGAAATAATGAAGGGGATAGCTAGCAATGCCAATGGGGCTATTCACCTATTCTCATAGAAGTTCAGAAATTAAAAGTACAAATACACTTCCCAAATGGATTATCATGATTACACAAATTTGATCCAACTCTTCTATCATATGTTCATTCCAACAGGTTTGATCTTGTATATATCTATTAAATCTGTGATTAAATAACTACTTTAAAAAAAAGGACAAGTAAAAATTGTTGCTATGGGCTTTTGAAATAGAGTTAAGACATTTAAAGCCAGAATTAAGTAAGTTTTGAGAAGAAAACTAGGATAAAATATCATTCAGCTGAACGTATGAAAAAAGACTCAAAAATATTAATTAGGTGAAGATCAATGTTAGGTACCTGTGTGATGAAGCTGACCAATAGGCCGACATTACCTTTAGGCCCCTAACAGAAATAGAGTCTGCAATGAGGAAGGTGTTAGTCCTATTATGTTTGGCTCAGGTCACATCTCAAATAGAGTATAGTATTTGTTTCCAAGTGCAAACACTATCAAAAGTGTACTGGCTGGCATACCTTAAAACATAGATGCTGATGGTCTGGATTAATGGGAGATCGGGGGTTCCAAGGAGATAAGCTTACTGGGGTTTGAGAAAGTCCACTTTTGTGGCCACAGTTTGCTATTTGAAGGTCCCAGATAAAGTCAATAGTCAAAATTGGAAGTGTGTAAAGTTGCCAGATAAAATCAACATATACTTTAGTTGCGTAGGACATACTTATACTAAAATTTATGTTTTATTTATCTTAAATTCAAGGTAATTTATATAATTAAATATGTTCCTTGCAACTAAAATCTATTCATTGGTTATCAGAAATTTAAATTTAACTGGGTATCCTGTATTTTTGTTTGCTAACTCTGGCAACCCTGGGCATATGATATAAGGACGGGGATGTTCAATGAGCGGAAAACACAGTGACAATGATTTCCGAGAAGAGACAGTTAAAATCTATATTAATGAATGCAATATTGCAATAAAATGAGTCTTTCAGCATTTGATTCATATTAATACGAGTATCTTATTGTAGACAATGATCAGAAGTTATATAAAATTAAAAGTCATTGACATTTAACTCATTTTAAATACTAAAGCTTATGAACATTAGAACAATTTCCTTTGCTAGTACCAACCCGGCCATGTTCAGACACTCTTCAGTTTCCTGTACCAGCCGTGTATTCCAGCTGCATATCTGCAGAGTGCAGTTGGTGGACATCAACTTCTTCCTGCCCTCTTAAGCTCCCTTGATTAGAGCCTTTGGGAGCACTGTGTAGGCACAGCCTGTTCTCTTTGGCTCCTACTCAGTTGCAGGTCTGACTTCTTTTTCTTTTTTTTTTTTTTTTTGGAGACGGAGTCTTGCCTCCGTCACCCAGGCTGGAGTGCGGCAGGGTGATCTCAGCTAGCAGCAACCTCCGCCTCCCAGGTTCAAGCGATTCTCCTCCTGCCTCAGCCTCCCGAGTAGCTGGACTAAAGGCACCCACCACCATGCCCAGCTAATTTTTGTGTTTTAGTAGAGACAGGATTTCACCATGTTGGCCAGGCTGGTCTTGAACTCCTGACCCCACGTGATCTGCCTGCCTCAGCCTCCCAAAGTGCTGGGATTATAGGCATGAGGCACCGTGCCTGGCCTGTTCTGACTTTTCTTACAGACTATGCAGCCTGGAACTTCACTCCTTCCCTTCTCTAGAGGTGACTGAAAAGACCTCAGAGGTTTACACTTCAGGTGCCCACTGAGTGGTCCAGAGGTGATGGGGTGCTTTGTGATTAGGGTTCCAGTGTTAGAATGAATGCAGGGAGGCAAGGAAGGGGATGAGAAAGAGAATGTCATGGGTCACCAAAGGTAAATGCAGCAGCTGACTGATGTTTGAAATAAGATTCATGCCAGCAAGACTGAACATTGCAGTATTATAAATGTGTGAATTCCTGGGCAATCAGAGCACACAGAACAGAAACAAAGTTAGTATAAAGAAACTCTGAAAGTAAAGTATAGGACACTAGCCATAGCAACTGAGATCTTGAGAATTTTTACAGCTAAATATAAGTGGAACAAGAACAAAGATTTTGACACATATCACATTAGAATTGGGAAACGAGCAAAGACTGGATGAGCAGAAAAGTTGGTGGTGCTCAGCCGGAGCTTTCCGTGTCTCTCCTGCCTATGATTATCCTTGGTGGTGGTGAAGGAATTTTCCGAAGTACATTTCTTAGGGCATTACTCCTCTGATATGCTCCATGAGCAGAAAAATAGATTTCTAAGATTATTTTTAGAAAACACTGTGTGTTATATTCTCCACCTGGGGATGATTGTATTGCACATTAGCATATTAAAAGGTTTGAGAAGTCCTACAGGGTTAAAAAACAAAAAGTCATTTGACTTAGTTCCTTTCAGCATTTGTGTTTGACCACATGACTTTCTCTGGGTGCCACATCTAGTAGTATCTCACAGAACAAGCATTCTGTAAAATCACTGTGTGGCGTGTGGGGTGGGTGGCATATTACTGGCATATGTGTATCAATACTCTGCAGCTTGTCTACCAGGAAGAATTCCAAAGAAAAATATCCAACATTGTAAAAAGAAAAATAATAATACTTTTAAAAATATATAAACTTTAGGGAAGTGCAAATTGAAAATCAAAGTTCAAATAATTTGCTCGATGTCACTAGCTCTTAAGTAATGGAGGCAGGATTTAAATGTAGGCATCTGGATGCCCCAAGCCTACACTCTTAACTAGTCTAAAAATAGCCGTTCTTTCATCCCACATATATTTATTAAATATGTAAAAATATGATGGATAATAAGTATATCATGGCCAGGCACTATGTAGGCACCTTTGACACATCTGTGAATAAATAGACAAAATTCCCTGCCCTTGTGAGCTTATATTTGATGATGGGATACAGTGATAGGTTAACTCAAATAAGTTAATTATATAGTATGCCCTGTAATTCTATAGATGCTAGTAAGCAATAAGAGCTATGGAAACAAACAGAGTAGAGTAGGAAGGCCAGGGCATTCAGAGTGAGTAGCGGCAGATTATCATTTTCCACAGGGAGGCCAAAATGGGCTTCATTGAAAAGGGACATTTGAGCAAAGAGTGAAGAAGGTAAGGGTGGGAACAGTGTAAATATCTGGGGTAAGAGTATTCTAGTCAGAGGGCATGGCCAAGGTAAAATCAGGAGCATGCCCAGTGTATTCCATGATGAACAAGGGGGCCAGTGTGGCTCGGTCAGAGTGGGTGAATGGAAGGGTAGGAAGGCAGGAGGTCAGAAAGGAAATGAGGAGCCTGCAGTGCAAGACCTGTGTAAGAACTTGGGCATATGACAAACAATTGAAAAATAATGAGGGATTTATAGACTGAGGAAAACAAGACATTGTGAATCCGATAGCTATTTTCATTCCAGAAGGTGTACACTTGGATGCTATATTGACCTTGCTCAGGGATTGGCCTTGGGGGCTGCAAATATATATAACATGGGGGAAGATATGGGGAGGTAGATTTGGCTTAGATTTGAGGAAGCACTATCTGACCATTTGAAAGAGTCCTTTGAATGAAGGAACAAGTTCCCATAGGAAAGGAGGACCTTCCATCTTAGTGTTATTCTAGCAAAAACTAAGTTTATTTGGGAAAGAAGAACAGGTGTTCAGGTATAAAACAAGCAATTCAATGGTAGAGCTGCTAAGATCTCTTCCAAATCTAAATTCTGTGATTCCATCCAAATGGCTTTAGATGTATTTGCAACTCAATGAAATATAATATTGATTGCTTTTTAATATATATGACATAAAATTTACTATACCAGTTTAAACATTTTTTGAAGTGTACAAGAGCATTAAGTACATTCACATTATTGTGCAATCAGTTCCACCATTCATCACCAGAACTTTTTCATCATCCAAACTGAAACTCTGTATACATTAAATAATAACTTCCAATTTCCCTCTCTCCCCAGCCTTTGTAGACTAAAAACACTATTCTACTTTATGTCTCTATAAATCTGACTATTCTTAGTACCTCACATAAATAAAATCTTAAAATATTTGTCCTTTGTTTCTGGTTTGTTTCAGTTAGCATAAAGTCTTTGAGGTTCATTCATATTTTATCATGAATCAGTGCTTCATTCCTTTTTAATGTCGAGTTACATTCCATTGTAGGTGTATTAGGGTTCTTCAGAGAAACAGAAATAATTTCCATATTAAGAGATTTAGTACAAGAAATTGGCTCACATGATTATGGAGGCTGAAAAGTCCAAAATCTGCAGTGTGGACTAGCATGCTCGAAACCCGAGTTAATGGTGTCGTTTCCACCCCAAGGCCAGCAGGTGGAGAAACAGGGGAGCTGAGGGTATGCATGAACTCTGAAAGTAGTCTGCTGGAGAACTGCCTCTTGCTCCAGAAGGTCATTCTTTTTGTTTTATTCAGGACATCAGCTGATTGGATAAGACAAACTCCCATTATGGAAGGCAATCTGCCAACTCAGAGTTTACCAATTTAAATGTTAATTTCATCCCCAAACATTCTCCAAGTTGACACATAGAATTAACCATCCCCCGTCAAAAAGTGGTCTACAAAGAATTTAAACAAATTTACAAGAAAAAATCAAACAACCCCATCAACAAGTGGGCAAAGGATATGAACAGACACTTTTCAAAAGAAGACATTTATGCAGCCAACAGACACATAAAAAAATGCTTATCATCACTGGTCATCAGAGAAATGCAAATCAAAACCACAATGAGATATCATCTCACACCAGTTAGAATGGCCATCATTAAAAAGTCAGGAAACAACAGGTGCTGGAGAGGATGTGGAGAAATAGGAACAGTTTTACACTGTTGTTGGGACTGTAAACTAGTTCAACCATTGTAGAAGACAGTGTGGTGATTCCTCAAGGATCTAGAACTAGAAATACCATTTGACCCAGCCATCCCATTACTGGGTATATACCCAAAGGATTATAAATCATGCTACTATAAAGACATGCACACATATGTTTATTGTGGCACTATTCACAATAGCAAAGACTTGGAACCAACCCAAATGTCCAACAATGATAGACTGGATTAAGAAAATGTGGCACATATACACCATGGAATACTATGCAGCCAAAAAAAGGATGAGTTCATGTCCTCTGTAGAGACATGGATGAAGCTGGAAACCATCATTCTGAGCAAACTATTGCAAGGACAGAAAACCAAACACCACATGTTCTCACTCATAGGTGGAAACTGAACAATGAGAACACTTGGACACAGGGCGGGGAGCATCACACACTGGGACATTTTGTGGGGTTGGGGGATGGGGGAGGGGGTAGCATTAGGAGAAATGCCAAATGTAAATGACGAGTTAATGGGTGCAGCAAACGAACACGGCACATGCATACATATGTAACAAACCTGCACTTTGTGCATATGTACCCTAGAACTTAAAGTATAATAAAAATAAAAATAAATTAAAATAAAGTAATGAAAATAAAAACAAAAAACATAATTGATAAAATCTTTATTGATATCATAACACTTAAAATATTTTATATGTAATTGACTGTGCTCTTTAGTAACTATGAAAAAGCCCTTAATTGCTATTATAATCTAATAAAGTGATTATGTCGATGGTTAAAAAAAAAAGAATTAACCATCACAGTAGGAATATATGGCATTGTGTTTATTCAGTCATCAGTTGATGAACATTTTGGTTGTTTCTGCCTTCTTTTTCCTATTGTGAATAAAGCTGCTATGAACATGGCACAGATATCTGCTTCTTGAGTCTCTGCTTTCAATTATTTTGAAGGTGAACTCAAAAGTAGATTTACTGGATCACGTGTTAATTCTATATTTAATTTTTTGAGAAACATCCATACTGTTTTCCACAGAAGCTACACCATTTTAAATCCCAACCAACAGTGCATAAGAGTTTCAATTTCTGCACATCCTTGTCAATACTTGATATTTTCTGGTTTTGGTGGGTTTTTTTTGTTGTTGTTTGTTTGTTTTTAATCGCCATTCTAGTGGGTGTGAAGTGTTATCTCATTGTGGTTCTGATTTTCATTTCCCTAATAATTAGTGATATTTGGCATCTTTCCTGGGCTTACTAGTCATTTGTTTATCTTTTTAGAGAAACGTCTATTCAAGTTCTTTGGCCATTTTAAAATCAGGTTGTTTGTTTTCTTCATTTTGAGTTGTAGTAGTTCTTTATATATTCTGGATATTAATTTTTTATCAGAGGTAAGATTTGCAAATATCTTTTCCTATTATGTGGGTTGCATTTTTGCTCATTGAAAATGCCCTTTGATTCACAACAGTTTTTAATTTTGACAAGTCCAAATAATATAGTTTTTCCTTTGTTATCTATGCTTTTGATATCATATTCAAGAAATCTGCTAAATCCAGTGTCATGAAGCTTCCTCCTATGTTTTCTTCTAAGCGTTTGGTAGCCTTTACTCTTAACATTTACTCTTAACAAAATGAATCTTTGATTTTTAATTTGAGTAATTTTTGTATGTGGTATAAGGTAAAGGCCCAACTTTATTCTTTTACATATAGATAGTTAGTTTTCCCAGTGCCGTTTGTTGAAGAGACCATCCATTCCCTGGCTTGGTTTCTAGGAATTAAAAAATCAGGAATAAAAATAACCTGAGGTTTATTAGATGAAGTCAATTTCAACTGATAAAAGATTTAACTTCTCAATTATATAAAAAACTTATTGTTAATTGCTTTCTTAAGTTAAAAACAATCATATAGATAAAATTTAAATTAGTACCAGTTTTGAAACGACCATTATGCTTAAACTTCTGTCTTGTTCTAAAACAGCTATGAATAATATCATGTATATACTTTTCCAAGTTGTTGTCAATTTCATATTTATGTGACTAATCCTAATTTTTTTTATTAGTTTTCAGAGATTCATATTTTTAAACTTTTTTATTAAACTTTTTTTTTCCTGTTTATTCTTTTAACTTTTCAAGGTCAATTAGAACAGTTTTCTGCTTTTAACTGGTATACACTGAAACTCCTACCTTTAGATCATCTACAAAAATGCATTAGTGGGTTATACTCCCTATTCAGGGCTATTAACAAAGATGCTAAAAATCATTAGCTTAAGGGATAGATAATTCCTATGAGTAATGGATGTACAACTGCTCTCTATGCTGATAATATCTAGTTCTATCAGAAGCTTTTAAAAGACATGGATCAAAAGTCAAAGTTGCCCCAAATGTAAAGATTGGAGAGGTGTGGATTGCTTAAGATTAATTAAATAAATTCATTTCTTAAATATTTATATATCAATCCCATTCAGGATATTGAGCTTCAGTTAGACTTATTACCAGATTTTACCCCTCAAAGACTCTCATATGACAGTATTTGCTCTCATGACTTTGTCTCAAAGGACAAAATAATTTGCCTTATTGTTAACAGTGGAGTTACATCTTGGTTAAGAAAATACATTGTATAACATGTGATTTGCCTTTTGCTATTCTTATTGATGGCAGTGTATTTGAACTTAGTGAAGAAAATGGAGACTTGAAATTGTGTACCTCATTTCAGCTGCTTAGATTTTGAAAAACACATTCAATAAGCTCCTACACAGGACTCCTCAAAGTTCATTTCAGTACAGTCCACTTGTGTTTATGTTTCATAGTAACCATGCTTTATGACAGTTAATAAAGGTTAAGTATATTTAGCCAAGAAAGTAAAGGGGTAGATGTGTGAATCTAACTCTGCAATTGAACAATGAGATCAGCAGTCAGAATTGGGGCAAAGTTTATTCATTCTAGTTAAAACAATTTTTGTAATACAGAGAGCAACTTAAAATTATACCAGTGCAATTATAGGTGAAGCTTGAATCTCAAAGTCTTCAAGGGTGAGGATGGAAATGTATTTTGGGGGTGGTGGTGAGCATATTTGCAACATTTCTATTATAGTGAAGAAATCAGCAAATGAGAAGCCATACATGCACTGTTTAGAAGTCAGCAATTCTATGTGATAAGCAAGGGGTTTGGCAACCTCAAAATTTTCTTTTAAATGTTATTTTAAAAATTAAACACAGAAAGCCAAAATCTTACTGTAAAATTCTAAGAAAAGTGAAAACATGCACGTAAGACTCTGAAATATGTTGTAACCCCTCTGGGATCACTAAACAATATTAAATAAATCAGATATGTAGCTAGATTAATTCAGGTTATAGTGATTAACAGATAAAGTACATGAATATTAGTTTATAAAATTATCAGCATAAACTTATTAAAATATTTCAATAGTCAGAGTGGGATAAAAGCAAATTTGCAATTAGTGGTAATGAGTTCAGAATTAGCTTTATTATGAGAATGCTAAAATGCACTAGAAAGGCAATGTAATGCAATGAAATACTGACACAGGGACTCCCTGACTTACCAAATGAATTTAAATGAAATCTGATAGGCAGAGTGAGCACTTACTGTAAAAGGTATATATCCGTAAGAAAAGAGGCAAATATACTCTGATGGTTTGCTAAATAAATAATAATTTAATAATAGGTAAAAATGAAACCCTAAATATGTGGTATAATCTTACATCTGATTCTGGCTTATGTAAGCCAATTTCCATTGGAATTTGAAATTCTCACACATTTTAGGTGGATATTGACAATCCAAGTGGAGAAAGGGACAATGAATAGAGATTTTAAGTCATACACGTCAAAGCAGAGTGTTTTCTATTTTAGATAATCAAAGTGAACAGCACCATAATTTGCACAAATCTGACATTCAATAAACTAATAGTTATTAAATGAATGAATCCATTTATTCATTTAATAAATATTAAAAAGCAATACTTCTTTAACACAATTCTGTAGATTTCAGGTTGTCAGTTTAGAAATTAACATGTATTTTTAATATCTGACTAACCCAGTAATAAAAGTACAATCATAAAAAAGTGAACTTCCCTCTTTTATTTTCTTGCCTCACTCCCTGATTCATCTTAAATCTTACCTCCTGCATGCAGTATCATTTGGAAAGTGATTCTTGTGTTTTGATTTGTTTGTATTAGTTGGCTATTTGGACTGTGCCTATATTACAGCTGAAAAGCAAATTGAAAGTGATCTGGGCCGGGCTCAGTGGCTCACGCCTGTAATCCCAGCTCTTTGGGAGGCTGAGGCTGGTGTATTGCTTGAGGCCAACAGTTCAAGAGCAGCCTGAGCAACACGGTGAAACCCTGTTTCTACAAAAATTAGCTGGGCATGGTAGCATGCAACTGTAGTTCCAGCTACTGGGAAGGCTGAAGTGGGAGGATTGCTTGAGTGCTTGAGCCCAGGAGAAAAAAAAAAAAAAAGAAAGTGATTTGTTCCCTTTTAGATCTTGACACTGGACAATATAGAATAGCCTTAAAGTTATAAGAGTTGAAAACAGCTATAGGAGTAAGCAACACTTACCATTTTTACTGCATCTTTTTTGGTTACTCATCCTGATTTGGACTGGCAACTTAAAAGTTTTACATGAGAATTTGCCTGTATGAGACTTTAGTTAGCAGTCTGAGGTCAGCATGCATATGCTTTTGTTTAGTGAAAAAAATCTAGATAAGAATAAGAAGGAAAATGGAAGAAATCCTAAAGATTCCTATGTTCTTTTGGTTAAATTAAACTACTTCTCAGCCCAAAGGTCATAGCCAAAGAAATCTTGGAGTGCCTGCCTAAAGCATGCACACACACACACACACACACACACACAACAGTTAAGTAACTTCTCTGGTTACACCAAGTTCATACAGACCAATGTCAATCCTGTTTCTGTCATTTTTCACAAATTGTATCTCATGAAGTTCACCCTGAGTTTGTTTCAGTGACAGTGACTTTTAAAAAACAATCACTTTCAAAGTACAAGATGTATTTTAAAGTAATTGAGATCTGCTTAAAAGATTTTTTTCTCTTTCTTTTTTGGTTTCACTGATATTAACAGTCAAGTTCAATAGATTTATTTTCCTTAAAAATAGTTTAATAGCTCATTTTTATAACCTAACCATTTGATGTGGTTTGGCTCTGTCCCCACCCAAATCTCGTCTCGAATTGTAATCCCCACGTGTGGACGGAGGGGCCTGGTGGGAGGTAATTGGATCCTGGGGGCGGTTCCCCCATGCTGTTTTCGTCATAGTGAGGGAGTTTTCACGAGATATAATGACTTAAAAGTGACAACTTCCCTTGATCTCTCTCTCTTTCTGTCTCTCTTTCCTGCTTCCCCGTGGTAAGATGTGCCTTGCTTCCCCTTCACCTTATGCCATGACTGTAAGATTCTCAAGGCCTCCCCAGCCATGCAGAATTGTGAGTCAATTAAATCTTTTTATTTGTAAGTTACCCAGTCCCAGGTATGTCTTTATAGCAGTGTGAAAACAGAGTAAAACACTGTACATATGTACATTTTTAAAGAACTAACCTTGACTGTGTATGAAAACTAATGGCAAGTGAATTAAAAAAATACCTATTCTTTAAATAGGAAATCCCATTTATATTCAAAATAAAAAGGAAAAACAATATTAGGAAGGTAAATCTGATAGATTCAGAGTTCAAATTATGATTGTAAGATAGGGAAAAATTTAGACACTTACAGTGCATAATTATTTAAAGTTAAAATACTTCACATAAACCAACAACATTGCTCAGTAATGTCAATTAAAATATTAAACATTCTTGAAGCACAGTTTTTGTGGAGGAGTTTAAGATTTTTCCTAAAATTACAATGCATGCGCTATGATGAGTTCCATCCTCCAGAGGGCAGTGCAGTACAAACTCAGAGGACATAGAACACAAAATCAACGTTAACTTATTTTATTCCAGTGGTAAGACAATACAGCACAATTCCTAGGATCTGCTATAATGACAACTCCAGGCTGCAAGATAGAAAATACTGCTGATCATGTAATTATTTTCACCATATATCAAGTCAATTTTGAAAATGGAGATTTAAAAATTGACTAAATTGATCCTGTTGGTTGGACATAGCGTCAGTAGATTTCATTTAAGACTATAGTCGACAAAAATGGTTCTGTGACTCTGTAAGCCTTTGCTTCGGGTTGTATGAGCTAATTAAAAAAGAAGTAATCCTCTATGTTCTCCTACAGGATAGAAGGGTACGACTCGCTTTTATAAAGTTATTTTTTCCTGCGTATGGCTCTTCAAAAATCTTTTCAAAACTGCAAGTAAAATCTACTTATAGTGAGTTATAAAAGCAAATATAATTTTTACACCCTTAAGGATAGTTTTTGCAAAATTCCTAAAACTTTGGCGCTACTGTTGGGAAACCACTTAACTAATGCCAAGAGATATTAAACCTTAAATTGGGCAGTCAAGGTAAGGACATTAATGAATCTTTAATGCCAGGCTAAAATACTAAAGTACTTGCCAGGTGGAAACCTGGGTCTTTTTTTTTTTCTTCTTTCTTTCTTTCCTTTTTTTTTTTTTTTTTTTTCGAGTCTCACTCTGTTGCCCAGGCTGGAGTGCTGTGGCCTGATCTTGGTTCACTGCAACCTCCGCCTCATAGGTTCAAGCAATTCTCCTGCCTCAGCCTCCCTAGTAGCTGGGATTACAGGCACGTGCCACCACGCCCAGCTAATTTTTTTGTATTGGAAACCTGGGTCTTTCTAATGCCAAACTTTTAATGACTGCATTATATCATCTCTTAGTTTTGGAGTAATATTATGATGTGATTTCTTAATTATTCTTAAGATGTGATCTCTAAGACTATGCTCTAACAAATTTTGGTTGGTCCAGTCACATGAACTTTAATGAGGATAGATTTGTATGTACGTAAAGCTTAGAGGCACTAGGTATATACATAGCGGTTAGGAGTATCTCTCTGGAGCCACATGCATGGACTTTAACCCTAACTCCACCACTTTTAGCTATATGACATTGAGCAAGTGTCTTAATGTCTTGGGACCTCAATTTCCTTATGTGAAAAATAAGGTTAAAAATAGTCAACTCATGTGATCGTTATAAATGTAGTATCACATGGATAATACAGTAAAGAAATAGTGTCCTGCAGACAGAAGGGTGTCTCCATAAACGTTGGTTGTGGTATTGTTTAAACACACACACACAGTCATGAAAATATATATAAAAGCAAAATTCCCAAATGTCTTAGTTTTTTTCTGTTCGTTGTATTTTTCAAATATCAAATCAAATAACTAATTTACAAAAGAGTCAGACTGTTTTTGATACTTGATTGTGACCATTTTTAAGCCCACCCCAGTCTCTTCCCCTTTTGCCCAACGTCTGGGAAAACCAGTAAGGAAGCCTGGATACGGCAAGTTCAACCCTCACAGAGGAATCCTCCTCCTATCTTCATCCCCTAACTACAATAAAAACAGAGCTAGCACCCTCCATGCTCTCTTGAGTCATTTTCATATCTTCTTTTGAGCCTGCCCTGCTCTCACCAGAAAGCTCCATTATGTGCATACTAAATTTCTTCACACCGTCTTGGTGTATGTATCATGCATGGTGTAATCAGTCTCTACATCCAAACCAAATTTTGGACAGGTGTTGGTCCCATCCTCTGCAGAGCAACCACAGACCAATCTTGAGGTCTGTCTGTAGATGCATTTCTCCAAACTCATGTATACATTTGCTACCTATGAAACAGTTCACCTGAGAAATGTGGAAATTAATTTTTGTTATTGTGTCAATCCAATTCTCTCTGAAACTATGAAAATCCCATTAATTAGAATTTAAAATTCTAAGGCACATTTCCTCTTATACTAAGAATATTTTGAGGAAGCCTCACTAGTATCCATTTTTCACTTTAACCCTTGAGTAAACTTCAAATATTCATTGAAAAAGGACTTAACACCGTGAGTTACTTCCATTTTCAGAGACCTACTTTATGAAGGACTTCCAGGTGTAATGCAATAACAGGCCAGAGAATTATAAAGAGGAATTCTTGCTGAAGACCTTTGAACTTGAATCTAATACATCTCTGTATCAGGCCATAGGTTTACAAAAAATATAGGAGCTAGGAAAGGAACATACTAAAGAATACTACAAGAATACAATTAGCCAAATTCAGAATGTGGGAAATTTTATAGCACAAATAGTACAGTTTCTTTGACAAAACATGCCATTAAAGGGGAGGAGGGGCCGGGCGCAGTGGCTCATGCTTGTAATCCCAGCACTTTGGGAGGCCGAGGCAGGCGGATCACGAGATCAGGAGATCGAGACCACGGTGAAACCCTGTCTCTACTGAAAATACAAAAAATTAGCCGGGCGTGGTGGCGGGCGCCTGTAGTCCCAGCTACTCCGGAGGCTGAGGCAGGAGAATGGCGTGAACCTGGGAGGCGGAGCTTGCAGTGAGCCGAGATTGCGCCACTGCACTCCAGCCTGCGTGACAGAGCGAGACTCCGTCTCACAAAAAAAAAAAAAATGGGGAGGAGGAATTGTTATTGATTAAAATGTGATGTAGACACACAATGGAATATTATTCAGCCTTAAAAAAGAAGTAAATCCTGCCATATGTGACCACATGATTAAAATTTGAGGACATTATGCTAAGTGAAATAAGCCAGTCACAGGACAAATACTGCATGATTTCACTTACCTGAGGAATCTAAAATAGCCAAATACATAGAGAGTAGAATGGTGCTTGCCAGGAGTTTAGGGGAGGGGAAGATGGGAGTTGCTGTTCTAAGGGTAAAAAGTTTCAGCTATGCAAGATTAATAAGTTCTAGAGATATACTGTACACATTGTGCCTATAGTCAACATTACTGTGTTGTACCCTTCGAATTTGTTAAGGGGGTAGATCCCATTAAGTGTTTTAACCACAATTCTTAAAAGTAGTATTTTAAGAGTCGCATCCCAGACAAATGCAGTTTGTACCTTGCTTAGATTTTGATTCAAATCAGCTAAATATAAGAATACAATTTTGAGATAATAAGGGAAAATTGAAAAAGAATTGAATATTAGACAATAAATTATTATTTTGTTTGATTGTGATGATGGTATTGTTCTTTTTTTTTTAATTCCTTCACTGTTAGAGATTTGTAGTGACGTGCTTATGGGTGAAATACCAGTATGGTGAGATTTGGCTTAAAATACTCCATTTAAAAAATAAAGAAATGTGAGAGAGATAAAATAATGAAAGAGATAGATAAGATGAGATAATATAAAGAGAAATAATGAGGTGAGATAGATAATCATTTTTGAAGCTGAGTGCTAGGTATGTGGATTTTTATCAATTGTCTCCATTTCTGCATATGTTTGACAATTTCTATAATGAAAGATGAAAACAAACAAAAGGGCTCTGCTTGCCAGAACTCTTAATAAATATTGGGAAATCATTTTTTAAAAAAATGAATGATGAGTATGAAATTCATCAAATAAAATATTTCAATATATCTGAATATATATTTCCTAAGGTGTGATGAATTCAAATAATATAAAGGGAGGGATAGTTCCAATCTTAAACTAGACATATCTTGATTTACAAAGCAGTGGAAATAACCAAAGCACATGAAGTGGGTTATAGTATAGTCATAGTTTATCACAAGCCACACAGTCTGGGAGTTGTGATGAGAAAGATTGTTGCGTCCAAAGTCAGAAGCCATTATTGACACACGCAGTCAGCCCCATCTCTGGCGTCGGGAGAGGGGGGAAGCCAGCTTTTGAAAGCCATCTGCTTGGGCCCCAAGCTGTTTACCTGGCTGTTTGCACTGCTGGTCAGAACAGCATTTGGATATTCCTACCCTGGCATGAGGGTCAGGCTCCCCACCTGCTGCCAGGGACCCCAGGGTTATTTGCCTTCTGCAGCTGATTTTTCAGCTCATATCAGCTTGGGACTCGGAGAATTCAGCTGTTTACCCTCAGTGTCTCAGCCAGTCAGTCCCTCAGGGAGGCCTTCCCTCTTCTGCATCCCAGGTCCACTTCTGGTGCTCTTGCCAATTCAGAAAAGACAGTATAAAATGTTCATTTGCATATTATTCATAAAATAACCTAGCCAGGATGTGTAATGGGTTTAGTAATCCATATCACCAGTTTCCTTACATCAGCCTGATTTTAAAGGGCTAAAACGGATTAGAGATTTGCAAGGTTTTATTGTTGTTATTATTTCTGTTTGTTTGGCTGGTTTTTTGTTTGTTTTGTTTTGTTTTATTTTTTGGTGGGATGAGCATTAATGGATATTGTCTGAAATAATGTTTTACTAAATTTACCATGCTTTTACTATGTCTTATTAAAATAAATATCTATGGGTTAATTTCTTTGCCAATTTAATTCATGTGTATAGAGTACCTGATACATGCCAAACGTGGGGTGTACAGGAATACAGAGATCATTAAGACTTATCTCTCTCTTGAGAAGCTTATAGTTACTCTTCTTGGTGTGTTAGGTTGATGGTGGTAACATGGTGAGCAACAATGGCTATCGTGTAATATAAGTACATCCTAGGAGTAGTGCAGATGATACATAAATATATAAATAACACTTAAAATATCAATGTACTATGCAAGCCCTGTGAGGGCTGATGATATAAAAAGAACAAATGTCCTACAGCTTCAGAGGCTTATGTTAGTCCCATAAATACATTTGAATAAAAAGTTACAACCTCACTGTACAATATGATACCACTGACAACCAGTGTCTATTTAAATTTAAATGAGTTAAAATTTCATAAAATACAAAGATCAGTTTCTCATTGGGTATTGCCATATTTGAAGTGCCTAATAGCTACATGTGGCTGGTGACTACTGTATTAAATGACATAGCAGATTTCCATCACTGAACAAAGTTCTATTGGATAGCACTAATTCACAGTACCAGGGTCTGTAACGACCCCTTCAGCGGCTAAGATGCATATGAATTACCTGGTTATTTTGTTGAATGCTAATTCTGATTCAGAAGGTCTGGCATGGGGCCTGAGATTCTGTGTTTCTAACAAGCTCCTGGGTGATACTGAAACTACTGGTCCATAGACCGTACTTTGAGTAGCATGGACCTATACTCTTCCATTCACACTAAAGAAAAAATAATGTGACAAGGGGACTTTTTTTCTTCCTTCTTTGCACTGGAGGACTACTTCTTTTAATTGGGGCATGGGGAACTTGGATTATTATCATTATCCTATAAAAAGAGTTTTTCTTCTAATGTCTTTGAGATCATATTCTACAATTCAATTGTATCCATACAAATGTTTAGAAGTTCCCACATTTTAAAAACTTTAGCCTTGAAACATAAGAAAAAAAACAAAAATATTTGTGCTTTATGCCCAACCCATTCCCTTCCCCATCTGATTCTGGCCATTCATCAATCTATACAAAACCAAACAGATCTTAAATCACTTCTAAATCAAATTGAATTGAAAATTTTATTTATTTTAAAAAATTTGAACGTATGTAACTACTGCACTAATAATGCCACATGCAGCTTTTTCTTTTGATTAGTTTGTTTCAAAGCTTTGATTTTTTTCAACAATTTTTTTCTAGTTGTTACCACTGTAAGAGATTTTACAAGAAAAAATAATTACAACTTAAATAGGAACTCATGCCTATTTCAAGAATAGTGCGGTTATTATTTAGGAGGGAAAGAAAAGTGAAAATAGCCCCAAATCCTTGATATTAGCAGCATGTATGATACTTCTGTTCTGCTCCCTTTTCCTGTCTCATTAAATTCATCTAGGACTTACCATTGTTATGTCAGTTCAAAATATCCATTCTCTTAAAACAGATCAGGCATAGTGTCAGTTTTGTATTCAGTATTTTAGTTCTGTCATTGTTCTCTGGAAAGCTCTTAATTACATTTGCATGTTGCATCCTGCTTATCACTGCTGCCTTTTATGTGCATAGGATTCTATGCACATAAAAAAAAACCCCACAAAAAAAACAAAGTAAAATGAAACAAAACAAAATGAATAGAAAATAAGCTCTATTTATTTTTCTCTCTCTTTAGAGGTAAGTAGCCTTATATCTTCCAAAATCTCTTGAAGATACTCTGAGTTCCCCAAATTATGCCTTAATAATCTGACAATATTAATTTAAGTAACCCATGCAATGATATATGCCCAAGGAAAAATGGTTTTACTAACCATAGATTCACAGGGAGCTTCGAAAATCATATTGAGTGCTCCTTATTCCTACTGAAATTATTCAGATTAAGAGGTTAACACAAATGGGGACCTTGTTTCCTAGTAATATACGGAAAAGACAATTCACTGGTCACCCTTTTCAAATAGCTAATTGACAACCTGGGCAATGTAACTTTAGGAAATCTGACTCCCAAGACACTGACTTGATTCTTATGTTTTTATGTAGAGTGATCTACGGTGCTGAAAGAAAATGTCTAGGTGGTATGTTCATGTCTTCTATCTTCTATACCTAGATGATTGATTCAGTTTTCTTAGCTTTTTCGTTGCATGTTGTCTTCATGTTCTGCTGCTTCTTTCTCCTTCAATGTTCCCACGAAGCTCAAACTATTACATAGTTTGTACAGAAAGCAAATTCAATATAAATTAGTCATCACGATTGGTTTGGGTTTGTGTAGCAGAAAAAAAAATATTTATTATTCTTTTTTTAAACTTCAAGTTTTATACTAGATTGACTTTGCAAGAACAAATTAGCAAGACCAGAAATAAAGGGTCATCAAATTTTCTGCTGATAATTACATCATTTAGATTATAAGGGATACTTATTCACATGCACATTTTCATAAGCAAGTTGCACACAGTCTTTGAAATTATCGTTGCTATTAATATAAAATTAATAATAAGTGAGATTCAACACTAGCAATTGAGTGCATCCAGAGAAAAACAATGAGGATGAAGGATTTATGAACACTATGGGATGAATAACCTTTTTTCAACTTATTTATTTTAAATTGATACATAAAATTTTATGTATATTGCCAACTTAAAGAAGTACACATTATATTGATTTCCATTCAACTTTCTCATAACAATTTATTATACAGAATCAGAGTCTTCTTTAGTGAATCAGTCAACTTGACAGAACAGCTCTCTTTATAGTCCAAATTACAGTTTATCATTTTGGAAATTATGATTCTCATTGAAGAATTATTTCCATCCCCAAAAATGACAAATACAGATTGGAAAAATAGTAGCAACAAAACACAGCTATGGAAGATGAATTCTCCATGTCTCAGACTTCTCTCCTACCCATTACCAAGAAAGAAAAGCAGGCTACTGAGGAAATTTGATTTAGTAAGTCACTCTTTCTATACCTTCGTTCAGAATTTTTCTGCCTACATAGACAGACTCTTAAGGGGGTTTTGTTTGCTTGCTTCTCGATTTCTGTCACCTCTGGTCTCTATTTTCCTTTATGCCTTGTTTCCCTTTATTCTTGATCATCCTTATTTTCATACAGAGATGGCCTGTGTTCATTGAATAAAGTGAGAAACAAATGTACTAGAACTCCTTGTGCATGGTTTTAGTTGCATAAATATGAATGTAGGAAGTGTGGTCCACAAACTCCTTTTAACCTAGACAGCTGAAAGAAAATTAAAAAGTAGAATGGTCAAGATTAACTGGATGAGAAAACTAACCAGCAACAATATTCTCCCCAATATCACACTTTCTTTATCCACTTGTTGATTGATGGTCATCTGGGCTGGTTCCCTATTTTTGCAATTGCAAATTGTGCTGCTATAAACATGCGTGTGCAAGTATCTTTTTCGTATAATGACTTCTTTTCCTCTTGGTAGATACCTAGTAGTGGGATTGCTGGATCAAATGGTAGATCTACTTTTAGATTTTAAGGAATCTCCACACTGTTTTCCATAGTGGTTTTCATAGTTTACATTCCCACCAACAGTGTAAAAGTGTTCCCTTTTCACCACTTCCATGCCAACATCAGTTATTTTTTGATTTTTTGATTATGGCCATTCTTGCATGAGTAAGGTGGTATCACATTGTGGTTTTGATTTGCATTTCCCTGATAATTAGTGATGCTGAGCATTTTTCCATATGCTTGTTTGGCCATTTGCATGTCTTCTTTTAAGAATGTTTATTCATGTCCTTAGCCCAGTTTTTGATAGGAGTGTTTGGTTTTTGCTTGTTGATTTGAGTTCCTTATAGATTCTGGATATTAGTCCTTTGTTGGACATATAGATTGTGAAAATTTTCTTTCACTTTGTGGGTTGTCCATTAACTCTGCTGATCATTTCTTTTGCTTTGCAGAAACTTTTCAGTTTAATCGAGTCCCATCTACTTATCTTTGTTTTTGTTGCATTTACTTTTTGATTCTTGGTCATGAAGTCTTTGTCTAAAACAATGTCTAGAAGGATTTTTCTGATATTACTTTGTAGAATTTATGTGGTTTCAGGTCTTAGATTTAAGTCTCTGATCCATCTTGAGTTGAGTTGATCTTTGTATAAGGTGAGAGATGAGGATCCAGTTTCATTCTTCTACATGTGGCTTGCCAATTATCCCAGCACCATTTGTGAAATAGGGTGTCCTTTCCCCACTTTATGGTTTCACTTGCTTTGTTGAAGATCATCTGGCTGTAGGTATTTGACTTTATTTCTGGGTTCTCTATTCTGTTCCATTGGTCTGTGTGCCTATTTTTATACCAGTCCCATGCTGTCTCGGTGACTATGGCCTTACAGTATAGTTTGAAGTTGGGTAATGTGATGCCTTTAGATTTGTTCTTTTTGCTTAGGCTTGCTTTTGCTATGTGGACATTTTTTGGTTCCATGTGAATTTCAGGATTTTATTTTTCTGGCTGTGTGAAGAATGGTTGTGGTATTTTGCTGAGAATTGCATTGAATTTGTAGATTTCTTTTGGCAGTATGGTCATTTTAACAATATTGATTCTACCAATTCATGCGCATGAGATGTATTTCATTTGTTTGTATCATTTATTATTTATTTCAGCAGTGTTTGTAGTTTTCATTGTAGAGGTCTTTTACCTTCTTGGTTAGGATATTCCTAAGAATTTTAATTATTTTGGAGCTCTTGTAAAAGGGGTTGAGTTCTTGATCTGATTCTCAGCTTGGTTGCTGTTTGTGTATAGCAGAGCTACTGATTTGTGCACATTAATTAGCTAGATTTAACCATTCCACAATGTATATATACTTTAGAACATCAATCAATCAATAAGTTTGAAAAAAGTTATTCGTCCAATAGTGTTCATAAATCCTTCATCCTCATTGTTTTTCTCTGGATGTACTCAGTTGCTAGTGTTGAATCTCACTTATTATTAATTTTATATTAATAATAAAAATGATAATTTCAAAGACAGACTGGTGTGTAACTTGCTTATGAAAATGTGCATGCAAATAAATACCCCTTATAATTTAAATTATGAGGAGAAAATTTGTTGACCCTTTATTTCCGGTCTTTTTAATTTGTTCTTGCAAAGTCAATCTAGTATAAGACTTGAAGTTAAAAAAAAAGAATATATATTTTTTTCTGCTACACAAACCCAAACCAATAGTGATGACTAATTTTATTGAATTTGTTTTCTGTACACATTATATAATAGTTTGAGCTTTGTGGGAACATTAAAGGAGAAAGAAGTAGCAGAATATGAAGACAACACGCAACCAAAAAGCTAAGAAAACTGAATCAATCATCTTGGTATGGAAGATAGAAGACACGATGCTACCACCTAGAGACATTTTCTTTCAGCTACCGTAAATCACTCTCCTTAAAAATATAAGAATCAAGTCAGTGTCTTGGGAGTCAGATTTCCTAAAGTTAAATTGTCTTTTATCATTCTCAGTTACCTTAAAAAAGTGTTTCCAGATTCTGTACCTTAGATTACAATATTTATAACAGGTCAGTCAGGCAACAGTTTTGAAGTGCCTGCCATATTCATTGCCATCACATGTATGATCTTGGTAGATAAATCCAGATGGCAAAAAATGGACAAATGTAATATCTCAATATTTTGGACAACAATGTAAGGTACTTGCTAGAGAAGTGTGTTTACCCAGATTATTATAGTTAGGCTGTAAAACACATCACCATAGTCTGTGTTTTTATGAAGTGTATTCTAATTTCTGTTTCTAAATGAAAGAAAATACATATATTGTAATACGATTTTTACAAACATCTTAATATTTACTATGATTTTAAAATTAAATAGTAGACTAGATTGAATTTCTTAAAGAAAGTTTCTGCCTTCATTTAATCTGTATGATTTAATAAGGATAATTTTAATCAGTCTTTGTATGTTTCTTAATTAGCTCATCCTTCTCTAATTATTACATTAACTGAAGTTTTCATTAAAGCCTTCCTGTTCCTCATCTCTGAAGGACAGTGTCATAATGAAGTTGAAGGATATGTAGAGGACTAAGGAGATGGTAATTTATAATTTATAATTTAATGTGACAAGCTGACATTTCACTTATTATGGTGAAACCATTTTAGGAGGAAGGACAACGCATATTTAAAAGATACATGTAGCAATAAGTGACTTGTAAAAATCACAGATGAATACAAGTACAGCTTAACTTACATATCCTTAAATTCTTCATCCTTCGGTGGGAGGATGGTCCTCCTTTAGTACTCAGCTAAAACTCCAAGTCTTCATTTTATGCGAGTGCCAGAAGCCTAGCGTTCTCTGTAAGTGCTGTACTACATTTTACCAAGTCTGAAGTGCCTATTTGTTCACATTTTAAAATCATTGAAGTAGGATATGTCCTACAGTCAACAAAATCTTGCAAATCACTGCCAGCCAGCAGCAGAAATAGCTGTCTTTGTTCATCACACATGTGACCTTGGTAGATATTCACAGTGGCATAACTGGCCTATGTATCATCTCGACATTCTGAATATTTAAACGTAAAGATAATTTGAGGAAAGAATATGAGCCCTGTTGTATAAAAACCTTCCCATGAGTCTGACAACAAGATTTAAAAAGCACCAGCTTCAAAACTAGTATCAATGGCTTGGGAGAAAAATCTGAGTCAATAGCAGAGCAGCCTTTGAAGATAGGCTGCGTCACTACATTATTACCGGAAAAAACAATATATTAATGACTCTGAGTCAAAAAGGGACTCAGAAGAGTCAGACTTGATATAAAGACACTGTAGACATCTCTTAATTTAATTGCCTATATTTTCATTTTTTATGTACGTGCAAGAGTGATATGTAATTTTTAAAGATTTGTGTTTAAACAAGTCTAAAAGTATTCCTTCAATATAACATAAATTTTTAATTTATGTGAAACTATTGTATGAGAGTTTAATTGGCAGTGTTATTCTTTTCTACATTGTAGCAAATAAAATAATGGTGTGCCTTAAAATGATAGCATCTTAGACTAAAAAAAAATTATGTTTCTAGGAATTTCCAGGGACTTATTAAATGTCCTAACAATTATTCCTGACCGTTGCCCCTTATCTTTCTGATGATGCCAAGCTTCATGTGCATCGGAGGCCCACTTCTCACGGTCTGTTCCTTTTTTAATGGCATTTTGCATTATGGGAATCCACAAGGCAGAATAAACACCAGGCTATGGCATTAAGAAAACTATTGGAATCTTGTGGATGTGAGGAAAATTTTAATGCTATAAAGGAAAATTTAGCCTGAAATATTTGATAGCATTGTGATTAGAGATCATTGCTCTGCTTTTCTACAGAGAGGCACTTTCTAGATTTTTCCTTGGTCTTGCTTGTCTCTATTGCTTCAGGAAACAGCTTGCCATGCTAAAAAGGGAACACTCTCAGCTGATAGTGAAATCCCATTAATGTCTAAAAAACTTGCTGAGGTTCCTTCTGGTTCACAGTGAGGATTGCTGTCTACATTATTATGGAGAATAGTTTATTTTCTTTTTTTTTCTTTTTTTTTTTTAGGAGACAGGAGCTTGCTCTGTTACCCAGGCTAGAGTGTGGTGGTGCAATTACAGTTCACTGCAACCTCAACCTCCTGGGCTTAAGGGATTATCTTGCCTCATCCTTGGGTAGCTGGGAATATAGGCAGAAAGCTCTACACCCAGCTAATTTTTTCTGAAGTTTTTTTTTTATATGACCAGCTATGTTGTCTAGGCTGGTCTCAAGGAAATCCTCTCGCTTCAACCTTCCAAAGCACTGGGATTACACATGAGAGCTAACAGGCCTGACCATTTTATTTTCTTATTGACTAAAATTTCTCCCTTCTAGAATTACATTTTTGCCTTACTTTTCCATAAGTAAAGGTCTATTAAAATGTTTCTCTCTGTGGCATGTGTGTAAATTTTTCAAAATTAAAGAAGAGTATTCTCCTAAAGATTAATTCTGCTTCTATTCCTAAATCAATAGACAAAAACATGAGGCAGTAAGTTAAAATAGCAGCTTGTTCTTGCTAGATAAAACAAAATTAACTGAAAGAAAATATAATCAAACATCCTAAATTTCAGAAACTATTCTGATGACTTGAATTTTGATCCTATATTTGCACTAAAAGCTCAGTGACACAAATGAATGGGTATTAAGAGATAATACCATCCTCTGAAACTAAAAGAGAGTAGATAGATTAATAAATGGAAGTTAGTTAGACTTGAGCATAGTTTCCAAAACAGAATAAACTAAAGATAGGCAAAGCTACCAGTTATTCAATGTGATCCACAAATAGTGCAAATAAAAAATAAAATATGAGCTATAAATATTTTGAATAATAGTTCTCAAACTTCAGTGTACCAAACTTTAGAGATATAAGCTTCACCCAAGTAGTTTCTTAAAAACTGGAGAGTTCAACCTCCCAGCACTCAGTAATTCTGAATTATTAGTTCTGCATGAGGTCTAAGAATTTACATTTTTTTCACAAAAATTAGGTAATTTTGTTGCAAATGCTTCCAGGGGTCATATTAAAGAAACAAACAAAGAAGCAAAACCTGTTATAAAGTCTATACTCAGATAAAAGGAAATTTCCAATAATATCCTATAATAAAATACTGCTGTAGTATATTTAAATCTGGATACATAGTCCACAATTAGAAGAGATTTACTTTTAAAAATTGAAAGGATTTTAGCCATTTTATGAACAAATTATGTAACTACCCAATGGGTTCATCTTGCTTGTTGCCTAGATAAAGCTGATTTATCAGGACAGAAGGATTGCAATAGAGAAAGAGTTTAATATATGTAGAGCCAGCTAAACAGGAGACTGGAGTTTTGTTATTACACTAATCAGCCTCCTTGATAATTTAAAGGTGGCTGGATGAGGTGGCTCATGCCTATAATCCCAACACCTTAGGAGGCCAAGGGGGGTAGATTGCTTGAGCCCAGGAGTTCAAGACCAAGCTGGGCAGTGTAGCAAAGCCCCATCTCTATAAAAAATGCAAAAATTAGCCAGGCATGGTAGTGTGTGTCGTTGGTCCCAGCTGCTCTGGGAGCTGGGAAAAGAGGATGCCCTGAACCCAGGAGGTCAAGGGTGCAATGAGCTGTGATCACAGCACTGCATTCCAGCCAGGGTGACAGAGTGAGAACTTGCAAAAAAAAAAAGAAAAGAAGGAAAGAAAGAAAGAGAGAGAGAGAAAGGAAAGAAAGAAAGAGAAAGGAAGGAAGAAAGAGAAAGAAAGAAAGAGAGAGAAAGAAAGAAGGAAAAAAGGAAAGAAAAGAAAGAAAGAAAGAGAGAGAGAAAGAAAAAGAAAGAAAGAAAGAAAATTTGGGGCTAGGATCTTTCAAAGACAGTTTTCTTACCAGAAAGGGGTCCTGATCCAGACCCCAAAAGAGAGTTCTTGGATCTCACACAAGAAAGAATTTGGGGTGAGTCCAGAGAGTAAAGTGAAAGTGATAGCAACAGAAGGCAGCCCAATGCCTAGGCAGATAGAGGTGGGTCCCTGGTGAAAGCCCACCTCCAAGCCAAAGACAGTCTGAAGCCTGAAAGCCAAACTACCAGTTAAATCCTCAGACCGGATTGAGGACTTGTCCTCCTGGTTTGGCATGCTTTCCTCTGATTGATCCCCATCCTTCCTCTATTTTACTTATTCCCGCCCATTCCTAATTGGTTTTATACTCTGTCCTGCCCACTTTTGAGTGGTGTCTTTGCTTTAACCTTTTTCGCATACTCACAAACCAATCAGTACGTACTCCTCATCCTGTGCCTATAAAGACCCTAAACTCAGTCAGTAGAGGGGGAGATGGCCTGGCTTTGGGGAAGAGACAACCTGACTTCAGAGAAGACAACCTGCCCTTCCATCCCCTCTCCTCCTTCCTTTTCCAGCTCCCCTCTCCACTGTGAGCCATTTTTATCACTCAACAAAATTATCTGCCTTCACCATCCTTCAAACATTCATGTGACCTCATTCTTCTAAGACACTGGACAACAGCTCAGGACCCACCGAATGCAGTATCCAGAAAAGTCTGTCACATTGGCCCTTTGCCCTTGCTGGCAGAGAGAAGCCACCCCACATGATGAGGCAAGAGGCCAACTGAGTTGCTAACACACTGCTATCCATCAGAAGGCAGACGGTGGAACTAAAAGAGCACTGTAACACTCCATCTGGGGCTCCGAGGTTGTGGGCATCCTCACCTGGGCACCACTGCATTCCCCTCCAGGCCACATACCTGGTCTGGCCATAGGCCCTGTGTGGAGCATGCTACTGTGTTGGTGCCCAGAGCGGCTGGCCAGATCCTGCACTTGCTCATTTATGTGTTCCCTCCCACAAGGGGCTGAGCATGGTGGGCTGAGTAGATGGGGTAACCCAGCCATGAGTCCGGTGAAGGGCATGAGAAAAATCCCACATCAAAAGCAAGTTTATTAAAAAATGAAGGAATAAAGGATGGCTGCTCCATAGGCAGAGCAGCGGCTTGAGCTGCTGGCCTAAAATACCTATAGTTATTTCTTGATTATATGCTAAATAAGGGGTAGTTTATTCATGAGTTTTCTGGAAAAGAGGTGGGCAATACCTGCAGCTGAGAGTTCCTTCCTTTTTTAGACCGTACAGTGTGACTTCCCAACATTGCCATGCCATCTGTAAACTGTTGTGGTGTTGGTGGGTATGTCTTTTAACATGCTAATGCATTATAATTAGTGTATAATGAGCAGTGAGGACAACCAGAGATCAGTTTTATCACCATCTTAGTTTTGGTGGGTTTTGGCCAGCTTCTTACTGCAGCCTGTTTTTTCAGCAAGGTCTTTATGACGTGTATCTTGTGCAGGCTCCTACCTCATCCTGTGACTTACAACGCCTAACCTCCTGAAAATGTAGCCCTGTAGGTCTTAGCCTTATTTTACCAAGCCACTATACAAGATGGGCTTGCTTAGGTTTCAATGCCTCTTGACACTTTGACAGTGAGGGGCTAGGGAATGAGTGCTGTTAATTGGTTGGGGATGCAATCATAGGGGTGTGTAAAATGATTCTTGTGTGCTAAGTCTGCTTCTTGTTGGGGGTTACAGAACTGGTTGAGTCAAAGGTCACAGGTTCAGGTGAAGCCATCCAGTCATCAGAGACACTGAAGCCTGATAAGACATCTCAAAAGGCCAGTTGTAGGTTCTACGATGTGATGTTATTTACAGGAGTAATTGGGGAAGTTGAAAATCTTGTGACCTCCAGAATAATGCCTGGTAAAGAGTTAACTATGAATTCAGACCCTTCTCATTCTCCTAACCTGGTGGCCTTTTATTAGTTTGACAAAGGTGGTTTAGATTTTTGGAAAGGGCTATAATAATTTGAACTATCAACCAAATTTCTCCCAAAGTTACTTTGGCCCATGCCCAGGAAAGACCAAGGGCAGTTTGCAGATAAAAGGCAAGATAGAGTTGATTATGTCAGATCTCTTTCACTGTCATAATTTTTTCACTGTTATAATTTGTGAATACAATTTCAATTATTCCTTAATATTTAATGGTCTTCATTAATGGAATCTTAGTATGATAATTTAGTTATGTTACTTCAAATATCAGTTATTTAAAATATGTGCAGAGTATTACAGTCTTGGTCATGCACATTCTCTTTGGTGTTCAGTGAAAGCTAAATTTAAATAATTTAACAACTACGGCTGAAACACTGTAGAACTGACATTTCATATTTCTCCATGTTTTATGTATACAGACACCAACATTAACATATATTATATTCTGAACAATCAAATATTTTTTGACATATTGAAAGGTGTGTGTTATAAAAAGATGTTAAGGATTTTGTATGATATTGTATTCACATATATAAAAATGAACAAGTCCATAATTGTTTAATGTTGTGAACTATGAGAGCAATATATATTATTTTATTCAAAATTATATTGAAAAATTCATTTTCTCAGTCCAGCATCAACATCATGTTTCCATAAATGTCAATTGAGCCTTTTCTATGTGCAAGGCACTGTGTTAGAAGCTATAATGGACAAAAATGTCTGCTTATTATCTAGTAGCAAAGAGAAGAATTTTAATAAACACAACAAATATTATGTTTTGCAGCTATCTTTTCCCCCCATACTTCCTTACATATATAAGCACAATGTATAGAACATGAATTTGATACTGGGTAAGCCAATTAACCTCTCAGATTCTCCATTGCTTTATCTGTTAAAACAGGAAAAGTGTTACTTGCCTTTAAAGTTTTTATGAGAATAAATGAGATAATGAATGTAGTTCATAGTAGGTGGCTTGTGTTGATTCTTGTTATTTTGAGTGGTCATAGAATACTTTGTGTTTTTGGATACTGCAACTGCAATCATCTCTGTAGAACACTGCTTGGTGCCTTAGAAAATTATGCTCAGATTTCAAGAGGGTCAGCACAAAGTGGATTAATGAGTTGAGACAGAGACTTCTGAAATATAGTCTTTCATAGGTCATTGAATAGTATCATTGGAAAAAATATTCATTGAATTGTACCATTGTGAAAAATGGCAAAGCATCAACATAAATTTATTGTCTCTGGGTTCATCAGTTTAGATTATCAGTAACCAAACCTAGAGAGTTAATTTCTCTGCTGAGCCATTATATTAAACTTCTAACCAGTTTGCATTTTATAAAATAGAGTCTTAAATAAATTGTCCAGGTTTCTGACCGATAGATATAGTATACCCTGATTAAAATAAAAGAAGTAATTTCTAATTGAGGGCTAGTTTTGCTTGATAAAATATCACTTTTATGTTGTAGAATAATTCAAATGGATTATAAATAACAGCTTCTTTCTCCTTTTTAAAATACAAAATTGAAATTGATAATAAGTCAATATCAATGTTTTTGGAGGGAGGAAACTTTTGGCAGCTTTTATATATAATCATCTCAGCTCCTACATTATAATCTTATTAAGAACAACCCAGGCTGGCCAGGCGGGTGGCTCACACCTGTAGTCCCAGCACTTTGGGAGGCTGAGGCAGGTGGATCTCGAGGTCAGGAGTTTCAAGACCAGCCTGGCCAACATGGCGAAACCCCGTCTCTACTAAAAATACAAAAAATTAGCCGGGCGTGGTGGCACCCACTTATAATCCCAGCTGCTTGGGAGGCCGAGGCAGGAGAATCACTTGAACCCGGGAGGCAGATGTTGCAGTGAGCTGAGATCACGCGATTGCCCTCCACCCTGGAGCGACGGTGCAAGACTCTGTCAAATAATAATAATAATAATAATAATAATAATAAATAAAACCCAGATATTTGTTGTTTTCCAAAAGTCACAATGTTTCATAGGTTTCTGTTTCTGTAGCATTTTTTGAAGCACATAAGTATAAAAATATTAGAGTAATACACATGTTAAAGATTTCAAAATCTTTGTTCATGCTCATCCTCTTCTTTGTTGTTTTTAATAGATAAATATGCTTTAATTTTTATAATTATTGTCAAAAATCGAGTAGTTTGGAACGCTAAAACCATTGTGGCCAACTGTTTTTGGCCCCCTGGACTCTCTAAAATTCTGCATATATATGTGTTGTAAATACATACTCTAGATTCATGTGTTTGTAACATTGAAAAGTGAATCTAGTTGCTCTAGCTTTCTTTCTTTCTCTCTGTCTCTGTCTCTCTCTCTCGTTTTACTGTTTTTTGTTGTTGTTTTACATTTTTTGTTTTTTATTTAACTTGGCTCACTTCTTAACCTAATCCAGTACATGTTCTGAAACTGCAACAATATCAATTTTTGACAAAAATCTTGGTTGAGTAAATACTTAAAATACTTAATACAAAAGTATTTTGTCCTGGAAACAGCAAATTCATTAAAGATCAGTTGCTAAATAAATAACTGTCAGTTCCCGTAGAAGATCTGTAGAAACAGGGCTATTTACCTCTTATAGTCAGTATTTAAACTCCGTTGTAGAAGATAGCCAATGTTGCCTACATAATCTAAGTTTCAGATCAGTCCCTGATTAAATTAATGCAAATAACTACTCTTTGCTCTATGAATATTGCTGGGTTAAAAACGAAAGTTTACAGGAAAGCAAATTGAGGCAAACAGCAAAGAATAGAGGCTCTTAGTCTTCAGAAAATATATTTTTAACAATGTAAGTTTTTGAAATACAAGTTGACCCTCCAATAACATCGGTTTGAACTGCATAGGTCCACTTATGTGCTGATTCTCTTTCGCCTCTCCCACACTTGAGATAGCAAGACCAACCCCTCCTCCTCTTCAGCGCACTAAATGGGAGGACAATGAAGATGGAGACCTTTATGATGATCCACTTCCACTTAATAAACAGTAAATATATTTCCATTCCTTATGACTTTCTTAATATTTTCTTTTCTCTAGCTTACTTTCTTATAAGAATACAGTATATAATATACACAACAGAAAACATGTTAATCAACTGTTTTTGTTATCAGTAAGGCTTCCAGTCAACAGTAGGCTGTATGTGGTTAAGTTTTGGTGGAGTCAAAAGTTACACGGGGCTTTACGACTGTGCGGTGGCTGGTGCTCCTAATCCCTGCTTTGTTCAAGGGTCAATTCTATGCTTTTTCCTTTAAGAAGTCTCAAGATGGGCCGGGTGCGGTGGCTCATGCCTGTAATCCCAACACTTTGGGAGGCCGAGGCGGGTGGATCACGAGGTCAGGAGATCGAGACTATCCTGGATAACACGGTGAAACCCCGTCTCTACTAAAAATACAAAAAAATAGCCGGGCGTGGTGGCGGGTGCCTGTAGTCCCAGCTACTAGGGAGGCTGAGGCAGGAGAATGGCGTGAATCCGGGAGGTGGAGTTTGCAGTGAGCCGAGATCGCACCACTGCACTCCAGCCTGGGCTACAGAGCGAGACTCCGTCTCAAAAAAAAAAAAAAAGATGTCTCAAGACGAACATTTTATAACTGACTATCTCATGATAATTAACATTTATGTTATAGGTTTTTAAATTATTGATTTGGTAAAGTTAAAAAATGGAAACTGTAAAAATGATTGTTAAACACTACATCTGCTAAGTTACATTTTCAGATTAAATAATAATGGTGTACTTTCACATGATTTTTTAAATGTATGTGTAACTAAATTAATAAAATAGTTTAAGCAAACTTTTCACTATTTTATCTGTAGTATTAAATATTTATATATTTATGCTGACGAAATAGCCCTTTCATCTTTTCACTGGGAAAGTGGGAGATGAACTTGTACTTGTGGTTGTTTATATTTGGGCTGCTATTAACAAGAGCTAATTCTTACCAGAGTCCAAAAGCACATGAGAGGTCAGGACAAAAATGCCTGATTGGTTTATTGTGATAATAGTGAAATTGACAGAAATAGGGAAGTCAGGAAAGAGCTGCCAGTTGTGAGAATAGGCAAAGGATCAAATGTAATGTTTGGCTGACAATTTGATTCAGTAGTTAAGCCAAAGGAGCAGGTAGGATTGAGAATCAGGACAAATTACATTCAACAAGGTAAAGGGTTTGCAATTTTAAGAACCTTCAAAAAATATTCTGGATTAAGAAGTATTAAGTTTACCTGTCTATTCTAATACACGCATTTATACAATAATCATTAAACTTCATCACACTTACTTTCAAAACTTTTTCTTAACATATAACTTGAAGACCACGGTCTATGAGGTCTATGTTTGATATTGACAACGTTACGTGATTAACAGTTGAAACAAATGGAAATGTAATACTTCTGACAACATTTTATGTTTTTGTGAAAGTTTTATTTTAATAATATTCTTACTTTGCATCAGAATTAAATCAAGAGGTAGGCTGCACGACCTCTTAAAGTTTCTTCCAATCTACCAATTCTTGATTCTTAAATTTTCAATTCTCATAGTGCCAGGATATTTAAATAACTCTATCCTTTAAGAAATAAATAAATAAAAATAAATGTTTTCTCGCTTGTATATTTAGGTCCAATTCATGTTTGCTTCACTGCTTCTAAACTCCTTGTGGTTGTTCCAAGGTTGTAAGAGGAGACTTGCTGATGGGTGCACAGTATAATTACGCTGCAGTTGAGCACCTTCCCTCCCACCACCTGAAAATCAGAGGAGGAGTATCAAAGCACTTGCAGAAGAGAGTTCAACTCATCATTATTCATGTACCTAGAAACAGAAAGTGCAATATGTGGGATGATAAAGCACATGTAAATTGATAACTGTAACCAGCTCAAAGAACAAACAAAAAAGCACATGAATTCATGTCCCTTTCTCCAATTCTGCTTTCCAAAAACAGGTTTGTTTGTTTGTTTGTTGTTTGTTTTCACCTCCTCTCCCAGCCCATCAACCCTCAGTGCTGAGTCTTAGGCACTGATTTTGCTGATTTGATGGATACAGCAGAAAAGAAAATTTGAAAGAATGCTAGAACTGGAATTGCTTTGCCCTGGAAAAGGCATGAAAGTATCACTGAGGAAGAGAAGGGCATGGAAGGTGTGGGGACAGACATCAAAGAGTAGGTGGGGTAAAGAGTGTATTTGAGTGCAAGCCTGAGAGGAAGAGGGTAGAGAGGAGACTTTTGGGCTGCCAATGGGAATGGAATTTGGGTGGAGAGAAGTGAATAAAGCATACATTATGAAGTGTTTTTGCTAGAGCAAAACATTCACTGCACAATCTATGCTTTATTCACTTCACAATGTATGCTCTACTTATACTCCCTCCTATTACTTCCTTGTTAAGAAATTTCAGAGAAGATTTCTTACTAAAAAAAAAATTCCAAGATTTTGTAATTTGGTTTATGATTTTTTTAAATACAATCAAAAGCGCCCTGAAGAAAGACTTGAAGACTCAGATATTATCAGGCTTGTCGGAAACAGGTATGACATAAACACAAAGTCAGATAAATCAAAACTCAACACAGGAACTTGTTTTCCCATCAGAAGTGCAAATCTAATAAAATAAGATCATTAGGGAGAGACTTGTCCACTAAGTGGATTCTGCCTTCTGAGTAATTAATGTGTCTGAGACTCCAGACCTAATAATTGTTTAGAGATTAACTCAGCAAAGAGTAAAGAATGAGAGGAAGAGCTGTGACTGTGTGTGTGTGTGTGTGTGTGTTTGTGTGTGTGTGTGTGTGTGTGTGCTGAAAAGATGCTGAAAAAAGTCCCAGTTTTCCTGCCTAAAAAGACTTCTCTGGCTGGTCAAGCCTGGTAGGTTAGACTGCTGGAAGAGCTCTTCAAAATGCCCAGAGTAATGGCCTTGAGTCTCTGAACTCTTGAGGCATACCACCATATAAATGGATACATGTGAAGTGATATATCATCCTTTGAAGGTTGTATACTTTATTAGGAGTATGTAAGATTATTTTAATGTTTATCCTGCCAGGCAGTATTTTATTTATTAAACTTAATTTTCTTAATGGCCTAGTCAAAACTCCAACACTTAAAACTGAACAGGCTAACGTGGTCCACTTGTCAGATTTCCTTTAAATACTTCTCACAACACAATTAATACATATTCACTAGGGAAAATTCAAAATTCCAAATAAAGAAAGAAAACAACTAAAACCTTTACAGCTGCTCTTAACATTTTAGCATGTGTATATATATTTACACATATTTAGTATGTATAGTGTATATATTTGTACATAGTATGTATATATCCATACAAAATATGTCTAAGAATATATATATACAAAATATGTGTAAATGTCATATATAATACACACTAAACGTATGTAAATATATATACTATATATTTCATACATAAGCATTAATATTTTATTTATTCTAAAAATGTAATAATATATACTTTTGTAATCTTATTTCACATATAGATTACCTTTCCACATCAAGGAAGAAAAGTTTATATCATTGCTTTAATTATATGACTGTGTCATAATTTATTACTAATGTATATTTAGGTTGTTTCCATATTCCATATTTCATGGTATTATGGAATTCTGTCTTCTTTTGGGCTCTTTTAGAAGCAAACTGAGATTTGAAGACAATTAATGTATTTGAGAGGTACAGGGAAGTGGGAAGTTAATCAGAAGGCATGGCTCTGATAATACATGGTGTGTTATCAAACTGACTACCACTATAGTCAACTGGAGCTTAATCCTACTTGGAAAACTCTGAAGGCTAGTGTAAAACAAAGGCCTGAAAAATGTCTGACAGGAAGAGGGATGGACCTTGGTATCTAAATATCAAATCTGAATGCTCATTGATTGAAGACTGTTTCTAGGAAGAAAAGCACATTAATTCCATAGCCCTTAATTCCACATAATTCCATAAAAAAGCACATAACTCCATAGCCCTTCCAACCAGCTACATAGGTGGCAAAGCAGGCTTCCATGGCAAAGAAAGCTCTCAGGCAAAGAAATATTGGTCCTGGACAATGTAAGTAAGGCCAGTGTGCACTTCAACCATAAAAGCAAGAAAACAGGAGTGGAGCTCCAAAGGTGTCTGTGACAGTCCATCTCTTACACTACAGAGATCCACCCATGGGCCACACTAATTTCATTCTGCCCTCTTATGTCTTTTCCAATTTGGTGCACAGTCACAATTTCTGAAGAGAGAATACAATAGGAGAGTAAATGGTGCAATTTACAGCTGTCACCACTGCAGCTGGATCAGAGACCACAATTGATATTCATCATCTCCCTCCTATTCCATTCATTATCTCCCTTCTATCCCATTCAATCTCCATCTTACCCATTGTAGATCCCCTTCACCCTTGGCCAACATGTACACTGACCCAGAAAATTTACCAAAGCCTTTATCTCTGAGGAGCTTCAGCCCTTACATTTTTACATTCTCATGAAGCCATGGTTACTACCGTTGACCATTTGTTATTATTACTGGGTGTGGAAACAATACGAGGCATCTCACTGAATACTGTGGAGTGTTAAACATACTACTACCTGTCCCTATTACATGGATATAGTAACTCTATCATCTCAGGATAGTCAATTGTTTCTGCCAGCAAAGTAACTTCTCTTTTGCCTGCTAGTCATTTGGATAAGAAGCCTAAAATGACCAGGTGGCAGCTATAACTTTAGGTTTGGTGGAAATTATTTCTTGTCTTGGTAGAAGATTTCCCCCATCACCTCTTCTGAAACTGGAACCTCTAGGCTAGCAGAGCCTAAAGTTGAGGGAATGGAAAATATAAATTCCTCAAGTGGATCACTGGGAGATATGGTAGGAGGCCATTGTTATTTTCACCCTTTGTCTCCAGATATGTATATTTTGTCAACTAGGGACACAGCACTAGTAATGTTTCAAAACATATACCTCATCCTGAAGTTTTCCCAATATCCTAGAGTGTTATTTCTAAGCTGGAATGACTTCAATATTCTATAGGCCAGCAGCTTCAAGGCAACGAAGTATATGAAAGAAATAATGAATCTCATAAGCCCACTGTTGTACCTTCTTTGCCTTAACAGGGTGATATGGTTTGACCTGTGTCCCCACCCAAATGTCAAATCATAATCCCTACGTATCAAGGGAGGGAGCTGGTGAGAGGTGATTGGATCATGGGGCTGGTTTGCCCCAATCTCTTCTCATGATAGGGAGTTCTCACGAGATCTGATGATTTAAAAGTGACAGTTTCTCCTGTGCACTCTCTCTGTCGCTCTCCTGCCACCATGTAAAACATGTCTTGCTTCCCCTTCGCCTTCCACCATGATTGTAAGTTTCCTGAGGCCTACCTAGTCGTGTAAAACTGTGAGTCAATTAAACCTCTTTCCTTTATAAATTATCCAGTCTCAGGTATTCTTTGTAGAGTTGTGAAAATGGACTAATACACCAGGGTTCTTTGGTATTAGGCAATGTAATGTGTCTTCACATGCTAATAAATTACATTCTGTGGGCCCTTGAATAGTGTTAATGGCCAGGGTAAGAAAGATAAACCCATTCCCAGAAATATCAAACTCAAGCAGGATGAACAGCTGCCTCCTTAAAAATGGAAGACATCCACAATAATCAGCCAGTGCCTGGATGGTCTTGTATTAAAGGATGGTCTCTGTCTTGGTCCATTTGTGTTGCTATAAAGTATCTGATACAGGGTAACTTAGAAGAACAATTTTTTTTCTTACAGTTTTGGAGGCTGTGAAGTCCAATATCAAGGTATTGGCAGCTTTGGTGTCTGGTGAGGGCTGCTCTCTGTTTCTAAGAAGATGCTTTATTGCCACCACCTCTGGAGAGGACAAACACTGTGTTTTCACATGGCAGAAAAGATGGAAGAACAAACGAAAGGGCTGGATTCTTTGTGAAACCTCTTTTATAAAGGCTTTTTAATCCCATTCATGAGGGAGGAGCACTCACGACCTAATTATCTCCTAAAGGCCCCACATCTTAGTACTGTCACATTTGCCATAAAATTTTAACATATGAATTTTGGCAGACACATTCAGACCCTAGGACTCTCATTTTGAGTGATGAGCATTATTTTGAGAGTTCAGCATTTGTCACTAATGAAGAGAACTTGAACATTCAGTAATCAAAATAGGTAGGTCAGCTGTAGTGAAAATAAGCCCATACATAAGCCTTAGTTATATGTAACTTAATTATATATATACGTATGTAAGGCCCCACACTGTAGGGCCTTGCATAGCATTCTTCATCCTCAGCACCATTGTGTAAGCACTGTGGTGGCAGAGGACAGAGGCTAGCTAACCTATGCTTAAATAGTCATGGGTCATCCCATCTAACTGGTTCTTCAATGTCTTCTCTGAGTTCCTAAATTTCATACACTTTGTACTCACTCCCATAGGTCCATCTATAAGCTTTCGAATTCTTTCAATCTTTCTCCATCCAGGCCCTTGACAAACCATCCAAGTAATTAAACTTACCTTAATCTACTTCTGCCTTCACACAAAGAAGATGACCAAGTATATGGCTTGAAGCTATGCCTATTGAGAGGAATTTTTCTCACTATTGTATTTAAGGGCCATCCTTGATTGAGTCTATAGTGTGGAATTAGTCCATTTTTGGTTTGTACCAATACTTGAGTCACCCATCCAGGAAAGAGGCCTGCATTTTTCCTCCTTAGTCAACTGGATGTTGACTATGAATCACAAGACCATAGGTGTGAGCAGAAGGAGAAGTATTAGTGCAACACAAAGAGAATGCAGGAGATAGGGCCTACTATTCACATAACTTGTGGGTTTTGTATGTGCTTAGCAGCAACCATGAATGTTTTCCTTCTGCTGAATGCTCCTGATTGACAGTATGACTTGGTGAGTTTACATAGCTCGTAAGGGAGACCCTAAACTGAATAGTCATCTTACTTGATGTACCATTATCAGGTCTTTTGTTAGGTCTGTGAGTCATAGCAGTATGGCAGGAGCAGCTTGTCAAAAGGTAGTTATTTACTGCAGAAAGCAGGGTCTTACTTCTGAACTCTAGTAGTCTGTGCTGTGTCTGTCTTATTGGAGTCTGTGAGAGACACCACATGTCTTGCCATGAATATCTCTAGCAACACGGGATCTGCCAAGTTATATGGTCCCACTAGCAGCGTGAAGTTGCTGCAAAGCCCTCTCTTGCTCTAGATCCTACTTGAAATGGGCATTCTCACAAGTCATCGAATAAATAGGTCTGAATCGTGTTTCAAAATGTGGTATATGATATCTCTAAAAGTGTAAGGGACTACTAAGACCTATGCTACTTTCTTAGAGGCAAAAGATATAAAGTGCAATTACTTGTGCTCTATTTTGGGTACAATATGCAATAAATTCTCCTTTATGTTGGAGGAGATGTCTTGGTATATTATAGTTCACTGGAGCCTTAAATTTTCACTAATGTGGCAGACTCATTACCATGAGGTTTTGAGAAAATAGCTTTATTCAAATAGTTACATATAATAAAACTTACCCCTTTAAAGTATACAATGGTTTTTTAGAAAATTAATGGAGTTGTAAAATTGCCAATATTATCTAATTTTGAACATTTTAATTATTCTAACAAGAAACCCTATACCCACTACCCAGCATTCCTCATTATTCTCACTCCCTAACTCTAAGCAATTACTAACCTACTTTCTATAAAGATTGGTCAATTATAAAATTTCCATACAAATGGAATAATTAAAGATTCATGTATGTTATCACATGTATCAGTACAATGCTGAATAAAAGTGAAGAAAGTATATATGCTTGTCTTGTTCCAGATCTTAGGGGAAAGTATTCAGTCTTTCTTCATTAAGTTTGATGCTGGCTATGGGTTTTCTGTAGATGCCATTTGGGAGGTTGAAGAAGTTTCTTAGTTTCTTAAAGTTGTGTTTTATATCATAAAAATGTTTTCGATTTTGTCCAATTTTTTTTTGCATGTACTGATAGATTAGTCCGTTTTCACACTGCTGATAAAACATATCTGAGATTGGGCAATTTAAAAAGAGGTTTAATGGACTTGCAGTTCTACATGGCTGGAGAGACTCATAATCATGATGGAAGGTGAAAGGTGCATCTCACATGGCAGCAGAGAAGAGAAGAGAGCTTGTGCAGGGAAACTCTGATTTATAAAACCATCAGATTGACCAGGCTTGGTGGCTCATGCCTGTAATCCCAGCACTTTGGGAGGCCAAGATGGGCAGATCACGAGGTCAAGAGATCTAGACCTTCCTGGCTAACACGGTGAAACCCTGTCTCTACTAAAAATACAAAAAATTAACTGGGTGTGGTGGCAGGCGCTTGTAGCCCCAGCTACTCGGGAGGCTAAGGCAGGAGAATGGCATGAACCTGGGAGGTGGAGCTTGCAGTGAGCCAAGATCATGCCACTGCACTCCAGCCTGGGCGACAGAGCAAGACTCCATCTCAAAAAAAAAAAAAAATCAGATCTCTTGAGATTTATTCACTATCATGAGAATTACATAGGAAAGACCCATTCCCATGATGCAATTACCTCCCACTGGGTCCCTCCCACAACACATGGGAATTCAAGATGCGATATGGGTGGGCACACAGCCAAACCATATTATTCCACCCTTAGCCCCTCTCAAATCTTATGTCCTCATAGTTCGATACCAATCATGTCTTCCCAACAGTCCCCAAAGTCTTAACTCATTTCAGCATAAACTCCAAAGTCCACAGTCCAAAGTCTCATTCGAGACAAGGTGACTCCCTTCAGCCTATGAACCTGTAAAATCAAAAGCAAGTTAATTACTTCCTAGATACAATGGGGGTACAGGCACTGGGTAAATACAACCATTCCAAATGGGAGAAATTGGCCAAAACAAAGGGGCCACAGGCCCCATGCAAGTTCAAAATCCAGTGGGGCAATGAAATCTTAAAGCTCCAAACTGATCTTCTTTGACTCCGTGTCTCACATCCAGGTCACACTGATGCAAGAGGTGGGCTCCTACAGTCTTGCGTAGCTCCACCTCTGTGGCTTTGCAGGGTATAGCCCTGCTTCTGGCTGCTTTCACGTGCTGGCATTGATTGTCTGCAGCTTTTCCAGGCACATAGTTCAAGCTGTAGGTAGATCTACCATTCTGGGGTCTGGAGGACTGTGGCCCTCTTCTCACAGCTCCATGGATGCCCAAGTAGGTTTTCTGTGTGGGGGCTCCAACCCCACATTTCCCTTCTGCACTGCCTTAGCAGAGGGTCTCTGTGAGGGCCCTGCCCCGGCAGCAAACTTCTGCCTGAGTATCCAGGCATTTCCAAACATCCTCTGAAATCTAGGCCAAGGTTTCCAAACCTCAATTCTTGACTTCTGTGTACCCAGAGGCTCAACACCACGTGGAAGCTGCCAAGACTTGGCAACAGCCCGAGCTATACCTTGGCCCCTTTTAGTCATGGCTGGAGCAGCTGGGATGCAGGACACTAAGTCCCTAGACTGCATACAGCAGAGAGACCCTGGGCCCAGCCCAGGAAACCATTTTTTCCTTCTAAACCTCTGGGCCTGTAATGGGAGGGGCTGCCGCAAAGGTCTCTCATATGCCCTGGAGACATGTTCCCCATTTTCTTGGTGATTAACATTTGGCTCCTTGTTACTTATGCAACCTCAGCTTGAATTTCTCCTCAGAAAATGGGCTTTTCTCTTCTATTGCATTGTCAGGCTGCAAATTTTCCAAACTTTTATGCTGTTGCCCTTTTAAAACTGAATGCCTTTAACAGCACCCAAGTCACATTTTGAATGCTTTTCTGCTGAGAAATTTCTTCCACCAGATACCCTAAATCATCCCTCTCAAGTTCAAAGTTCCACAAATCTCTAGGTCAGGGGCAAAATGCCACCAGTCTCTTTGCTAAAATATAACAAGAGTCATCTTTGCTCCATTTCCCAACAAGTTGCTCATCTCCATCTGATACCACCTCAGCCTGGATTTCATTGTCCATATCATTATCAGCATTTTGGTCAAAGTCATTCAACAAGTCTCTAGGGAGTTCCAACTTTCCCACATTTTCCTGTCTTCTTCTGAGCCCTCTAAATTGTTCCAGCCTCTGTCTGTTACCAAGTTCCAAAGTTGCTTCCACATTTTTGGGTATCTTTACAGCAGCACCCTGCTCTACTGGTAGCAATTTACTCTATTCCATTTTCACACTGCGATAAAGACATACCTGAGACTGGGCAATTTACAAAAGAAAGAAGTTTAAGGGACTTAACAGTTCCACATGTCTGGGGAGGCTTCACAATCATGGTGGAAGATAAAAGGCACATCTCACATGGCAGCAGACAAGAGAAGAGAGCTTGTACAGGAAAACTCCCCTTTATAAAATCACCAGATGTCATGAGACTTATTCACTCTCACAAGAACAGCACAGGAAAGACCTGACCCCATGGTTCAATTACCTCCCACAGGGTACCTCCCACAACACATGGGAATTCAAGATGAGATTTGGGTGGGGACACAGCCAAACTATATCAGTTGAGATAATCATATGCTATTTTGTCCTTTATTCTATTAAGATGGTGTAAAAGATTACCAGATGCTTAAACAACCTTGCATTCCTGGGATAAATCCCATTTAGTCATGATGTTTAATTCTCTTTACTTATCATTGAATTTTGTTTGCTACTCTTTTGCTTAAGGTTATTTGTGTATACATCCATAAGAGATAATGATCTGTCACTTTTTTCATGTTTTGTTTTTGTTCATTTTTGATATCAAAGTAGATTGAATTGAGAAATGTTCCCTTCTATTTATTTGGAAGAGTTTGTGATGGATTGATATTAATCCTTCTTTAAACTTTTGGCAAAACTCACTGGTGAAGCCATCTGAGCCTGGACTTTCCTTTGTGGAAAGTGGTAATTATTATTCAATCTCTTGACAGGTTTTTGAGATTTCCTATTACTTCTTGAGTAAGTTATGGTAGTTAGTGCCTTTCTAGGAGTGTGTCCATTTTATTTTTTTCTAATTTGTCAGGTTTATAGTATTCTTAATCTTTTTCATTTCTTAATGTCAGTAGTGATGTTTTTCTTTTATTCTTAATTTTAGTAATTTAATTTTTCTTTTTTAAAATTTTTCAATCGAGGTAAAGTTTCTGTCGATTTTGTTGATTGTGTTAGAAGCAATTGGTTTTATTGATTTTTTTCTCTATTTTAAAAAATATTCTCTACTTCCTTTATTTCTGCTCTAGTATTTATTCTTTCTTTCCTTCCATTTTCTTTGGGTTTAGTTTCCTCTACTTTTTCTAGTGTTTTCCTTTTTAAAATTTAAATTTAAATTTGTATTTTAGATATGATGCTAAGTGTGCAGGTTCCTTACATGGGGAAATTGCGTGATACTGAGGTTTGGAGTATGAATCTCATCACCCAGGTAGTAAGCATAGTACTATACTACCAATAGGTAGTTTTCAACACATGTCTTCCTCCTTCCCTCCCCCTTCTAGTAGTCCAGAGTGTCTATTCGTCCCACATTTATGACCATGTGTGCTCAATGTTTAGCTCCCACTTTTAAGTGAAAACATGTAGTATTTGGTTTTACATTCCTGTGTTAATTTGCATAGGATTATGGCCTCCAACTGCATCCACATTACTGCAAAGGACATGATTTCCTTCTTTTTTATTGCTGTGTATTATTCCATGGTGTATGTGTACCACATATTCTTTATCCAGTCTACCATTGATGGGCGCCTGGGTTGATTTCATGTCTTTGCTGTTGTGAATATTGCAGTGATGAGTCAATTCAAGTGCATATATCTTTTTGGTAGAATAATTTATTTTCCTTTGGGTATATGCCTAGTAATGGGATTGTTGGGTTAAATGGTAGCTCTATTTTAGGTTCTTCGAAAAATCTCCAGACTCTTTACACAGTGGCTGAACTAATTTGTATTTCTACTAACAGTTTATAAGTTGTCTCTTCTCTGCAGCCTTGACAGCATCTGTTGTTTTTTACTTTTTAATAATAACAACTGGTGTGAGATGGTATCTTTTTGTGATTTTATGGTTTTAATTTGCATTTCTCTGATGATTAATGATGCTAAACATGCTTTCATATGTTTGTTGGTCACTTTTTTTTTTTTTTTTGAGACAGAGTCTTGCTCTGTCACCCAGGCTGGAGTGCAGTGGTGTGATCTCAGCTCACTGCAAGCTCCGCCTCCCAGGATCATGCCATTCTCCTGCCTCAGCCTCCTGAGTAGCTGTGACTACAGGTACCCGCCACCGCACCCTGCTAATTTTTTGTATTTTTAGTGAGATGGGGTTTCACCGTGGTCTCAATCTCCTGACCTCGTAATCCACCCGCCTTGGCCTCCCAAAGTGCTGGGATTACAGGTGTGAACCACTGCACCCGGCATGTTGGTTACTTTTATGTCTTCTTTTGAAAAGTGTCTGTTCTCGTCCTATGCCCGTTTTGTAATGAGGTTATTTGTTTTTTGCTTGTTGATTTAAGTTCTGTAGAAATTCTGGATATTAGCCTTTGTTGGATGCCTAGTTTGTGAATACCTTCTGCGACTCTATAGGATGCCTGTTTACTCTGTTGATAGTTTCTTTTGCTGTACAGAAGCTCTGTAGTTAAATTAGGTCTGACTCATCTATTTTTGTTTTTGTTGTAATTGCTTTTGGGGACTTAGCCAAAAATATTTTGCCAAGGCCAATGTTGAGAAGACTATTTCCTAGGTTGTTTTCTAGGATTTTTATAGTTTGGGGTCTTACATTAAGACTCATCTATTTTAAGCTAATTTTTGTATATGTTAAAAAGTAGGAATACAGCCTCAGTTTTTCCATATGGCTAGCCATTTATTGCAGCACCATTTTTTTTGACTAGGGAGTTCTTTTTCCATTGTTTGTTTTTGTCCGCCTTGTCAAAGATCAGATGGTTGTACATGTGTGGTTTTATTTCTGAGTTTTATATTTTTATTTCATTGCCTGTGTGTCTGTTTTGTATCAGTACCATGCTGTTTTGCTTACTGTAGCTCTATAGTATAGTTTGAAGTCAGGTGGTGTGATGCCTCTGGCTATGTTCTAGTTTCTTAAGGTAGAAGTTTAGTTTATTGATTTATAATCTTTATTAAAAAATAGGTATATACATTGATAATTTACCTTTAAGCACTACTTAAGTGGCATCCCATAAGTTCTGGTGCATTGTATTTTAATTTCTTTCATCTGGAAGTATTTTCTAATTTCCTTTTGATTTCTTCCTTGACTCATTGTTTATTTGGGAATGTGTTATTTTAGTTTCCACATATTTGTGAATTTCTCAGATTTACTTATGTTGATGACTCCTAATTTAATTCCATTGCTGTTAGAGGGCATCTATTGCATAATTTCAGTCTTTTAAGTTCATTGAGTCTTGTTTTATAGCCTAGTAAATAATTTATTTTGGAGAATGTTCCATATGATCTTGAAAGAAATGTTTATTCTTCTGTTGTTGAGCATTACATAGATATCTGTAGAGTTTAATTGATTTAGAGTTGGGTTAAATATTTCATTTTGTTGTTGATTTTTTACTAGTCATTCTATCTATTTTTGGAAGTGGGTTATTTATCTCTTCAAATATTACTGTTGAGTTGTCTATTTTTCTGTACAATTTTCTCAGGTTTTTCTTCTTGTATTTTGGGGTTCTGTTTTTAGGTGCACATATGTTTATAATTTTTGTATATTCTTGTATGATTTTACTCTTTTTACTATAAAATGTCTTTCTTAGTTTCTAGTAACATTTTCTGTCTTAAAGTATATTTTGTCTGATATTAATATATCCACTCTAGATTATTTATGGTACTGCTTACATAGTATGTCTTTTTTTTCTATCTGTTAGTCTTCAAACAAGTTATATCTTTAAAGCTAAAGTGTTTTCTTATAGACACAATAGTTGAAATATGTGGAATTTTAATATTAGATAGTCTGTCTTTTGATTAGAGTTTTTAATGCATTTACATGTAATGTAATTACTGAGGGGGTAGGATTTATGTTTGCCATTTTCCTCTTTGTTTTTCATAGCCCTTATGCCTTTATAATTTCTACACTCTTTTGTGTAGTAACTTCCTCCTTTGCATTAAGTGGATAATCTATAGTGTACTTTGTTGTTTATTTTACTGTATATATTTTTGAAATATTATCTGTGTATGTCCTGGCAACTAGCATATTAACTTAAAACAATCTATTTTGGATTGATACTAGCTTAATTTCAATACTACAATATTGTAATAAACCTCCTTTCCTCACCTTTCCTTTGTACTATTATTTTCTATAATTTACATCATTATATATAATAAGCTGATCAATGTAATTTTATAATTATTATTTTATACTGATGTCTTTAAAAGTAGATGGTAGAAAAAAGAACTACAAATAAAAATATATTTATATTCTCTTTTGTATTTACCTATATATTTACCTTTTTAGGTACTCTTTATTTCTTACTATGGACATCAGTAATTATCTAGTGTTCACTTATTTTCCCTATTATTATTTTTCAGCCTGAAAGATTCCCTTTAGTATTTTTTGCAGGGAAGCTCTTTTACTGATATATTCTTTCAGTTTTTGTTTATCTGGAATGTCTTAATTTCTTCCTAATGTTGAAGGAGAGTTTAGTTAAGCTATCCCAATGTTGAAGGAGAGCTTAACTGTCATATTCTTTTGAAATGTTTGAAGATGTCTCCCCATCAACTGACTGTCCTTTGACCTCTGTGGTTTCTGATGAGAAGTCATTTATTAATCTAACCAGGACTACTTATAGGTAATAAGTTGTTTTTTCATTCACTGTTTTCTAATACTTTCTCTTTTGAAATAATGTATCGTATCATTTCTGACATTAGATATCTCTCTCCACTTAGTTTTTTGATGTTGCTGGTTTTTCCTTTTTTTTTTTTCTTGTTACTACCTACTTGTTTAGCATCCTGTCTGAAGTTATTTTGTAGATTTTATCTTTCCTGCAATAATTGGGCCACCAAGACCACTGCTAGCTTTCTTTTCCTTTTTCTTTTTAAGCTTTCCTTCTTAGTGTTCACCTCTGAGTTAGTATACTTTAGTGGTCATAAAATTATTGATTGGAACACTTGTTTAAAAGCTTTTCCTTTATGTCTTCCATTCTTTGCCAAGAGAATCTGTGTGAGAATTCATGCCTCATACTTCAGTAGTTTACAGGACAAGCTAAGCTTTCACTTCCTGCTTTTGTATGACCTCACATTCAGCCAGAGTTGAGTGACCAGATCATTCTGGGAAAGAATGACCAAGAAAGGACCTGGGCCTACATTCTGCATGCATGCAATCTTTCAGGTTTCCAGGAATATATCACTGTTTGACTGCTAAATGTATATGCATTAATTCATCTATTATTATGAGAAAAAAAGTCTTTTTTTGTCTCTAGAATTGTTTTTATCTTAAAGCACAGTTTTTCTGATATTAATATAGTCACTCCAACTCTCTAATGCTTACTGTGTTCGTGGTTTATCTCTTTATTTTTCAACTAATTTATGCATTTGAACTTAAATTTTATCTATTGTAAACAGCATATTATGGGACCTTATTTGTTAAATCTCGTTTGACCATCTCTATTCATTAGTCAATTTTGTCTATTTACATGTAACGTAATTATTGAAAATGTTGTATTTAGGTCTACCTCTTGCTATTTGTTTTTGTTCACATCATCTCACTTTTTGTTGCTGTATTAGTTTTTTATCACCTTTGTTGGTGTTAACAAAATAGTTTTAGTATGCTTTTTAAATTTTCCTATTGACATTTTAGTTATATTTATTTTTAATGTAATGCTTTAACGAATATATTATGCATTTTTAATTTGCCACAATTTTTTTAAGTTATTGCTGACTTACTTCGGCTGTGTATAAGAATTTGCACCATTATACTTCAACCCCTCCCCTTTTGTGTTGTTATATATAATACTACATGTGTTACAACCTAAAAATTTGGGAATATAGAATTTTTTTGCTTTAAACAATCATGTCTTTTAAATAAATTTCCAGGAACAAAGAAAAATTTAATTCTTAGAAATATAAGAAAGAGAGAATAGGGCAGAAACATAGTTGAAAAACATAATGCTTGGGCTGAGCAAGGTGGCTCATGCCTGTAATGCTAGCACTTGGGGAAGCCAAGGCCAGAAGATCACTTGAGCCCAGGAGTTTGGGGCTAGCCTATGCAAGATGGCAAGATGCTGTTTCTACTGAAGAAAAAAAAGTAGTCAGGTGGCGTGGTGAATTTCTATAGTCCCAGCTTCTTGGTAGGCTAAGGTGGGAGGATCTCTTGAGCCCAGGATTTGAAGGCCACAGTGAGTTGTGATTGTTCTACTGTAATTCACTCTGGGTGACAGAGTGAGAACTCACTTCTAATGATGATGATAATAATAATAGTAATGGAATTTGCAAATTCTCCAAATTTGAGAGACACATCTCAATGAAGCTCTATATATTTATTTTAGTCATTTTATCTCTATTTCTTCAGTTTGAATAATTTATATTAATTTGGTTTCAAGTTCACTGAGTCTTACTGCTGTAGTGCCCTATTACTACAAATCCTATCCTGTTTTAATTTTCAGCAATTACACTTTTTACTTCTATAATTTCCCTTTTGATTCTTCTCTCTTTTTTATTTCTTGGCTTAGCTTCCATATCTGTTCATTGAGTATGTCTATTTTCTCCATTATGTCATTAAACATATTTATAATAGCAGTTTTAAAGCCCTTGTGTATTAATTCAAAACACTATTTTCTGTTTCTTTTGTTTGGTAATTTTGGATTTTATGCTGGACTCAATTTTATTTTCTAGAGAATCTGTATTTATTATTCTTTTGAAGTGTTTTGGATTTTATTTTGACTTACAGTTAATTTGCTAGTGTATTTCTTTATTCTGTTAAGCTTTGTTTTATGTTTATTAGGGTGGTCTATTTTCCATTTGTTCTTGGTCCTAATGTGTGGTCCTTAGTCTAAACAATGGCCGTCTAGACTTTACTTGCAGGCACAAAGCTCAGCAGTATCTCTCAACTCTACTGAACTGGAGCTCCAAGATTCCTCAGCATTGCATGACTTCTGGTATTTTTGATAAGATCTCAATTCCATAGCAGCTGCTCTTTGCTACACCTCATGGTGTCTAACTCTGTATATGACATAACAAGACATCTTCAGTATAGGAATGGTTTTACTTATCTTTGTATAGTAGTCCCCCTTATTCACGGTTTTGCTACCCACAATTTCAGTCACCCACTGTCAACCATGGTCCAAAAATTGGTGAGTAGAGTACAATAAGGCATTTTGAAAGACAGAGAAAACCAGATTCACGTAAGCTTTTATTACAGTGTATTGTTATAATTGTTCCATTTTATTATTATTGTTGTTTTAAATAAACAACTGTTTTTTCCTATATATACATATCTATGATAAATTAATCTTTATCATATATATATGAGATATATATATATATATACAGAAAATATAGTATATGTAGGATTTGGTACTATCAGTTTCAGGCATCCACTGGGCATCTTGGAACGTATCTTCCATGAATAAGTGAGACTACTGTACTTCTTGAAGTGTCTGGTAGAGTCCTTGGCATATGGTTGACTCAATAAATGTGTGTTGAAATGAATTAAATTGAATATTCATTCAGGAATACATATAGATTATGTAAAACTTTGTAAAGAACAAAGAAATATTTTAAGAATTTTTTATTTCTTTTTAGACAGGGTCTTACTCTGCCACCCAGACTGGAATGCAGTGGCACACTCATGGCTCACTGAAACTTCAACCTCCCAGGTTCAAGTGATTTTTCCACCTCACCCTCCCGAGTAGTTGGGGCCACAGGTGTACACTATGATGCATGGCTAATTTTCATGGTTTTTGTAGAGACTGGGTTTCACCTGTCTGCCCAGGCTGGTCTCAAACTCCTGAGCTCAAGATATCCACATGCCTTGGCTCCCAAAGCGTTGGATTACAGGCGTGAGCCACGGTGCCTGGCCTATTTTAAGAATTTTAATATTTTGCTCTAGTGTAGAGAAATCACATATTCTAAATAATTTTCAGTATTTTGTTCAGTAAAACGATATAATATGGAAAGAATCTTAAGAAAGAGAAATTGCATTTACTATTTTGGAATACTTATACCAATTTGGCTTATAAGGCTCATGTTGGTGTTAAATTCATTCATTTATTTTACTAATGCCAGTTGCATCCACCAGAGGTATTGAAGATGGAGAATTTAAAGTTTACAAAAATCGTTTACTAATATATCTTCGTGTATAGTTTCATCAAAATAGATTTTCATTACCATTGAAAATTATTGTACATTTATTTGGAATCAGAAAATGTAGTTTTAATTCTTGTTTTGAAGTTTAATAGCAATAACATTGTGAAGTAACTTAGCTACACAGAACGTCAGATTCATCATTGTTGAAATTGGGCATTATATTGGTTTCTCAGTGTTGTTTTGAGGGTTGGTTTTTTTAAAATTTTTTTTTGCACACAAAACAATAAACATTTTCTAAAAGTGCATACAAACAAAAAGATGCATATCAAACATATTAGGAAGGTTGCACATGGGAAGACACGGAATAGAAATGGGGGTGTGAATTAAAGAAAATAAATGAGAGAGGGACTTTGTATGGATCAATGATAATAACTCAATCCTCTATTTGACAAAGAAGAAGGAGAAGGAAGAGGAAGAAAAAGAAAGTGGGATAAAGGATCAGAAAGGGAGGAAAATAGAAAAAATTAGAGTATGACTCCAGGCTAGATGTGTTTTGTTGTCGCTTGGTTGGTTGGTTGGTCAGTTGTATTTTTCATATGTTTCACCATGTTGGCCAGGCTGGTCTCGAACTCCTAGCCTCAAGTGATCAACCTGCCTCGGCCTCCCAGAGTACTGGGACTACAGGCGTGAGCCACCACGTCCAGCCCCCACATTGCTTCTGGCCTCTGTGGTAGACCTCCCAGATGGGGCGGCCGGGCAGAGGCGCTCCCCACATCCCAGACGGGGCAGCCAGGCAGAGGTGCTCCTCACTTCCCAGAGGGGGCAGCCGGGCAGAGACGCACCTCACTTCCTAGACGGGGTGGCGGCCGGGCAGAGGGGCTCCTCACTTCCCAGACGGGGCAGCCGGGCAGAGGCGCTCCTCACATCCCAGAAGGGGAGGCTGGGCAGAGGCGCTCCTCACTTCCCAGATGGGGCAGCCGGGCAGAGGCGCTCCTCACTTCCCAGACGGGGCAGCCGGGCAGAGGCGCTCCTCACATCCCAGAAGGGGAGGCCGGGCAGAGGCGCTCCTCACTTCCCAGATGGGGCAGCCGGGCAGAGGCGCTCCTCACATCCCAGACGATGGGCGGCGGGCAGAGGCGCTCCTCACTTCCCAGACAGGGCGGCCGGGCAGAGGCGCTCCTCACTTCCCAGACGGGATGGCGGCCGGGCAGAGTAGCTCCTCACTTCCCAGACGGGATGGCGGCCGGGCAGAGTAGCTCCTCACATCCCAGACGATGGGCCGCCAGGCAGAGACGTTCCTCACTTCCTAGATGGGGTGGCGGCTGGGCAGAGGCGCTCCTCACCTCCCAGACGGGGCGGCCGGGCAGAGGAGCTCCTCATAACCCAGACAATGGGCGGCCAGGCAGAGACGCTCCCCACTTCTCAGACGGGGCGGTGGCCGGGCAGAGGCTGCAGTCCCAGCACCCTGGGAGGCCAAGGCAGGTGGCTGGGAGGCGGAGGCTGCAGTGAGCCATGACCACGCCACCGCACTCCAGCCCGGGCAACACCGAGCACCGAGTGAGCGAGCCTCCGTCTGCAGTCCCAGCACCTCGGGAGGCTGAGGCGGGCAGACCAGTCGAGGTCAGGAGCTGGAGACCAGCCTGGCCGACATGGCGAAGCCGCGCCTCCAGCCAAAGGAGAAAAACCAGGGACGGGTGGTGGCGCGCGCCGGCAATCCCAGGCAGCCCGCAGGCCAGGGCAGGAGAATCACGGGAGCCGGACGCAGGGAGTCTGAAGCGAGCTGAGTGTACTCCAGCCTGGGTCACAGAGGGAAGAAAAGAAAGAAGAAAGCAGGAAGGGCAGGGAAGGGGAGGGGAGGGGGGAGGGGGGAAGGGGGGAGGGGAGGGGGGAAGGGGGAGGGGAGGGGGGAGGGGAGGGGGGGAAGGGAGGGGAAGGGAGGGGAAGGGAGGGGAAGGGAGGGGAAGGGAGGGGAAGGGAGGGGAAGGGAGGGGAAGGGAGGGGAAGGGAGGGGAAGGGAGGGGAAGGGAAGGGAAGGGAAGGGAAGGGAAGGGAAGGGAAGGGAAGGGAAGGGAAGGGAAGGGAAGGGAAGGGAAGGGAAGGGAAGGGAAGGGAAGGGAAGGGGTTTTTTTAAACATAGTAAATTACTTCCTACTGTGATTTCTTACATAGCAGGCACTCATTATTGGTATTAACGAAATTTGGATTGGAAATTGAATCCTAGTCACTACACTACCTAGACTTGTGATGAGGTTATTATAAAACTGAATTTCACATACAATTATACGGAAATTGAAGAGTTTTTAACCATATTTTAATATTAATTTAAACTAAAAATTAATATTAAAATATTTCACTTTTTCCAGTTGCAATTTCTATATTTAAAATACATAATTCTGTATTGAAAATTGCTAAAATAATAGATTTGAAGTGTTTTCACCACAAAAAAATGACATATGAGGTTAATTGGCTCTATTTAGCTATATCCACAGTATATATATATTTTAAAAGAGCATGTTGTCCATAAATATATACGATGTTTATTTTTCAATTATAAATAAGTAATTAAAAGGAAAGTGTTTAGTGCCCTAAAAATGCATGTATTTTACAGTAAAATTTTAAACTCAAAATTAAGGTGTATTTTATCTTTATAATATCTTTAGCTAACACACTATTTCAAAAATGGTTGAAGATTGTTCATTTTTTAAAAAATTTAACACATTTTAAAATATCAACCACAAATGAAAAATATTAATCAATGTATTTTCATAAGAGAACATATTTTTAAATGTTTATGTTCATTCTTAATCTAATTTTTCTCTTTTATTGTACTGGTTTGCAATAGAAAATCAGTGCTTCCTACTGCTGTAGAGAACTATGTAAATTATTTTCTGGCAGGCCTTGATAGCACATATGTTTCTTCTAAGAATAACTAAGAAGCAATCTGCTGGTGAGTGTACTTTACATCCTTGCATCCAAGTCCTTTAGGAACATTCACTATCTTTGCCACCTAAATAGAGCAACTACTCTGACTCCAGTGTGCTCATTCTCATTTCTCCTTTATGACATCCAAAATCTGTAGGACATGGACATATTTCAAATCAAAATTGAGTAATCCTTCCTGTTTTACACCATACTATCATTTAAAACAAGAGTATCAGTGGTTTTCAAATATTCACAGAGAAAATAACTTAATTTTACCAACAATAGAAATATATAACCATGCTATTCACGTAAATTTAAAAAGTACAAAAATTAACATCAGCATCAAAACCTTCACCCTAAATATTATCTTAATTTATGTTTGTCATCATACTTAAAACCTTAAGATTAAGGAGAAAGTGTTTTGTGCTTGATATTGTTTAAGTCTGTGTTCCCCCAAAAGTCTCATGTTGAATTGTTATTCCCAATGTTGGAGTTGGGGCCTGGTGGGGGATGATTGGCTCATGGGGGCTGATTTCCCTCAGGGTGCTTCTCTCATGATGGTGAGTGAATGCTTGGGAGATCTGGTTGTTTAAAAGTGTGTGGCACATAGCTGGGTCCAGTGGCTCACGTCTGGAATCCCAGTATTTTGGGAGGCCAAGGCAGGTGGATCGCCTGAGGCCAAGAGTTCGAGACCAGCTTGAGCAACATGGCAAAACCCCATCTTTACTAAAAACACAAAAATTAGCCGGGCGTGGTGGCAGGTGCCTGTAACCCCAGCTATTGGGGAGCCTGAATCAGGAGAATCTCTTGAACCTGGGTGGCGGAGGTTGTGGTGAGCTGCGATCCGCCACTGCACTCCAGACTGATTGATACAGCAAGACACTGTCTCCAAACAAACAAGCAAACAAACAAACAAACAAACAAAATGTGCGGGACACATCCCCCTCTCTCTCTTTCACCTGCTCTGGCCGTGTAAGACATGTCTGCTTTCTCTTTGCCTTCCGATATGATTGAAAATTTCCTGAGGCCTCTCCAGCCATGTTTCCTGTACAGCCTGTGGAACTGTGAGCCAATTAAACATCTTTTCTTTATAAATTACCCAGTATCAGGCATTTCTTTATAGCAACGAGAGAATGGACTAATATAATGCTTCTCTTAAACAATTTGAAGAGCAAAGGTCAATATTTATTCAATGAATTAAGGTTACTTTATTAAACATATTTAAACACATGCCACCAAATGATATATTTTTAAAAATCACAAGGAACAGCAGCATCTTCTTTGTGAGAGTCTCATTTGCTTTCTTAGGATAAAAATTCAAATGACATTAAACATTTCTTTTTTTTAACCCAGAAGTGCTATATCTATCACATAGTTTCTTTCCTTTCATTTCTGAAGATTTTAGTAATCTAGAACTGCATAGGATGGGACATTTTTCTCAGCACATCTTCCAGATTCTATATTTATATTGGTGAAATTGAGTTGTTCCTGCCTTCTCCAACCATGGCAGACATACTCTTACTAGCTCATATGCTCAGTCTTCCAGTTGTTTCTCCAATCCTATACAGAGTGTCATCCTTTCCTAAATATTGCAGGGCATATTATGTAAGTCTCAGAATCAGTCCTGGATATTATTCCTCTCCTGAGACACCAATCTGGAACACAACATAGAGTTCACCAAATGCACTGATCTCAGGCTCCCCTTCTGGTCCTTCCATCATTACTGCCACTGCAGTGGGACTGGAAATCTGCTGTAAGGGATGTTAGAATATATTTTGAGTAGCCTGTAAGTACCTTGTGAAAGTGAAAGAAAAACAATTCCATTTTGACATGATCAGCTAAGGGTCTCAGGAAATTTGAGACTGATATGTTAAAGTGGTTGAGAAACAGCCCTCTCATCTCCCTTGACATACAAATCAATGTTTCAGTTTCTGGTTTCAAAGATTCTACCTAGTCTCTCATCAGAATCACTTTCATTAAGAGGTAAAACGAACAACTTTAAATCTCTTTTTATTTTTATTGTTTTTACAGTTGGAATTATTTAAATTGAAATTTAAGGTCATCCTAAAGCTTATGTAAACTTCCTGGTAGTTTTGAATGTGAAAACTGATTTGAAACTTCCCTTGATTTTCTGTGTAATATCTGGGGCATTCTTTCTGAGTTCTAGTGTGAACTGCTGAAACGGAGGCTTCTCTAATTATATCTTGCTGCCTCTTTTTCAATCTCACCTATACCAAGGAGAATAATATATTATTATAAAACAAAGTTAAAAAGCACTAAAATGAAAAATATATACTTTAGGAGTTCTCTAAAACCTTAACTATTTAGAAGTGGAGAAATGACTACTGACGCAGAATAAAATTTTTTCCTTTGTCTGAAAGTAGTAACTAGTGGACAATGTTATGATTAATACTATTAAAACTAACAAACAAAATTTACATTATTTCCCCTCTCCCTCGTGCAATCCAGGGAGGGCTCTTGTAGCTTCTATTTTTTTTGTATAAAATATAGTCTCAAACCCATTCTCTTCTTTCCATCTCCACTGATAAAAAATTAGTCCAATTCTCCAGTAACCTGCAGAGGGATTATTGCAATTTCTTCTAAAATTTAAAGAAAGATATTTTAAAGATAACATTAATTTATACAAAAAGTTTTAGAAAACATAACGAAATGAATAGACACATTGAGCAACCACAACCTATCAAGTAATAGAATATTATTAGCTTCTTAGAAGACCCCCCAAAAGTATTTTTTCCTTGCTACTGCTGACAGCCATTTGGGCTGTCTTTAGTTTGGGAATATAGCAAATAATGCTGCTTTAAGCATTCTGTACAAGTATTTTGTGCATTTACATTTATCTTCTGTGCATATATACGTAGGAGCAGATTTGCAGGGTGAAAAGGTAGGATGGGATGTGGGTGGGATGTGTTCACTTCAGCAGATACAGCCAGTTTTCCAAAGTGACTGCACCAGTTTACACTTGTATCACCAATGTCTGAGAATTCCAGTTGCTCCACTGCCTTGACAACACTCAATATTGTAGATGTTTTGAATTTTAGTCATTTTGTATGTATCAGCATTTTTTAACCCAATCCCATCATCAAGAATTGGGTAAAAAGTTTATTGGCCGTTTGTATATATCACATCATTTTTTAAATACCTACTCATGTTACTTACCTATTTTTGAGAGATGAGATTGTCTATAATTTTGTAAATGTGGCATTCTTTATATATTCTGATTAGAGCCTTTTGTGAGCTTTATGTGCTTCAACAATCTTGTTTCACTCGGTGGTGTATCAATAAGTGCCGTTATTGATGTCCTCTGAGGACATTCTTAATTTTAATGTAGTTAAATGTAGGACATGTTTACCAAGTACTACAGTGATTAAGATAGTCTTCTATATTATCTTCTAGAAGATATTTTGCTTTTCCTTTCATATCCAGATCTACAATCAACTAAGAATTGACTTTTGTATACGATGTGAGAAGGGGGGAGTCAAGTGTTTTTTTCTCATGCCAATGTCCAATTGATGCAACACCAATAATTAAAGACTCTGTACTTCTTTGCAGTACCACTTTCATCATAAACCAAATTTCCTTGTATATGTGATGTTTCTGAGCTATGTATTCAATTTCCGTTATAACACAACTATCCCAAGATAAGATTGCCTCTTCTAACCAATAAATAGTTGGGTTTAAAGAAAAATCCAACTCTCCAGTAAACTGCAGAGGGATTATTCAATTTCTTCTACAATTTTAATAAATATATTTTAAAGATAACATTAAGTTATACAAAAAGTTTTATAAAACATAACAAAATGAATAGACAAATTGAGAAACCACAACCTATTAAAAAATAGATTATTAGCTTCTTAGATGGCCCCTCAAAAGCATTTTTAAATACTTAAAAATATGTAATTTTATTAAGATTACTACTGCTTTTGTTTTTAAATTTACAGTTTTACCTTTTGTTTTCTAACTGCTTTACTTTTTTTCACTTGTCTTTTTTCTTGTCTGCTTTTTGATAGATTAAACACTTTTTATTATTCCAAGTTTGCTTTCCATTAGTTTTCTAGTTTTCTACTTTTATGATTTTTTAGTAGGCTCTCCAGAGATTACAACATGTGTGGGTTATATGTTGTGGTCACTGTGACTGGTGCTTTTTTCAGTTTTCTAGACATTCACCTTTTCTTGATTATGTGTTTGCCTATTTATTTTCCCTTTTCATTACTCTTCATTCCTTCCCATATCTCTGAACTTCTGTTATCTTTTTCCTTCACCTTGAAACCTGCAATTTAATGTGGGATTGATGCTTAGGAATACTCTGTTTTCATTTTTGAAAACGTCTTCATTTTCCTCTCATTTGGGTGGCAATCTTTACTTTTAGGTTGCCAATTATTTTCTTTCCACATTTAGAGATACCATTTTGTTACCATTGACTTCATTTGTGCTTTTCTGTGAAAAACTAACTATCAATCTTGTTGTATCTTTGCAGGTAATATGATTTTATTATTACCAGAATTGGCTGCTTTATAGATTTATTCTTTGTCTTTTATTTTCAGCAGATTCACAGTAATGTGCTTGGATGTGATATTTTTAAGATTCACCCTAGTTAGGGCTTTATTATCTGTGATTTGATGTCTTTAGTTTGAAATATCACCCAAACAATTCTTTGCTATCATCTTTTCAAATGTTGCTTCTCCTACACAACTGTCTCCTCTCTTCTTCAAATTTATGTATCTTAAGTGTGTCATATGCTCCTTCGTTATTTTTTCATCTTTTTGTCTCTCTGCTTCGATCTGGAAATGTTCTTCTGATTTATGCTTTGTTGACTACTTCCCTTCTCAGCTTTCTCTAATCTTTAATTTTTGTGTTTTTAAATTCTACAATCTCCTTGTGGATTCTTACAGTTTCTAGTTTTCTGTGAAATAGTCCATCTTACCTTTTAAACCTATGCATATCTACGTTATAGTTTTTTTTAAAAGTATCCCTCTGCTATACTACAAAATACATCTCATTACTTGCTTAAAATTCTTCAGTGGCTTCCTATTATACTTGAAGAAGAATGCCAGCATCTTTCTCTTGGCCTATGTGGCCATGTATAGTTTGACTCCTGCTACTTTTTCAACTGCATCCACTATGATTCTCCCAATCCCTATTCTTTAGGCTGCATTTGACTCTTATGCTATGCTATGCTTTTCCTTAAGTCAGAGTCTTTCTCTTCTGCTGGATTTTTACATCTTTTTTATATCATTTTAGTAGTAACACTTCTGTGATCACTCTCAATATGTGCCTTTCCCTCCTTCCCAGTCCCATTCCTCACCCATGATGGGAGCGACTATGTTTTCTTCCCACTGTGTACCAGGTACAGTGATAGCACAGTACTTGGCACACTATAGGCATCAAATATTTGCAAACAAAATGACTTAGTGAATAGAAACTGCATTCCTTCTTTTCATCGTTTCTCACAGTAGTAAAAATATTAAAAACTTCTAATTATCTACTTTATCTCTTTCATCTTTTCAGTTCTCAGAGCACATAGGGTATATTAAATGTTTGCTTAATGAATTTGAAAAGTTGAATTGTAAAATTCTCATGAGTATGTAGTTAAGAGTGTGTGTATATATATATGTGTGTATATATATATCATTTGTAATAGAATCTATATCATGATATGACCATACCTATTGATGTAATGCCTGTATTAGTCTGTTCTCACATTGGTATGAGGAAATTTCTGAGACTGGGTAATTTATAAAGAAAGGAGGTTTAATTGATTCGCAGTTCCACATGGCTGGGGAAGCCTTAGGAAACTTACAATCATGGTGGAAGGCACCTATTCACAGGGTGGCAGGAGAAAGAATGAGTGCCAGCAGAGGAGATGCCAGATGCTTATAAAACCATCAAATCTCATGAGAACTCACTCACTATCAGGAGAACAGCATGAGGGAAATTGCCTCCATGATTCAATTATCTTACACTGGGTCCCTCCTGTGACCCTGGGGATTATGGGGATTATAATTCAAGATGAGATTTGGGTGGGGACATAGCAAAGCATATCAATGCTTATTACTAATATGTTTAAACACCTACATTATTTTAATAAACTAATGAATTTGAAATTTTCACAGATTTTCGTCAATTTTTTTCTACAATTTCAAATATCTGGAGTTACAGAAACAAAAGCATAGTTTGATCATGATTTGAACATTCAAGCAGAGAGGAGACATCTGCTTTGTAGAAATTATTTAAAATTCTGCTTTTGGACCAGTTTACTTTTAAAATATATCAGTTATTTTTTAAAGCTATGCAAATTAGTTTACTAGTTAATAATTTGGATTAATTGTTTGAGCAGGAGTTAAATTACTAGGCCCGTACATTGGCTCTCCCAAAGATTTCTGTGAACTTACAGAAAAAAGTGTAAAAAGAATAGAACGAAAAACAAAGGCTTGACAGGCAAGTTCATGTTAAAATCCAGAAGTGACTTCTATTAACAAAGAATATTGATATGGTTTGGCTGTTTTCCTACCCAAAATCTCCTCTTGAATTGTAATCCCCATAATCCCAATAATCCTCTGAATCCCCACATGTCAAGGAAGAGACCAGGTGGAGGTAATTGAATAATGGGGGGAATTTCCCCTGTGCTGTTCTTGTGATAGTGAGTTCTCAGGAGATCTTAGGGTTTTATAGGTGCATGGTAGTAGTTCCTTCTACATTCATTCTCCTTCCTGCCACCTTGTGAAGAAGGTGCCTTGCGTCCCTTTTGCCCTCTGCCATGATTGTAATTTTCCTGAGGCTTCCCCAGCCATACTGAAATGTGAGTCAATTAAACCTCTTTCCTTTACAAATTACCCAATCTCGAGCAGTTCTTTATGGCAGTGTGAAAATGGACTAATACAAATACCAAAGCACCTCAGGTCAGACTTACAACAGAGGATTCCACTTATATGAGTAATGTACAATAGTCAAACTCAGAGAAACAGAGAATAAATTAGTGGCTGCCAGGAGTTAGGGATAGGGAAATGGGGAGTTGGTGTTCAGTGAATATGAAGTTTCAGTTATGCCAGATGAACAGGTTTGAGAGACCTGCTGTACATCATAGTGTTTATAGTTAATAATACAGAATTGCGCACTTCAAAATTTGTTAAGTATAGATCTCATGTTAAGTGTTCTCACCAAAATAACAACAACAACAACAACAACAAACTAAACAAGCAAGCCAAACCAACCACAACAAAACAAAGGGACATGAGAACTTTGGAACATGTTAGATCTATTTCCTTGATTGTGGTGATGGCATTATGGGTGTTTGCACACGTAAAAACTCATCAAATTATATACTTTAAATTGGTACAGTTCTTTGTGTATCAGCTATATTTCAATAAAGATGTTTACAAACAATATCAAAGAGTTCATTGAGAAGCATAAATTTAACTTACACATTCTCTGAGACATAGCAGTCTGTTACCCAAGAAGTAGATAGAAGGAAATTTTAGCTATTCTTTTTTCTCTGGATTCTATCTCACAATAGATATATTTGGGTAGGTTTATTTTAAACAGTGATGATTGACCAGCCTGTTTAAGACTGCATGAGTACTTCTTCCAGAAGAACCCAGTTTATTCTCCCCACACTGTTACTTACCTTTCTATGTTCTAATATTATATTTTCCAATAAATAGCGGAGGAATTTGCTAAAAATGGCATATTGCACCTTTGAAGTTGTCTCCTTATGAGAGAAGAGACAAAAACCTGGTAACAGTAAGGAATTATGGGAATATTAGATTTTTACCTACTGCACTGACTGAAAGTGCCTGAGAACCTTGTCATGAGAACAGGAGAAGATTCTATCTGGTCAATCAGAGTATAACAGTGAGTGCCACTAGACATTGGGAAATTTGGGTAAAGATAACACCACCAAATATTCTCGATTCCATGCCAGGGGTGGAGGTGTAAGATAATGATGCTAATAGCAACCAAATAGAGATTAAGCAGAAATAAAACTATTCCCAACATTTGCTTTGTTAGAAAACTTGGAGAGCTGGGTATGGATGCAAAGGCTTAGATGAATATGAGGTTTGTTCAGGGAAGGCAAAGTATCACAGATGCAAAAATGCGATCTCAAAATTAAAAGCTGCTTTGGAAATAAGTTATAATACTGACATTAGAGAAAACAAATAGAGTAATATGGAGTATAAACATGGAAAGCTCAGAGATGGATAAAATAAGATAATGAGTTAAAATGGTAATAAACAATATTCTCAATGGAAAGACAATACAATGGAAATTTAATATAAAATTAAATATTTATGTTCCTAAGGAAGAAACCAAAACACTTAAATGGAATACATTTAAACATGTGAAATATAATTGGATGAAACATCCTGAAGATGAAACAGAGCAAATTGCACCCATCAAAAAGTTCACCATGGTCTAAGCAAAATTAATGATAAAAGAAACTAATGCCAATCCTGGAAAACTTTCTTGAATTGCAAAATAACAGAACATAAACTATAAGCTTGCAGCAGAAGACAAACTAAGAGTCTTTAATAAACAAAAATTAGACTGGCTTAACACTTCTCTGTATTCCTAAAGGTTAGTAAATGATGGTCAACTGTACAGCATTTTGAGGAGAAAACAGCCTAACCCATGAATTATATGTCTAGCCATGTTGCTGTTCATGTAAAACAGAAATAGAAATATACTCTTATAAATGCAAGGACTTAGAAATTATAGCAACCTTGTATTATTTCTCAAAATAGAATTATTTGAAAAATTTACCAGCCATTCATGAAACATACCAAAATTAAGAACTGATGAATGAGAAGCAAGGTATAAAATTGTCAGCAACATTCATGAAGACCATTTAAATAGTGAGGCAATTGTGCAAATATTTTTAAAAACTGTTTTGGAAAAGAAACCTCAATATGTAAAATTATTACTTTATAAGAATAACTGCAATCTAAAATTCAGTATTTAAAACAAAGCCCAATGTTAAAAACGGTCGAAGAGCAGGTATTTCTTAAAAAGGGAACACTAATATCCTATTACTTAGGGAGATATCAGAATATATAGTTTTATTCTTGATTTGAGTAATTAAAATTTTTCATATGAAAGCATTTGAAACACAATGAAATATTTCAAACATTCGGAAAAACACAGAGAATAATAAAACACCTATGTCCTGTTAAAGAAAAAATTATTTAATGATACTTGGTAAAGCATGGTAAGAAAGAGTTGATTCTGGACCACTGCGATCGGTATAGGGACCACCAGAATAGGATTTTGCAGTGTGGGAGAGAGATTTGTCCCAACTCCAAATAAAGCATGGGCAAGTGGGAACTTATAGTCAAGGAGCAGGATGGGGGTCAGTGGCTGGAAAATTACTAAGAGGAGACATCATGGGTAAGGGAGATTCTGGGTAAGCCAACTTCGCTGAAGACAGGCCAGGGTAATCAGACATCACCTGGGGGAGGGTGGAGGATGAGAAACCCAATCAAATACTGATGGTGATTGGATACTAAGAGTGGAGGTTTCATGCCAAACTGACTTGGTATGGCTCTTCGCTAAAATTTGCATTCTACGTGGAAGTGCACAGATGGGCCTAGGAGAAGGGTCAGGATCCTGACTAAAGTTTGTTCAAGCAGAGAATCTTTGTCAATACCTACCATCCAGATTGAACAGATTTTTGTCATATTTGCTTCAAATCTCTTTCTCTTCCCCTCATTTTATTTTTTTAAGAAAGAAAACATTATAGACTGAGCTCATGACACTTTGTACCCCTCTCCCATTTCATTCTCTCACTTTCCTTTCTAATTTCTGCCACAATCCTGAAAAGTATCATGCCTGTTTGGTTTCTAAGGTTACCAAATATGTTTTCATCTTTCACAATAGTAGAAAACTGGTTTATGTGTTTTAAAATTCTACAGAATATATCATGATTTACATATCATCTTAAAACAATATTAAGTGGAAAATGCAAATTACATAATTATGGAAATCCTACAGCAGCTAAAATGAAAGAACTAGATTTATATGCACTAATATGAATGAATGTTAAAACATTTTATGTGGTATAAATGCTGCTTTTGTAATAATGTAGCAGTGATATGGTTTTATGCCCTATAAATAAACCACAATTTATGTATCAATTTTTTGATTAAAAGATATTTAGCTTGTTTCCAGTTATTTCTTATTGTAATTAATGATAGAATGCACGTTTGTACTTACCTCTGTGTACTCGCCTGAAAGACTCTTTAGGGTATATGCTTAGAAGAAGAAATGTTAGATTGTCGATTAGGCACTTTTTCAATTTTATTGATATTTTCAAATTATGCTCAAAGTAATACCATTTTACATGTGAGAAATCCTCTTTACTCATACCTTCACAATACTTTGTATTGTCAGACTATAGAAATATACACTCACCATGAGTGAATTTGAATATCTTTCTACATATTTAATTGACATTGATGTTTACTCTATAATTCACATATATAAACACGTGAACTGCATATATGTATAAATATCTACATATATACACATACAGATATACATATATATATATTCCATTTTAAATTGGGATGTTTGTGTGTTTTTCATGTAGAATGCAGGAGTTTTCATATGACCTGGATACTCCAAATTTATCTGTCACATATTTCGAAAATATCTTTCTGCTGTCTGTATCTTCTCTTTTCACCGTTTTTATTGGGTCTGTTTTATTTTTGTCAGTAATTTTCTTTATACTTTATGCTTTTTTCTCTTTTTTTGATATATTTGTCTCCACTCCAAAGTAATAGATATTTTTCTGTATTTTTTTCTAAAGATTTTAAGTTTGTGTTTTACATATTTAGGTCTTTAGGGAGACCATATGTCCCATCCTGCCTAACAAGGTTCCAAATGTTTTAGAATTTTCCCAGATTTTTTATTACATAATGAAGCATTATGATTAATAGTTTCATTAGAATAACTCATTATTTCTTCAGCAGGCCCTCTTTAAATTTCCACCTTCTGTCAGTGCTTTGTCTAGTATCTTCTATTATAATATACGGAGTTCAACTTTAAGCCATGATAAATCTGAAATATGGCCAATCATAATCCTTCTTTCTTTTCTTAGTCCTTTCTAGGTGCAGTGTTACCAGTTCTCCTTTTTTAGGGATATCGTAGCAATGAAATGCTCTCTGACATAAGGAACCAGGGAAAACTAACTCCTTGTAGTGTTTTGTGTTATAAAAGTGTTATACTCTGTTGCTAGTTGTGTTATAGCCTGTGAGATGCATGATTTGTGTCTTTGCTAATCATCAGCAAATAGATAAGTATTTAACCCTTTGAATATCTACTGTGTAAATCTAACTAGATGTCCTATAAACATATTCAACTTTAACAAATTTTTCTTTTATAAATTTGTCTTGTAAAGTTTGCTAATAATTTATTCAAAATTATTTTGGAAATTTTCAATCCATGTATTCTACAAAAAGTACTAAACTAGTTCAGGATTTGTGAATTTTCGCAAACTGAAACTTTTAAAAACAGTGCTTGCAAACAAGCTTGTCTTTATAAAATCTACAGAGGAACAGTATAAATGACACCTCAAATGGTATACAAGATTTAATTTTGAAGTATCATTTTCTTAGTTTATGGGAAGATTGTTTTGATGGCTCTTCTAATTTAATTAAATATATTTATACTCTTTGAGAATGGAGTAAAATTTATAAGACATAATTCTGCAACATCTCAGTTTGCTAAAAATTTAAAGTATTCTTAAAGCAACTAATTTCATTTTTTTACATAAAATATTTGGCAAACAGACTCCAAAGGGTGGTAAAAACCACCCCAAAAATTCTATGGTTAAAATATTATAGTACAAAAGTAAAAAGGAAGAAAAGCAAAACAGAAGATAATTGAGTGAATTTAGTTTGTTCTGACCTTGCCAGAAAGTATTTTTAATACGAATATTATTGTGTATAGAGAACTATCCTTAGAATACAACTTTGAAAAATGTTGCAGACAATTTTAAGAAAGGGGAATTAAAAATTAGAAACACTAGAATTACATTTTAAAAGAATAATAGCACCTATGATACAGCTTTAGACATCTATAAGGTAAAAAAATTAACATATGTAAATGTCAAAATATAATCATTCTGTTTCTCTTTTGTGTTACAGTTAAGATAATTTATATAAAGACTTTTCTGCTTAATACATGAATATATGCTATTTTTATTTTTGGAAATATTTTTGTATAAAACTAAATTATCAATGACCAATGTACTAAAATAATTTAAAACAAATATTTACAAATAATTATATCAAACCTAAATAGTTTTAATTATTTTTAGTACTCTCACTAAAAATATTCCTGGTTTAAGCAATGTATTATGTGATTATCCTAATTATGTTCATCTCAAATTTATTTTTGGGTGAAGTAGGAGTCTAAATTATTTTTTCCAATTATCTAAACAAAAATTTTTAAGTAAAGTATCTGTTTCTTACTGATTTTTATATAGTGATGGTTAATATTGAGCATCAACTTGATTGGATTGGACAATGCAAAGTATGGTTCCTGGGTGTGTCTGTGAGGAGATTAACATTTGAGTCAGTAGACAGGAGAGGCAGACCCACCCTCATTCTGGGTGGACACCATCTAATCAGCTGCCAGCATAAAAACAGGCATGGAAAGAGCAGACTGGTTGAGTCGTCTGGCCTCCATCTTTCTCCTATGCTGGATGCTGCCTGCCCTCGAACATCGGACTCCAAGTTTTTCAGTCTTTGGACTCTTGTACCTACACCAGTGGTTTGTTAGGGGCTCTTAGGCCTTTGGCCACAAACTGAAAGCTGCACTTTCAGCTTACCTACTTTCAAGGTTTTAGGACTCAGACTGGCTTCCTGGTTCCTCAGTTTGCAGATGGCCTATTTTGAGACTTCCCCTTGTGATTGTGTGAGTCAGTACTCCTTAATAAACTCCTTTTTATGTATACATCTATCCTATTAGTCCTGTCCCTTTAGAGAACCCTAATACAGATTTTTTCACCAGAAGTGGGGAACTGCTGTAAAGATGTGGATAACAGGCAGAGGCTGGAACACTTTGGAGGGTTCAGAAGAAGATAGAAAAATGTGGGACACTTTGGAACTTCCTAGAGACTTGGAGTGCTCAGAAGACAGAAAGATGTGAGAAAATTTGGAAGTTCCTAGAGACTTGTTGAATGGCTTTGGCCAAAATGCCAATAGTGATATGGGCAATAAAGTCCAGGCTGAGGTGGTCTCAGATGGAGATGAGGAACTTGCTGGGAACTGGAGTAAAGGTCACTCTTGCTTTGCAAAGAGACTGGCAGCATTTTGCCCCTGCCCTAGATATCTATGGAACTTTGAACTTGAGAGGGATGATTAATGGTATCTGGCAGAAGAAATTGCTAAATGGCAAAGTGTTCAAAGGGAAGCAGAGCATAAAAGTTTGGAAAATACACAGCCTAATGATGTGATAGAAAAGAAAAATAAATTTTCTGAAGAGAAATTCAAGCTGGCTGCAGAAATTTGCATAAGTAAAGAGGAGCCAAATGTTAATCCCTAAGACAATGGGAAATATGTCTCCAGGGCATGCCAGAGGTCTTCAGGCCAGCCCCTCCCATCACAGGCCTGGAGGTCTAGGAGGAAAAAATAGTTTCATGGGCTAGGCCCAGGGCCTTGCTGCTTTGTGCAGTCTCAGAACTTGGTGTTCTGTGTCCCAGCCATGGCTAAAAGGGGCCAATGTAGAGCTCAGGTCATTGCTTCAGAGGGTGCAAGCCCCTAGCCTTGGTGAATTTAACATGATGTTGTGCCTTCTGGTGCACAAAAATCAAGAATTTAGGTTTAAGAACCTGTGCCTAGATTTCAGAAGATGTATGGGAATGCCTGGATGTCCAAGCAAAAGTCTGTTACAGGGGCAGAGCCCTAATAGAGAACCTCTGCTAGGCAGTGCAGAATGGAAATGTGAGGTTGGAGCCCCCACAGAGTCTCCACTGGGACACTGCCTAGTGGAGCTGTAAGAAGAGGGTCACTGTCCTCCAGACTTCAGAATTGTTCAGATCCACCAACAGCTTGCACCGTGCTCATGGAAAAGCTGCAGACACTTAATGCCAGCCATGAAAGCAGCAGGAGTGGGGCTGTACCCTACAAAGCCACAGGGGTGGAGCTGCCCAAGGCCATGGTAGCCCCCCTCTTGCATCAGCATGACCTGGATGTGAGACATGGAGTCAAAGGAAATAATTTCAGAGCTTTACAATTTGACCACCCCATTGGATTTTGGACTTACAAGGGGCCTGTGGCCCTTTTGTTTTGGCTAATTTCTCCTATTTGGAAGGGTGTATTTACCCAATGCCTGTACAACCATTATATCTAGGAAGTAACTAACTTACTTTTCATCTTACAGGCTCATAGGTGGAAGGGACTTACCTTTTCTCAGATGAGAATTTGGACTGTGGACTTTTGAGTTAATGGTGAAATGAATTAAGACTTTTGGGGACTGTCGGGAAGGCATGATTCATTTTGAAATGTGAGAACATGAGTTTTGGGAGGGGCTTGGGTAGAATGATATGGTTTGGCTGTGTCCCATCTAAATCTCACCTTGAATTGTAATAATCCCCATGTATCAAGAGCTGGGCCAAGTGGAGATAAATGAATCATGGGGGCGGTTTCCCCAATACTATTCTTGTGGTAGTGAATGAGTCTCAGGAGATCTGATGGTTTTATAAATGGGAGCTCCCCTGCACAAGCTGTCTTGCCTGCCACCATGTAAGATGTGCCTTTGTGTCTCCTTTGTTTTCCACCATGATTGTGAGGCCTCCACAGCCATGTGGAACTGTGAGTATATTAAACCTCTTTCCTTATAAATTACCCAGTCTCAGGTGTGTCTTTATTAGCAGTGTGAGTACAGGCTAATATATATATATATATATATATATATACTCTTTTTTGAACATGGTCTCTCTTTCTCATCCAGGCTGGAGTGCAGTGCTGTGATTGTGATCTTGGCTCATTGCAACCTCCATCTCACTGGCCCAGGTGATCCTCCCACCTCAGCCTTTGGAGTAGTGGGGATTACAGTTCCACGCCACCACACCTGGCTATTTTATTTTGTATTTTTAGTAGAGATGGGGTTTTGTCATCAGATGGGGTTTTGACCAGGCTGGTCTCACACTCCAGGGCTCAAGCAATCTGCCTGCCTTGACCTCCTGAAGTGCTGGGATTACAAGCATGAGCCACTGTGCCAGCCCCCATATTTTTAATGTACTATGTTTCCATAAGATGTGAGTTTGCTTCTCAGTTCTATATTCTGTTCTTTTGTACCATTTTTGCATTATCTTAATTACTACAGCTTTGTAATAAATATTTATATGTGGTAGATTTATGTCCCACCTTTTTTCTTCAAAATTATCTTTGAACTTTATAACTTTATAAATATTATGATAGTCATTGTTCTAAAATTGTTTTTTCCAATTATTGAAAATTTAGAAATGCTACCATTAATATATAAGAATGCTACTTATTTTTCCATAACTTTGTGTCCAGCTATATTTCTGAAGTCTTTAAATAGTTCAAATAGTTTAACTGAGATTATAATTGTGTCATCCAGAAATTGTCTACCATATTTACCTCTTTTGTGTATTCTTTATGTTTTATTGGGCTGATAGGGACTACTAAAAATATGTTGAAATGATAAAGAGGTAGTGGATATCCCTATTCCTGATCATAATGCTTGTCCATTAACTGTGAAATTTTGTAAAGTTTAGGGAGATACCCTTTTTTAGACTAAAGCTAAAAATATATAATTAATTAGTATTATATTTTATCAAATGCTTTTGCTGTAGGTAGTAAGATAATTATATTTTTCTCCTAATCTGTTTCCCTCCTATTCTATCCTATCTATTAATATAGCAAATTACATTTTAAATTTTCTATTGTTAAATCATTTCTTCATGTTAAGATAAACGCTATATGGTTATGCTGCATTAAAAATATGTTATATGTATGGTACAAATATTTCATCTTAACTTTTGTATATATATTAATAAGAGAGCTTGGTCTAGATATTTCTTTCCTTGTACTATCTTGGTGTGTGAAAGTTATACTAAGCTCAGAGCAAGGATTTGATATACATTTCTTATTTTTACATGTTATACGAGAAAGTGCATAAATTTGAAGTTACCTGTCTTTGAAGCCTGGGTAAAATCTCAACTTTGAAACTTCCTGGATCTTCTACAGTTTTATGAGTGACAGTGATTGCTGATTTGACATAACAGTACATATCTGATCAGGCTTTATTAAATCTTCTTGAGTCAGTTAATCCCTATATTTTTCCTAGGAAATCTATTAATTTCCTGAAATTTAATTTGAAATATAAAAGTTTTTATTTATTGACACCACTGTATTCAATCTATTCTATTTAAAAATATGTATATGCAGTTGTTTTCTCTTAGTATTATTTATTTCTTCCCTTTGATTTTAATAGGTTTTTTATGATTTATACATTTTATTAGTCAATATACACAATCAGCTTTTGACTTTGTTCATCTTTTTTATTTAGAAATGCATTAATTAGAAGTGTTTTAGTTTCCAAAATTTATGGAGAATTTTTCTTGATTATATTTTTTCTTATTGATATTAATGCCATATGGCATGCACTGTAAAAGTCTGGGCTGTGAGAGCAGAAACATTTTCTTTAATGGATTTTTTCAACTCTGTCCTTTTTTGTGTCTAATGCTTATCAAATTGATCAGTGCAAATTACCCTGCATGGCCTTACCAGGCCAGATTACACAGATCCTATTTGAGAACTATGGCAGTCATGCTGAAGAGTGGAGTGGTATACATATGTCTTTACACTCAAGTAAAGGATTTTTTAAAAGATGAATTTTTCTGTTATATAATATCCTTAATTTTATACTTTAGCCATCTTGAATTTCAGTCTGACTCAATGACCTTTCTATGATGATCTCTCTATTATAACAGGACATCTGTACGTACAGGATATCTGTACTCCATGTAAGACCATGGAACATAAAAATTTGAGGTTTTTACCAACACTTAGGATCACTTTTTTTTTTTTCAGATTTGAGTGAAAGCAAAGAAAGGTCCCCAGCTGCACAGGTATTCCTCCAAACCATTCTTGTCTTTTTCTCCTTTTCCTCCTTCCTTCTCACGTGAATGTTTGAATGTGTTCACATATTAATTCATTGTTTTGCATGGGACAGACACTATGCTAGAAGCAGGGAACCCAGCAGGAAACCACAAATATGAATTCTGCCCTCAAGGATTGTCAGTCTAGATAAGAAGACAAACAATACCCCCCCACAAAAAATGTACAATAATTATACATGAACTAGCATTGTGATAAGTACTATAAAGCTGGCAAATGAAAAAGAGGTGGTGATTCTTCTATGGGGAGGAGGCAAAAGAGACTAAAAGAAAAAACTTGAAGTCTCAGGCTTTTTCCTTCTTGATATGGTTAGGCTCTGTGTCCCCACCCAAATCTCATCTTGAATTATACTCCCATAATTCCCACATGTCAGGGGAGGGACCCAGTAGAAGATAATTTGAATAGTGGGGGCAGTTTCACTCGTATTGTTCTCATGATAGTGAATAAGTCTCACAAGATCTGATGGTTTTATCAGGGGTTTCTACTTTTACATTTTCCTCATTTCCTCTTGCCACCACCATGTAAGAAGTGCATTTTGCCTCCCTCCATGATTCTAAGGCCTCCTCAGCCATGTGGAACTGTAAGTCCAGTTAAACCTCTTTTTCTTCACAGTCTTGGGTATATCTTTATCAGCAGTGTGAAAATGGACTAATACAATAAATTGGTACCAGTAGAGTGGGGCGCTGCTGAAAAGATACCAAAAAACGTGAAATCAATTTTGGAACTGGATAACAGGCAGAGGTTGGAAGAGTTTGGAGGGCTCAGAAGAAGACAAGAAAATGTGGGAAAATTTGGAACTTCCTAGAGACTTATTGAATGGCTTTGACAAAAATGCTGAGAGTGATATGAACAACAAGGTCCAGGCTGAGGTGGTCTCAGATGGAGATGAGGAACTTGTTGGGAACTGGAGCAAAGGTGACTCTTGTTACGTTTTAGCAAAGAGAATGGTAACATTTTGCCCCTGCCCTAAAGATCTGTGGAACTTTGAAGTTGAGAGAGATTATTTAGAGTATCTTGTGGAAGAAATTTCTAAGCAGCAAAGCATTCAAGGGGTGATGTGGGTGCTTTTAAAGCATTCAGTTTTGAAAGGAAAACAGCATAAAAGTTTGGAAAATTTTCACACTGATGATGTGACAGAAAAGAAAAACCCATTTTCTGAGGAGAAATTCTAGGAGGCTGCATATATTTGAGGTGCCGAACATCCCTGCCCAAGGCATGTCAGAGGTCTTCATAGCAGTCCCTCCTATCCCAGGCCTGGAGATTTCAGTGGAGAAAATGTTTTTGCGGGCTAGGCCGAGGGTCCCCGTGCTGTGTGCAGCCTAGGGACTTGGTGCCCTGTGTCCCAGCTGCTCCAGCCATGGCTGAAAGGGGCCAATGTAGAGCTTAGGCCATTGCTTCAGAGGATGCAAGCCCCAACCTTGGCAGCTTCCATGTAGTGTTGAGCCTGTGAGTGTATAGAAGTCAAGAATTGAAATTTGGGAACCTCCGCCTAGATTTCAGAACATATATGGAAATGCCTGGATGCCCAGGGAGAAGTTTGCTGCAGGGGCAGGGCGCTCGTGGAGAACCTCTGCTAGGGCAATGTGGAAGGGAAATGTGGGGTCGGAGCCCCAACACAGAGTCCCTACTGTGGCACCACCTAGTGGAGCTATGACAAGAGGGCCACTGTTCTCCAGACCCCAGAAGGGTAGATCCACCGACATCTTGCACCTTGCACATGGAAAAGCCACAGACACTCAATGTCAACCCGTGAAAGCAGCTGAGAGGAATGCTGTATCCAGAAAAGCCACAGGGGCAGAGCTTCCCTAGACCATAAGAACCTACCTCTTACATCAGCATGACCCAGATGTGAGACATGGCATCAAAGGAGATAATTTTGGAGCTTTAAGTCTTGACTGCCCTGCTGGATTTTGGACTTACATGGGGCTGGTAGCTACTTTGTTTTGGCCAATTTCTCCCACTTGGAATGACTGTATTTGCCCAATATCTGTACCACCATTGCATCTAGGATGTTACTAACTTGCTTTTGATTTTACAGGCTCATAGGCAGAAGGAACTTGACTTGTCTCAGATAAGACTTTGGACTGTGGACTTTTGAGTTAATGCCGAAATGAGTTAAGACTTTGGGGGACTGTTAGGAAGGCATGATCAGTTTTGAAATGTGAGGACATGATATTTGGAGGGGCCAGGGGCAGAATCGTATGATTTGGCTCTGTGTCTCCTCCCAAATCTCATCTTGAATTGTACTCTGATAATTGCCAGGGACCCAGTGGGAGATAACTTGAATCATGCTGGCTGTTTCCCCCATACTGTTCTCGTGGTAGTGAATAAGTCTCACAAGATCTGATCATTTTATCAGGGGTTTCCACTTCTGCATCTTCCTCATTTTCTCTTGCTGCCACCATGTAAGAAGTGCCTTTTGCCTCCTGCTATGATTCTGAGACCTCCCCAGCCATGTGGAATTGTAAGTCCAATTAAACCTCTTTTTCTTCCCAGTCTCAGTTATGTCTTTATCAGCAGTGTGAAAATGTACTAATACATGTCTCCTGACATAAGAGAAAAAAAGAATCTGTGTTAGTACTTAGTCACTTTTTTTACCCTCTGGAAGCACAGGGGTTATAAATGTATATCCTGGAGTCTGACTGTTGAATTAATATTCAGGTTCCACTGTCACCTGCTGAGGACATTTGAGTATGTTATTTAACCTGTGTGTTTCTCCCTATGTAAACTGCAGATAATAACATCCAATTCATAGGATTTTTGTTCAAAGTACATGCAATATTCTATGCAAGTTAATAAGCATATTGGTTCCTAGCACTCAGTAAATGCTGGCTTCTAGTAGATATAATTCCACTCTTTATCTACTGTATTACTTTTGATACTCACACAGAAGCTCCAGAATTTCTTGTGTGTAAATCAATTCTCTCCTACTCTGCTCCCTTTGCTCACCTCTCTGTGTAAAAGGCCCTAACAGGACACAGTTTGTACCCATTGTACTCATAAGGCCGAGGTCAAGAGAAATCCATTCCTCTACTTCAGGAATTCTGAAGTGTAACCACATGGCATTTATCTTGTGTGCATGAGTTTTTACTAAAAAGGAAGGTTTATATTTATTTATGTATAAGTTTTTACTATTTTTAAATGCTAATTAAATCAGTAGGTATCAGCTTTCTCTGCATACTAAAATCACTTAAAACTCTTAAAAAATATCAGAAATACTAGCCTCACAGGAGAGCAATAAACTCAGAAGCTCTAAAACAAAGTGACCTGTATTGGTTTAATATACATCCAGGAGTAAAACTTAGGGCATTACATACAACTTTTATGAACATGTCAGAGAGGGGCAGATACATCAACCATAACAGTAAACATAAAAGTTCTTAGTGAGACATTAAGAAAACCTTCTCTAAAAGGTTTTCTCAAAAGGATATTGAATACAAAAAAATTCAAATAGGACTACTTAGAAAAGGAAAACAAAACAAACAAAAACCAACAATATGACAAAAAAATCACAAACATTTTAATAATTCACAATTTTATTTTGAATAAAAAAGAGATCGGGGTGGTAACTTTAAATTTCAAATAAATTAGAATTTACATGATAAGTATATATATTTTTTCTGCCAATTAAAAATAAAATAATAAATAATTTAAGTAAATTAGAATTTGTAACAAAAAATCATTAAATGGGGCCGAAATGTAATTTTATATGAGGAAGAGTTATAATCCTCAATGACAATATAAAAATCATGAATTTCTGTGAACTGAATAATAGCATTGAAATCAGGCCGGGCGCGGTGGCTCACGCTTGTAATCCCAGCACTTTGGGAGGCCGAGGCGGGCGGATCACGAGGTCAGGAGATCGAGACCACAGTGAAACCCCGTCTCTACAAAAAATACAAAAAATTAGCCGGGCGTGGTGGCAGGCGCCTGTGGTCCCAGCTACTCGGGAGGCTGAGGCAGGAGAATGGCGTGAACCTGGGAGGTGGAGCTTGCAGTGAGCCGAGATTGCGCCACTGCACTCCAGCCTGGGTGACAGAGCAAGACTCTGTCTCCAAAAAAAAAAAAAAAAAAAAAAAATAGCATGGAAATCATAAAGCAAAAGTTCCATGAAATACAAAGAATAATTTATAGAAAGACGATCACTCTGGGGGATTTTAAAACACCTCTTTTATTCTTGACAGATCCAGAAGATTGAAAAGAAATAATGGAGGAGAATCTGAGTAATACAGTTACTAAAGTGGAATTAATAAATAAATATTAGTCATATACATGTGCCAAAAGTATTTTGGAAGGAAATGTAAATTATGCATTAAACTGAATATGATAATCTGGACATAAAGCGTGACAGATTTACAAAGAGAAAATAAGAACTAGAGTGGGAAGAAGGGAGAAAAAGAAGTCGGCTAAGGCTCCCTTTATACAGGCAGTGGTTATTAGATGTAATTTAATTCTTTTCGATTGATACTATTTTATTTTTCCTCTTTATATTACAAAAATTAAATATCATATAAAAATTATAAATTGTAAATAATTTTGTGAAAGATGAAAATGATTAAAAACCCTACCATGTAATCAAAGTACAAATATTGCATTTTAAATATAACAAAAACATATCACAAAACTCTTTTGTTGAATTCCCTTCCAAAGACCACTAAAGAAACCTATTGAACATACGTACAAAATTGGGTTTATTAAACATGCTGAGCAAGGGACATCATTTTGTCAGAATTTAAGTAAGTCCTGAGAGGAAAGGGTGCTTATAGGATTTCAGGAACTCTAGTTATGATTATTTTGTAGCAGAAGTTAGTGATCATGGTCTGACAGGGAATGGTCAGATTTATAAACTGGGTTACTTGCTGGAATAATTAGTGGTCTTTAGAACATATGGATCTGTGTTTACTGTTATTGTTACTTAGCTTGAAACATAAGTCCTGAAATGGTGTTAAAACATTTTGTTTGAGCTTAGATCATTTGTGTTCCAGGTAATAGTTGGATACTGTTTGTTTGCAAGTTATCATTTTTTAAAATTTTCAAGCTGCGATTTCCATATCAAGTAACGTACATCTACACAAAAAATTCTAATGGCAGGATAACATCCCATATGTCTGAATTAACAATAATTTATTTAACCAAACCACTATTGTTGAACATAGTTGATTTTCATTCTGCTTAGATTAGATATTGCTTATCCTCGTACACACATCAGTGAGCCCCTCCTGAATTATTTTCTTAAAATGAATTCCTCAAATTGGCACACCTAGGTTGAAGAAAAGAAATTTAAAAAAAAGTATTTCTGAGGAAAATGATCAAAGTATCCTCCAGAGATTGTGTACCAGCTGAATATGGGGTTTTTAGTTTCCGTCAAGCAAGTCAAAGCTAATTCATTCATTTATTAATTCAACAAATATGTATTTAATACCCATTACATGTCAGTGACTAATGTCAGTGACTAATACCAGTGTACAAGGTTTACACAGTCCTGGTCTTCATGAATCATGGTGGCAGAGAAGTTGGAATGTGCCCCTGGTGTGGCAGCTCCATCTCTCTAGGTAAGGTGTGGAGAGTCTCGCTAGAGCTGCCTATTGAGGCAGAGGGAGGAGAGAGAGCAGAATGAGGTGCAGGTGGCACTTCTAATACTTTATAGGATAAAGAGCTAGATATTAACTTTGGTGGACACCAAAGAAGGCCAATAGCTATCTCGAGGATTGCCTGAATAACTAAGAGGACTCTAGCAAAAAAACACTGGAGGCAAACTACTGGGGATCGGAGCCAAGCTGAGATGAGAGTGGGAGTTGTATGAAGTCAGTAGAAGTGTGACTCACTCACATGTTTCCGGGGATGATGTAATATAGTGTAAAAGCCTGCAAAGGGAATCTCAGAAGAACCCACAAAATCACCCCAGGAGAGAAGGTTGACATGTGGATACCTAACATAAAACTACCAGCAGTCCAGTTACAACAGCACCAGTCAAATAAATCTGTCTTTTCTCTTCCAATCCTTCTATATGGCTGAGAGAGAAACCAGTGGTTTAGTCCTGCAGTCATATCATGACCAAGTTTACATGAAATTCTTTATTAGAATTTCTTCAACACCATATCTCTGGAAAGTGGGTGGGCAGGGCTCCATACACTGTAGGTGTTGTATGGTGATGTCCTCAGAGGAGACCTCAGAGTAGAGATCACAGTAGTCCAAGGTTTTGATATCTGCCAGAAGTGGCCTGCAATGCTCTGAAAATCTGTAAATATGGAAGCATGGAAGATGCTGAAGTGGATTAAGAAAAGAAGTTTGTGCTTGGATCCAAACACTAGTACTAGGATGAATTTTACATAGGTTTTGACTGTGTTCACAAGAGCTGCTTCATTATTATCTCTTGGACTCCATGAGTTAGGCAAGGATGGGAGATGGCTAGCTCAGGGTCTCTGGAAGGCTGTTGTTATGGATGAAAAGCAGAGTCTGGTCCTGTCACCTCACCTCCAGATGCTTTAGCTTGTCTTAGGTGGGTCAGGACCAAGTCCAGGTTGGATATGGTTAGGTTATTTCCCAACTTTGTGGAGAGACCGTAAGGATCATTTAAAGAGATTGCATGTTAGTTGTTCAGGTTTCTGGGGGTATCTGATAGTTCTAATAGAAGGCTGATGCTGGCCTAGGCTAAGAAAATTTATCTTTTACTTTTTAATCAAACAGCTGATTGACTTTGATATATTTATTTGTTATTTTGATTTTCAGGGGCAGTAAAAGAAAGAGTGAAAACATGTTTACGGCTTTCAATGAATGAGAGAAATGAACTTGTGTTTTCCTTCCTACTTTTAAATTAAAATGTAAAGTTATTTACCTAAATGTGGATAAGTATTTTTTTACTGTGAAATTTTATTGCATAAAATCTTTTATTCTGCAAAGATGATTATGGAAACCTGAGATTGAATTTAGAATTTTATTATTTGCACCAATGCAGCTCACCCTGAAGCTCTTATTCTTTTCATATAAGCAGGGTCTGGAATTATGTTTAAGTTCAATTTGTACATCCTGAAAAACATAATGACTAAGCAAAAACATGCATGAACAAGCAAACAACAAAAGAGAAACAAAATTTCAATACTACTGAAATAAATTCCTTTAAAGGCTGTGATACATAATTTTTACAATCACCACCTCTGCCAATAAAATATTTTAGTCATGATAGTCACATTGTCTATATTTCTTCAAACATGAATTGTTTTAAAGTGTCTGAACTCTTGTCCTTCCTTTAACTTTCACACTGTATACATTTTTTCGTTGGGACATCATGTTATTTATTTCAAGAGAGCAATATTTTTAACTTTTTTATGAGGCACACTGAAAAGATGTGTGATTAATGATTCATGATCCAAAATTCTAACACCTTCCCACTGCATTGTGTAAAATCTTAAAAAATGCAAATATAATATGTGCCAGTTGGTTGAGGAGCACCCCTCTAATATATTCATTCCAATCTTTCTCCACTGCCCTTGGTAATGCCCACATTTATTGTTGCATGTTGCTTTGGGATTTTAGCATTATTCACAATAGCCAGGATGTGAAAGCAACACTTCCACATATTGGCTATAAGGGAATCAACCTAAGTGTTGACTGATCCTAATGGATGCATGGGCAAAGAAACTGTGATATAGAATACTATTCAGCCATAAAAAGAAGAAAATCCTTTCTTTTGAGGCAACATGGATGAGCCTGGAGAACATTATATTAAGTGAAATAAACCGCACGCCAAAAGACAAATGCTACATGATCTTAATTAGATGTGGAATCTAAACACTGAACTCATAGAAGCAGAGAGTAAAATGGTGGTTACTAGCAGCTGGAGAAGGAAGACATTTGGGGAGATGTTGCCCAAAGGATACAAAATTTTAGTTAGATAGGAGAAATAAATTCAATAGATCCATTATACAATACCATGACTACAGTTAATAACAATGTATGGTATTCTTGAAAATCGTAAGAGAATACATTCTGTATTCTCACCACAAAAAATAAGTATGTGAGGTAATGCATATATTAATTAGCTCATTTTAGCCATTTCATAATGTATACATATTTTACAGCATGTTGTACATGGTAAATATATGCAATTTTTATTTGTTAATTTAAAAAATCCCTCTCTTCAAAAAGAAAGTGGTCATGGATACTTACTAATCATAGGAAAATATAGAGAATTTTGAAAAGATTATAATGTAGCTGCTAGGTATCTTTTATCCCATATGTTTCATCCCATATTCCTATTTATCTATAAATTTTATTGTAGATAACAAACTTCTCAAAACTTCGCTAAGCTATATATATGCACATGAAAAATTAAAGACATTACATTGATCCTTAAGTTATTTATCATTTTATTTGGAAAACAGATGAATACACAAGGAGAATGGTATACAATGCCAGATATTACAGCCCTATATCAATATTTAGGTTAAAAATTGTGCATTATAGAGGTAGGCATTGGAAATAAACAATGGGGGAAAGAGAAATTGAAGGAGGCTTATTAGGAAAATAAGGCTTAAAATTTACTTTGAGGAATAGATAGATTTTATGCAATCAAAATGACAATGGGTTATCAAGCAAGGGACAAAACAAGTACAAGATTTGCTTGTTGACAAGTGATATGGTTTGGCTGTGTCTCCACCCAAACCTGATCTTGAATTGTAATCCCCATAAACCCCACGTGTCAAGGGAAAGATCTGGTTGGAGGTGAATGGATCAAGGTGACAGTTTCTCTCATGCTATTCTCATGATGGTGAGTTAAGTTCTTATGAGGATCTGATAGTTTTATAAGGGGATCTTCCCTCTTCGCTCCTCACTCTTCTCTCCTGCCACCATGTGCAGAAGGTCCTTGCTTCCCCTTTGCCTTTTGCCAAGTTTCCTGAGGCCTCCCCACACAGGTGGAACTGTGAATCAATTCAACCTCTTTCCTTTATAAATTACCCAGTCTCGGGTATTTCTTTATAGCAGTGTAAGCACAGACTAATACAATAAGTGAAGAAACCAGTCTGATTACATTAGTGGATGACAGTTTTAGGCACAGTGTAAAATAAGATAAAAGAAGTAGAATGAGTTAATATTTTGCTGGCTTTAAAGATAAGGACTCTATATTCTTTCCATCACTGAATTCAATAAATATTAATATTATGTTCTTATGTAGAGACCAATGTGTTAGGTAAAAGGAAATATCTGAGAAGTGATGTGGGGGAAATGATAAGTAGTTTGTTTGGCAGAATCAAAATGGTGTTTAGAACAGTTATTCTAGCATCACTCTCCAGAAAACAGGTGTTTATTAAGAAATAGTGGCAAAGAGTAGATTTGCAGAAGGAACAAAAACATTTCACTGTCCCAAATAATGCACTTTAATCAGGATGATTTATCATTTTTAGTCCATTTGCAGGTTTTCTAACAATTTACTCTCAGCTCTGAATCATCGATGCTGCTCTTAGTTGCTGATTTGTTTCACATGAAGTATGCTCACAAATATACATTAGTTTTCTTCTGGGGTAGGCTCTCCGGCCAACTATTGATCTTTGATTGCTCAGCTGCAGTAACTTCTCATTTTCTAATTTACATTTTCTCAAAAAACAGAGGAGCATTGTCTTTGTATCACTGAGGTAATTGTAAGTTTCTATTATGTTCAGGCATGTTTCTTTCTTTTATAATATTACAAAACTTTTCAAAACCAAAATGTAATGTAAACAAACATATTCTCCACAGTTGGGAGGGTGAAGATAAGGGAGAGTGGAAGGGGCTAGGGAATATATTTATCCAGCTAAAGCAGAAATGCTCGTGATGCTCAAAAGATAAAGTAACTGTTCAATTCTTCCTCAGTTATACTTTTTAAGGTCTTTTCCTATAAATAAAACTAGGAATGGAATTTTAAATTACAGGAGAAAATGAGCTATGCAATTGCCTATGATTTAAATGCAACTATAGTAGTTGAAAGTACCATTTTAGAAAGAATTTGCTCTGACATTCTTCAACAATGCTAATATGCCCTATATCAGATATCAACATTTCTTGATATTAAAATCACTGACTGGGCTATTATGGGTTTATTATAAGAAAGATAATTTTAAATTACAGCATAATAGCTCTTTAGATATGACCTTAGAGGTTAGCAGGTGATCAGTTAATTTCTTGTAGGAAAGAGCTGCTTCCAATTTTCATCAACCTGGAGGGATGGGTCAGAGTAATTCTACAAGTCTGAAGTTCCTGGGCTTTGCAAGGAGCACAGGTGAAATTATAACTGGTGAAAAATGAAGGCTAATGATGTCTCAGCTACAGAATAGTGACCACATGTATTCTTTTGCATAAAGTGATAATTTGGGAACAGCTCAATGGAGTTGATAATAAATAACACATTTCTTTTGGAGTCTGTAAAATCCTCTGGCTATGCTAATTTGAATTATAATTTCTGATTCGACTGGGAGATGTTCTTGTAAGGTAAGAAACTAATAAATTGAAATGTATATACTTCCTTTAGTAAGACTCTGCAGCCTTTGGTAATTTAGTAATCTCTGCGTGATTAAATTATGTAAATCAGTATCACTTGTGTAGGCTAAATTATAGATTACTCACTACACTGGCTACTGCAAAATTGAAATAATCTCTGTGGCACTCTTCAGGGCATTCTATAGTCAATAAACAAAACATGAAACATTTTCATTTAATGGTTGGACAAAAATACCACATGATGTGGCATTATTATACATTTTTAAGAATCTGGGTAAGTGAATTTTATAGCAAAGTGCAATGTAGAAATTTAAAACAGCTTGAAAATTATTCTTCTTGTCAAGTTGATCCTCTTAAATGTTCAGAGAACTAAGGAAGGCTCTTAAGAATGAGGATTCCACTTATGATGACAGGAAAGAAAAACTTGACACATCAAATACCCTAAAATTAATCAGATTTTTACAATTACATTTATTTTATGATAAAATATAAATATTTTGAGATAAATTGGCTTGGAAGGGACCATTTTAGGGGCACTTATTAACTTTGTCCTATACCCATCAAAGCAGTGATGTAGCATTTAAAAATCATAATCAGCCCAGAGGCAGAGCTTGCAGTGAGCTGAGATGGCACCACTGCACTCCAGCCTGGGCAACAGAGCGAGACTCTGTCTCAAAAAAAAAAAAAAAAAAAAAAAGAAAAAATCATAATAGGTTATTAGAACCATAAAGGCAAAGTCTATTATTGATTGCTTACCAAACCGGAGTTATCATCTCTGTCAATTTCTCTGTGGTATTATTGGTATTATTCTGACATTCACACAATTAAGGTATTATCCATATAGGTAAATATTATTTTTAAAAATTATGTTACCATTAGTATAAAACAAAATCAGAGGTCTGAAATGGTTAATTAGCACAAAGGAGTCAGTAATTGAAAAGGTGGAAGTAGTGGTAGGGTCATGCAATCACATTTACATAATCTGATAGTATTAATAATTCTAAGGTTAGTTTTATGAGTGAGACTCTGCCATGAAGGTAGCTAGACCAAAGTTCTCAAACAACAGGGAACTCCACGATAGTCAGTCTGAAAGACTTACTTTGCATTATATAAATAAGTCACCTGATGGTGCCACCTCTTCGTTTAATTTTATAATATGCAAAATCTATATAAATGCCATTATTATCACTCTTCACCTGTCTTATTGGATGTGATGTGATTAATTAAGGAGGATTCAACTGAATTATCAGGTCCCTCGCCCCTGCAGCTTGCCACTCCACATCCGCCTCAGTCTCTGACCCCTATGTCGGTGAAAGCCTAAGCCCGCATTTTTATAACTCAGCATTAAATCACAATTCTGCTGCAAGTTTTGTTCTGCCTTTCTTCCTTAGTTGTGGTAATAGATTCTGACTGATTCCTTGTAGGTCTGCTCAGAACTTTGAGTTCTTAAGTTACTCTGAATAATTCTAATTTTATATTATATGTCCAATTTTACTTTAGATATTGAATTTTAAAACAAACCCATACAGTACTGCCATAAATCCTAACCTCATTATCATAGCTGTTCTTTTATACTGACTCTCATTTTATGCTATTTTCACAGTGTTTCTGCCTCATACAATAAACAGAACAGTTGCAAAATAAATATGCAAAAACCACGGCTTTCCTATAAATACCAATGGCTATCTAAAATAGTACTGAAATGATTAGAATACATCCAAGATACAAAATAAGATCTTATTATCATTAATATATAAAAAGTATACCAAAAACTTGAAAAAAGACCCAATTAAAAATAGGCAAAGAATAACAGTAATTGACAAAAGAAAACTACAAAAGTCACAAAAAATATGTGCAACTATTTTAGTTGGTGAGGATTTTCTAAATGGGCAATCTAATGCATTGCTTATGAAAATATAAATTGATACAAATATTTTCAAAATTGATTTGCAAAATGCAAGAGAAAACCTTGAAAAGATCTATAAAACTTGATGCAGTAATTTAAGTCATGGATTTTTCTTTCTTTTTTGCTAAAGGAAAATCATGAATGTATACAAAGATTTCTGTATAAAGATAGCAGGAAAAAAGTCTAAGTACCCAACAAAAGGGTTTAGAATGAATAACTAATATTGTAGTATAGCCTAGTAAAAAGGAGGACAGGGCGCTAGAATCACATTGCTTGAATTCAAATCATAGCTTCTCACTTGTAAGTTGTACATCTTTAAGTATGAATTTAATCTCTTTGTACCTTGATTTTGTAATTTTTGAAATGAAATAGGTAATAATAGTACCCATCTCAAAATATTAAGAACATTAAATTAGATAATACTATAAGCACTTGGGACAGGATTTGGTACCTAGAAACACTCAGTAAGATTTATTATTGTCTGATGAAATATCATGCAGTCATAAAGTCATGTTGGTAAATATTAATAATGTGAAAGTCATAAACACTATATTCAGCAACTATGTATGTATCAACAATATTTTAATAAAATAAAGTCAGTATTTTTCAACTACTTTCTAATGATTTTTCTTTTCCCTAGCTCAGTTTCTTTCTCTGCAGTTGTTCTACATTTATAGCCTCTGGAGACAGGAGTGTGAAGGCCATCTAGGGTAAGAAAAGCACAGGCAAACTTCTTTTGGCACAGTTCTGATATGCAGGAATTCCAGATACCACAGTTTAGTTAAGTGACACCAGTCCCCCAGAAACATGATTTAAATTTTAGTCACTATGGTATATTAATTATGAGTAATCGGGTAAAACATAAACTTCACCACTAGTTCTTCAGTCCACATTTCACTATATAGAAGATGTGCATCATGATCAGTGGCCAGTCACATCACTTCTTTCATAATCTGTCAGTGACTGGGCTCTGTGCAACTGTGCAACTTCATGTTCATGCACAGACAGCAAGGCATGTGATTGTGTTGCCTCCTGGTCTCCCAATGATAAAGCCATCTTACATTTTACAAAAATGTATAATCCAACAAGAGAAATGGCCAAAACAAGAGAAATGGCCAAAAAAGATAAAAGTGCAGCAAAGAAACAAAAAGGGATAATGCTGGAAGTGAAATTCTAATTGAAAGTGAATGGAGTTATAAAAGAAAGAGCTGGCTGTGGGAGTGTTGACACTGCTGCCGTTGGAGAGACTATATACATAGCCTGAGGAACTGAGTGAAGGTGAACTTACCGACATAAATGGGGAAAGTGGTTTTGATAAAAAGGATGAAGATGTCCCAGAGGAACTGACACCAGCAGAAATCTTCACATTAAAGGAACTCTTGGAGATATTTCATGACATCGAGGGCGCGAAGGAGAAAATGTTGGAGCTGTTCCATACTTACAAAGAAATATAACGATTTTGAAGGCATGGTTAAACAGTCCACTGATTATCATAAGTTATGATAAGTAAAAGAAGACAATCTGTCCAAATTACTCAACAAGTTGTTTTTTGCTTTGTATTTTTTTTTTTACAAATAAATAAAACATTTTAGGTCTTAATGTTTCTGATTTTTTTCATTTACACTGTGCTAAATAAATAATTATTATTATTGTCATTCCCTATACATTTGTAACTGACAATAAAAAGCTTTTGATATTTTTAACATAAATTTTTAAATGCCAGGGAGCAATCACAATTTTCCCATTGATTATTAAGATTGCTTTGCATGATCTTGTTTTGCATTGTCATTTTTATGGTACTCTGCCTCTGTATAAAGTGAAAGCTGCCTGTATATGATATAAAGGTCGTGAGAGAGAAAAGGGTAGAAGGATACTCTTCCAAGACTCAGAAGATTTAGGGGAGAGAATCAGCCAAGAACAAGTTATCTGATATGATTATCCTTCCTCCACACAAGGAATAGTGCTGATATCAACATAATAATTTGAGAAGATTCTAAAGCATGGAGAGATTACTCCTCACGTCTCACGGAAAGAAAAAGTCAAGCCTTTGAGAAGCACAAGCCAATATGAGGATAAACAGCAGTTTAGAAATAGTGTGATTATTAGCAAGCCCAATACATTGGCATATTGTGGAGGAGGTCTATTTCTTATGTCACCTAGTGGAAGATTTGGTACCCGACTGGTTGCTCAAGAGAGGGGTGGATAATTTTGGACTGATACTCTGATGAAGGATGTGGCTGTACTAGAGCAGGTCCATCAAGAGCCAAACTTAGGAGTCTACTTGGGAAGAGACATGCAAGTGCTTTCTGGAAATGACCAAAAGAATAGAAGAGAATAGTCCAGGAGTTGCATGAGCTGCTATGTGTTAGGTGCTGTTGGGAATAGGCCCCCCAAAATCTGGCCATAAACTGGCCCCAAAACTGGCCATAAACAAAATCTCTGTAGTGCTGTGACATGTTCGTGGTGACCATGACACCCACGCTGGAAGGCTGTGGGTTTACCAGAATGAGGGCAAGGAACATCTGGCCCACCCAGGGCAGAAAACTGCTTAAAGGCATTCTTAAACCACAAACAATAGCATGAGCAATCTGTGCCTTAAGGACACGTTCCTGCTTCAGATAACTAGCCAAACCCATCCCTTTATTTTGACCCATCCCTTTGTTTCCCATAAGGAATACTTTTAGTTAATCTATAATCTATAGAAACAATGATTATTGGCCAGGCATGGTGGCTCACACCTGTAATCCCAGCACTTTGGGAGGCCGAGGCGGGTGGATCAGGAGGTCAGGAGATAGAGACCATCCTGGCTAACACGGTGAAACCTCATCTCTACTAAAAATACAAAAAATTAGCCAGGCATAGTGGCGGGTGCCTGGAGTCCCAACTACTCGGGAGGCTGAGGCAGGATAATGGCGTGAATCTGGGAGGCAGAGCTTGCATTGAGCTGAGATCGCGCTACTGCACTCCAGACTGGGCAACAGAGTGAGACTCTGTCTCAAAAAAAAAAAAAAAAAAAGAAAGAAAGAAAGAAAAAGAAACAATGCTTATCACTGGCTTGCTGTTAATAAATACGTGGGTAAATCTGTTAGAGGCTCTCAGCTCTGAAGGCTGTGAGACCCCTGATTTCCCACTCCACACCTCCATATTTCTGTGTGTGTATCTTTAATTCCTCTAGCACCGCTGGGTTAGGGTCTCCCCAACTGAGCTGGTCTCAGCAAGATACTAACAGGATGAATGGGATATACTTCAGCTGGAGGTCAGAAGGAGCCTCCAGCAAGAGGAAAATCCTTCAGAATCTTCCCTACAATGCAAAAGGATACATAAACTTACTTCTGACCTCAAAAGTCACTTTGGAATGGAAGGAGGGAATATCTTAAGAGGGACTGGTAGGAAGTTTACGTTTTGAATTGACAATATTTACCAGAGACATTTTTAAACCTGAAGTGGATGGGAGTTTTGTTTTTTGTGCCCATATTTTTGACATATCATATATGTGTCAATTTTGATCTCCCTAGGATTATATAAAAAGGCTGAAGGTGTGCTTCTTCCAAAAATTATTCTTAATTGTAATTATTCTCTAAGTGATGAGGTTAAAGCTGAGTCTTATATCCTTATTGCAGTTCTCTATTTCCAGACTTTTAGTGATAAAGATATGTTGCTTTGAAGTCACTGAAAATGTTTCTTACAATACCAAACAAGAACAAACAAAGAGTGAATCCTAGAATTAGAACTGATAATGTAATAAAAAGAGTTCTAGACTAGGACTGAGTCTTTGGGGCTGCTTCATAGAAGATAAAATCTGAAATTGTTTCTTTTGGAGAAAAAAAAGCAAGGACAGTAATGTCTGCCCTGTCTACCTAACACATTTATTTATAAAGTCAAGTGAGGTAACATTATGCAGTTAAGGGCCAGACAAAAGTTTGTTTATATGATGAATTTATATAATTAAAAACCAAAGTGGATATTGAAATTATCCAACTATGTTGATTAACATAGGCAGAAAAATTAGATAATTCATATAAAAATAATTAATGTGCCATTGTTGGTATAGAGTTATATGCACCAATTATAACATGCAATAAATTCTTTGGCAGAAAACGTCTATTAAACAGAAATTTTGCAAGCTGGGAATGAGCTGTTCTTAATAAGAACTTTAGCCACCTCTGCAGATCAATTTTATCTAATTTGTTAGAAACTAACAATTTTTTTTCTCAATTTGAGTTCAGGGGAAGTAAAAAAGGCCAGTTATATTTTTTGTGATAAAAATATTAGCTCTTTAATATGTAGAAATTTTTAGTCCTCTAAGAGCGTTTTGAGAATTTGAAATCATGTTATAGCACACTGTTTGTTGCTGCATTGTTGAGGTTTAGGCTAAACACTGTGGAGATGGGTCAATTTCCAAATAATTATATCCCTGAGGCTGGGAGTTTTGTTTCAGACAATTCTAGTTCATGAAAGCTCAGATGAGAAAAGTAGCCGGATTGTTAGGTTGCTTAACAGTTGCAGGAGAGGAAAGGACAGGAGAGGAGAGGGGAAGAGAGAGGAGCGGAGGGGAGGGGAGGGGAGGGGAGGGGAGGGGAGAGGAGGGGAGGGGAGGGGAGGGGAGGGGAGGGGAGGGGAGGGGAGGGGAGGGGAGGGGAGGGGAGAAGGGGGAAGGAGAGGGGAGGGGAGGTTAAATTTGTAAAATTAATGTTGTTATACTTTTCCTGATTCTTTAAAATCTTGTTTTGCTTTTTAATGTCAAAAATAGACTATATGTTAATGATTTTATTCCTTCTTTTCCACACTCACCAAATGCTTACTAACAGCCTAAAACTATGCTAGATTTAAACTAGCTGTCTCTAGGGTAAAATATAATTTTAGATAAAATTATTTGAAATATGCACAGTTTTTACCCTCCTTTATCATTTGACCTTTAGGATGCCTAGAAAAAAATCATTCTTGTTATAGGTGCCTTTTTGTCTTTTTGTCTTTGTTCTTTGTGGTGAGTTTTTTTTTTTTTTTTTTTTTTTTTACCATGGTGAAACACATAACATAAAATTTACTGTTTTAAAGTATACACTAGTGAAAGGAAAATCCTGGGGCCCTAAAATTACTAAGGTAAAGGAAAAAGTAAAGCTGGGAACTACTCAAGGCAAACCTGCCTCCCATTCTATTCAAAGTCATCCCTCTGCTCATTGAGATAGATTAAGATTTTGATTACTGCCTTCAGAAACTCAAAAGAATGCAATCATTTGTCTCTCACCTACCTGGGACCTGGAAGCCCCCTCCTTGCTTCAAGTTGTCCCTGCCTGATATGTTTTGGCTCTGTGTTGCCACCCAAGTCTCATCTTGTAGCTTCCATAATTCCCACGTGTTGTGGGAGGGACCTGGTGGGAGATGATTGAATCGTAGCATGAGTCTTTCCCGTGCTCTTTTCATGACAGTGAATGGGTCTTATGAGATCTGATGGTTATAAAAATGGGGGTTTCTTTGCACAAGCTCTCTCTTTGCCTGCTGCTATTCAGGTAAGACGTGACTTGCTCCTACTTGCCTTCCGACATGATTGTAAGGCTTCCCCAGCCGCATGGAACTGTAAGTTCAATTAAACATCTTTCTTTTGTAAATTGCCCAGTCTTGGGTATGTCTTTATCAGCAGCATGAAAACAGAATAATACACTGACTTTCTGGACTGAACCAATGTACTTCTTACATATATTGATTGATGTCTCCTGTCTCCCTAAAATGTATAAAACCAAACTCTGCCCCAACCACCATGGGCACATGTCAACAGGACTTTCTGAGGCTGTGTCACGGGTGCTCATCCTCAACTTTGGAAAAATAAACTTTCTAAATTAACTGAGACCTGTATCAAATTTTCAGGGTTCACATGTGGTAACCACTGAGGGATTCTGAGTGGAGATTGCCCAGACCTTTGACAAATCTCCTTTTGGTCTCTGGTACCACCATGAGCTAACTTTATGGCTCAAACCAATAGGACAATCTGCTGAGATCTGAGAGTACCCCCTGCAGAGAATCCTTGATTTCCCAAAATTTGGTAGAGAGCTAAAGTTTATTTTGCTGTACAACTCCTCCTTTTATTTTATTTATTTTTATTTTTTTGGTGTTTTACATGCTTCCAACACAAGGGTGGCAAATTTTTCCTGTTTTCATGACAATGAAAGGCAGGTAACTCCTTTATGGAGTTTGAGCTAGCTTCCAACGAGGAAGATGATTTTTTTTTCCCCTGCTTCTAGGATAGTAGAGAGCAGTCTTCAGCCTGAGACCCATCCCTAGGTAAGTAACTGAATTGGGGTTTGTCTTGGCTACAGTTAAGATTAACAACTAGTTGGTCTTAATTTCTCCTTACCATTAGAGTGCTCAGTGATCATTTTGTTGGGGTTTCTTGTTATTTGTTCTAGTCTTTCTCCCATTGGATTTGACCAACTCTACCTGACTTGATCAAATCTGAGTGAGAATTTCAAATTATGGGTAACAAGTCCTCTCTAATTTGGCCCAAATTCCTAACTGCTGGAAAAGTAAAGGGAAATAAAAAAGAGCAAACAACCATGTGTTTGGTTTCTGTGTTTGCTTCCTTCCTCAAAAAAAATTGTTATTTCTTTTACTTTCTTCCACCCTTTACCTCCTTTCTCCTTTTGCCATCTGCAGTACAAAAAAATCTAGAGAAGGCTTCTCATGACTTGAATCCCTTTAAAGAATTCAGAACAAAGGCATCACTCACCCCCTTTGGGGGTATTCTGTTTTCTTTGTGAAGTTTCAAGAGTCATGGGCAGATTCTTTTTAGGTCTAAAGCTCTGTTTTTCTGTATTGCATGACCTGACCCTTTTTAGCTTTGGGGTACCAGAGATTAATTTGCATTGTGAGAGGTTTTGACCTTGGCATGTGTAATGGTGGACAAGAGCTACAAAGTTATGGGTGGCTGACCACACTTTACAGGAAATGGTCTTGGCTGTGTGTGTGTGTGTGTGTGTGTTCTCTTTTCTGTCCTAGGAAGTTATTGTTTAAGGATTCTAATTCTGGTTTGCAGATGCATACTAAAGGGTCTTCTCCATTGTTTTTTCTCTCAAATTTAATTTAATTCAGTTTGTCTGTGTGTATTTGTGTGAGGAACTGAAGGACTGAGTTCATCTCCTCCCAGCTAAAAGATGCCCCAGGGTCACCCGGGGCCTTACGGGATTGGGAACACCCTGCAACGTGCAGTGGCTCTGCAGGGATAACCCCAACAAAAGTTAATTTAAAAAATAGCTTGTCCAGGAAATGCACATAAGGGCTGATCACTCGGAGTTTTGAGCCCTCTCAGAGGTCATAGACCTCTGGAGAGAGAAACTGAGACACACAAGAGGGTGGAAATGACTCAGTGGTTACAAACTGTAGAGTTCTGCCCACAAGCAGCACATGTTGATCCACCACACAAAAACCCTAGGCCACAGCTCAGTTCCTCCGTTTAAGGAAAAAAAAAAAAGCAGGAAACAATCCAAGAATGAGGAGAAAACAAGGAGAATGATCTTCTTTCCAGCACTCTGTAGGTTTTATGGCACTTCTACTTGCCAGAGTAAAATGAAAGTAATATGGTCTCCATGCATATTTACATTAAGGAAAAGGAGCCCTAAGGCCAACCTGCCAACTATAGAGTTCCTAGGTCCCCTTTTTCTCTATTTTCTTTTCTGCCTGCTTTAAATAAGCTATTACTTTTCTACTGAGATAAAAACCACTGTTTGGATATAACTTTTTTTTTTGGCATGCTGATGAATTTGTATTAATCTCTTGGCTAAAGTACTGAAGTAAAAGCCATAGAATCTTTGTATGTGTCTATATGTGTATGTATATGTATGTGTGTATATTTGAAGGCCTTTAAAATAGACTTCTATAATTTTATGTTCAATTGGCAATTTAATTCATGTTAATTTCCCTTAGCTCATGAGACTTTCTCTTCATACCTTATGATGTAAATTTTGCTGTCTGATTCTCACCTGAGTTGTTTCCTTTTATATGCAGATTTAGGGCTATTTAGCTGACAACTGCCAGGGTAAGGAAACAGGTTATCAAGAGTTTGCAAATCTAAGATACGAAAAAAAAAGGAGGTGTTAGAAATCTATAAGATGTACTTCTATTGGCATGCCTAATACAACTACGTATTTACATATTGTGTACACATGGCTTCACTATTGAAAATCCATAAAGAGCTCTAATTAATTACCTTAAGAAAATAAAAGCACTTGAATTAAATATTTTAACAGGAAGAAAGAAAAGACTAGTCAAATGTTTTTTCAAGTTTATGTAACTTAAGTAAAATATTTAATAAATAAGCTAGCTTTAAAATTATTGGTAAAGTAATATTAGAAATGTCTTAAGAATTTCCAGCATACATTTTTGTTTGCATTTATTAATCAAGCAATTTCATACTTATTACTGCAAATATTATAAGGTGTCAAAATTCGGCATAGGGGTTATAAAACTATAAACCCAGCCCAAAACAGAATGATTTTTGCTTGTATAATTTTTAGTATTGTCTTTGTTTCAAAGCTAAACTATAAACTAAGTTCCTCCCAAAGTTAGTTTTGCCTACACACAGGAATGAACAAGGACAGCTTGGAGGTTAAAAGCAAAATGGAGTCAATTAGGTCAAATGATTTCCACTGTCTCTGTTATAATTGTGCAATGGTGGTTTCATAACTTTAAATCATGACTATCACAGTTTTCATAAATAATCTAGGTAAGCAATTAAAATAAAATATTTAGGTAAATATAGTGGGATAAATACTAGTAGACAAACTTGCATAATTTAGAATATAAATTTATATTAAATTAAACAGTATTTTAGTGTTTGTGTATTTTCCAATAAAAACATATTGTAGAAAAACATTCTTGCTAAAAAAACAAAAAGTGTGTCCTTTTAAAAAAGGGTGAACAAGTTTTGTCTAATTCAAAGCTTGTTTAAAATTTATGTATAAAACAAAGTAAAGGAGCCAGAAAATAAGATGTAAAGAAAGTTATTTAAAAAACAGGTTTTTTTGTGATAAGAAAGCTTAAAGAGAAATGATTTTACGTGAGAAAGAGTCTTGTATGGTAAATTTAGTCCTAAAATAAAATGACTGGTTGTTTAAGAAAGAGAGATGTTCAGGATAAACCAGAAAGTCAAAGTATGTCATGAATGGTCTGTCTAAGTCACAATGAGAGGATTTATTTAAAAAAAAACAAACTTTTATATGATCAAGTTGTTTATAATTAAAGGAAAATTATAATTATCTTTAGAGATTAGGTTTGATATAAAAACACTTATACACTAAATTATTGGTTGGAACAAAGAAATATTCTTAAGGGGTTGATTTACTCTTAATAAATTATAAGAGATTTTAATTTTTAGTTTTAACCCAAAGTTCAACTTTTATTGCATCTCACCATTTTTCACCCTTCTCTCCCCTTTTATAAGAAACGTTTTGTTAAAGGTCAAAAGGAAATGTTTTCTTCCAACATAGAATTCTGTGCACTGCAGGAGGTCTTTTCTTTTGCCTTTTGGTAACTGGTCTAACAGATTTTACATTGTATCAAAATAATTCCTATGGCATTATTATTAACTTTGGTTTGCTTAGGAAGAAACTGAGATTTATTTTTTTTCAATTAGGGTTATTACATCTGTGTATCATCCCGTAAGTGCTTTTAAAGTCCTCGTGACATTGAGTTACAGGGCTTTGACTCCTGCATCTATAAAGGACACCAAGTCCTGCTAAATCTTAAACACTGAGAGCCGTTAAAACCTCATTTTTCAGGCCCCAAAGAAGATGCCAATGAAAATAAGCTTCATTCCTGAGACACAGGGCCAGAAATTGAAGCTAGTCGACTCTTCAAGGCCCAGGCACTATTGTGGAAGAGGTGGGCCTGTGAGATTGTAAAGGCTGATTTTGAGAAATAAAATAAGTTCAGTTTCTCTATAAAATAATCATTAATGTCAAAGGCACACCAATGTGAGACCAGCATATGGGGCCCTGTATTAGATTAACAAGGTTTTCTTGAAGCATTAAACAACTCTGTAATAAAGGTTGTGAAGGATATAAAAGGCTTTTGAAAGTTAAAATTTATGGTCAAGATTAAAATTTTATAGATTGTTTATAAAATTTTGAAAAGCAAATTTAGTTGGCTTCATGCTGTTTTTATTAGGATGTATTGTTTGGAAAATTAAGTCTTCTTTCTCAGAGAATAAAAGTTTTCACCTTTTTTGAAATCCTTGAGTTATCACTTTGGTTAAATGAATGACTTATTTTACAATGACCTGTGATCCTATTTTGTGATACCAAGTGTTTTAAACCTTTGATATTTGACAAACTTTCCAAAATCAAATGATAAATTATGTCTTTTTCTGACCTAATTATTCCTTTAAGAAATTAGGCTCCTTTAAGTCCAAAAATGACATAATTTGGCTTGCTTGGCAAAAAATGATACTGCAAACATTGTCAAATGTGAAATGGTGTTTAGTTTTCTTTGGCCTGTATTTGTATAAATATGTTATTGGTATGTGTTCCAAAATTATGGGAAACTTCTGTAATTCTGATATAACTTAGTGTACATTATCAGTATTAATCATAGTTGTTATGTTGAAATTATTGTGTGCCACAGAGGTAACAGATTTCCTTATCAATTGTTTCTTTGACTATGGCTGCCATAAAACCTCTTTTCATCCATGGACAATTGCGTTGTTTTGGTCCTCTTTAGAATATGGTTTTATAATCAGCTGTAAAACTCTAACAGGTGCTCTTGAATGCAGGTTTCTGATAACCTTGGAGATTGTGACATCAGAATAGAAGAAAAACTTTCAGGACTCATGGAGAGCTAAAATGTTCATAAATATCAAGCAGAACAGGAATTAACTGAATGGACTGAACTAATCTTTTTGACTTTTTGCTTAAAACATTGCGGATCCTTTGTTTTGTTTTCCAGAGTTTTGAAACTTTTGAGTTATTGATAGCTTTTAACAATTTAGTATACTTTTATGAACAAAATTTGGGGCACATTTGTTTCTCTCTACCTGATTTCTCCAGAATTTGGAAGCTATTTGTGAGTATTTTTAACTTATGGCAAAACAGTTATTTGCATAAGTGCAATAAGAATCTGTTTTCATAAGTAACAGGACACAGCTGGAGAAACATTTTTTAACCAAGGCTTTGACTGGAATGGTTTGCTTTCCTTTAAAGAATCAAACTTGACTTATGGAGCCAATTAAAACCCTTGAGAAAACTGGCTCATGTTCTATGTACAGAGTCCCTGTACAGGGTTTCTGACCTGTGGTAACTAAAGAAGGTCACTTTCTGACAGGTCCTGGAGCCCCAGGTATATCTTGGAACCTCAAGAGTAGAGGAAATTCACCCAAATCATAGGTATTTGATGGCACAAATCCATGGCTGAGCTCAGCTTTAAAAAAGTCTTATCTGAGAGGCCTTCTACAAAACAAAATTCCGTCAAAGCCAATTTTAAAAAGCTATATAAAAAATAATTTTTTCTGCACTTTATACAAATAATCTGACCAAGTATAATAAAGCAAATCAGTCCTACCATGATTTGTCTTTAATAAAAATGGGAAACTTGAGAGAGAAAAATTATGTTTCAAAACTATAGTACACTTGTTGTTAGATTCTAGTCTTGCCTAATGTTTTTCAATTTTTATTATTTTCTACAGTTTGAGCTGAATTCTATTTTTTCCTGCCTACAACTCTCCAAAATAATATTTTCATTTTTTTCTTCTTTTTCCTTTCCCCCTCATTTTTTTTCTCATTTGAAATCACTGAAAACTAAGCTGTTCTTTTTTACAGCCCTGAGAACTAAAGCTAGACAACTTAAACTCCAAAAAAAAAAAAAAAGCAACCTATTTACATACATAAGATCTATATCAGTTTTCTAGGATCATTCCTTTGTTTGTTGTTGTTTTCCTTCCTTCCTCCCGCTGTTTTCTCTTCATAGGATCTGAGACTTCACAACTTTCTAAAAATGAGCTTTCAGGGCCTACCTGTCTAGGAATAAACCTTCCTAACCATGAAAGATCAGATGAAACCTGAGACCAGAGACTCATTTTCTTCTAAACTGCTTTCTCCAAAAGATGTTTAAAAAGAAAAGGAGGGAAATGTGAAAGGAAAATATTGGCACCCCAAAAGTACTAAGCTAAAGGGGAAAGTCAAACTGGGAACTGCTTAGGGCAAACCTGCCCCCCATTTTATTCAAAATCATAGTTCTGCTCACTGAGATAGATGCATATTCTGATTGCTTCCTTTGGAAAGGCTTATCAGAAACTCAAAATAATGCAACCATTTGTCTCTCACCTACCTGTGACCTGGAAGCCTCCTCCTGGCTTCAAATTTTCCCCCCTTTTCTGGACGACCAATGTACTTCTTACACATATTGATTGATGTCTCATGTCTCCCTAAAATGTATACAACCAAGCTATGCCCCAACCACCTTGGGCACATATCATCAGGATTTCCTGAGGCTGTCTCATGGACATGTGTCCTCAATCTTGGCAAAATAAACTTTCTAAATTAACTGAGACCTGTCTCAAATTTTCAGGGTTCACACAATTAAGTAATATTTAGTACCTTTGCAGTGTTGTGTGACCATCACTACTTTTTAGTTCCTGAACAATCTGTCACCCCAAAGCTTTTATTTTTTCAAAAAGTTATTAGCATGTTTTTGAATTTTAAAAAAGTCAATGAAAAATAATGGGTTTTCTATATTTTGTATAAAATTTAAGTGGTGGTGTTGTCTGGGATACATATCCGAGGTTCATAGTCTCACACCAAAGAAATCGAGTACGCGGACACACAAGAAGTGGGTTTAGAGGTAGATATTTAATAGGTAAAAGAAGGAGAAAGGAGAATAGTTCTCTCTCTTGTGAGAGAGAGGGGTGCCGGAATGGGACTTCTGGCCTGCAGTGGAGTACACAAGGTTTTATAGATCGGCTTGAGGAGATGGTGTCTGATTTACATAGGGTCCAAGGACCTGTTGTGATGTTTACTTAGCTGGCAAAGACGCTGACTATACCAGCATAATCTTCTGGTTCTGCAAATGATTTTCTACTTGGCTGGTCTGCTCCCTACTGCACACATGGTTGGCAAGGGTAAAAGAAGATGGAGCTGCCATGTTGGACATGCCTAGCCCCCAGGTAGCCTTTTCCTATTGGAACAGCTGCCAGCATTCACTCGTGCAAGCTTCCAGCTTGCTTTTCTATGTCTGCAGCTCAATTTTACAGACTGCTCTTTGTTAGAAAAGAAATAATTTGGGGGTTGCTTTTTATTAAAAGGGAAACCTTACCAAGGACTTCCTTACCTTCGCTATCTGCCTAATTTCTTTTCAACTCCTATGTCAAAGTTAATAAAGTAAGAAATACAAACAGTTTATATTATTGGCTATACCTCTGATTTAGTATTCAAGTCTGATTTTTCAAGTATCAAAAGTGAAATTATTTTTTGGTATGAACAGAATGCATTTCAGTTTGATTATTATAAATTTAATACCTGCAGGTAATGAAGAAGCTGGTAAAATAGAAAATAGAGGAAAATAAAATTATCTAAGGTAATACTCTTTTTATGTTGTATCTTCAATGTTATAAAATCATTTTATATTATTTTAATTAGATAAAAATTATTAACTAAATAAAATAAAAGATAACTCTCCAAATACAGATAACATTAGGTCATTATTTTAATATACCTATATTTGTTTTGTTTTGCAAATTTTGGCATATAAGCCATATATAATTTAACAAAATTTTTTTCTTAACATTTATGGCAAACCTGCTACCATACTATTAAAAAACTTTGATAGCTATTGTAAGAACATATAAAAATTAGAGATAATAGGCTTAGTTATTATACATGTTGAAAATAAGGAAATAGACTTTCCTCTTCTCTTTTCTCTTAGAGCATTTACTTGAAAAACTTGTGATTGTAAATCTTTCTCCACTCTTTGAAATGTATATAAATCCTTTTAAAAACAAGGTAGGCTTTTGTCAGTTTTATGACCCAGGAATGTCTTTCTCAAGTACCTGGGCTCTATCTCTTTGAAGTGTAAACGTTAAGGAAGATAGTAGTGCCATCTCCCAGTTTCTAGGAAAAGGCAGGAGTCCAATGTTGGTGAGCACCTTGCTCCAAGCAACCTCCTTTCATAAAGATATGAGACGTTTATTTTTCTTCTGGATAAAGCCAGTTGGATAACACAGATGATCACCCCAAATTACCAGCTAAATTTAGGATAAACTATGTGCGGCACTGTTAAAGCTTCTTATTTGAGAGCAAGTTACTGTTTATTTTTAAAACTTGTGTAATGGGTTGTATCTGCTTGGCTTGTAAAAGGGTAAGGTTTCTTTCTGTTTTTGTAATCTCTTAGCAGATTGCCTGTGATGGGCACCATGTTCTCGTTTAATGCTTATTCGGTAATAAAAGTGTTGTTTTCCTTTCTACTACCTTTGCAGAGAGAATTTCTGGGTTGGGAGAAGGTTTTGTTTTGGATTAGATTTCCCCAACACTACAAAACACATCCCCACAAAGAGCTATAATTTGTTTTGTTGCACTTGAAATCTAGGTTATCTTAAACATTGTATTATTAATAACACTAATAAAATATTATACTAATTCTCATAGAAATATTTACCTTCTTTAAACAGCTTCCTGGAATGAAATAGAGTCAAAGAGTAAATGTTATTTAGCTCTTGATATATGAATGATAGTCACATTTAACATGATACATTTCTGAAAATGTATATATTAATAAAAGTGAAACACATAAAAATCAAGCAGTAGATTTATATTTTATGATTGGAATTCTGTTCCAAGATAATTAAAGAAAGAAACTATTCCTAATTGTTTTTGTGAATGCTTAATTTTTTACTCCTAAGAATTAAGAAATATGTATAGTTACAAAAACATTAAGTAGATTAAGCACTAAATATGAACATTCATTTTCTGAAATTTTTTTTACATTAGATTCTAGTTTTTTTTTTTTTTTTTTTTTTTTTTGAAATGGAGTTTCGTTCTTGTTGCCCAGGCTGGAGTGCAATGGCACGATCTCGGCTCACCACAGCCTCCACTTCCCAGATTCAAGCGATTCTCCTTCCTCACCCTCCCTAGTAGCTGGGATTACAGGCATGTGCCACCACGCCCGGCTAATTTTGTATTTTTAGTAGAGAAAGGGTTTCTCCATGTTGGTCAGGCTGGTCTCGAACTCCCGACCTCAGGCGATGCACCTGCCTCGGCCTCCCAAAGTGCTGGGATTACAGGCAGGAGCCACCGTGCCTGGCTTTCATTCTAGCTTTCTTACTTTACATTCAAGCTATTAAAAACCCATCTATTTTAATAGCTTGATATGTCCTTTAAATCTCTTTGTACCTGTAACTTCTCCCACACCTTTTTTTCTCTTTAAAATTAAAAAAAAAACATAATTATGTATATTTGAGGTTTACAATATGACGTTATGGGATACACATAGATAATAAAATGGTTACTAAACGGAAGCAGATTAACATGTCTACCATCTCACATTGTTAATTGGTGTGTGTGGGGTGTGTGTGTGTGTGTGTGTGTGTGTGACAAGAGCAACTGAAATCTACTCATTTAACAAAAATCTGTAATAAAATACAATTTTATTCACTTTAGTTCTCATATTGTATGCTAGCTCTCTAGACCTCATCTGTACATTGGCTACTTTGTATTCTTTGACCTACATCTCCCCTTTTCCCCACCCCCACCCACATTAACCACTGTTTCATTCTCTGTGTATTTTAGCTCTGTTTTTATTCCACATACAAGTTAGATCACACGATATTTTTCTTTCTGTGTCTGGCTTATTTCAATTAGTTGGAATTTATTTGTTGAAGAATCCAGTTCATTTTTTTTTAGATTTTTTTCTGTACACGCCGTATTTTGCTGATAGAGTCCCTGAGATATTTTTTTGACATGTTACTCTGCTCCCTGCATATACTGGAAAATGATGGTTAGATGTAGAGAACTGGTCAGACTTAAGTTTGACATTTTGGGGATTCTACAATTCTTTCAGAAGACACATAATGTCTGTGTGTGTGTGTGTGTGTGTTTGTGTGTGTTGCCAGCAGCCATTGGGATCATTACCTAGCTTATTTAATTCACTAGAGATTAAACAATTATGATCTTGTAATTGTATTGTTTCTGCTTTCCTGTCTTAGCTAGAAGATTTTTATAAAAAGAAACTTGCATCAGTTATTTGTTTATGCTTGCAATTCATATAGGAAAACTAAGCATTGATTTTTTTTACTTTATTTTCCTTTATAATTTACATGATTTTCTCCAGTCTTCCAAATTTAATCAATGAATTTTAATTTAATTTTTATTTTTAGTGTCATTTTAAATCTGTAGTTTTAACTACATTAGAAATATGTCAGTACATTGCAAATTAGTATTCTTATGAATTTCAAAGTAACTCATCCTTGGCCAATGAGAGCCTCTTAATGTTGGTTCTTGAGTCCTTTGACACAAACCTGGTAGTCTGATAGCTTATTTGCTTTTGATTTGTGGCATCATATGAAGATATTCCAGCCTCAGTTGGCACATTTCTTGCCCTCAATCTAGAATCAGTCATTTCTCCAAGGAGCTCTGGTTCCATTTTATGAAAAAAACATATTGGATGAAAACAATCTAAATATTAGGGGTACTCATTGTAACTGGATTTTGTATCACTTAAATATTTTGAGTCTGATTCTCACTCCTTAATTACAGCTCACCTTTTAGTCAAAATCCTTAAAAATAGTATACTTTCTTTAATTATATTGTTTCTTTACAAATGAATATGTTATGTGGACTGAAGACTAGCAGAACTCTAATTTTTCTATATTATATTATTTTAAAAATATGAGACAAAATAAAATAGTTTTGAGATACATAGTATAAATTCTTTAAGAAATCAAAATTCTAAATTTTTCTTTGCAATGAAGCACACAACTAGGTAGGTGGAGGCACTAATTTTAGTAATTGTAATTGTGATGTGCCAGATCTAGATTAATTTCTCTTCCTACACTACTTGAATTAATTACCATTGCAGTCCTATTAAGGGTACTATTATTTTCTCCATGTTTCATTTGTTGAATCTGAGCCCTGAGAGTTAGTTAATTTGCAAAATTATTCTCTAAGAAGTCTTCTCTTAATCATTATTGCACTCTTTACAGATAAATAGTACCAAAGAATAGTGCAAATGTTTGTTTATTAGGTGATGTATGAAAGTCCAATTTTAATATACAAAAGCAATTTGTTGTAATGATGGGATGAGGGAGTGGGTTCTCAAAATATATTATGTAAGTTGAAGATGTGATAAGCCATATCTATGTCTGCTGGACTAAAACTGTTAGTAAGCCTGATAACACAGTTAAGAAATGGAAAGTAGAAGTAGGCAACCAGGATGCAACACTTCCCTTATATGATATCAGAATAATGAAATTGGTCCTTGAGTACAGAAGTGCCTTCTCTTCCAACCTAAGATTTAAAAGCAAACAATCAAAAATAAACACATGAACGAATGTGTAAATGGATGGACGGATGCCTCTAATCTGGTGGGCTCCTCACTTGCCCAGACTACTGAGGGTATCCTAGTTCAGATCCATTTCAAAGGAAAAAGGCAGGTAGAGCCACTAGAGCAACTTACTCATGTATAGCTTAAATACCAATTATGTTTTTGCAAGTTTATTTGCTGGGTTGTTTTGATAAAGGACGTTGAGAATGCCCTAACCTGATTTGCAGTTGCCTTTCTCCCAATATCAGATGTGGACCAATGTATATGGGCTGAGTTCAGAATGGAAAGCGCCCATCTTGGTTTGCCAAATACCTCCAGCATTGTATTGGAATGCCGATCTTACCAAAGTCTAAAAAATATTTAGATATTAGCATTAACATTTGGCTTTGTGACTGTCAGTACTCTATTTGTCTTCCTGTTCTACGAGACAGTGGTGAACACTCTGAAATAATGTAATTGTTCTGATTCAGTTGAACATAAGGTCTTCCTGCTGAGAAAAGTTGGAGTGGAGTCGACATATTATTGTGAAACTTCCCACTGCCTTAGCAAACATATTCTCAACATCTAAGTTCTTTTTTTATGCGTGATGTGGGAATATGGAACCCATGGTTTACCACACCAGCAAGACCTTTCTAAGAGCACCAACAGCTGTAGAAATGTCAGCTGCTGCTATATTGGAATCTTGAAAAGTCAATGTGCTAATCCCAGGGAAGCTGGGCCATACTGGATTCCCTTTGCTTTGTTGTGAAATAACAAGACAGACTCTGGAAAGCCATGACTGAATGAATGAATTTTGTTCTTTTCTTGTGCTTAGATCACACATCTAGGCCCATCTCTCCCGTTTTACATTTCTTCTGGTTTACTCAGCCTGTCTGTTTGCTCCCATGTCCGTCTTCTATTCCTCTCACCTTTTATTTTTAAGGTCTGATCTTAGTTGCCACCGAAGTTTGGAGGATTTACAAGACGGCTTTTCTAACCCATAGTCCTCTCTCTAGAGAACATATCTCTTCTCTGCCACTTAACCCTGCTATCAACTTGATTTCAGACTTCTCATCTCCAGAACGAGAGAAAATACACTTCTGTTGTTTTAAGTTACCTACTTAAAATACATTTCTGTTGTATTTGTTGTGGCAGCCCTAGAAAATTTATACAACATCCAAAACAGAACTCTAATTCTCAACTCCACACAAGACAGTTGATCTCCCAGACCCCACAATCCCAATGTATATGTTACCACCAGCCACCCAACTATCCACCAAAAACTAGAATCACCTTTGATGTTGTTTTCTCTGATATCTCATGTTCACATTTTAATAAATATCTACGAAATCTCATTCATACAACAAATATTATTAAACAAGAGAGTGGACTAGATACCATACTAAGGACCCAGGATATGGCTGAAAAAAAAAAAAAAAAAAAAACTGGTCTTTGACCTTATACATTTTTGATCAGGGGAAACAAACAAATCAAGTACAAGCAATCAACAACATAAATATACAAGAAATATTAAATGGCAATAAACGATAGGATTTAATGTTGTGATGAGATAAAAACTAGCAATAAGTTATGCTAGAATCAGAATGACAGACATCCAGGTGACATGTTAGAATGAGTGTCACAGCAAATGCAGAGGTCCAGAGGGTGGAAAAACCTTGGCGTTTTAAAGAAAAGGAAAATATTGATGGAACAAGAATAGAACAAGCAAATGGAAAAAGTTGCCAGGTGCTGGGCCGGGGCCAGACTATGCTCTTATTTTCCACAGGAAACATTTTATTAGAAGTGCATTGATTACCCTCCCCCTCCCCCCTTCCCCTCCTCCTCCTCCTCCCCTCTTCTCCCCTCTTCCCCCTTCTTCCTTCCTCTTTATTTTTTTTTAAACCACTCCTATGACCTGGTCCAAATCACCATCCTCCTCTCCTTGTTAACACCTTCAGAAACTGCCTAACTGGCTTCCCATTTCTTTTCTTTCACCCTTTCCAACCTCTGTGCAGCAACCATAGTAAGGCCTAAATACGTAAATTGCACTAAACCCTCCTCTAGTTAAAATCCCTCAGTGACTTCCTGTTGTGCTTAGAATAAAATCTAACACCTTGCCATGACTAAATAAAAGTCAAATGAGTTAACAGATTAAGCATCAAGAGCAGAACATGTTCAGGGAATTAAAATTAAATGTCTTCCTATACAAAAATGGCACAGCATCCTTCCACATCTGGACTAAATTTCCTTTTTTTTTTTTTTTTTTTTTTATTTAGAGCGTTCTCATGAAGACACAAATAACCCGTCCATGAAAGACAACTGTGACACCTGGGTCACAAGCATAGAAATCCACAGAGCCCAGAATGAAAAGTGAATTAGGCTGGACTGAAGGGAAAAATAAGGAGTAGTGGAGATTGGAGAATTGGAGGATCCATGCAGCATCAAAAAGGGAATACTACTATTTAGTTCTAGCTGTGTGTTCCCATGTGGGGCCGCTGCCCATGGTTGCCAGATTTTTAAAAAATTTTTCCAAGGAAAATCAGAAATCATAATTTTATAAGAAATATATGAATTTCTAAATAATGTCATTTAAATTAAAACACTTTTAACTGTGCAGGCACCAAAGAACTCATGTATACCTCAAATCCAGCAATTAGCTGCTAGCTTGTAGCTTTTAAAAATCTGGAATAGAAAAAAAAAAGCCTCCAATGAAATGCTACACAAGACCAGTAAGTTTCGATGAGGGCATGGGAAAGAAAGATAATTGAACCATCTGGTTTTGTTCAAAGAGCAGATCCAAGGGTTTAGGCTATATGTCAAATAATTCTGAATGGATGTTTCTCAAGTAATACAAAGGACATGTTCTCAATCCATATATAAGACAGTCACCATTCTAAAAGTTAACACATATTAACTTACTTAATACTTAAGGCCAGGCATAGTGGCTCATGCCTGTACTCCCAGCACTTTGGGAGGCCGTGGTGAAAAAAAAAGTTCGATGGTAGGAGTTCAAGACCAGCCTGGGCAACATAGTGAGACCCCATCTCTACAGAAAAACAAACTACGCTGAGAGATGGACTATTGTTTATTAATTTTTAAGATGAAGAAACTGAAAAACAGATAAGCTGAGGATGTTGTTAGGATCCTTCTAGAAAGGATGAAGAAAGACAACACGGGATTGTGCCATGGGGCAGAAAAGCACTGTAGGAGTCTCGTCAGGTGAAGCTGATGTGGCATCCTGCAGTTTTGCCTAGGATCAGCCTTGCTCAGCATCCTCTGATGATTACCAGCTCCAGTGGGGCATTTCTAGGAATTTCAAGACATCACATAATGGGTCCATCATAGCCTTAGTAATAAATAGGCCACTTTGTGTGCTGTTTAGCTCCACAAATGCTTATCTATTGCCATCTTTCTTCCCTTCTCTTCATGCTGTCCACATGAGCCCATCTGTTCCATTACCACCTATAAAAGAGTGTTACTCCATCCCCAGGGAGAGTTGAACTTGAAGACGGCAATGACATCATGGATATTGTTTTTTAAAAAATCAAGTTTATACTGAAAATGCATTTTCAGCAAGAACTCTGTCAGGTCACAGCTGTTTCAGTGAGTCATCTATCACTCTGAGGACTATCCCACATGGACCCAAGCAATAAAATCCCACGCACCAGGGAATAAATAAAGTTATGCTAACTCAAATATGACTCCCATCAAATATTTGCAAGAAACTTTTACACTGGCTAAGTCAAGAGTATGCAGCAGTGCTGCATCCACACACTGTATTTTTTAAAGAAATTGTGAGACTATGAGAATTTTGAAAATGAATTATTACCTCTGTGTAGAAAGTACTGCATTCTATCAGAGCTTTGGAATATAATTTTCTTTGATAAACAGGAAAAAATTCAGTAAGTTAAATTGGTTTTAATAAAACCAACCAACAGAGCCTTAATAGGCCCAGTAGGTGGAATAGACAGCTGTCAAAATGGTAAAATCTGAGTTTGGTCCAAAAGTTCTGACACTCCCAAAATACATTCTCCAATAGCCTGTCATGGAGCCTGAAAATTTTATTGTATTGAGATAAGGCATTATGCCCATGAAATAGTAATAAATGGACAGAAAATATATTAGCACATGTCGATTTATTATTCTCTTTCAAAAAGGTAGTCTTTGGTTGGAGTTTTAAATGGAGATCTTGGGTAGCTCTAGGCGTTAAACGTACTGCCAAAAGGAAGAAGAATATCACTAATAAAGAAGATGCCAAACAAAACTTCTCCATTCCGATAAATTTGCCCAGGCTGGTCATGCTATTCTGCTGTTTCCTTGGAAAATGAAATAAGAAAAACAAAGAAAGAAAAAAAGAAAAGAAAAAGGTAGTGATTAAAAAGAAAAAAAAGAAAAATGACAAGGGCCAATATGTCTTTTAACTGCTTGACTTGGAATGCACATGTTACAAAAACTTCTCTTATAAAGTAGCCTTATAGATATGTTTTATTCCTGACTTTGAAACTAAGAAATTTATTGGAAAACATTCAGGAAATTAATACTTATTTCTCCAACACCTTCTGGTATTTTCTATATCAACAAGTACTGATTCAGGCCCTTTTAGAACCTACCCTAGAATGGATACCTGCTCTTTTCTCTGATACTCTTTTTGTTGTTAGACAATTCTCTTAGAAAGATAGTCTTCATCATGTAACTTCTCCTTGTTAATTCTGAAGCCACAGAGAGAAAATGATTGGAAAGGTTAAATGCTCTTTGCCTCACCAGAGGGAAAGATGTCTCACAACAGTAATAACCTGTGAGCCTTTCTATTCAACTGGAACCAACTTTATACTTAATAAACTAGAGCAGTGCTGTCCAGAAAAATATGTATGACCCACAATAAGTAATTTAGCATTTTCTACTAGCTACATTTAAAAAGGAAGATATGTTTATGTTTTAATTTTATCTTAAAGTACTTTATAACTAATAAAATATTTTTAATATTTTATTATTATGTGCTTTATTTAAACCATTTTATTCAAGGGATTAGCATTTCAATAAATAGTCGATATAAAAATTATCAGGCTGATTTTTTTATTCTTTATTTCATACTAAGTCTTCAAATCCAGCGAGTGTTTTACACTTATAGCCCATCTCAATCATTTTTCTTCCCTAGAGCTCATCTGCCTTCATATGCTGAATTTTCAATGGTTAATATGAGCTGTACTTCTGCAAAAATAGTGAAGTACGTTAAGTGAAAACTTATTTTTAAATAATTTGTTTTTAAATTTAAATTAATTACAATTAAGGAAAATTGAAAATTCATTTCCTTTGTTGCACTAGGAACATTCTAAGTGTTTTATAGCAACTTGTTGGCTACCATGTTGGATAGTACAGACCTAAAGTATCAAGTCAGGTTGAAGTGTTCACATGAGGTAATCACATTAGCATGTTCAGTAGGCTTGCTGAAGAAAAACTTTGAAGGAAAAATTGTAAACGAAATCCAAACGATAACCAAAATGAAGCACTTCTGCAGGAGAAAATATCTGTCAGGACAAAGATCCTTTTGTATGACCAAGCTTGCATATAGAAATAAAGACTACGCCAGCCTTTGATTTCAACAATATGAGGATGAGTCTCTCCATGTATGGTCTGGAGAGTTGATATCTGCAATAGAAAAGGTTTAATCTTGAAAATCAGACTAGCCCTACATGTTCTCTCTGTGACATCCTGGGTACAACTTACAGGAAATCTGTCAGTAAATGATAAACAATCAATACATTTGTTATTAAAATGGATAGAAAAAGTTATAGTGTCATTTATAATGCCTAAGCATTTACCTTATTCATATAATAATTTACTTAATGTGATTTTAAAACTTTGAAGACAGCCATGCATATAGAAAGTCACTTAATTAGTGACTTATATTGAGTCGTCTTCTGCCTCATGGTGAAATGTGCAGCTAAAGGGTATGAAGGTGTTTTCTGGAGCCCACATATTCGGAATCCAGTCGATCCTTCAGTATGGAACTATAAATAAGAAATCATTTGACTGGTTAAAAAAATAAATATCATGACCTCAATATTGGCCCACAGCCTGGAACATGTCAACTCAAATGTTTTGGGTATTACATTATTCATTGTTTTTATCTGGATATTTCATTCCTTTCTTACTAAAACTTCTAATATTTCCTACCCCATATGCACTCTCAGCTAATTTTACTGAAAAAATGGAAGCAATAAGAAAAATCTCAGTAGCTCTGACCATCCTATATTTGCTCACTGACTTGAAATTGTGTCCGTATACTCTGTGTGAGCAGCCTGTGCTCCTAACTAAGGCTGATGTTTTCACTTAGACGTTAGATTGCATCTTCCCTCACCTCCACTCCAGGAATTTCTCCATTATTTTCTTAATCATTAATTTTCCTGTGACTTGTAATTTGCATTGGCCTATAGGCAATAATTTCTCTCATTGTAGAAAATAATAGTTCTCTTGACACAGAACCCCCTTGATTTATTTCATTTCATAACATCCCATTGCATCCAAACTCCTCACAGAGCTGTCTAACCTCACTGTCTCAGGTCCTCTCCTCCCATTCTCTCTGACTCCCTGAACCCATCTAAACAGATTTCATCCCTACTACTTCCCTGAAATTGTCCTTTATTTAAATTGACCTTCATATTGCTAAATCCAATGATAAGTTATCAGTTATTGTCCTACTGACTTAGATGATTTCTCTCCTGAAATGTTTTTCTTTCAGGAATCCGCAATCTCCTGATTTTCCTTTTAATCCGACACATTGATTTACACTAGTTCCTCCACTTTTCCCCACACTCTGACTCTGAAGCACCCTCAGATTCAGTCCTTGAAACTATTTTATACATTAAATCACTTCCTGGTGATTTCATCTAAGTTCATGGCTTTAAATATTATTTCTTTGTGGGAAACACTCTTTCCTGAACTCTAGGCTCGTACATCCAACTGACAGGTTGACTTCTCCACTTGGATATTTCATAAACATCTTAACTTAAAACCAAACTCCTTATCTTCCTCCTCAAGGTGTTCTTCTTGTCACCAATAACCAGTTATTCTTACAGTTTCTCACGCCAGTATCCTTGGAATAATTCTTGACTCCCTTTCTCCCCTGCTCTGTGTTCAATCTGTTGCCTTATTTTGCATTCTTTGATTATCAAACAGTTGAATATGTTTCCAATTGTATACTCTTTGTATAAATAAATAAGTAAATAAATGAATAAATAAATAAAATACTCTTTGTATTTTATCTGTTAAATGACTGTTCACATCCCTGACACATTTTCCTTTTGGGATGTTGCTCTTTTAGTTATTCTTTATTAGTATGTAGTAGTTCTTTTTGCCTAGAATGAAAATCACTTTATTGTATTTTTCTAGATTTATAAATAGTACAATATGATTGTTAGGAAAAACGAATAACACACATATAAATAGTAAAGTATATATGACCTAAAATCCTACTATCCTTAAAAATCACCATTGATATTTCACTGATTTCTTTTTTATATCTGTTTATGAATATAAATATAATTTTAATAAATAGGACTCCGGCATATATATCATCTGTTTGCTTTGCTTTATTTTATTATGTGTTTCCAATGGCCACTGAATTTAAGGTAGTATGTTTTTTTCTTACATTCTCTTTTTCTACTACCTTCCTCCTCATCTTCTTCTGCAAGACTAACCTTATTCCCTACTGCAGGAATCTACTGTGAACAACGCTTTGAAAATTCTTCTATAACCCTCTGTATGATAATTTAATTAAGCCTTATTAGACTACATAACTTCCCTCTCCTCTCTCTCTGAGACACACACATGCCCACACACACAGACACACACATTTTTGTAACTGTTAATGTTATCAAATATACAAAAGAAGGTATAATCATTTCTTGCTACCCCTGGGGGATTGTTTTCAGGACCTCTTGGTGACACCAAACTCTGAGGATGCTCAAGTGCCTGATATAAAATGGTAAACTCTTTACATATAACTTATGCATGTCCTGCCATAGGCTTTAAGTCATTTCTAGATTGTGTATGATACCTAATATAAGTAAGTGCTTATGTAAATAGTCATTATACTGTAATGTTTAGGAAATAATGACAAGAGAAAAGTGTGTACATATTCAGTACAGGTGCATTTTTTTTCCTAATATTTTTGATTGACGGTTGGTTGAGTTCACAGATGTGGAACCCATGGTTACAGAGGGCCAACTGTATATTCTTAGTTTGCTGTTTTCTCCTCCCTCATCCCTCTTTCTCATTACACTCAATCATTTTTTCCTTTACTTTTTGCTCACCCCTCTTTCCCTTTTTTACTGTAAATAAATATGTTAATATATTATTTCCTTCACTCAGGTAAATAGTAGTATACAATACATACTTTTCTTCAAATTATATATTTTTTCACCTAAAAATATGTCACCTACAATATAGTATAAAGTACATGGAGATCTACCTTCTTTATTTTAAAGGATGGTGATGCTCCATTGTTTGTGTGAATGGATGCTAATTTATTCAACTGTTTCTTTTTGATGGATATTTGGCACTTATTGGCCATGTTAACAAATCTTTATTTTTCCTGCTTAATTCTTCTGACTGTATTTTTAAAAGACCTTTATCATTTGTAAAATTATTCTGAAAAATTACTACATCAGCCAATGACATGCTGGAGGAAATTTTTCTTTCTTTCTTTTTTTTTTTTTACAGTAACACATTGTCAACTTCATTAGATAATGCCAGGCTGCTTTCAAAAGTGGTTATACTATTTCAATTTGCATTTCTTTTGTTTTCCTATTAATTTTTTAAAAATTTAACTTTAAGTTCTGTGACACATGTGCTGAACATGCAGGTCTGTTACATAGGTATACCTGTGCCATGCTGGTTTGCTGCACCTATCAATCCATCATCTAGGTTTTAAGTCCCACATGCCTTAGGTATTTGTCCTAATGCTCTCCCTCCCCGTTCCCCCACCCCCCAACAGGCCCCAGTGTGTAATGTTCCCCTCCCTGTGTCCTTGTTGTTCAACTCCCATTTACTAGTGAGAACATGAGGTGTTTGGTTTTCTCTTCCTGAGTTAGTTTGCTGAGGATGATGGCTTCCAGCTTCATCCATGTCCCTGCAAAGGACATGAAATCATTCTTTTTTAATGGCTGCATAGTATTCCATGGTGTATATGTGCCATATTTTCTTTATCCAGTCTATCGTTGATGGGCATTTGGGTTGGTTCCAAGACTTTGCTATTGTAAATAGTGCTGCAGTAAACATACATGTGCATGTGTCTTTATACTGGAATGATTTATAATCTTTTGGATATATACCCAGTAATGGGATTGCTGGGTCAAATGGTATTTCTGGTTCTAGATCCTTAAGGAATTGCCACACTGTCCACCACAGTGGTTGAACTAATATGCACTCCCACCAACACTGTAAAAGTGTTCCTATTTCTCCACATCCTCTCCAACATCTGTTGTTTCCTGACTTTTTAATGATCGTCATTCTAAATGGTGTGAGATGGTATCTCATTGTGGTTTTGATTTGCATTTCTCTAATGATCAGTGATGATGAGATTTTTTTCATAGGTGTGTTGGCCACATAAATGTCTTCTTTTGAGAAGTGTCTGTTCACATCCTTCACCCACTTTTTGATGGGGTTGTTTGGTTTTTTTCCTTGCAAATTTGTTTAAGTTCCTTGTAATTTCTGGATTTTAGACCTTTGTCAGATAGATAGATTACAAAAATTTTCTCTCATTCTGTAGATTGCCTGTTCACTTTGATGATAGTTTATTTTGCTGAACAGAAGATCTTTAGTTTAATTAGATCTCATTTGTCAATTTTGGCATTTGTTGCCATTGCTTTTGGTGTTTTAGTCATGAAGTCCTTGCCCATGCTGTCTATGTCCTGAATGGTATTGCCTAGATTTTCTTCTAGGGTTTTTATGGTTTTAGGTCTAAAATTTAAGTCTTTAATCCATCTTGAATTAATTTTTGTATACAGTGTAAGGAAGGGATCCAGTTTCAGCTTTCTACATATGGCTAGCCAGTTTTCCCAACACCATTTATTAAATAGGGAATCCTTTCCCCATTTCTTGTTTTTGTCAGGTTTGTCAAAGATCAGATGGTTGTAGATGTGTGGTATTGTTTCTGAGGTCTCTCTCCTGTTTCATTGGTCTATATGTCTGTTTTGGTACTGGTACCATGCTGTTTTGGTTACAGTAGGCTTACAGTATCGTTTGAAGTCAGGTAGTGTGATGCCACCAGCTTTGTTGTCTATGCTTAGGATTGTCTTGGTGATACAGGCTCTTTTTTCATTCCACATGAAATTTAAAGTACTTTTTTCTAGCACTGTAAACAAAGTCAGTGGTAGCTTGGTGGGAATAGCATTGAATCTATAAATAACTTTGGGCAGTATGGCCATTTTCATGATATTGATTATTCCTATTCATGAGCATGGAATTTCTTTCCATTTGTTTCTGTCCTCTCATTTCCTTGAGCAGTGGTTTGTAGTTCTCCTTGAAAAGGTCCTTTATGTTCCTTGTAAGTTGTATTCCTAGGTATTTTATTTTCTTTGTAGTAATTGTGAATTGGAATTTAGTCATGATTTTGCTCTCTGCTTGTCTATTATTGGTGTATAGGAATGCTTGTGATTTTTGCACATTGATTTTGTATTTTGAGACTTTGCTGAAGCTGCTTATTAGCTTAAGGAGTTTTGGGGCTGAGGTGATGGGATTTTCTAAATACACAATCACATCATCTGCAAACAAGACAGTTTGACTTCCTCTCTTTCTATTTGAATACTCTTTATTTCTTTCTCTTGCCTGATTGCCCTGGCCAGAACTTTCAATGCTCTGTTGAATAAGAGTGGTGAGACAGGGCATCCTTGTCTTGTGCTGGTTTTCAAAGGAAATGCTTCCAGCTTTTGCCCATTCAGTATGATATTGGCTATCAGCTTGTCATAAATAGCTATTATTCTTTTGAGATATGTTCCACCAATACCTAGTTTATTGAGAGTTTTTAGCATGAAGGGCTGTTGAATTTTATCAAAGGCCTTTTCTGCATCTATTGAGATAATCATGTGGTTTTTGTCATTGGTTATGTTTATGTGATGGATTACATTTATTGATTTGCATATGTTGAACCAGCCTTGCATCCCAGGAATGAAGCCGACTTGATCGTGGTGGATAAGCTTTTTAATGTGCTGCTGGATTCAGTTTGCCAGTATTTTATCGAGCATTTTCGCATCGATGTTCATCAGGAATATTGGCCTGAAATTTTATTTTTTTGTTGTGTCTCTGCCAGGTTTTGGACCAGGGTGAAGCTGGCCTCATAAAATGAATTAGGGAGGAGTCCCTCTTTTTCTATTGTTGGAAATAATTTCAGATGGAATGGTACCAGATCTCCTTTGTACCTCTGGTAGAATTTGGCTGTGAATCTGTCTGATCCTGAGCTTTTTTTAAGTTGGTCAGCTATTAATCACTGCCTCTATTTCAGAACATGTTATTGTTCTATTCAGGAATTCAACTTCTTCCTGGTTTAGTCTTGGAGGGTGTTTGTGTCTATGAATTTATCCATTTCTTCTAGATTTTCTAGTTTATTTGCACAGAGGTGTTTATAGTATTCTGAGATGGTAGTTTGTATTTCTATGGGATCAGTGATAATATCCCCTTTATCATTTTTTATTGTGTCTATTTGATTCTTCTCTCTTTTCTTATTAGTCAGGCTAGCAGTCCTAACTTCAGAATACCAGCTCCTGAATACACTGATTTTTTGAAGGATTTTTTGTGTCTCTATCTCCTTCAGTTCTGCTCTGATCTTAGTTATTTCTTGTCTTCTGCTAGCTTTGAATTTTTTGCTCTTGCTTCTCTAGTCTTTTTAATTGTGGGAAAAGCATAGTATCTGGGCCAGATAGCACCATCCCTCACAGCATAGTCCCTTATTGCTTCCCTTGGCTGGGAAAGGGAGGCTCCCTGCTTCTTGCATTTCCTGGGTGAGGCAACGCCCCACTCTGCTTCTGCTTGCACTCCATGAGCTGCACCCACTGCCTAACCAGTCCCAATGAGGTGAACAGGGTACCTCAGTTGGAATTGCAGAAATCACCCACATTCTCTGTTGGTCTCACTGGGAGCTGCAGACCAGAGCTGTTCCTATTTGGCCATCTGGCCAGATCCCTCCTCAAATCTTTTAATATTTTTTGTAGTGTATCATTGTGATTGATTCCTAGAAATAGGATTGGTTGGTCAAAAAGTAAATTCATGTGTGATTTTACTAGATATTGTACCATACAATATCTATGGTAGGATTGTACCATTTCCTCTCTCTAACCAGCAACATATGAGAATACATACTTTCCTACATTCTTAGCAAATATTGTGTTGTAAAATATTCCAAATATCTCTATACAATTTCAATTTCTCTGAAGAAGTCAACTGAATACAATTTCGTATGTTGAAGAGCCATGTGTGCTTTTCCCTTATGAACTGTTGGTTGCCTATTTTTCTATCAGGACGTTGTTTTTATTTTCTTTCCCCCTGCTTCCTCTTACATATTTACAAAAATAACTGCCTTCTTGCTGCTCTCAGTGGTTGGACTCTACCCAATTATACTTTGTAATTTGGGGAATAGATTGTCATCTAGTTTTTTGTTTGGTTGAAAGCTTTTAATTTTGATATAATTTCGAATTTATAGAAAAGCTTCCAAAATAACACAAGGAACTCCCATATACCTGTCACCTAGCTTAATAATTTGGTATATTTTGCCCTATCTACTTTCTTCTGTCTCTCTCTGTGTATATGTGCATGGACACACACATACACACAAACACACACACACCACTTAAGTGTGTATTTCTTAAAACCAGGATATTCTTTTACATAACCCACCTAACTATCAAAAATCAGAAAATTGAACATAAACATAATGCTGTTATCTAATCCACAGTTCATATCCAAATTTGGTCAATTGTTCTAATCCCTGTTTCTTTTCCAAGTACAAAATGCCATCTAGAATCATGCATTGTAGATAGTTGCTATGTCTCTTTAGACTCATTTACTCTTGTATAGCCTTTCACTTTTTTGATCTTAACATTTTTTGAAAAGTACAGGCCAGTTACTTTGTGGAATGTCCCTCAATTTGAATGTGTCTGACATTTCCTTGTTAGAATCAGCTTATGCATTTTTGACAGGAATACCACAGAATGTATCTATCTTTCTCAGCATCAGGAGAAACATCAGTTTTTTTTCCTAACATTAGCAATGTTAACTTAGAGCTTTTATTTAAGGTGGTATCCACTAGGTTTCTGCACTCTAAGATTGCTGATCCTTATGTAATTAATACATATTTGTGTGAAGAAATACTTTGCTTTAAATATTCTGTTTCTCACCAAGTTTTTAATCCACTAGTTTTAGTATCCACTGGTGATTTTCTAATCTTACCATTTTTTTCTGTATTTATGAGTTGCCACTCTACTGAAAGAAGAGCTTTTCCTTCTCATCCAATTATTTACTTGTATTTTATTTATATTGTCAGGTACAAATGGATTCTTACTTTGTAATCTATTTCTACCATTATTTTAATTGATCCTCAAGTCATCTCAGATTTGGCCAAAAGGAGACATTCAAGTTGGCTTCTTTACTCTTTTATTCTATCCCTGTCATTCTTTGAACACTTTATTACTTTATTATTCTTTATTATTCTGGCACAACAAGATGTTCCAAGTTCATCTTGTATTCTCCATGATCCAGATCTGTAATCATTTTATTTTCCTCCGAAGTGACCTTGCTGGTCATAGAGAGTTAGCTATTTTTATTTTAACTATTTTTAGATTTATATCTCTCATTTTGTGGTTTTCTTTTAGATTAAAAAAGTTTCTATTGTTTTCTATTTTTGCTATATATTTTTATTCAGTTATTTTTGATTTGGGCTATTTTTGTGGACTAACATATTAAGGCAACCCTTCCACAACCAAGGATGACTGCTAAATCTGGATAAAACACTTTTGGAAATATGTGTGAAGGGACTAGATAAATTAGGAAATCAGCAAGAACCAGAGGGTTCAATGTTGCAGGTAACAGGGATGTGTGGGTAAATGAGCCCGACTTTATGCCTCTTGAGGCATTTTCCAATTGATAAGCTACAGCTGAGTGGCTGAGAAGCTGAGCAGAAAGTAGTAAGAAGGAGGCTGAAAAGCTCAACAGAGCTTTCAGAAGTCACATAATGTCAGAGAAACAAAACTTACAGATTAGAAATCACGAGGAGGATGGACACTGGTCACCAGCCTAGGATTTTTGGGGATTTACATCTGAGTCTTGGAAAAAATTCTGAGTGGAAAAAAAAAACAACTCCACTCTCATTTCACGATCAACACAGAAGACTTCTCTGACCAAATGTGTGTGTTTCTTTTTCCCCCCACCAACAAGCAAGCAATAAAATCTGCAGCAGACACCAGCTGGGTGTCCCCGAATTCCAATACTATCTACCTGGTGTTACTATCAGATCCCACAGGTAGAAGGCTCAGTCCCACAAGACTGACCCCAGCTCCCGATGCGAACTGCAAGCCCCAGATTGTTTTACCTGAACTTTTGACTGACCAGCTGTAAATCAGGATTCCCCCAACCACCTCCTTGGTTTAAACTGCTAGAGTGGCTCACAGAACTCAGGTTTACTGGATATTATAAGGGATATTACAAAGGATACAGATAAAGAGATAAATAGGGTGAGATACAAAAAAAGCTTGGAGAGAGTAAAGGCAAACCAGAAACAAAACGCCATTCAAAAATAATGAAATATGTGTTTGAATTAGTTCAATACTCTATCAATTTAAGGTTATCCGCTCCTTCATTATCTTTCTGCTAGAGCAAATGGAAATTCAACATAGAGAGTTCTAATATTCTAAGAACTTCAAATTATCTTTACAAGAATTCATAATCAACTTTTTTATGCACACAAAAACTTTGTCATAACAGAAGACAAGACCAAAGGATGAAAACAGAAAGAAAATGCTTATACTAGATATAGGCCCATGTGATCTAGACACTGAATTTAATTAGACTCTAAAATAAATGATAAAATAATATGTTTGATGTGCTAGAGAACAAGATCAAGAATTTCACCTGGGAACTGGGATCTATGAAATAGAATCAAATAGAAAATTTAGGAATATAGAATAAAAACTAAAATTAAGACTCAATAAGTGGGTTTGAGAGAAATGACCCAAAATAAGGATTAGTGAACTGGATTGATGATCAGAAGAAAATATCCACACCTAAGGACAGTAAGATAAAAAATTGGAATATACAGTAAAGGGCACAAGAGAATGGGAAGAAAGAAATGTGTCATTAACAGAGCCTAGAACTCCAGGATGTTGTATGTAGCTAGAATCACAGTGAGGGCTGCTTGTTGACAGCTGGGGCATAAGAGATGGAGAAGGGAATTCTTAGCAGTAGCAGAAGTTGCATATGATTCCCCAGCCACTAGAAAGATGCCATAGTGAGAAGACTTTCCCTGACTTCTTTTCCCAACCTTCAATATTTCACATAACCAACACAGAAGCCAATTCACGTGGTGGCATGGGAAATACAGTTCTCTATGTTACAGAGTGTGTAAGCAAACAATCAGTGAATCGACACAGATGCCAACTTTGTAAGTTTCCAAGGATGAAGCTCCTATACTCCACCTCCCACTTACTTGGTTTTTATCTTATTAAAAAGGAGCTGAGAAAAACAGAATTTAATTCCTATGATCAGGATGACTTCTTACCTAGTTTTCCAAAATAGAGGTTATTTTGAAAAATAATATTGAGATTAGTGTAAAATGACCAGTGAATCAAACATTTTAACTGGGCTGATAAAGTTCTGTTTTGACTATTGGAGGGCTAGCGAGTGGATTTTTTTCAGCAAAAATATGCAAACTACTTTGTACTCATAGATAAAACATATGCATGGGCACATATTTCCTTGCTGAAACAATTTACACTTATCTTAGCTCTTAGTGTTTACTTGGTGGGATAGGATTCCTGTGTAAACCTAGCTTATCACAGGAAAATGGTCCAACATATTTTAAAAAGCTATCTTCAAATGTTTATTTTGTAAATTATATATCAACCTCTTTAGTACCAAATATTAAATTTTAGGTATAAACTGAAATGTCACCCAGAAATATTTGACTTGAAACAATTTGAAGGAAGTGATTTTAAGTTAAGCTACTTTTCAGGCAATAAAAGAAAGATTGAAACAACCTTGGGAATTGACTAACTATACTATTTTTCTCAAGTAATGAGCTCCCTAAAGTGAACTAACAATCAGAAATCATGATATTCCTGCTTTCTGTGTAACGGTTGCTAGGTATTAGTAGGTAATGAGTTTGAGAATGTTCTCTTTGAACTAAGACTGGGACTGTAAGCTATAACATTGAGTAAAAGATAATTATACTGTTAAAATTTCAAATGTATTCAATCTTGAGTACCTGCCATGCCCTAGTCATAACACTAAGCATGAGACTTCCAAAACGAGTAAAACAGCTTCTACTCTTAAACCGGTGGCAATCTAGTGGAAGGGTAGATTATTAATAGACATGAATCTATGAGGTATAATTATTAAGGTTTAACAAAAGATGCATAAATTATATGAGATTTTTTGAAGAATTCATTGTGCAGCAGATAAGTAGAAAGAATAGGATTTAAATTATGTTTATAACAGATTTTTAGTTTGTATAGATAGATATGAATATATACAATTCTGTAAAGAAAATCAATTGTTAAAAGTAGTTACTCATGAGTTACATGATTATGACTAATTTGTTTTGTATTTCTTAAAACATTTATATAATTTTCAAGTTATTTTCTTTTATTGTGAAAAAGGATTAGATTTTAGTTATTAAAAAAACTGGAACTCTTTAACGATGAACCATCTGCTGAGAAAGCGATTGCTTTGTTCTAAGGCAGGGATTGGCAAGTGACAACCAGCAGGCCAAACCCAGCAGTCTGTTTTTTGTTTTATGCTCGTTTATGGATAAAGTTTGCCAATCCTGTTCTAGAAAATAGAACTAATATTTTTATGCAGCTATGTACATTACCAGATAGACTCTGGGGTAGATTTTCCCTGCATAAGCCCAGTCCATAAGCTGGTTACTTCTGATGATCTTGGAACATAGACTTTATAGGTCTTGAGGGATTTCTTTTGGGATCACAGGTAAGAAAAGTGCCCAACTCTTAAATGCAAAGAAGAGAGGCACACCAACATGGCACATGTATACATATGTAACAAACCTGCACGGTGTGCACATGTACCCTAGAACTTAAAGTTTAATAAAAAAAAATATATATATATATATATAAGGAAAAGAGGAAGATTTTTTTTTTCTGTAAAGCAGCATTCTTACATTCTTGCATCTTGAAGCCAGACTAAAGTGCGCCTTTCTCAGATATGAGACATGCACTCTTCTTTCTCTTCCTCACTGCCATGTTCACTTTGCTTTTTCAGTGGTATGTAAGAATTAAAGAATATCAAGATGAGGGAAGAAACACATCATAGATTAGCAAACTATCACACCCCAGGTTTTCTTAGATTAGCAAACTACCACACTCCAAGTTTTCTTAGATTAGCAAGGTACCACACCCCAGGTTTTCTCACCAGTCATTAAGGCACTGTTTTTACATTTTGAGTTTAGCTCTGAATTCCCAAGAGCTTCAACACACCAAGGGTGGCGGAGCGGCTGTTACTGCAGCCCCAGCTTCAGTGCCTGGTGCGCTCCAGGCCCTCATGAGATGTCCTGTCTCCCATCCTCAGATGCATTGCAGTGAACTCCCATCTCTCCATTGTGGTTCCTCGGTGTCTTATTTCCAGGAATTCTCAGCTTTTGACCTTTGCCAAACTTCTGAGCTCCTCAGGGACTAGAAACTTAATTCAGTAGCTTTGCCCTGAATCAAACAAGAATACAAAAGAGAAACTCACTTATGATCCAAATTATGTAGTGCATTTAAAAGTGTATGTGGCATGAATTTTGGATGGATCTTCCTCTCACTTCAGTATAGTATACTTGGCTTGTGGACAGTTGATGTCCTTAAATATCCTACCTAATTCTGTCATTGTCCCCTGCTAGAATAACAGAGTAATTGATAGTCATGGCCATAAGAGGGGTGGGGGGAAGAGTCAGGAATTTCTGCACTATGTGGCACAAGGAGATAAGTGACAATCTTGAAGTCCTAACTTCCACTGTTCTAGAAAGTATAGTGGTGATTTGTGTGCAAAGATCGAAATTTTTTAAAAGTACCAAGTTTCTGAAATTCAATACAATATCTTTATTAATTAAAAAATATAACAAACAAATATGTATTTCACCAAGGCCCTTCGCTTCTTTCTATTTGTGGAGAAGAGGTGTGTGAAAATTATTAGGGTATACTACAAAGTATTTAGAGCTCAGAAATTGCCCCAAGGTAATTTATTCAAGTTGGAGCTAAACCTTTTGGAACAGCACGTTATCCCATCAGTTTATGTGGATTATTAAATTTAATTCTCAAAACAATACTATGCAACATAATATTCTTTATTCAACTATTTGTGTTAATGAAACTGAGGCGTGGAGAAGTTCTTCCCGCATAACAAGAAGCAGATCCAAAAATTAAATCCAGGCAAACTATTCAGAGTCACAGTGCAGCTTTCCTCACATGATAGAATCTGAAATGCTACTCAGCTACTGAATGGAATGGAAGTTGGCCTTGAAATCAGCACTTACAAGGTAGGAGTCTACAAAGACATCACTGAACTTGACATCTACTTCTAATTGAAAATAAAATGCAGCTATAATCACCTCTATTGATGAAAACTTCCCTCTACAGTTTGGCTGCATATTCTCAAAAGATAGACTCGGTAAAGTGCACCGAGTTGACAAACTACACATAATCAAGAGATATTTTCTCGCCTTAGAGATTTTCTATATGAAGAAGTTAATAAATTCCATAGGCTTGCAAATAAAAAGCATTAGAATTATTTTCTCATTAAGAATTTATACCTAGTTAATGGTAATAAAGAAAACACATTAGCATGATATTTATGGGGATGCTGCATGTCTTTCCATGAAGCTTTCATCACCTTTTCGATCTTCAAGTGTAATAATAATGTGACTTTAAAATCCTCTGCTTGCTATTTCTGTGTTTAACTTTTAAACTGAAAACGTGCAAGACAAAAAGGACAGGCCGAGCGTGGTGGCTCACACCTGTAATCCCAGAACTTTGAGAGGCTGAAGTGGGCAGATCACTTGAGGTCGGGAGTTCAGGACCATCCTGCCCATCATGGTGAAACCCCGTCTCTACTAAAAATACAAAAATTAGCCAGGCGTAGTGGTGGGTGCCTGTAATTCCAGCTAGTTGGGGGGCTGAGGCAGGAGAATTGCTTGAACCCAGGAGACGAAGGTTGCAGTGAGCTGAGATCGCACCACTGCACTCCAGCCTCAGTGACAGAGCGAGACTCTGTCTCAAAAAACGAACAAAAAGAAAGTATGAAACCATACTGTGTTACCATTTTATAAACTTTCAGATATCTGACACAATAGAAATAGCAAGTTTTTTTCTTTTTTCTTTTTTTTTTTTTTGAGATAGAGTCTGACACTCCACCCAGACTGGAGTACAGTGGTGGGATCACAGCTCACTGCAGCCTTGACCTCCTGAGCTCAATCAATCCTCCCATCTCAGCCTAGCCCTAGTAGCTGGATCTACAGGCATGTGCCACCACACATGGCTACCTGGCTATTTTTTTTTTTAATATTTTGTAGAGATGTGATCCCACTGTGTTGTGCAGGTGCCCAGGATGATCTCACACTCCTGGCCTCAAAGGATTCTTCTGTCTGGGTCTCCCAAAGTGCTGGAATTATAGGCATGAGTCTCAGTGCCCAGAGAGTTTTATTTGATTTTTTTCTAATTTTGTAGCCTATCAAGGTAAGTTATAAAATAAGAAGCTAAAGTACTGCAATTTGAGGAACAGAAATTGCTTTCTAGAAGTGTGTGTATGGTACCCAGCCAAACTATTTGATAAATTATTGTTGCATTTTATCTGTCTATGCTGATGTCATAGACACAAACTCCATCATGGTGATTCTTTAAGGGCCTTGGTGATTCTTTTATGTATGAGAGACAAAGTTTGGCATTAAAACGTAAAGTCATGAGAAGAAAATCATCACTTGCAAAGTTTAAGAATGTCTTTTTCAAGCATTGCTTGTATATATGTTTGTAACGTATAAGCATATTCTAAAATATCCTTGGTAAGATAGTTACCAAGGCATATATTTTTCACTCTATACATTTACACTTACATTTACATTGTGTTATTATCTTCATTCTTTTAAAAGTAATTTGAATGATGTAAAAGACAATAAGATAATATGGCAAATTTCTGTGGCTAGCAAAATAGGTTGCATTAGTTAAGAAAACTTCCTTTCCATGCCTGGTTCTAATGGAGTTGTAAGTCTTTGTTTAACAGCTTTATTTGGTGATTATGCCTATGACTGGTTCTGTCCTTGTAATCTAAAAGTCTGTAGGGATAAGAATGCCTTCAAATCTGTGTTATTTGACATTAACTCTTTGATCCTCAAATGATTTTTCACGGGTTATACGTGACCTGACTTGCATATGATGGGTGTTCGCTATTTGTTTGCCTTCTTGCCTGGGACAAAAGATAATCTGACACGCACTAATGACATTTTCAAAATGGCCTAGGACTTATTGTTGGACTTACTGTTATGGAATTTGAAGAGACTGAGGTTTCAAATGTGCTTTCCTTTTCTTAAATCCCTTTTCTGAACCCAATCTTCATAGTCCATCTCATGCTCTTATCAAATTTTTATCATTACCTTGAGGTAAAAATACATGAACACATACGCACATGTACACACACACACTCACCCACATATCAGGGAGGCTATTTTTTTAAAAGAATGGTCATTGAAATATTTGACTTTTTAAAGTATGTACATTTGTTACTTTGATAAAAATTAAAGAAAAACTAATAGTCTTAGGCTCCAATTATAAAAATCTTGATTATAGTAAAAAATAAAACTAAGGAATGCCAGTTATTTTGTTGGCATTTTTGGCAATTTAATAAGAAGTAATAATTTTGTTATCAAAGAATGCTACATTTCTAAAACACTATTTTTATGAACTAGGACATTTACTTTTGATTCTTTAAATGCTCAGGGAATATTCTTTATATATGCTGAAGCCCACTTCCCACTTTCTTGAAGATTATTTCAAAAATTTTGTATTGACTGCCTCCTTTGTGTAAAGCACTTCGGAGAATACAAAAATGAATAAGACATAGCCCATATCCTTAAGATGCTTAGAGGGTAGCAGATCCTAAGGGGGACACGCAAGAACTAAGCTACAGGAAAGAGTGATAGGTGATATGCTGTAGATAAGGGATCAGCAAACTGAAACTCCTACAGATGCCTAACAGGAAACATAAATGTGTGACTTGCTCACAGAAAGATAATGGGGAGGGGTGAGGCCTGTGGATGGTCTGGGAGTCCATGTGCTGCTTAAAATTTTTCAGAGACATCTAAAAAAAAAAATGTGCCTGCCAAAGGAAACATAATTATTGTTATATAAAAGCTAAAATGCTTTGGGAAGTGTCTGGGTGATCACACTCTCACAGTACACACACACACACACACACACATAAACACACAGTATATAGTTTATATACATATATACACTGTATATGTACATATATGTATAATATGTGTATAAAACATAATAAAGAGCATTAATATTTATGGCACTGAGAAAGATGACACATAGGATTATGAAATATTTTGATGGTAGGCCAGAAAATATCAATTCAACTCACATATTACTTTGTATACTTTGTTTTACCAGAATAGTTATTTTATGGAAATAATGTATAGTACACTACTATACATTAGTAGTGATGTGTCTGCTCCCCCTTTGCCTTCTGCCATGACTGGAAGCTCCTTGAGGCCTCTCCAGAAGCAGATGCCAGCACCATGCTTCTTGTAAAGCCTGCAGAACCATGAGCCAATCCTTCTTTTCTTGTGAGTTACCCAGTCTCAGGTATTTCTTTATGGCAGTGCAGGCCTAATACAGAAGAGTTACCTCCTCTCTCATCACAGTTACTACATTTCCATGAATGTGTTTCTTAAATATATTAGTGATTTTATAAGATGCTTAATAATGTTCATTCAATTTGGGTATACTATCAACTATAATATCTAGGTTTTAAAATGTTAAGTTATGTTTCAAATCTTAAGTAATATTTTCTTCATTAAGTTTTGGCCCCTTATTCAGGACTTTACATTTATCCCTTTTTGCTTAGTTTATTTAATTTAGCTGTAACTACAGGATTTTGTTTACTAAACTGTCATATATAATACCCCCAAATTAAACACATTTTTATTACCTTAAGAATAGGCAACTGATTGTCTTTATTTACTTTAAATCCCTTAGAGATTTGAGAGAGTAATCTTGCATTTGAAAGGTATAGAATATCTAAATATTTCCACAAATAATTGGAAAAAACATAAGCTGCATGGAACAAAATTCCTGTGCTGCATCTCAAGTAAGCTCCATAACGGTATCATCTTTTCAGCGTAATCTTTATGTACTTAGGCCATTACAGAAGACGTATAACAAGTCTTTTTCATTTTATGGAATATAAAATGTCAAGGTGAGATCTGTGGCAGGCATGAGGTGGAGGGAAAGTAAAAAGTAAAAGATAATGCATTTTTTTCAGCAATTTTATTCCCTTTTGTAGATTAGCCTCAACAACCTTACAATATGGATGTTGTATAAAATGTTTCATTTTGAAATGGACAGTCTTGATTCTCTGACACGGGCATTGTGAGAGTCCCACCTAGGCTTTAAATGAGGTGTGAGAGAATTTTATTCTCCAGTTGATAAGGATCAGTGGGTTGTTTTTATAAGGAGCACAGTTGCATTTCAACAGATCTAAGCTGCATACAAGTTTCAGCCTTTGCTTTCTATATTATGGTCACTGCAAATAACCAATTAATTAACATTTTTTATCCTTAACTTTGCACAGGCTACTGTACGTTTGACTGCAGGGAATCTTGTGATCAATAAAATTCAGCCTCTCCCCTTAGAAATCTTATATTCTAGTGAAAGCAGCAAGACAATGAATAAATACGTATTTTTAGGGCCGTGAAACTATTCTCTGTGATAGTAGAATGGTGGATACATATCATCATATATTTGTAAAAACTCATAGAATGTACCATACCAAGAGTGAATCCTAATGTAAATTATGAACTTTAAATGATGATGATGTGTCAGTGAAAGTTCATGGATTACAACAAATATACTACTTTGGTACTGGATGTTGATGGGGGGGAGGCTGGAGTAGGACCTCGGTATATTAGACCTCTGTATTTTTCTGTGAACCTAAAACAGCTCTGAAAAGTAAAGTTTATAAAAATACATGTAATAAAATATTTTGTAAATGTCACCAGAAAAAATTCTAAAGGTTGTATGTACTTTATGGAAGGAAGAGTTGGGAAGAGTTTATGATTGAAGGGGACTCTAATGAATGGATAGGACTGATAGGCATTCCAGCTAGAGAAGACAGGATGAGCAAAAGCTTGGCAGCAAGACATTTGAAGGGCTTTAGCGTGGAAACAAGGGTTCTAGATGCCTTTTACCCACCATTCCTCTGAGGTAATGGCCTGCAGAACACACAGACAAGAATTGGTAGCCAAAGGAGAACCAAAGCACACTTTATTAATCTGAGCACTCATCCTAACATCCCAGAAAAATGCACGTTTCCAGCAAACTGTATTGGAAAACACAAGGCCAGAATGAGTCTTTTATTCCTCCCACGCTTTATTCCCAATTCAATTGTCAGCCCATTTGGAGGTGAAAAATATAGAGCAGAGCACTAATGCAAATAATTGTTTTACTTCCATTCAGTTATTCTGCCCCTAAATGGCAGGTGATCTTCTGAATGCCAGGCTCTCCCTTTCGTCCCCACAACTCTGTATTACGTCCGGGAAGGAACTTTGATTTCCCCATGGGTTTAGACAAAAGCATGAAGCAAAGTGAAGACTAGATGTTCCCATCCACAGATTTCCTTCCAACTTGCCCCCCAGTAATTCAATATTTACAAATATTTGATTTAGGTAATTCAATATTCAAATTTGATAATATTTCAATATTTCAACTATTGATATTAAATTGAATATTGAATTTTGATTTAGGGGTAAATATTGCAATTTTTTTTTTCTTTTTGTGCTCACTAATCTATCCCCAGCATTGATACAGAGTTGCATATTTACGTTCATTTTCTGAGTTGCTCTTTATGGCAATTTTCATGTACTGCACTAAAGTAAAAATAACCAATTTATCCTTTTGCCTTATGATAATTCTAGTAACGGAATTACTATATTTTCTTAAGATAGCCAAACAACAATGACAACAACCATTTTAAAAATCTGGTTATTTAGATTCACAGACATAAGCATTCCTAGAGAATCCTCTAAAAAATAAAATGCTTTGCTAAAGAGACTTTTATAGGGTTAGAGTAAAATGAAAACAATTGTAAAAACAACAGACAAAAGTAATAGCACAAAAAAATAGCTGGTTAGGACAGAGAAAAGGGAACTATTATAGCATGGGCCTTTGTTTCAAAGAGGTCTGTGAAGAGAGGGCACACAGAATTAAATTAGGACAAGGACACTTCTAAAATGCAGCTTTAATGCGGAAGAAATGTTATTACCTAGCTTTGGAAGAGCTGAATAGATCTGGCTAACTGAGAATATTCAAGAACTATTTTAATAATTTATCATTCACATGCACACTAATAAAAATGCCATTGAGAATTTGTTTTCCTATATGGAGTTGAGAGCCAGAAATTAGGACAAAGGGTTCATCATACCCCAAGCAGCTTTTGCCTTATTCCACTAAATTTGTCCAATCAAGCAACCAGTCTCCTAAGCAGCCTGAAAAAAAAGAAATAATAATCCTTCACTTTTTTGTAGAGACATTATAAGTATTTTAAACAAAATGTATTCGATTGTTAAGTAGGCAAAATTTGCTCATTAAAAATAAATGAGCATTTCAGCCATATAGATGAACAATTTGACACATAAAATATTAGAACAAAAGGCTGTTTCAAAATTCACAAGAACGTACAGATTAAACAAGTTGGCATTAGTTCAGCAGTACCAAAACATAATGCAGATGTACAGATCACTGAAGGTTCTTTAGTTAAATCCTGTAAACATAACAATTCCTTGGTCAAGTAGTTTAGCTGACCCATGCATCTTTGGAGCCAGAGTGTACAGGCAGGCTGGAGGAATGATACAGAACAGACATGGAAAGGGGGTGGATGTCTAATAGACGGAAGTCAGGAGAAATCAGTATACGAGAAAGATTCTAGAGGAATATCCCATGGAGATAATGCAGGCTATCTTTACTAAAAATTCCTAGAAGAGTTCAAAAGAGCACTCTTCTTAATATTTGGCTTCATTATCTTACAAACATCAGCTAGAGAACAAGCCTGATCGGTGAGATTGACAAACATTACTCAGTTACCGCAATTTTTGTAACTGAGCTAGGTAATTGGAAAATGTTTTCAAAAATATTTCCAAATGCACAAACATCTTCTTTACAGCTCTCAGCACTGCTCCCTCTCTCTGCCCTCACCTCAATGTATTTGTACTTTTTGTTTTTAAGAGACAGAATCTCTCTCTGTCACCAAGACTGGAGTGCAGTGGCACAATCCTTGCTCACGGTAACCTTGAACTCCTGGGCTCAACCGATCCTCCTGTCTTAGTCTCTTGAGTAGTTAGGATTATAGGCGCCCATCACCACACCTGGCTAATTAATTTTTTTTTTTTTTTTTTTTGTAGAGACAGAGTCTCGTTAAGTTGCCCAGGTTGGTTTTGAACTCCTGGCCTCAATTCTCTCACCTCTGTCTCCCAGTGTTGGGATTACAGGCATGAGCCACAGTGCTCCAGCTATTTGAGCTTTCATAAAGGGAACCCAGAACAGAAGAGGGATGAAAGCAAATGTGGGGCTGTGCAACACTAAAGATTAGGTGATATGGTTCATTCAGAGTGGACACGAGAAAAGGAAATCGGTTTTGACAAGGATTTTACAATAATTGAGCTGGATGTGAAATTTAGTTGGGTGCAGGAAGAATTTTGACTGACAAAACACCATAAGCCTGAAGTTTACCTTCAGGAGTCATTGCCCTGCACCTGCTTCATCCGGGAACTCCCAGGGCCCTGGCATGCCTTTCCTCCCCAGACTATTCCAGCCATGCTCCCTTTCTTTTCTGACTCCTTCTGCTTCTCATCCTCCTTCTATTGATCTTTTCTCTGATATGGAAATGGAAAGTCTTTTAGTCTCTTTTGCCTCACTTTGTGACTAACGACATTAAGTTTGGCTTAATATGAGAGTCAACATCTCAGCAATTCAAATTCATTCTATTGTCCACCAACACTAATGACATGTTTATTTTCTCCTGAAATTGTTTTCTCCTTAGCATAAAAGTAACATATTCATGAATTCTTTAAAAAACAAAAATCTGTTATATACCTAATATTTTATATCCTGCAATTTTTTAAAATTTTAATGGCTGGCTTTTCATTATAATCATGTATTATAGTTCAGATTATAATATTCTAAAATCATACAGTTGTAATATTATAAAAACATCCCCAAGTTTGGAGTGCGACACTTCTTGATTTGTATCTCCCACATAAGAAAATAATCAGAGGCAACTAGTCACAGAAAAGAGCTTTCCCATCCAAAGATAATCATAATATTATTATGAGGGGCGATATTGGGGTTTGCACAACACAGCACAGTAGCCATTCTTTGGGGTCAGGGCAACGTCAAGCGGTTCACCAACAGACCCCTTAGACCAAAGATTTCCCAATTGTGCTCCCCAAGTCTCATGTGAAGAAGACAGTAGTAGTGGGATTACTGGAAAATATTTTTAATACGTCCAACACCTTAAGCAGATATACACATAAAGGCAAAATAAACTAAGAACAGTAGCAATGTGTTTTGGCTTTTCTAATACCAGCCAACTCATGCTGTTTAGAGTTTGTGATTGGCATTTATATGTAAGTAATTAATAAACATTTTAGAAAACAATTGCTTAAACAGTTTGAGATAGACAAGTCTTTCATGTACTATAAAGCCTAATTATTTTCTACAATGAAAAGAAATGATTAGGAGTCACTAACTTTGGAGGAATTCTAAAATAAATACTCATAGGTTTTGGTTCCGTCTTTAAATACATTTATTTGTGAAAACTTGGCTTAGACATCTTCTGGATGTCTTGCAGCAGGAGTGACAATGTATTTGGCCACCTGTTGAAGGAGAGAGAGCATGAGGACTGGGATTCAAGAAAATGAATGCGGAAGGGAGATGCCAAAACGTTTGCTTGGAATAAAAACAAAAAGTTCATCAGGTCCTGGTGGCCATGTTCACACAGTGTTTGAAACTCAGATGATTTCAGGTCACAGCACATTATATCCTTAAAAGAGCAGAAGTAATCAAGAAAATAAAAATAATAAAGTATAAGTGATATTGTAGAAAAAGCATTTTGTTGGGTTATATTCTGGAATCTGAAAATAGGGTGACTGGGTTTTTTATTCCAGTTCCATCACTTACCAGTGATGTGGTTTTGAGTAAGCTACTTAATTTATTTGTTCTGTTAACCTCTTTATAAAGGGTGGATAATAATATTTAATTCATAAAGTTCTGAGTTTTACATACCTGCTTACAACTATTAAGTACTTAAAAAGGACTTATTATGACTATACTACTACTATTATTTTATGAATAACTTTGGAGGGTTACTTAACTTTTCTCTTTTTTTAAATGAAAAATGAGTGGCTTTGACTAGGTAATCCATTAACATCTATAACTTCCTAGATGATCACTGAGATACTTTTGAAGTGCTCATGGTTTTAAAACATTTCATAAACGAGAACATACTAAAATGTAAATCTAACAGGAACTGAGTTAGTAAGACTAGGAACTCCATTTCTCAATGTCCTGAAATTTGCCTCTTCATCACTAGTGTTGTGTTTTTGCGCATTTCATCATATGATTACAAGGTTTTTTTTGTAAGTGAATCATCGGTATCATTTTCCTGACTTCAAAATGTCAGTCTTGGCCAGCCAATCTTCCTCATCTTGCCCATCCAAAGTTTCCATATGTTTATGTTTACAACAAACAAATTGTTTTATGTTTAGAATAAAATAATACATTTTAAAATGTATTATTTTTTTTTAATGAGAAGCCTGCCCTAGATAGTAGAGAGTTGGTACAACTCAATTACAAAGATTGGTAATTGCTAAGTCAAACTTACCTAGATCCTAGGCAGAGGCTGTGATAAATGTTAGCACAGCCAGATAAGAACTGATCTCTGCTTCAGATAGAATTAAAAAAAAATTCGATAATGAGTCAGTGGTATTCTCTCTCTTTAAAAAAAATACCAGCATATATTTTCCTGTTTAGTGCAATGACCTATAAATGTTTTTGTGGCATTCAGCCGGGAGAGACTCAGCCATGGACTCATACACGGGGTAGTCATCAATCCTTCTTTTGCTGTCTAAATGTTAGATTTTCAAACCTCTCCAGCAGAATAAAAAGTGAAATAAATTGCCAGGTTTAAATTTAATACCTAGTTCCCATGCTGAATAATTATGGCTGTGCTGGAAACCTTGATAGAGTGAGTGGTAATGAGTAGCCCAATCTGTAATGTGTAATGTATCAACTAAAACTTTAAATTGGATTCTTTCAGAAGGCTTTGCTTCTATGTGACTGTGAAATATGAAAGGCATGAGGCACCAAAACCAGAATACTAAAGTCTCAGTCCACTTCCTCCAAGAATACATACTGATGCAAGCACTCATACATACATAATTAAAATAACAGAATGACATTATGATTTTGTTGAGAAAATATGAGCAAACTCAAATATAAATAATTCACAGAAATGTAGACACGAAGAGCTTTTGCATAGGGCTCCAAGGTAAAAAGGGAAAGAAGCAATACATAGTATTTTGAAATTCTCTGCATAGTAGACTCCGAAGCCAGTCTTCTCTTCACACGCTCTGCTTAAAACCCTTCAGTGGCTCTCCAGCACCACCGGAATGTTTATTTCCTTTAATAAGCCATAATTTCTCATCTCTCATCTTTTCATGCATGTACACATACATACAGGCATGCATGCATTCACTCATTCATTCATTCTTTCATTCATTCATTTATCTATTATAGAAACAGGTGTAAGTCTCTTCTAATGTACCAAGTAATGGGCTAAGAGTTAGGAAAACAGTAGTGAACCGATAGATATACAACCTGTCTTCTTTGAGTTTAATCTATTGGGAGTCATAGAAATTAATGAAATAGTGACACAAAATATGTGAAAATACATATGTAGCCAGTTCTTTGAAAGAGACATACATGGTACATTGAATATGGGGCATTTAACATAGTCTGGAGTTTTCAGGGAAAAAAAAAAAAGCAAATAAAAAAGCCCTGTTGTAGGAAGAAACATGGTACATTTGAAGAACTACAAAGGGAAAACTGGAATCTAGTGAGTATGGAGGCATAAAAGACATGGAGGTAGGTGATAAGAGAAGTAAGGTTTTGTTTTGGTATTTATCCTAAGAGTACTAGGAGATCATTAATGTGTTTTAGGGAAGGGATTCTTTTGATCAGTTTTGTATCGTAAATCAAGAGTTGATGAATTATGGCCTACATGTCAAATCTGACCTACTGCCTATTTTTTTTTTTTTTTTTTTTTTTTTTTTTGAGAAGGTGTCTCGCTCTTTCACCCAGGCTGGAGTCCAGTGGCGTGATCTCTGCTCACTGCAGGCTCCGTCCCCTGGGGTTCACGCCATTCTCCTGCCTCAGCCTCCCACGTAGCTGGGACTACAGGCGCCCGCCACCTCGCCCGGATAATTTTTTTGTATTTTTTAGTAGAGACGGGGTTTCACCGTGTTAGCCAGGATGGTCTCGATCCCCTGACCTCGTGATCCGCCCGCCTCGGCCTCCCAAAGTGCTGGGATTACAGGCGTGAGCCACCGCGCCCGGCCCCTACTGCCTATTTTATAAATAAAGTTTTATTGCAACATAATAATATTTGTGTTCATACACTTAGCACATTCTGTATGGATGCTGTTGAGCTAAATGGTGGAACTGACTAATTGCAAGAGATTTCAAGTTCTTCAGAGCTGAAAATACTTACCATCTGTCCCTTCACAGAAAAACTTTGATGACCCATGTTCTAGAATATTACTGTGGCTTTTAGATAGAGAATAAATTTGAGGAGGCAAGAACAGATATGGAAATATCAATTTAAAGAATGTTGTTTTTAGTAGCACAAGCTGGTGATGATAGCTTGAACGAATTTAATTGATGGTGATATAGAGGTACTGATGGATATGAGAAAGATTTAAGAAGTAAACTGGCAGAAACTGATGAATGAAGAAAGGGCTCTAAGGATGAGTTTTATGTTTATGTCTTGTACTGATAGATGGATGATAATGTCATTTGCTGAAAGTGTATCAGATTTAGGAGGAAGATTATAAATTTAATTTCTGACATGTTGAGTTTTAGTTGTCTTGAAAGCATCCAAGAAGAGATGTAAAGTTCTTAGTTGGGGTTGTAGCTTAGACAATAAATCTGAGCTAGACATAAACATGTGTGATCATAAGAGAAGCCATTGGTGTGAATGAGATTGCCTTCAAAATATTGCCTACGAAGAGAAATGAAGTACAAGTCTTAAGGAACTCCAGTGCTTCTGAGCTAGGTAGAATGAGATGTCCTGCAAACAGAACTGGAAAAGGAATATGTTACAAAAGTGGAAAGAAAAAGTGTTTCTTTCAGAGGAGACTACAGAAAAGAATGTTTTAAGAAGAGCATAATGCTTAACTGTGGGCAAGCACTGATCAAAAAGTCCATTGAATGTATGACATCACAAATTTTTGGTGGCTTAAGGGAGATTTGCTAAGTGCAGCGATGGATGCTGAAGCCAGACTCAGGTAAGATCCAAATAGAAATTGAAAATACATAGACAGGTTGTATAAGCAATGCTTTAAAACTGTTTGTGAAGAAGGAGAAATATTTGGTATCTCCATCCCACCGAGGCTAACTGGTAAACTTAGGGAATCTTTTTTTTTTTTTTGCAAAGATTTCTATGATATTCCACCTTTACTCACAAGACTGTATTAGGGGCTTCTCTCATAAATTCCCACATTATTAACTCTTTATAACTTATTAACTCTAATATTGTCACATATTTATACTGTTTGTTGTTGATAATCTCTTCCTATTAAATTGTAACCCACTTGAATGGTAGTGTTAATTCATTTCTACAGTTGTACCCTCAGCACTTAGCTTTCAGTATCAGTTTATTTTAAAAGCAGAATAACAAAGAAAGTAACAGACTTCCCAGAATCTTGTGGGTGTGTGTGTGTGTGTGTATACACAGATCATTTATACATTGGTTTTGTTTTGAAGTTTTCATTTATTTATTATTAATTTTCTTTGTTTTTATTTGACATAAAATTGACCATATTTGTAGCATAGAATACGGTGTTTTGACATGTGTATACAGTATAGAATGGCTAAATTAAGTTAATTAACTATCCATTACCTCACATACTAATGTTTTTATTGTGGTGAGAACATTTAAAATCTACACTCAGCAATTTTTAAGTATATAACACATTGTCATTAACTATAGTCACCATGTTGTACAATAGATCTGAATTATTCTTCCTGTCTAAATTAAATTTTGTATCCCACCATCACCAGACTGCTGCTACTCCCTGCTTCTATAACTTCAAATTTTTTTAGATTCCATTCACAGAGTATTTGTGTTTCTGTGTCTGGTTTATCTTACTCAGCTTAATGTCCTCTATGTTCATCCGTGTTGTCACAACTGATAGGACTTCCTTCTCTTATAAGGCTAAAAAATGTTCAATTGTGTACATGTACCACACTTTATCCATTCATCCATTGATGGACACTTAGGTTGATTCCATATCTTGGCTATTGTGAATAATGCTGCAATGAACATGGGAGTGCACATACCTTTTCCACCTACTGACTTTGTATTGATCCAACTTACTAATCCAACATGCTTTGAATATGTACCCAGAAGTGGAATTAATAGAGCATACAGTAGTTCTATTTTTAATTTTTTTTGTGGAATCGCCATACTGTTTTCTACAATGGCTATACCACTTTACATTCCCACCAACAGTGTATAAGTGTTCCTTTTTCTACACATCTTCACCAACGCACATTTTATCTTTTTTTGACGATAGACATTCTAACAGGTATGAAGTGAATCTCATTGTGGTTTTAATCTACATTGTTTTCTGGTGATTAGTGATGCTAAGTATTTTTCATATACCTGCTGGCCATTTGTATATCTTCCTTTGAGAAATGTTTTTTCAGGTACTTTGTCCATTTAATCAGGTTATTTGTTATTTTACTATTGAGTTGTCTGAGTTCCTCATATATTTTAGATATTAACTCCTTGTCAGATGTATAGTTTGTAAATATTTCCTCCCATCCCATAGGTTGTTGCTTAATTCTGTTGATTGTTTCCTTTCATATATTGATTTGGATTTAAGCCTAAAAGAAAATGCTCAGTCGTAAGAAAATAATTAGCCTAACTTTTTTTGTTTTAACCCAAATATTATTAAAGAAACTGTCTTTTTATTGTTGGTATAACAAAAATTATGAAATTAGCTAAAATTTAAATCCTTAAAATTTAAAATACTTAATAAGATACTAATGGGTGGTAATTACCATTGATTAATTCTATGAGAACTATTCTTTTTCTCAGTGGAACTAATTATTAGAAGCAGAACTCCCCGTATGTATCCTTTAATAGGCTGAAGCATGTACATTTTTCCCAAATATGAAAATTAAAACTTTATTTGACATAAATTCTTTAGGCTTTTTCAGCTGTGGTCAAGTATATGAAAAATGAGTTTAAAAGCATATTTCATAAAAATCTAGAAGTGACAATACAGAAAGCAGTATATTTCTGTAAAAAGTTACAAATTGCCAACCAAGTAATAGGGTAGATACTATTTTTGAAGGCAAGGTTTTTTATACTAGAGAATAGCACAATTTTTTTTTTTTTTTGAGATGGAGTTTCACTCTTGTTGCCCAGGCTGGAATGCAATGGCACGATCTTGGCTCACTGCAACCACCGTCTCCTGGGTTCAAGCGATTCTCCTGCCTCAGCCTCCTGAGTAGCTGAGATTACAGGCATGCACCACCACACTCAGCTACTTTTGTATTTTTAGTAGACAGAGGGTTTCACCATGTTGGCCAGGCTGGTCTCCAACTCCTGACCTCAGGTGATCCACCCACCTTGGCCTCCCAAAGTACTGAGATTACAGGCATGAGCCACTGCACCTGGCCAAATAACATGACTTTTAACTGAAGGAAATTTACTTTCTCTTTATACTTTATATTAGAAGAATAGAAGTCATCTACATATCAGCTATCACTTCAGATATGAGGGATCATAGTGGACTCCCAGGCTACTGCTAGAAATATCACATAAATTCCTTTTCAGAAGGATTTGGCTTCATTCATATAGAAGGCAATGGTGTGGCTGCTTATGCAATTAGGAGTAAATTAAGACTACATTAGGACTTTCCCAGCCACAAACAGCACTAAAAAAGCTAGAGAAGCACCCCTAACTCTCCTTGCCATTGATGAATATCCAATGCAATGCCTTGGATTCTGAAGTCAATTACGCCCTGCTTCAAGGAGTTCTCAGTAATCTTATTAAACATTGACTAGACCATGTTGTAAGGGAAATATTTCTAAGGTTAGAAATCAGATTTTTAACTTTCAGAAAACAGAATAAACTCATTTCAGGTGTGATAAGTAGGATTATTTATTAGGATATATTTGTGCCTTCAAGGTAAAATACTTCAAGCAGGAAAACCAGGATTGTTGATTCCTTTCTATTTTTTTAGGTTTCTTGTAGAACTATTTCAATTAAGATATTAAAAGAAATGACAAATTTATTTGAATATCTGTATACTAGGCTTTTTCAAATTTTATTTAAATGAACAAATGTGTGTAATAAAATTTATCTTTGTTTCCATGTAATTTGATATGTCAAAGGGAATTGAGAAAATCATACTCTATGGTGTTATTTTTACTTTTGAGCCATTCCTTTCTATTATTAAATTATAATTAATATATAACATCAATTTATGATGATGTTAGGTGTTTGGAAATATTTTCTTTTCATGGAACAAACAGCAGATGTTTAAATAAATTATAAAAAAAGATATTCACTTTACTGCTAGAAAAGACTTATTGATCTACAGTTATAAAACTCATCAATGCAATTTTTAATAAGAAAAATTCAGCTCTGATTCTCAGGTAAAGCATTTAATTAAACACAGTGTTTAACACTTAAAATTTATCAGTGAGTGATTTATAGGAAAAACTGTGTAATATGAAAATTATAATATCAGTTAAAGTAAAGCAACTTCATAAAGTAAGTGACTACTTGAAAATTTTTACCAATATTAAGAGTTCATAATACATTATAATCGGTAACTGATGCTAATATATAAATATTTAAATATATTTATTGAAAATCTACCCATTAAAAACTTAAAATATATTTCTTTAAAAATTCTTTATTAAATGTCATATTCAATAAAATTAAAAACATCTCATATTTCATGAAAATTTAAAAAGTCTTTTCCAAGTTTACTGTATTTAAAATGGAAAAGTTACTTTATGTTTTTTTAAAAGCTATTCAATAGTATCAAATAAAGTAGGTCAATGTCAAATTTATTAATGATAAAAATGTGTTAATACAAAATTCCAATATAAATATTAAAAATATAATTGTAGGACATCTCATGGATAAGTAAAATAAAGTACTTTACAAAACCTTAAAATTTTCAGTACTTAAAGTTCCCATTGCTTATCCAACACTGAGTTCTACAACACATTTGAACATCACCAGTGCTGTAGGGATATCAGTGAAAAAAACACAGCCTCTGTTTTTAAATGGCCTCCGTCCAGTAGTAGAGGAAGAGCTAAATTTAGGAATGATTATATCAGCCATAGGGGTTATATCAAAAGCTCTAGAGTGCACGGGAGGCCTGACATTTGAAAAGATTTTAAATATAGCATGCTATCTTGTCTTGTTACCATATATAGAGATGCCGTAAGATAGTTGTCTAATTGCAAGAGAAGTAATTGTATATTTTAGGGTGAAAAGTCTTACAGTTTGGAATATGGGAAAATACAATTTAAGACTTGCAGGTCCACACATGCAATGCACAATAAATGTCAAAAAAACTTGTCAAGTAAATTAAAAGGCAAACTGTTGAAATTTTCCTGTTTAGAAAACCATTGATAAATTGTCTTTAATTTTGATTTAACATTTTCTAACCTACATTGGTATTCTATCGTCTTCCTACAATGTTATTTTAATTAAAGTCCTAAGTGGGAAAAGTATTTTTGAAGATAAGTTACAAAAACATTGATGAATTTAAATGCTGTGAAAATGAAACAAAATTTACATAAATGAAGCAGATGGTAAGCATAGTAATAGTATTTGAAAAAAATAATTTTCTGAAATTTGGCTACAAGTTTTCTTACAAAAAAGCAATAATTTTAGGTAACTTTATTTTTATATAATTTCACCGTTACATGGATATTGCAGAAATAATATAAAGCTTTCTTTATTTTGTATTTATATTTACATTTAATATAAATACAATATAAATATTTATTTAAATATAAACATTTAAGTGTAAATATTTAATATAAATATTTAATATAAATATAATAAATACATATTTATATTTCCTTGATCCAGATTTATCAATTGTTCACATTTTATCTATTTTCTACATATGTGTATTTAGATAATTATAGATTTATATGTACTTAAATGCATGCCCATTATTTTGTGTAGATCATTTGAGAGTAAGTTTGGAGATATCATGCTTTACCCCTATGTAATTCACTGTGAATTTCCTACAAAGACTTTTTTTTCTGAGACAGGGTGTCACTGTGTCACCCAGGCTGGAGTGCAGTAGTGTGATCATGGCTTACTGCAGCCTCGACCTCCTGCACTGAAGTGATCCTTCAACCTCACTGAGTAGCTGGGACTACAGGTGCACGCTGCCATGCCTGGCTAATTTTTGGTTAGTAGAGACAAGATCTTGCAATGTTGCCCTGACTGGTCTTAAATATCTCAGGTCAAGTGATCCTCCTGCCTCAGACTACCAAAGTGCTGGGATTTGCCTGGCCAACATTTTCTTAACGTAACCACAGTAAAGTAATCAAAATCAGTAAATTTACCATCGTTATGATTCTACCAGCTAACTCATAGTACAAATTCAAGTTTTATCAATTATCAAAGTATAATCCTGTATAGCTATTTCTTTGTCTGGTCTAGGATCCAATCCAGGATCACAAAACAGTCAGTTGTTTTTGTCTTTTCAGGTGCATATATTTGGACATTTTGTCCTCTTTCTTCATCTTTCCTGACCTTGATACTTACGAAGAATATGGGCAAATTATTTTGTATAATATCCCGTGGTTTGGATTTGAATATTTCCTCATTATTAGATGGATACTTATACATTTTTGGCAGAAGTATCACATATTTGGTTTTGCTTTCTTTCCAGTGAAACTTGTCAGGAGACACACGATGTTGATTTGTCATAATATTGTTGATTTTGACCTTGATCATTTTGATAAGATGGTGTTCACTGTGTGCATACTATAAAGTTACTCCTTTCTCCTTTGTAATTAACAACTAATCTGTGTGGAAAGATTTTTAACATGAAATAATTATTCTGTTATTCATCAAAATTTTACCCACTATTTGTATCTATTGATGATATTTTAGCTCCATCATTCCTTTGACATTGTTTGTATGCTTTCTAATATAAAAGGGAGATTTTTCTTCTTATTATTGAATCAGTATATATTTATGAATATCTACTTTATTCACTATTGTCCATTAATCTCATTATTTCATTCAATGTACAAATGTCTCAATTTGGCAAGCTGAAGCACATTCAGGCAATTTTCTATGTTCCTTTGACACAGCCCCATTATTATTTGAGTATTTCCTTACTTTCTGGCACAAGAATTTATAGGTTTATTTTGAAATTTTCTTGCACCTTATCCTAGAATTAGCTACCTCTCTTTTTTTATTTTTTTTTAATTATACTTTCAGTTCTAGGGTACACGTGCACATAGTGCAGTTTTGTTACATATGTATACATGTGCCATGTTGGTGTGCTGCATTCATTAACTCATCACTTACATTAGGTATATCTCCTAATGCTATCCCTCCCCCCTCCCTCCACCCCATGACAGACCCCAGTGGGTGATGTTCCCCTTTCTGTGTCCAAGTGTTCTCATTGTTCAATTCCCACCTATGAGTGAAAACATGCAGTGTTTGGTTTTTGTCCTTGCAATAGTCTGCTGAGAATGATAGTTTCCAGCTTCATCCATGTCACTACAAAGGACATGAACTCTTCCTTTTTTATGGCTGCATAGTATTCCATGGTGTATATGTGCCACATTTTCTTAATCCAGTCTATCATTGATGGACATTTGGGTTGATTCCAAGTCTTTGCTATTGTGAATAGTGCCACAATAAACATACGTGTGCATGTGTCTTTATAGCAGCATGATTTATAATCCTTTGGGTCTATACCCAGTAATGGGATGGCTGGGTCAAATGGTATTTCTAGTTCTAGATCCCTGAGGAATCGCCACACTGTCTTCCACAATGGTTGAACTAGTTTACAGTCTCACCAACAGTGTAAAAGTCTTCCTGTTTCTCCACATCCTCTCCAGCACCTGTTGTTTCCTGACCTTTTAATGATGGCCATTCTAACTGGTGTGAGATGGTATCTCATTGTGGTTTTGATTTGCATTTCTCTGATGGCCAATGATGATGAGCATTTTTTCACGTGTCTGTTGGCTGCATAAATGATTTCTTTTGAGAAGTATCTGTTCATATCCTTCGCCCACTGGTTGATGGGTTTTTTTTGTTTTTTTCTTGTAAATTTGTTTGAGTTCTTTGTAGATTCTGGATATTAGCCCATTGTCAGATGAGTAGATTGCAAAAATTTTCTCCCATTCTGTAGGTTGCCTGTTCACTCTGATGGTAGTTTCTTTTGCTGTGCAGAAGCTCTTTAGTTTAATTAGATCCCATTTGTCAATTTTGGCTTTTGTTGCCATTGCTTTTGGTGTTTTAGACATGAAGTCCTTGCCCATGCCTATGTCCTGAATGGTATTGCCTAGGTTTTCTTCTAGAGTTTTTATGGTTTTGGGTCTAACATGTAAGTCTTTAATCCATCTTGAATTAATTTTTGTTTAAGGTGTAAGGAAGGGATCCAGTTTCAGCTTTCTACATATGGCTAGCCAGTTTTCCCAGCACCATTTATTAAACAGGGAATCCTTTACCTATTTTTTGTTTTAGTCAGGTTTGTCAAAGATCAAATGGTTGTAGATGTGTGGTATTAATTCTGAGGGCTCTGTTCTATTCCATTGGTCTATATCTCTGTTGTGGTACCAGTACCATGCTGTTTTGGTTACTGTCACCTTGTAGTATAGTTTGAAGTCAGGTACTGTGATGCCTCCAGCTTTGTTCTTTTGGCTTAGGATTGTCTTGGCAATGTGGCTCATGGTTCCATATGAGCTTTAAAGTAGTTTTTTCCAATTCTGTGAAGAAAGTCATTCGTAGCTTGATGGGGATGGTGTTGAATCTATAAATTACCTTGGGTAGTATGGCCATTTTCACGATATTGATTCTTCCTATCCATGAGCATGGAATGTTCTTCCATTTGTTTGTATCCTCTTTTATTTCGTTGAGCAGTGGTTTGTAGTTCTCCTTGAAGAGGTCCTTCACATCTCTTGTAAGTTGGATTCCTAGGTATTTTAATCTCTTTGAAGCAATTGTAAATGGGAGTTCACTCATAATTTGGCTCTCTGTTTGTTTGTTATTGGTGCATAAGAATGCTTGTGATTTTTGCACATTGATTTTGTATCCTGAGACTTTGCTGAAGTTGCTTATCAGCTTAAGGAGATTTTGGGCTGAGACAATGGGGTTTTCTTTTTTTTTTTTAATTTTCATTTTTATTATTATACTTTAGGTTTTAGGGTACATGTGCACAATGTGCAGGTTTGTTACATATGTGCCATGTTGATTTCCTGCACCCATTAACTCGTCATTTAGCATTAGGTGTATCTCCTAATGCTGTCCCTCCCCCCTCCCCCAACCCCACAACAGTCCCCGGAGTGTGATGTTCCCCTTCCTGTGTCCATGAGTTCTCATTGTTCAATTCCCACCTATGAGTGAGAACATGCGGTGTTTGGTTTTTTGTCCTTGCGATAGTTTACTGAGAATAATGTTTTCCAGTTTCATCCATGTCCCTACGAAGGACATGAACTCATCAATTTTTATGGCTGCATAGTATTCCATGGTGTATATGTGCCACATTTTCTTAATCCAGTCTATCGTTGTTGGACATTTGGGTTGGTTCCAACTCTTTGCTATTGTGAATAGTGCCGCAATAAACATATGTCTGCATGTGTCTTTATAGCAGCATGATTTATAGTCCTTTGGGTATATACCCAGTAATGGGATGGCTGGGTCAAATGGTATTTCTAGTTCTAGATCCCTGAGGCAACCTACTCATCTGACAAAGGGCTAATATCCAGAATCTACAATGAACTCAAACAAATTTACAAGGAAAAAACAACCCCATCAAAAAGTGGGCAAAGGACATGAACAGACACTTCTCAAAAGAAGACATTCATGCAGCCAAAAAACACATGAAGAAATGCTCATCATCACTGGCCATCAGAGAAACGCAAATCAAAACCACAGTGAGATACCATCTCACACCAGTTAGAATGGCCATCATTAAAAAATCAGGAAACAACAGGTGCTGGAGAGGATATGGAGAAATAGGAACACTTTTACACTGTTGGTGGGACTGTAAACTAGTTCAACCATTGTGGAAGTCAGTGTGGCAATTCCTCAGGGGTTTTCTAAATATACAATCATGTCATCTGCAAACAGGGAGAATTTGACTTCCTCTTTTCCTAATTGAATACCCTTTATTTCCTTCTCCTGCCTGATATTGCCCTGGCCAGAACTTCCAACACTATGTTGAATAGGAGTGGTGAGACAGGGCATCCCTGTCTTGTGCCAGTTTTCAAAGGGAATGCTTCCAGCTTTTGCCCATTCAGTATGATATTGGCTGTGGGTTTGTCATTAATAGCTCTTATTATTTTGAGAGCTACTTCTGTTAAGAGTGATGCTTCCTTTTAGTAAAGAGTAATATTTAGAATAAAAAGGTCTGAGTACCAAGTGTGCTCCAGTTCTTTAAGTGTGCTTATGACTGACACATGTAGAACCTTTTAGTTAATAAACACACAACTATACACACTGTTACACATATTCAAACACACACACATATACAATCTATAGCTGTCTGTCTCTCTTTCTGAAGGCCTACATTTCTACTGATACCTACATTTCCAATACAAGCTCATAGAATAAGACTTATTCCTCCATATTTTCTTATTAGTAACTCATAGTGGTTTTATAATTCTACCTTCCCACCAGAATGTTTCAGAGTTAATCCTTGCCAGCATTTTATATTGTTATTCTTTTATTATTTTAGCCATTCCAGTGGTTAAATAGTGCTGTCTTATGTGGTTTAACTGACATTTCTCAACTGTCTAATAATGTTGAACACCTTTTTTATATGCTTGTTGGCTATTGGCATATTTTCTTTGTGAAATATCTGTTCATGTTTTTGCCCACTTTCACTCAGTCATCTTTTTAATTATTGTGTTGTTTTGTGTGAGTGCATTATATTTTTTGTATTCTGTGTAGTGTTCTTTTTCAGCTGTCTCATGAATATTTTATTATAGCCTGTGATTGACTCTTCCAATTTCTTGATTAGTAGTTTTTTGTTTTCATTTTAATGAAGTCTAATTTATCAACTTTTATCTTAATGTTGAAGGTTGTGATTTTTTGTGTTCTTTTTTAGAAATTTTTGCCCACCTCCTTTTTCTTCTTTAAGCAGATAAAGGCATTTTTCTTTTTCTTCAGATTTTATGTTTAAATTTGTGATACATCTCAAAATATTTTTTACATATTGTATAAAATAAAGAGCCATGCTCTCCCCCCATATAAATTGTTCCAGCACCATTTGTTGGAAATCCTTTCTTATTCCTATGTTATATTGCTAGGGATGTCTGTTTAAAATCAATTGACTATATATGTATGAGTCTATTTCTCAATTCTATTCTTCTGTGAACAATGCACTCTTTTGACTACTTTACCGTTATTATAAAAATTGAAGTAGGATTAATTTCTCCAAATTTGTTCTTCTTCAAGATTGTTTGGCTATTTCGTGTCCATCACATTTCCATATGAATTATAAAGTCATCTTGTTAATTTCTATTTTTAAAAAAATTTGCTAGGATTCGCCTTACCTAGTCATTTTCTATTTCTATTACCTTTCATTTTCTAACAAGAATAGAAACAACAAAAAGTAAAATAAGAATTACTTTTACTTATATCTAAATTTAAGGAAAATTTTTTTTCAATGTGTCCTAAGACCTTTGAGTAAAGTGTTCTTTAACTTTTTCAAATTTTATACAGTGATAGGAACACATTGGTTGGAAAATGTGAAGGTATCATAGAATCTCTAAATATCATTAGCAGTCATCTGTAACTTTTGTTTCCTCAATGTAATTTCAGAGGCAGAATAGTTTGTGCCAATATTATTTTTAAACTGCTTTCTAAGTTTATAGAAAATGTGATTGAAAATTGTTTTTAAGAAATATTTTTGACAGAATTAAATTTGGACTGTTATGTTAATAATTCATTCTTCAGAATTAAGAAGTTAATTCAATAAATAAAACAGGTAGTTAAGAAAGATAACTTTTTCATATAAATAACCTTGTGATTTCAGTATTCCTCTTGGTTAATACGTGGGTCTCAAATCATATGACAACCCAAACAAACAAACAACACTAGCCAGCAAAAGTCTATACCAGAACTACCCATAATGTGTTTCACTTGATAGGATCTTTTCCCCATAACAATACTGCAGTATTGTTCCCAATACTGCTAAGGAAAATGTCTTTTTAAATGAGGACCTAAAAACTTAGATCAAAACTTCAAAAAGATAGGGATGCCATGAGCAGAGCTATTCATGGCAACTTTAGATCCTAATCATTCAAACCAAATCCTGCCTTCTCTTCTATCCTTTTGCTGTCTTGATGGTTCTAGAATAATAACATCACAGGAATGGGATAATGGAAACTTAAAGTCATACAGCTTGTTAATTCCAAATGCTTCTCCAATAGCTATATCACAATAAAATTTTTGGTGCCATGGAGAAAATAAAAAAAGTTATAAAAAAGTGGTAAATCTTTCATAAAGTTAAATTTATCTTTTCATTCTGTACGCTTTTTGTTTTTATGATATTAAAATATATTTGACTTCATGAAATTATAATGAAATTGTTAAATAGATATAGATATACATATGTACACACTTAGTTGTTAAAATGCAAAGTTGGTTGTAGATCACTAAATGTAGGAGAGGTAATATTGTGAAAGCCCTGGAACTTCTGATTTTTAACACAAGCTTTCTCTCTCCTCCATGAATGCTAGGCTGTCTCTTATAATATTCATGACAGTCATAATTGTATCAGGTAGATTATAAAGCTGTAAAAACAAAAGTCAGACTTCATCTTACATATTCTTATGCTATGAAGTAAGCTAACATAAGTACGGGGGTAACTCCATCAGAGTTCAGCTGATCGTCCAGAGTCCATTTTCTCATGTGCTTTCATGAGCCAGATAGTCCCTACTGTTCATGGGGTGTTACAGACAATACTTACTAATACAGGGAATGCAAGTTATGTAAAAAACTATCCTGATACACCCCAGCCTTCTCAAAACAGGACAGTAAGAAGTCCACTTCAATCACTCAAAGAAACAATCAGCCAGAGGTCAGTGGCCTAAGAAAAAAATATAGCTTTGAAACTAGAAAGATAAATAAGCTAGAATCTGGTTGATGATTAAGTGAAGCCTATAATCAAGACAGAGGGAGAGAGAGAGAGAGAGTATAAATTTAACTTCTTTTATTCCCTAAGTAGCAATAATTTTCTTTACAGAAAATTATCTTTTATTTAGTAAAGTATTTTAAATTTTTGAAAGATGATTTACCCAGCCTCAACTCATAGCATGGTTTGATTTGGAAAGTAATGTCAAAAAAAGGAGATGATTACATTTCTATACTTCAGGAATGAAAGAAAATTCGGGAGAAAAGAAGTCGAAGAGCAGCCTGAGAAGTGGAGAAGGTATGGAGGGAGTCAGGAGAAGTGAGGATTTGAACAACATGGTGCAGATAGTTGTCTTTTAAAAATTGTATGACAACCATACACATACCTTGGGAAAAATGTCTGTCCAGTCAGCCTTTGTAGGGAGGCAAAGCTATGGCTGTCCCGGGGTATCCTTACGGAAGTTCTCATAGAAATACTGGCTTTAATAGCCCACAAGATGAGCTGATCACATTGAGATATTACTACACTGAAAAACAGTTATTAAATTGTCTTCTGTCTTTTTAAGTATGGAAAACTAAAGTCTGAATTTAAACAGATTGCCATTCCTTTAAAGAAAACCCAATTTTCTGGTTTAATCTGTATAAGATTTCTTCCTCTGACCTTACAAAATAAAAAGTGTTGCCAATATAAATTATTTTCAGAAACAAAAATCTCTTTTGAACTTCAAGGTATAATCTTTTTTACCTCCATCAAATTTTCTGAAATTATTTCTTTCACCCTTTTGTTCTGTTGTAAAGGTCTTACGTTTGTTTTTTTAACCAGCATACTTGTAACTTCTAGATGGGATCTGAATTCTCTCATCTGCCTTTATAACATTTTTTCTTACCACATTCACTTATTTTTCTTTTTTTTCCCCATATCCCATGAAACAGAGCCCTAGCATGCTCTCCAAATCACTAAATCAAAGCAACGAACTTTAGTATCAGCTCTGTATGGTTTTCTTCTAAGGTTCACTTTAGGTCTACTACTACTACTCCCTTTTCCCTTAGTATTTTTCTGTATCTCACCTTTTTATTTTACCTTGTCGTATTTTCTTAAAGTTGTTTCTTTATGGATTTCTGACCTTACTTCAGAAGCTATTTTACCTTATTGGAAATTTCAAGTTTTTTAAAAAGAAAACTTTACTTGGTTTTTATAAAAAAATCACTCATAAAATTTTATTATTTGCTTACATATTCAGAGTGATGTTCCTCTTATTCCATTTTCTTGACTATTGGCAAACACTTGTAAGTGAGAAAATAAAAAGGACATATAAAAACATAATGTACTACCACCAGTGTTATCCCTCCTCCTTATATCCACACACTGCTTCTTGCCTTGTTTACTAAAGCTTTCCTTTTCTAAATTATTGTATAAAAATAGGCATGAAAAGAAAAATTATATCAGGTTTTAAAAGAGAAAACTGAAGGCCACAATAGATGGAAAGATGAAAAGAACTTTTAGATACCCTTTACTATTCCAGCTCAAACAAAATCTAACCAAGGGTACCAAAATAACTTGCAAACTTAAATGAAAAAGTCACCTTTTTCTTTTACTATACTTTAAGTTCTGCGATACATGTGCAGAAGGTGCAGGTTTGTTACATAGGTATACACATGCCATAGTGGTTTGCTGCACCCATCAACCCATCATCTATATTAGGTATTTCTCCTAATGCTATCCCTCCCCTATCCCCTACCCCCTGACAGGCCCCAGTGTGTGATGTTCCCCACCATGTGTCCATGTGTTCTCATTGTTCAACTCCCACTTATGAGTGAGAACATGCGGTGTTTGGTTTTCTGTTCCTGTACTAGTTTGCTGAAAACGATGGTTTCCAGCTTTATCCATGTCCCTGCAAAGGACATGAACTCATCCTTTCTTACGGCTGCATAGTATTCTATGGTGTATATGTGCCACATTTTCTTTATCCAGTCTATCATTGATGGGCATTTGGGTGAGTTCCAAGTCTTTGCTACTGTAAATGGTGCTGCAATAAACACACATGTGCATGTGTCTTTATACTAGAATGGTTTATAATCCTTTGGGTATATACCCAGTAATGGGGTTGCTGGGTCAAAGTCACTTACAAAAAATATTCGAGGAATTGTAAAGAACAGAACAGAGGTTGGTTGTAGAGGGCTGATAACCTGGTTTTCAAAAACATTATCTTTTAGACACAACTCTGGTAAATTTGATATAACGTCATTAGAAGTACTTGTGTACTTTATTTTTAAAATTTCGTTAATATTAATAATTAATTAATATATATTAGAAGTACTTACAAAGTCTAGAAGTCAGTTCAGATCCAACTGTTTAATAACAGTGGTCATAATCAATTAACCTATTTGGGGGGATCAGGAGATACAAAGGCTAGTAGGGTGTTACTAGGTGAATATCACACATTTTGTAGCAGACTCTGTGTAGCACAGTGTGTAAGAATAATGACTTTAAAATAAGACTGCTTAAGTCTGATTTCCAGTTCTTCCATGTACTACCTATGTGAGTTTGGGCAAGTTGCCTAACTGCTCTATTCCTTTGTCTCTACAAAGATAATAATACACTAGTAGCTATTAGGATACTAATAGTTCCAACTCCATATGATGGTTGTGAAAATTAAGTAAATTTAAATATGTAATGGATTTAGATCTAAGTATCTTTCACATAATGTGCTCAAGAAACATAATTGTAATTACAGTCATTTTGTATTTCATCAAAACAGTTAATAAAATCGAAGTAGACTTGTACATGACTGAGAAATATGGGCATAACCCGTCTCATAGAGATAGGTTGAAAGTAGTATGACACAGGGCTCTTTCTATTCAATATTTTTAATACACTACATGACCAAACAAATTGAAAATATGAATATAAAATTTTCAGATGACAAATCTGAAAAAAATTACTAGTGAATTAGAAGATTGAATCCAGATTAAAATTGTTGAAGCACAGGCTTAAATCAACAAGTAGAATTGTAGTAGGCATCGACAGAAAGTTCTATATTTAGTTTCCAAAGATTTGACAACAAGAATAAAGGAGATATAAATAAACAGCAATTTTAAAAGTACTTTAAGACTTTTAATTCACAGAGGTCTTGAAATGAGCCAGCACTAGCCTATATTTACCACAAGAAATAATATAATTTAAAATCATAGTAATGTAATTACAGTAGTTTCATTGGACTGTATGCCAATTAGATGGTATCTAGAATATTTTGTTCACTAAAATTTTCATCAGAAACACTAGCAAATTTGAACACTTCACAGGATAGAAACCTTTTGCAAAAACGTCACTTAAGAGGAGACTTAAAAATATGTTGGAAAAACGTTTGAAGAAGTTAAAGTGTTTTTCTTATTTGAAAACTTTGATGAGGAAGACAAATTATATGTTTTTTAACTCTAGAGGAGAAAATTATCATAGTGGGTCAGTAGATCAAAATTATAGATAGAAGGAATTACCTCAATATAAGGAGGAATTCTTAATTCACTTTTTTTTTTTAAAAAAGAGTCTGGGTCTCCATTTCCTATGCTTTTATTATATGACAGGCATTGTCCTAGATGTTTACTGTGACTGGGCCTAAATCATCAATACAAAGATATTTTCAGGACAGTGTTTGTTAGTCCCTCTTTATAGATGAGGAAAGTGAGCCTGTGAGTGCTTAAGTAACCAGCCCAGCTAGCATGTGGAAGAACCAGGCTTTGGACTGACATACGCACTAGTGACAATGCTGATGCTTTTAATAGCAGTACCAGTGAGTTTCCAATCACTCCCAGTGACCTAGCAGCCTAAACAATGTAAAGTGATTCCTGATTTTTGTGTGTTTGGACTAGGTTGAAGACTTTTAATTAGTCCTCTGTTCAAATGAAGCTAGCCAAAACTCCTACTATCTGAAGTGGGGCAATAAGAGGAAGAGTTGCTCCAGAGCAGGCCATTCAACCCTTCCGCAGCACAGCAGCCCTGGAAGAATCCCTAGAAATTTCCAGAGTGCCAAGAAAACCACAGCAATGATTTGCAACTCTATCTATCTGAGTCTACCTGATGACTGAGATTACTGACCTGCTAGTTAGCAACTTCCCACATTCCTAACCTCTGTGCTTCTATCTAATACTTCTAACTCAACATGAAGTAAGTAGAAAATAAGTAGACTTTCCTAGGAAGACACTGAGGACCTCTGAGCTAATGAATATGTTTTAAACATAAGATTGGAAAGTTATGAGGCTACCTATTTTCAACCATCAGAAACCAATAATCTTAGTTCATAAACAAAATATTTACCTTGGTTCCTTTTGCTTAGGGTTGAGGGTTTAATCATAAAAAAATCTAGTTGCAAGAAACATAAAAAGTAAAATAATCATATGTGAATATTAAAGACAAACATTGTTCACTATAATTATTAATGAAGTGATCCCATTTGCCCAATTAAAACAAAATATCTGATCAAAAATGCAAATGTAGCCAGATGAGTATTGCTGAGAAAATATAATTAAAACCAAAATCTTCTCCCAACCCCAAAATCCTCTCCACAAGGGTAATAGAAAAAGAAAACACTTGTATTATTGAATATGCATCAAAGCAGAATGTGATATGTGGTACAGACCATCTGCTAAGAGATTGCCAAGATGGAAAGGAATCTTAACCCCTTATATAGCCAAGCAGATACAAATGATTGCATGCATATTTTCAAGATAAACAATAACTAGTCCTTGAGTAAGAGAACTTGACAATATCATTTATCACAAATAGTTTACCCTAGGTTTACATAGTAATTGGGTTTATCCAGAGGAAAAACAAACTTCTCATATCTTTATGACAGGAGGTAGTTACACAAATTGGAGAAAGGTGCCTACCAAAGTTAGGCTCCCACCCTTCCACAGAAGCTGGGAGAGGAGGATACTGTTTTCCTTGATGTTTGCATTTCAAAAGGATGGCTCTCAGATCTTTTAGAAAGACATTCCTGGGTCATAAAGTTGACCAAAGGCCTTTCATGTGTTTAAAAGGATGTATACACTTTTCAAAGAGAGGAGAAAATACTTAAAATTATCAATTGCCTAAAGTAAATGCTCTCCATTCTCACTTATAAATAGGAGCTAAACGATGAGTACACATGGACATAAACATGAAAATAATTGACACTAGGGATTCCGAAGAGGGGTGAGGGTTAAAAAGTTACCTGTTGGGTATAGTGTTCACTCTTTGGATGATGGGTACACTAGAAGCCCAAACCTCACCATTATACAGTATATCCATGTAACAAACCCATACATGTACTCCTGAATCTAAAATTAAAAAAAAATTTTAAAAATAAAGTAAATATTCTCAGAAAAAGGATGGGGGAAGGGGAATAAGTCTCTTCCTTTATTTTCAAAGGGAAGAATTAAGCCTCTTAGTTTTATTTGTCCTCACAGTACTCAGGGTTATTATTTTATCATAAAATATGATTTCCTCATAACATGTAAATAGATAGCAAAACTCACAAAGAACATCGAAACTGTGAAAGTATTTATCATTGAATTATGCTGTATAATTCCTTCTCTCATCTCTGGAAAAGCAACACCATGGACATACTTGGATGTGTTCATAATTTGCGTCTCCTGTGCATGTGCGTAGACAAACTGATAATCATCTTTTTTTTTTTTTTTTTTTTTGAGACTGAGTTTTGCTCTATCATCCAGGCTGGAGTGCAATGGTGCAATCTTGGCTCACTGAAGCCTCTGTCTCCTGGATTCAAACGATTCTCCTGCCTCAGCCGCCAGAGTAGCTGGGATTACAGGCGTGTGCCACCCATACCCAGCTAATTTTTGTATTTTTAGTAGAGATGGGGCTTCACCATGTTGGCCAGGCTGGACTCCTGACCTTAGGTGATCCACCTGCCTCGGCCTTCCAAGTGCTAGGATTACAGACATGAGCCACTGAGCCTGGCCTGATAATCATCTTAATAGAAGTAGCCTCCATGGTTTATAATCCTACTCCCTAGTTATTAAATTCTTACTCTAAATAGCTGATATCTAATGGCAGTATTATAATGGTTTGCTTTCCTCTTACTGCTCATTATTCTCATCATCATTGCATGGATTATAATATGTATTCAAGGTTTACAGACTGTGCTGTCCTTATCCACAGTCATCCAACTAATTAATTCTTTTCCATCTCAACATTACCTATATAAGCAACATATTTCACTGATCATAGTGGGTAATTCACCCTGTGATTCAATTGAGGCTGCTCAGGGAATATTTAATTTTTGAAAAGAGATCCTCCATCCAGTATACTTGCAATATTTGAAGCACTTATATCTATCTCATATTCTCCAGTGCTTTTTGACTTTGGAAAATTTCCTGGACTTCACAGCACATTAAGAAGAATGAATATGACATAAGGGAAAATTACAAGTTTCAATGTTTTGCAAGGTGTAATGGCATATTTTATGGCAATACTGAGATTATTGTACTCCCTAAAGGGAAGTAATAATATAGTTACATATCTTTTGATAGATTGAAATAAATTGCATTAGATAGCCAATACAATTTTTGTGACTTTTTCTTTGTTTCTTTCTCTTTTTTTGGAAGAAGGATATTTTAACTTAGTTCAGATATTTGCTTCAGATCTCCTTCCTGTTTCTGAAAATCAAGTTTAACTATTTTTTTTCTAAATGGCATAGACATTGTAACACCAGAATATCTGGTCAGTGTAATAAATTGTCTGATCTCTTAGCCATGTCTTTGTACATTCGGACTTGACTGATTTTGTAATTATCCATTTGGTGACCTAGAGTCTAAACTGCAAGGACTGAAGGCCCACATTTACAAACCAGTGTTCTTCCCAGTATGCCAGGGATTGGAAAGCTATTGCTTATGGGCCAAATCCAGCCTGCTGCCAGTTTTTGTATGACTTGCAAGCTAAGAATAGGTTTTGTATTTTTGAATAGTTGAAAAAAATATGAGTCATACTTCACGACACATGAAAATTATATGAAGAGCTAAACTATATTGTGTGACTCTGGATGGTCTTATCATCATCCCTCAGTATATTAATTGAGGGAGACCACATAGTTCCATGGAAAGAGGATGATCTTTGCGACTTAAAAAGCCTGGAACTCTTGATCTAAGCCTTGGCACATTCCTGCTATGCTACCTTGAGTAACGTATTTAACTTTTCACTATTCTCATATATAAATCTAGATAAGAATAACAAATATACAAAGTTTTGAGAATTAAATAAAATCATATGCAATGTATGTGTGACAGCGCAGTGTCCTGCTCTTTTTAGTATAATAGACTAAACTATGAGAGAAAATCAATTTTGGCCAGACAAGGCTGTTGGTCTTGTGAAGTTTCTTGTGAAGGATTAAATGAACTTAAACCTATTCCTATGAGGGTGTGCAAAAACCTCACCTACGTGAGTCTTCTGCAGCTTTCCTGGTCTAAATAATAAATCATATTGTTGCTATTTTTGTTAAATTGTGTCCCCTAAGGAAGATAAGTTGAAGTTCAACTCCCAGTACACCAGAATATGACCTTTATTTGGAAATAAGGTCACTGCAGGTGTAAATAGTTAAGATGATGTTATCCTGGAGTAGGAAGGTCTCTAATCCAATATGACTGGTGTTCTCATAAGAAGATGGCCATGTGAAGACATGCAGGAAGAATGCCTTTTGGCAGTGAAGGCAGGGATTGGAGTTATGCAATTGCAACCCAAAGAATACCAAAAATTACTAGTAAACCACAAGAAGCTAGCAAGAGGGAAGGAAAGATTTCCAAGAAGTTTCAAAAGAAACATGGTTTCAGACTTCTAGCCTCCAAAAGTGTAGTACAACAAATTTTTATTGTTTTTAAGACACCCAGTTTGTGGTACTTTGTTACAGTGGCCCTAGGCAACTACTACAGTCACTATACAACCTGTTGCCTTCTAATAAATATGCATCTTTAATAGGGGGAACTCAGTAGACTCAGAGAAGCTTGACTAACAGGAAATAACAGAGAGACAGTGTAGCAAACACTTACTGGTAACTACAGTGATTGAAACCAAGTCTCATACAAAGCGTTTTCAAATACTTGTGTAGTTTTTGGTACATAAGCTGGGGTAATGTGTGGGGACTGAGAACTGCCATATGGGTCTCCTTAAACTTGGAGTTCCTTCTCTATATCTTCTTACCAGCATTTTCCAGAGCTTTACTCTAGAGCTCTAAATTTCAGCAACTCTAGACTTCAGGCCCTGACCAACAAGGGTTTTTTATGTAACAAACAAAAAGGTGTCAGTTATTCCTCCCTCTGTCAAAAATTGCATTAGAGAGAGACCTAATCCAACTATGACAAAGAAAGTTTCCTAAATAACTGGATTAATACCTCATTCAATTTGCTTTAATTTGTAGTCTTTCAAATGTGTAAGTTCTACACCCAATTTGGTAAACCAATATAAATTTGTTTTTTCACAGAATGATCTTAGAAAGCAATCCTAAGCCTTCATCATGTAGCCTAGCCTATTGTACTTACCTGTGGTTGAGAATATAAAACACAAGTCATTAAATGTTTTAGCAAACCATAAATGTTTTACCAAAAGTAGTACAGATATTGGTGAAATATTCAATCAGATCTCCTAAATGTTTTATTTTATAACACAGGTTATTTATAGAAATGCATTTAATTTATTATTTTCATTTTTATTTATAAAAACATTTTCAGCTTTATTTTATAAACAATAAAGTTCTTTATTCTAGAAAAAAGAAGGCTAATTTCCTTTCTAAAATATAATTCCAAGTAGTCTTGAAATACATTTTTGGTGGCAGATTTGGGACTGTAAGCTCCATTTTCCTATTCTCAGACACTGTTGACAATACGTTCTCTTTATCTAATTGTTAATCAATAATTAACAATTGTTAAGACCAATATAGATTCATAGTCTATACTTTATATAAAAGTTTTTCCTTAATCACCTTAAAAATAATTTAAAAATATATTTTCTGTAGGTATACAATATTAGTTTCAAATGGCTTCAAAGTATTTTTATACTTGAAATTTGTGATTTTTTTCTTCTGAATTACACATGTATCAGATAAATCACACAACAAATAACTAAAAGAAGTGGTTCTACTTTGAATAAATATGGCAGCTTGATTGCATATATATACATACACACTCATACACATTGATGTGTTTTGAAAATAAACTTTTCTTCTGAAATTAGAAATGTAGAATTCAAAATTTATTCATTTATCAAACTATAAAGCATTTCAAAAAGAAAAAAGAAAAAAGAATTCCTTCAACATTCATTTAAATGTTTACAATTTGTCATGCAGGCTTTCCTGATAGAAGATTTTACTTCTTAGCAAATAATTATATGATGTGTAGCAAATAATTACATGATTGCAGGAGAAAATTAAATTTACTTTTGTTAGTTTATATTTTTCAGAACCATAGTTTTGGAAATTTATTCCAAATGGGATTTAAGCATGTAATATTTGAAAGCAGATCACTCAAATAGAGTAGACAAGGCTTAAATTGAATTATAACCTACTAATATACAATACTTAAATTATCTTCTAGAATTAATGAGATAGTTTGAAGACAGATTTTTAAATCAGGTGTCAAGCATCCTATAAATTTGTTGGTTTACTTATATGAATTCTTATTTCCTTAAAATGTGCCCCAAACACAGAGTTATATGATATAATAGTTATATTTAAAAACTGCAAATATCATTTGTGAGAAAGATCATTTGGTTCCATTTATTAACATTTGATTAAAATAGCACTTGCTTTAAAATTCTGTATTTGGTAGATATTTTCATACTACCTCCTTCAAATAGAGATTTCTTTCTTCTTTATTGTATTCCAAAGAACTACAAAAAAAGACCAGCTCAGTACTAAAAACAAAAGAATAATGAAGACTCTGTACCATGGGTTGATGGGTTAATGTAGAAAGGAAACCATGGTAAATGACGAGTTAATGGGTGCAGCAAACCAACATGGCACATGGATACATATGTAACAAACCTGCACATTGTGCACATGTACCCGAAAACCTAAAGTATAATAATAAAATAAAATAAAATAAAATAAAATAAAATAAAATAAAATACATTCCCTCTGAAAACTGGCACAAGACAGGGATGCCCTCTCTCACCACTCCTATTCAACATAGTGCTGGAAGTTCTGGCCAGAGCAATCAGGCAGGAGAAGGAAATAAAGGGTATTCAATTAGGAAAAGAGGAAGTCAAATTGTCCCTGTTTGCAGATGACATGATTGTATATCTAGAAAACCCCATCGTCTCAGCCCAAAATCTCCTTAAGCTGATTAGCAACTTCAGCAAAGTCTCAGGATACAAAATCAATGTACAAAAATCACAAGCATTCTTGTACACCAATCACAGACAAACAGAGAGCCAAATCATGAGTGAACTCCCATTCACAATTGCTTCAAAGAGAATCAAATACCTAGGAATCCAACTTAAAAGGGATGTGAAGGACCTCTTCAAGGAGAACTACAAACCACTGCTCAATGAAATAAAAGAGGATACAAACAAATGGAAGAACATTCCATGCTCATGGGTTGGAAGAATCAATATCATGAAAATGGCCATACTGCCCAAGGTAATTTATAGAGTCAATGCCATCCCCATCAAGCTACCAATGACTTTCTTCACAGAATTGGAAAAAACTACTTTCAACTTCATATGGAACCAAAAAAGAGCCTGCATCGCCAAGTCAATCCTAAGCCAAAAGAACAAAGCTGGAGGCATCACGCTACCTGACTTCAAACTATACTACAAGGTGACAGTAACCAAAACAGCATGGTACTGGTACCACAACAGAGACACAGATCAATGGAACAGAACAGAGCCCTCAGAAATAATGCCGCATATCTACAACTATCTGATCTTTGACAAACCTGACAAAAACAAGAAATGGGGAAAGGATTCCCTATTTAATAAATGGTGCTGGGAAAACTGGCTAGCCATATGTAGAAAGCTGAAACTGGATCCCTTCCTTACAACTTATACACAAATTAATTCAAGATGGATTAAAGACTTAAATGTTAGACCTAAAACCATTAAAATCCTACAAGAAAACCTAGGCAATACCATTCAGGACATAGGCGTGGGCAAGGACTTCATGTCTAAAACACCAAAAGCAATGGCAACAAAAGCCAAAATTGACAAATGGGATCTAATTAAACTAAAGAGCTTCTGCACAGCAAAAGAAACTACCATCAGAGTGAACAGGCAACCTACAGAATGGGAGAAAATTTTTGCAACCTACTCATCTGACAAAGGGCTAATATCCAGAATCTACAATGAACTCAAACAAATTTACAAGAAAAAAAACAAACAACCCCATCAAAAAGTGGGCAAAGGACATGAACAGACACTTCTCAAAAGAAGACATTTATGCAGCCAAAAAACACATGAAGAAATGCTCATCATCACTGGCCATCAGAGAAATGCAAATCAAAACCACAATGAGATACCATCTCACACCAGTTAGAATGGCCATCATTAAAAAATCAGAAAACAACAGGTGCTGGAGAGGATGTGGAGAAATAGGAACACTTTTACACTGTTGGTGGGACTGTAAACTAGTTCAACCATTGTGGAAGTCAGTGTGGTGATTCCTCAGGGATCTAGAACTAGAAATACCATTTGACCCAGCCATCCCATTACTGGGTATATACCCAAAGGACTATAAATCATGCTGCTATAAAGACACATGCACACGTATGTTTATTGCGGCACTATTCACAATAGCAAAGAGTTAGAACCAACCCAAATGTCCAACAACGATAGACTGGATTAAGAAAATGTGGCACATATACACCATGGAATACTATGCAGCCATAAAAAATGATGAGCTCATGTCCTTTGTAGGGACATGGATGAAACCGGAAAACATCATTCTCAGTAAACTATAGCAAGGACAAAAAACCAAACACAGCATGTTCTCACTCATAGGTGGGAATTGAACAATGAGAACTCATGGACACAGGAAGGGGAACATCACACTCCGGGACTGTTGTGGGGTTGGGGGAGGCGGGAGGGACAGCATTAGGAGATATACCTAATGCTAAATGACGAGTTAATGGGTGCAGGAAATCAACATGGCACATGGATACATATGTAACAAACCTGCACATTGTGCACATGTACCCTAAAACATAAAGTATAATAAAAAAAAATATAAAAAAATAAAATAAAATAAAGAAAGGAGACCATGGATATCTAAGTGTTAAACTTGTAGACAATACTCAACAGTCAAAGGGAATATGAGTTACTTCCTGTAATAAATGGTTTAGGTTGAAGGGTGATGACAGGGTTAAAGGCATCTCTTGTTCCCAGTATTTTAACATGTGAGAGTATTCATTTGTTTATTCCATTCTGGGGAAAGATGGTTGTTATGGAGCAATTTGTATTCTTGGTTTTGTTGCTTTGATTTTCTTTTAAACTGATATTCTATTTTCTGATTATCTTTCTTAATTTTCAAGCTTTATATTCAAAGATTTCCCCAATATAGTTACCATTAATTTATAGGATCTTTCAATACTTATTTTTTCTAAACCTCAGAAAGCTTTTCTAAAAATAAGAAAGCATATATATATATATACACATATTTCTCTGACTTTTTAATTAGCTAGTATTAACCTTTAGTCATATTTATATTAAAAACAGCAATATTCTTTTTATGATTGTTAAATTTTTGTTGGGAAAATTTGTAGATAATAGAAAAACACAAAGAAGAAACGAAGATCATTCTAAATAGCACCACACAGAAGTAGGCACTGTTAAAAGTTTTGGTGCTCTTTCCATAACATTTTGACTGTGACATTTTTCATTAGTATCATATTTATGGCTTGCATATTTGCCTTAATATTTTCTGACATCATTAAATGTCATTCAGTAATTTATACTGGCAGCTTAGTTTTTCTTCATATAGCAGTATGATAATTTATACAATTCATGATTTCTTTTTTTCTACTTTTTCTGTGGTACAAATAGCACTCTAATCGATATCCTTGTAGGTACATATATACATATTCACCTAGAATAAATTTCTATAAATAGAGTCAGTACCTTGAAGGGTATGATCGTTTTTAAGGTTCTTAATAAATGCTATTAAATTGTTCTTCATGTTTATTCATTTTATTACATGATAGCTGTGCTTTATTTTAATGCGTGTTTGGTATTTCATTGTATAAATATGTTATGCATTCTTTATCCATGCAACTTGTTTCTGTTTGGAATTACAAAACTATCATGAGTTGTGCTAGTCTCTGCATTTCTGTTGGGTGTAATCCTAGGTATGGAATTGCTGGGTCATGCTGTGTGAGTATCTTCAACATGCGTGTATAATGCCAACTGGTTTTTCCATAATGGTTATGCCATTTTTCATTTCTACTATGTGAAAGTGTTCTCATTGTGCCACATATTCGCCAATACTTAGTCTTGTCAGTCTCTTTCTGTAGCCCTTCTTATGGGGTTATAATGATACACTTGTTTAAATTTACATTTACTAACAGGCTGACTGCATTTTTTATATATTTATTGGCTATTTGAATATCTTTAGGGAAACTTCTGCTCATGTTCCTTACCAATTTTTCTCATGTGTTTATATTTTACTAACTTACTTATAGGAGTTCTTTTTTTATGGTGAATATGGGCCTTTTGTTTTGTGTTCATGTTATATTTTCCTGCACTTTGTGCTTCATCTTTACACTCTCTTCATAGTGTTTTGTTGTTTTTGTTGTTGTTGGACAGAGTTCTTAGTGTAATGTGGTCCAAGAAAACGATCTTTTTCTTTATGGTTGCTATTGTTTGTATCTTCTCTAGGAAGACTTTTCTACCCTTAGATCATGAGGATATCCTTTCATTTTATCCATCAGACCCACACTATTCAATATGGTATACACCAGCCAGTGAATATTTAAAATAAAATTAAAATTGAAGAAACAGAAAAATTCAGTTTCTTATTTTCACTAGCTAAGTTTCAAGTGCTCAGTAATTACATATGGCTAGTGGTTACCATATTGGACAGTGCGGACACAGAAAATTTCCATCATCACTGAAATTTCCATTGGACAGCACTGTCTTAGAAACTTTCTTGTTTTAACTTTCATATTTAGATCTACAACCAATCTCAAATTGATTTTTATTTTTGGTATGCTGCAGATGTCAAGTTGTGTTTTTAAAATTCCATATGGATATTCAATTATCTTAACACCATTAATTGAAAAGATGGTCATTTTTCTACTGCTCTGTTACACCAGATTTGATTTAAAAGTTAGGTGTACGAATATGCATAGACCTATTTCTACTATTATTTTTTATATTTGTGCTAATATGTCACTGTCTTAATTTCTTTCCTTTTTTTTTTTTTTTGAGATGGAGTCTTGCACTGTCACCCAGATTGAAGTGCAGTGGCGCGATCTTGGTTCACTGCAACCTCCATCTCCCAGGTTCAAGCGATTCTCCTGCCTCAACCTCCCAAGTAGCTGAGATTACAGGCACCCATCACTACGCCCAGTGAATTTCTTGTATTTTTAGTAGAGATGGGATTTCACTATGTTGGCCAGTCTGGTCTCGAACTCCTGACCTTGTGATCCACCCTCCTCGGCCTCCCAAAGTGCTGGGATTACAGGCGCGAGCCACCGCTCCCGGCCCGACACTGCCTTAATTTCTAAATTACTGTGGCTTCATTGGTAGGTGGTAGTATCATTCTTCCCACTTTGTTCTTCTTCAAAAATATCTTGGCTCACTTTTGGCCATTTGTATTTTCATGCAAATTCTAGAATCAGCTTGTCAAGCTCTACAAAAATAGTCTGTTTGAAACTCAATTGGAATTCCACTGAATTTATAGCTCAGTTTGGGAGAACTGATATTTATAGTATTGAGTCTTCTAATCCATGAACTTATGTCCACTAACTTAGATCTTCTTTAATTTCTCTCCATACCATTTCTTTTTCCTGAGAGAGGATTTGCACATTGATCGAGAGAATTATTCCTAGGTATTGGATACTTTTATTTATTTGTGCTTTTGATGTCTTTACAAGTGATATTTAAAATTTGATTTTCTGTCTGTTTGAGGCGGGTGTATAAAAATTTATTTGATTTGAATATTTGCTTTGTTTCCAAAAACTTACAAAACTATCTTAAGTCTAAAAATGTCTTTGCACATTAACTTGGATTTTCTACATATACAGTTTGGTAATCTGAAAATTATGATAGTTTTAATTATTTTCAGTCATTTTTACTTTACATTTTAAAATTTCTGCCCTTATTCACTACCACCTCATTAGCACCCAGAAGTCAGTCATGCTACTAGGTATTGTTCCCATTTCTAATCCTAAAGGAATAATTTTAAAATCACACAACTCAAGTGTAATATTTACTGTAGGTTTCTTGTTTAGCTTTTTGCTATGGAAATTCTCTAACATATATCAAAGTAAGCAGACTATCATAATGAACACATACGTTTCCATCACCCAACTACAAAAATTAGCATTGTCCTGCCATTCTCATTTTATCTATGCCTGCATCCATTCCCTAAACCTTCATGTAATTATTGTTACTTGTTTACAATTCTTGCTTTTTTAGATAAAATTTATGTACATTGAAATGCTCAAATATTAGCCATACAGTATTGACAAGGAGATACACTGCGGCTTTCTCCAGAAAATTCCCCCATTGTTCCTTCCCAATCTGCTCCTTGCCCTTTCACCTGCCAGTGGCAGCCAAAGTTCTGATTGTATTCAAGTTAGATGTTTTTTCCTATTCTTGAATTCATATAAACGGAATTACACAGTAGGTACTGTTTCGAGCAATATAATGTTGAAATTTCAAAAAATAAACATTAGTAGTTTGCTGCTTTTTATATTTATGTAATATTCCATTGTATGAATTTAACACAATTTATTGATCTATTTTGTTCATGGAGTCTCAGTTTGTTTCCAGTTTGAGGTTTTTAACAACAAAAGTGCTATAAACATGGTTTTCCAAGTATTTTTGTGGAAATACATTTTTATTTCTCTTTAACAATTACCTAAGACCCAAAATTGCTGATGTGCATTGAACTTTATATGAGATTATAAAGACTTTTTTTGGATAATTAAATTGATTGTAACATTTTTACACCTCTACAAGCAATGTAAGAGAGTTCTGATTTTAGTCATTCTGGTGTGTATGCAGTGATAACTTGTTTTAATTTGCATTTTCCTAAAGATTAACACTTTTAACTAATTTAACTTTAATTTAACTAATGATGAACACTTTTCTTGCGTTTATTAGCCATTCATATCTCTTCTTTTAAAAATATTTATTAAAGTCTTTTGCTCCATTATTTCCTTGGGTTATCTTTCATATTTTATGCAGTCTGAATGTGACTCCACTGGCAGATATATATTTTGAGAATTTTTTTTCTTGTCTATGGTTTCAATACTCAATTCGTCAATGCTGCCTTTTGATTTGCAGAGGTTTAAATTTTCATGGTCTAATTTATCATTTTTAAATTATATGTTTAATACTTTTGATGTCCTGTCTAATAAATATTTGCATACAGGGAAGGCCATGAAAATATTCCATTTTGGTGTATTTTGGACGTTTTATGCTTAGATCTACAAACAAATTTGATTTTTTGAGCATAGTTTGAGATAGGGTCTAGATTATTTTTCTCCCATATATCCAGTTTGCCAGCACTGATATTGAAAAGATTCTCCTTTCTCCATTTAATGCTTTTGTATCTTTATTGCAAATCACTTGACCTGTCAAGTGTGAGTCTATGTCTGGACTATCTATTAAATTAAATTCATCTATTTTCTTTCCTTAAGCCAGCACCACAATATAATAAGCTTTAACGTCAGGTTGTGTAACTCCTTCAGAATGATTTTTCTCTTTTAAGGTGGTTTTTGCTATATTAAATACTGCACATTTTCACAAAATGTTTGATTCAGCTTGTAATTTTATATAAAAGTAGCTTATAAGCATTGTGACTGGGATTGTATTCAAACCATAGGTTTTTGAAAGAATTGATATCTTGACAGTGTTGGGTCTTCCAATGACCACATAGCATCTGTCTCCACTTATTTAAGTTTTTAAAAAAATGTCTTTCAGTAATGTTTTCTTAAATTTAGTATAGAGGCTTTGCAAATTTGAGTTAAATTTATTTTTAAGTATGTAATGTTTTTAACATATGTTTTATGTACTTTATATTTGTATTTAAAAGGAAACTATTTTATTTTATTTTCCAGAAGTTAGCTCCTAGTATAGAAAAATACCATTGATTTATATTGTCATTGTACTCTCAGACCTTCCTACACTCACTTATTAGTTTATTATAGTAGATATTTTATTGATTTCTTAAAATTTCCAAATACATCATTATGTCATTTCCAAATTCTTGCTTTACAAACTATGCTTTTCATTTCTTTTTCTTGTCTTATTTTGATTGCTAGAGCCTCCAATACATTGTTAAACATAGTGAGAGCAAGCATACCTTCCTTATTCCTGCTCTTAGAAAAAAGCATTCAGCATGTAATCATTCAGCATCATGTTTGTGTAGGTTTTTCATAGATGCCTTATATGTCAGACTGATGATTTTTATTGTTAATGAGTGTTGAATTTTGAAAAATGCTTTTTTCTGCCTCTATTGAGATAATTATACAGGATTTTCCCATAAATTGAACATTATATGGCATCACTTTATCCATATATATTTGATTTGATTTGTGATATAGTTTTGATGTTTGTCCCTCCAAATCTCACTTTGAAGTGTGATCCCCAATGTTGCAGGGGGGGTCTACTGGGAGGTGTTTGGGTCATGGGGGCAGATCTTTCATTAAGGGCTTGGTGCCCTCCCAAAGATAAGGAGTTCACACCAGATCTAGTTGTTTAAAAGAGTCTGGGACCTCCCACTGCTCTCTTTCTCCCTGTCTCGCCGTGTGACACACTGGTTCCCTTTTACCTTCCACCATGACTGCAAACTTCCTGAGGCCCTCACCAGGAGCAGAAGCCAGTGCCATGCTTCCTGTGCAGTATGCAGAACTGTGAGCCACAATAAACCTCTTTGAAATTACCTAGCCCCATGTATTCTTTTATAGCAATGAAAATGGACTAACACAATTTGATAAAGTTTGGTTAAAGATTTTTCTTTCTATTGTAATGAGAGACAGTGGTCCATAATTTTCTCTTCATGTAATATCTTTCTTAGTTTTCTCATCAAAGTTATATACTATACTAGTAAAATTAGAATTATTCTTTTCTATTCTATTTTCTGAATGTGTTAGTGTTTCTGTAAAATTGGTATTACAGTAGTCCTCCTTTATCTATGGAGGATACCAAGTCACCGTGTGGCTGCCTGAAACCATTGATAGGGATAAACTTGGCTACCATTTCTGTTTCTGTCTTCCATTCACAAACTGAATAGCTTTTCTATCTTAAGAACTTATCAGGCACTGTGGCTGTAGCTTTTGCAGTTTGGGGTGCAACAGCAAACACTAGCACAAATTTCTTTTTCCCGCTTCACAAATTCACAGATATATTTTTTCTTACTGTAGTTCTTAGCAACTTCAGCATACAATGTTTTTCCATCCTTAAGTCGAGAACGTTCACCTTTGACTTAAAGGAAGGACTTCACAGATTCTCTTTGGCACATTCGAATTGTCAACATCCCTACTCTTGTGTTTTGGGGCCATTATTAAGTAAAATAAGGGTGACTTGAACACAAGCACTGTGATATCTCAACAGTTGATCTGATAACTGAGATGGCTACCAAGTGACTAACAAGTGCGTAGTGTATACAGCATGGATACACTGGACAAAGGGATAATCAAGTCCCTGGCCTGACGAAGCAGGATGGTGCAGAGATTTATTTTTGCTCTACTCAGACTGGCATACCATTTAAAGCCTACAAACTGTTTATTTCCAGAATTTCCCATTTAATAGCTTTGGACCGTGGCTGACTATGAGTATTTGAAATCACAGAAAGCTAAACTGCAGATAAGGGAGGGCTACTATATTTATTCCTTAATTAGTTGATGGAATTTGCAAGTCAAGCTAGCTAGGTCTTGGGTTTTGTTTTGAAGAGGTCTTTTGATAACAAATTCCATGTTATTGATAGACATAGGGGAACTGCTGCCTTGTTACTGCCAGATGGGATTAGAAGCCCAGGGTCCTCATGAAGCCTCCACTAATATCTCCTTGGGTGAAAGGGATAGGAGTGCCTCATTTGTGCTTCTCACATGGGGGTGAGGGATGCCCCCACTACTTCTGGGTGATGATGAAAGTCCTGATTTTCTACTAGGTCACTGTGAATACCACCCATATGAAGAGCGGAAAGAATTCCTCCTTACTGCTGGGTGCAGGTGGAAGTTCAGATTCCTGATAGGGTGTCCACTGGCCCTAGAGGTGGGATTTTATATCACCTGGTGAAATGGAAGTCTAGGTCCCTACTCACCCTCTTTGACACTACCCCAGTAGAAAGGTTGGGTCCCCACTTCTCCTTGCTAACACAGATGGGGGCAAAGCTACAGCCTTATCTGTGGGATTTTGCCTGAGTAGAATGGCTATTGTCTATAATTTTTTTTGCCATTCGATGGTCTCCCTTTCCTGATCCTTTAATTAGAGAGAGAAGGCTTTAGTGGGGGCTGATTTTTGTCTGCGTCTGTTGGTATTTCCAAGTTGCCAGCTCCTTCAGCTTCAAGCGTGGTACATATAGGACAAAAAGAAAAACCAAGGGACTCACAATTATGTTAGTCAAAAAACTTGTTTGGGAAGACATTAAATTATGGATTATTTTGAGGAAAATAACTTCTTTAAGTGCTGAATTTCTCCATTCAAGAAAATGATATACCAGGTTAAACTGTATAAAATTGTCAACATTTTACTATCTTGATGATCTATAAAAACTTCAATTTCATTTATTTAATTTCCAAGGTTAATTTTTTTTAATACAGTACACTAGTAAGGAAATTTGATGTTTAATCCTTATCAGAGCAATTTTTTCTCTCCTTGTAGATGGCATGGTTAATTTACTGAAATAATGTTGTCTTAATATTTCTCAACATTTAATGTTCATATGAACAGCTTATAGGTTCCCAAACCGGCGCACAATTACATGCATAATACTGGAATATTGGACCAACCTTATATTGTGCTGCAATTAAGAAAAGAATATGAGAGAAACATCTGCCCAGCACTCTTAGATTGTTTCTCTAGGAAACCAAGTAGTATTAATATTCTTAACACACAGTTAAATGATGGGAAAAGTGGAGTACACAGTTTCTAGTGCAAACAAGGTGACTTGACTTAGAAACTGTTCCAGCTACTGTGCTTTAGGAACTGGCTTGACTATGTCACAGCACAGATGAGATGATGCCAACTTGATAATTTCAGTTCAAACTTCTCAAACAGCTGTTGCATTTTAGCTGATGCCAACTCATATGAAAGTGCCAATGTTTGGATTCTTTCAGATTTAGTAAATTCACCGGACTGTCCCTCCAATTACTGCGATACCTCATCTGGAACACTTCTGGATAGAGTCCAAAAGGGAAAACATTCTGCTAAATTAGCTTTTCTACTAAGTTTTAATATTAATTGGCCACTCATTCCTCATGTGTTTTTTTGTTTTTTGGTTTTTGTTTGTTTGTTTGTTTGTTTTTGAGACAGAGTCTTGCACTGTCACCCAGGCTGGAGGCTCATTGCAACCTTCGCCTCCCGGGTTCAAGCGATTCTCCTTCCTTAGCCTCCTGAGTAGCTGGGATTACAGGCGCCTGCCACCACACCCAGCTAATTTTTGTATTTTTGGTAGAGACGGGGTTTCACCATGTTCGCCAGGCAGGTCTCAAACTCCTGACCTCGTGATTCGCCCGCCTCGGCCTCCCAAAGTGCTGGGATTACAGGCGTGAGACACCGCACCCGGCAGCTTTCTAAAAATCATACTTGAGTTTTAAACCTATTCATTTCTCCAGCTAGAAATGAAAAGTAAATCTTGACAAAGGAAGAATGGCCACTCTACTGTCTATCAGACTCACCCAAATAGTCATTTGTCACCTATAAAGGGAACATGTTCTTCAAGGTCTTGTTTTGTTTCCTGATAAACGTGTAAGATCTGCCTCTGTATTTTCATCGCTCTCTGGGAGTGTTTGTGATCTGTATTTATATATTTTGATTTTTAAAAAAGTTTGTACTTATTCTACATTTCTCAATCATGCAAGCAGGATCTTTTGGTGAGTTTGATGAAACTCTATTGAGAATGACTGAAAAATTACTCATGTTCTTTTGGACCCTTTATTTCCCAACAGATACACCAATTTAATTGGAAAGGCTTTATTCAGTTTATTTCAATTGAAATATATGAGAAATCCCAAAATGGGATTTTATTTGTATTATACAATTATATCATAACACGCATACCCCATCACGATTAATTAAATTGGATTCACTGGATAGAATATTGTTATATTCTGTCATCTGTGTCTACAGAGGAGTAAAAAAGAGTACGCCGATGACATGGTTTTATAATCAAATGTAGAAGTGTTTCAACAAAAACTGCTCTGCTAGCTAATTATTGTCAGAAAGGATAATTTTTAAATCCAAATGATCATTTTTGGCAGCTATTGTCTAACATTTAATTGGTATATATTTATGGAATCTAGAGAGTAGCTAAAATAATTTAGACATTTAGAGATATATTTTGAAATCTGTTTTTTTTGGACTTCTTCACTACTTGAAATTTTGCAACCAAATTTTTAATGACTGTGATTAGTGTTTAAAACACTTTTGACATTTCAAGGCTAAAATGTTCATGTAATACTGTATAAGCCCAAACATTGGGGTTTTGATCACCACTTAGATAAGACAAGTCGTGTGTATGGGCAGGGCCAAATCTTATTTTCATAAGATTTCAATCCAGACTTCAAATGTTTGCCATAGCAAATGCATATGATCTGAGTTGTTAGCTTAGATGATCTACAGTTAAGTTTCATAGAAAAAATACCTTAAAGAAAAGCAGTTCATTGTTTTAGGCATTTAACATTTTATCCTTGAATCAAATTATGCCGTCAGTAAGCCAAAATGCTGAGTTACACGCTTTAGATGATTTAGAGAATTTTGAAACTGAATTTTTGTTTGATGTTGTTTTAACTTCCATTGAGGTATATCGTAGGTGTAATCCAAGGATCACCACTTCCTACTGGACTATGATTACAAAGGATGTTATAAGTTAACATAAATCTCAAATTTTGCTGGCTGGCTTTGTAGCCTTGACCAGCACAGCAACAGGCTCTCTAGCTCCCTGCGAGCATCACATCCCCACACTATGCATTACTACCTGGAATATCTGAGTCCTGAGGAGGTGTTTACTCATGTTTCCATACAGTAGTAGCTGTGCTGCTGCAACAGGAGCTATCAGTCATCAGAAATGACCTTCAAGATGTATCAGTTTCTCCGTTTGCTCCATCAAGCACAGTATGTCTTTGCTTGTAGCCTGTGCCATCAGGTCCTCTATCCTATCCCTTCTCCTATTCCACATACAGGATCTCTGAGCCCTTAGGATACTAAAGCTGATGGGTAGTCTATAATAGAACTAGAGAAAATGAGCCCTCTTTTTATGTCTTATGTTATGTTGGAGGAATTTCAAAGTAGTATTGCTTAAACCGCAGTGAATTACACAAATAGGTATTTCAGTTTTATTTATTAGTTTCTATGTTTGTAGGACCTAAACATATGTTGATGTGAACAAGAACATGATTACTAATGTTTTTCTGCTTCTGCCAGCTTGACAATGACTAATGTTGGCTGGCCTCTGTTTCAGAGTTATGTGTGGTTTCTGTAGAAGATTCTTATACAACTAATGGAAACACTACTCTTGCTTCTACTCTGGACACTACACTCATGACTAGTAAGCTTTCCTACAGCATGATGTGCAATGCAGAGAAGGGGAGGAGTGGATGCCTCTCTTCTTAAGTATTTGATGTGATTTGAAACGTGGAAGTTTTAACACTTGTTCACATAGTCAAATGAAGTCATTTATGAACATAGTTCATTTTTATGGTGTTACCCTCTCCCCATCAAGCCCCCATCACCAAGTCAAGAATGAGACTGTGGCTGTAATAGCCTTTCCATTTTCTCTGTTGGCCTAACTGGCTGGTATTCTAGCACCAAAGCAAATCTCTTACTAACCCACAAAAACAAAGGCATCCAAGCAGAACATCACATGCAAATCAATGTCTGCAAGGTCACAGGCCGACAGGCTCCAGAAACAGCAATTCATTTTGGGCTCAGTTAAAAGTTTAGTACCTAGCAGGAACACATAAATTGCACAAGCAATAAATAAAGAAACCAGAATCTGCTGCCTGCAGCTTTGCTTTCCCAGCTTCTCTTCACATCAACTAGGCTTGTATTTCTAACTTTCTATTTGGTATAGTCCCATGCTTTTTTTGTGGAATCAACTGCTTTAATTTCTCCTTTCTGTTGTAACATGTCTCAAAGGCTAACTCCTCGAATAATGTTGAAGGCCCTTTCTCCTAACTGCCCACAGCTCACATTGCTATGCCTTTATGGCGTTGGAGGTTTGGTGACCAAACTTGTAATGGCAGACACAATGGCAGACACATTGTAGGGGCCTGATAAATGTTTACTGATGATTCTGAATTTAGTACCAATAATGAGTTACTTTATTTCATTACAGAATCACACTGTTCTGTAGCTGTTTCTCATCCAGACTGTCACTCTAAATCACTGAACTACATTCCTCAAGGCTTTGTCTGAGCTACAACCTGAGTATAAATTAGACATCTTTGGAAAATGTTTTAATTTTTTTCATGATAATAGTTTTTGGGGGGTGAAGAGGAGGAAGAGGTGTTGTGTCGCTGGTGTTGTGTGACAATGAATATAGCCTTGTCAGTATGAATCCAAATTAAGGCTCAAATGTCATACTCAATGGGTAGAAAAGGCTGAGCCAGCATTGGCTTTCCTAGATCTAGCTAAGTACAAAAATCAGCCTACATGGAAGAAATGTGCAAATGTGAAATAAATATGTTCTGGCTACAATCAAATACATAGGAAGTAAACCTGTTTATATCTTCAAATATGAATGACATTTCTATGTAACTCCTTCTTATAAGAGTTACTGATTATCTCAGAATTATCAAAATTTACTTTTCAAGGAACATTTCTTGTATTTGTAACACCAATTATAGAACTAAGTAAGCATCAGTAGCACTTATGAGTATCTATATCACTGGCAGATCTGAAAAAAATATCTACATTCATTCCATGGCATTAACAAATTATGCCACTTACACGACAGTAGAAACAGACCATTTGCCCTATTTAGGCTTAGACATCGCACACCCTTAGGAAATCTGCCCCACCAAATTCTAAAACTGACCTTAATCACTTAAAAATATTCTGCAATGTTAGGTGTGCCACTTCTGTACTGAATTGAAAATTCTTTACTGGCAAAGACATTGTCTTCTACTCTTCCACTCTGTTCACGGTTGCATTGACAACATTCATTTAGCAGCTTCCAAATAAACACTGTTGACTGTACTCCCCCTGAAATACAACACTTCCCTAGGTTAGATATATTTTTATTGATTTATTGAACCCCATAAATCAGGAATTCTTAACCTGAGGTTCATGGATAACATTCAAGGGTGTGCTTTTATATGGGGAAAGACTGAAATTTTTATTTTCATAAACCTCTACCAAAATTTAGCATTTCCTTCAATTAAGAAGGTAGACAACAGCACATACTAGTATTAATGGTAGCTATGACTACAACCAATAGAAAGAAGAAGGGATTTTCCATCATACTACTGTCATTTCTGATCTTTAAGTATCCTTTATACTCATAACTATTTGAAATGACGTGGGTGATGGCACCAGCCCCACTAGATTATATGTGATCATAGTTGTTCGTTTACAGATGTTAGTGTAACCTGGCTGCCAACTTGTGGGCAGCTGTGCCTGGTGATCCCTTAGGCACCTAACCACACAGTTGCACAGGTTAACATCAGTGATTCAGACATATGCATTACTTTCCAGTATCCTCTGTCTACAACTGTTTATTGATCAATATGTGGAATAAGGTTAGTCAAAGCCCACTCTACAGTGCAGTGTTCTTACCTAAGTTAAGTAAAAGCGGCCTATACAAATGATGTCTTTTAAAAAGTTAAATTTAACTTTTAACTTGTCTTATATGTTTATTCATTATAAAGAAGTATATATTATGACATTTCTTAAACTTTTTGTTAAGTCTTTTGGTATGACACAAAGCTTCCAATGAATATTTGTCCCAAGGACTAGAAAATAATGGATTTGGAAGCAAGTCCAATCTCTCATGCCAGTGATTACTCAGGATCATTGATTAATAAACCTTTTTATTTTTCTTTGTTATCTTCTTCTAATTAATTAGTTTGTCCATAGTGGAATAAAACTTTGTAATCCTGTGTCAGTATGGTGCCAAAGAATTTCATGAAGTCTTCATTGTATGGCTACTTGTAAACATTTTCAACTTTGAGAAGGGAAAATTGCCCTTCACAACTATTAGGCTTTCAAAAAGTAGGTAGAGCAGCAAATGGTGAAAATAGAAAAGTACAGTTAAACCAAGTATTTGGCTTATAGACAAGAGCAACCATTTTCTCAAAGAATTGAGATCAGCAAAACTGATTTTCAGGTATAGAGATTTTATTTATTTATTTAACTTTTAAGTTCAGGGGTACATGTGCAGGTTTGTTACATAGGTAAACCTATGTCATAGGGGTTTGTTGTACAGATTATTTCATCACCCAGATATTAAGCCTAGTAGCTATTTTTCCTGATCCTCTCCCTCCTCCCACCCTTCACCATCTGAACACACACTGACGTATAGAGTTTTTATGATCCCTTTAATTAAGTACACATTTTAAGATTGCCATTATTAAGGCATTTATTTCTAAAGTCTCTCTGCCACAATAATATCTAGATATTTTCCATAAAAATTATCTATTCAACCTAAGGCTTTAAATTGAACTGAATTCAATGCTCTGGGAAACAAAGTCAGACACAGTAAAAAGTCAATTGCGGAGCGACCAACTGAAACAGCAACTTTGTTTGAGACCATTGATTACTATTAGGCTAGATAGAAAATAATCTGCTAAAAGTGGAAGATTTGGTGGCACCATATGGACATGATAGTTCTGTATAGTTGTTACCTTGACAACAGACTTTGCCATAAATAAACAGAAAGATTGTTTACCTGAAGCATTAAGATTCATCCCAGTAGAACACTGCAATTATGCAGTTTTTCTGTGACAGAATTGCTTTTATGAACTCAGAAATCTATTCTGCACCGTGTTCTATAATAATGTTTTCCCATAAATTTTTTAGAAAGTAAGACCTCAGCTATACATTTAAAGTAAATCATGATGACAGCATCTAGTTTACTAAGAAGTTTCTACAAGTCTTTGAAGATTACAGCAAGTAAATAGAACTTATAACAAAATTTTTAGTTCTGACTTGGTTTCTCTTTTACCAACTGACTAGAAATGGCAATTGGACAGAAATGGCAATAGGTTGATAGATTTTGGAAAATCATTCACAATGATAAGATATTATAATTTTACTATTATTTTTGTTTAGTTTTATTTGACATAATACTATAGTTGAAATGACATCAATTTGGCTCACTTGTCTTACTTTCACAGTGAAGAGAATGGATATTTGGAAATCGTACTTGCATGTGGCATGGGCCTAAAATTTACATTTTATGCTAGTGTTTCTATTTGTTTGCTTTCCTTCCAAAGACCCTGTCAATGAGAAAACCATGGAGGTGGTATGTAGTTTAAAGACGGAACTCACAGAATTGCCTAATATGTTATATGTGGGATGTCAGAGAAATTGTATGATCCAGAATGACTTCACCTTTTGGGTTTGAAAAAATTGGGTGTCCAATAACAAAGATTGAGGAAGGAGGAGATTTAGAGGCAGAATAAACAATTTAAAACTAATTTTAGATTGCTTATTATCTAGATATCTCAAATTTAGATACCTGTTAGACATCTAGATGGAGATATTGAGAAGTCCTTTGATTATAATAGTGATGAGAGGGATTAAGACTAAAAACCCTTATTGGAATTCTGTATCACAAAGATAATTTAATGCCAAACCAATGGATAGGATACTTTAGGGAGTGAGTGGCTACACAGAAGAGAAGAGTCCCCAGGCCTAAGACAGGGACTACTCTACTCTAAAATGTAAGAACTTTAAATGTGAGGAATTTCTAGCAAAAGACACTGGGAAGGAGTGACCACTGAGTCAGAAAAATATCCAGAGAATGTGGTGTAAAAAAAATGTTTAAAGAAGAAAGTTGAAATCAAGAGCTTCAAATACTGCACAAAGGTCAAGTAAGATGGAAACTAATAATTGCCCATTGAATCTGTCCAAAAGATCACCAGTGACCTTGATAAGGATTATTTTGGTAGAATAATGAAAAATAAAGCCTAATTGGAATGGTTCAATACAGATTAGAAGGTAAGCAATTGGAAATAGTCAATATGCACTACTCTGTCTGTAAGTGCTACTATGAAGGGGAACAGTTTGATCTAACGAGCTTTGGAGTTTTGCCAAGAAGACTAGGAAAAAGATGTTCATGGGTTGCAGTTGTTATATTTGTTTTAGAATGGAAAATTTATGCTGCCTTATTCTATTCAGGCTGTTACAGGAAAATACTGAAAATACCCTAAACTAGGTAGATTAGAAATAACAGAAATTTATTTCTCATAGTTTGGGAGGCTTGGAAGTCCACAGTCAAGATGCTGGCAGATTGGGTATCTGTGGCCTGTTTTTGTTTCATAGATGATGGCTTCTCACTGTGTCCTCACATGGTGGAAGGGCACAAACAAGCTCCCTCAAGTCTCTTTATAAGGGCACTAAGCTCATTCATTAGGAATTAACCCTCATGACATAATCACCTCCCAAAGGCCCCATTAATGCAGGACAAGTGAGTCCCCAAATTGGGGCTTAGCCTGGGAGAGTTTTCAGCTTTGTCCAGGAGAGAATTTAAGAGGGAGCTGGTGGCGTTAGACAGCAATCTTTTATTGAACAGTACTGCTCCTTGTGGAGCAGGGCTAACTCACAGGGAGAGCACCTGGAGTCAGCAGTGTATGGGAGCTTGGCAACTATATTTATACACATGTGAACCCACTTTCAATTATATGCAAATTAAGGGATGAGTCAATGCAAATTGAGAGTTGGGTTATTTAGGACTTTCTAGGAAAGGTGCAATAAATTCCAGCTTGCTGCCATGGGAATGGGTGGCAACTTCCAGGTGGTTGCCACAGCTTTTGTAAACTGTCATAGCACGGTGAGAGTGTCTTATGCTAATGAGGAATGAAGGGAGCTAGAGATTGCTTTCGTCACCATGTGCTTGCAGGTCTCTTTGCTTTATTTTATCTGGATCAGATTGTTTTTGTCAGCAGGGTTGTGACCAGAAATCAAGTCCTGCTAGTCTCTTACCATCTCTTAATTAATATCATCACATTGGGAGTAGGCTTTAATATATGAATTTATGGAGGACACAAACATTCAAACCATAACATATAGTATGTTTTCATTGTGACGGAAATAATCCAGTAGAGTGAGCAAAACTGACGACCCAATTAATGGGGGAATGAGTGAAGAAAAAATATCTGAGGTAAATGATGAGGGGTAGAATTCAGTGCACGAATAGTGTGACTTTGGCTGAGGGATGGGAAGAGATAGTATATTTCTTTTAGTACAAGAAAAGGCAAGATATACCAGTATAAACAAGATTACCTGCAGCAAGATGTAAATGTTCTTTTAAGATTATTTCAATAATCTTGTTGAATTAATAAGCTAGGTTGTTATTTGAGAGTGAGAATACTAGTGGGATACAATATTTAAAAAGAATGGATAAGATATAAAACAATATTCTTAGGAAATGAGGAGTACAAACTAATTCTGAGAATGTCATGGAAGTATTGGGTAGCACTGGGGGCTCACATCAGTTTTGTGAGTTAGAATCTGAAACAGGACCAGTCAGCTTGGCTATATTTTCTCCAGCTGTATCTTTTACTCTGTTGTGCATCTGTAGTAAGCATTGAGTTTGATTTAACTAGCTTTGGAGTTTTGCCCAGAAGAAGGGAGAAAGAAGAAAAAGAATTATATGTGCATGCAAAAGAGTGATTATAATAGTTAATCATGGACCTGATTCTGTGTAAGGAAAGAAATGAGGACATAACATGGATGAAGTAAAAAGCTAATAAGGTCAATACATTGAAGTTCTGAGTTGTATTAGAAAGTAATTGGAATTGGTGTGCTAGAAAAAGTAAGATGGAAAGATGGAATTGGTCATCAAAAACAAGAATATTTGAAATTAAAATTGTTTATGGGTGGTCCTCATTGCATACTACAAGACCTGGAATACATTAGAATATATGGCTGAGGTAAGTGAAGGGGAAAGAATCACTGGAAGTGAGCAGGCCAAGAAAATACCAAGTCAGATATTGAATTTATAGTATACATGGAATTGAAATTAGTAAGTTGAGAATGAGAATAATGGTTAAAAAAATTCTTGAATCAGGTGCTATTATCATCAGTTAATGAGAGGAAGTGGCTATCAGGAGTGGAGATGACTGGAGGCGTGATAACATGAAAATCTATTAGACATTTTACGGAAGACAAAGGAAAAGAATCTGGAAGGAGCAATGAGTCAAGGTGAACCTACCACATCTTTAGGAATCTGTGGAATGCCATCACCAGCTTAGCGAAAGCTAGCTTCCAATTATAGAAAAATAAGGGATCATTTGTAGAATATGCAGAGCCACATGGAAAAAAGAGTCTGGGAGAGGAGAGATACTGAAGTAAATGGAAATGGAGGACATGATGGAGTTATTCTCTTGAGAAATTTATACTTTAGTTTACTTCTTGAAACAGTTCTCAGGTAGTCTGTAGTGTAAGTCAGTGAGTACAGCTGGCAGTAACCAAAATTGATCATATCAGGAACATGGCGTACTCTGTGCCCTCCTCCAGTTTTGCAAAGAGGGAATGTTGAGACTGGTGAAATAGCCTTGCTAGGAGCATACAGATTTAAAGATTATATAATGTAGTATTTATTTCTCAAAACACACCCGATCCCACAGGGCTTTGCAATGACATTTAAGTACATTAGCAGAACATGGTGAGATCTGTTTTTGAATTTTACAAGATAATTCTGAGCTGTTAGATCAAAGGTTCTTCTTTTATGGAAAATGGCAGACTTCGGCAAAAAGGATGTCTGAGAAATTCTCTTGGTAAAATTCATGTTTTCTCATTACTGTACTCTGAGGTACAACTAAATATTTAGTAGCGGTGGTAGGAAGAATATAGGTGATCCTGGAGAGCAGTGGAGAAAATGAGAATTCATTATTTTAGGAAAAAATGATTTGTATTTATACCAATCTGTTTCTGCAGCAGTATCAACACTAAAATAAAAGTAAATTCATTATTTTAAAAACTGATATGTGAATTTAAAAAGATATTACTAGGAATAATATCTGACAGCTGTCTTCACAGTCTAGCTCTTTGAACTGAATGACAAACAAATCTAAAAACATGCCCAATATTCTGTAACAATCTGCAGAAAGATTGTCTAACCTTGGATAGATCATCACAGATGAAGTGCAGACTATCAATCATCTGGATTTGTTGTTCCTAAAAAAAATAAGCCTATTATTCAAGAGGCAGGATTTCCATTTCCATTACTATCTTTCTGCCTGCAGGTCTGTGTTACTCAGAACACAATATATGCATTAGAGAGAAATGCCCAGTTTAGAGAAATAGCATCATCTTCTCTAACTTGCTAGGAACAGGATGGCAAAATTATCAGTATACTAAAGACAGAGTTTAAAAGGAAGTTTTACAAGTTTTATTTTTATTATCCACATTAAAAGTTCTGTAATTTATTTCCTAAATCATTTTCCTAAATGTAATTATGTATTCATTTATTTATTCGTTTATAAATATTCATTAGCACCTATTCTGTGCCACACATTGTACTTGGCACTAGAAATATAAGTGAACATAATATTAATAGCTGCAATTAATTTAAAGAGATAGTTACAATGAACAGACATAATCAATCAATAAATAATCTATAATTGTAATTAATATAGAGACAAGTACCAGTCCTCTCAGAAACTGTAAGGGCATAAGGATGTTTGTTTACTTATCAATATTTTTTAAAAAATAAATTTTATTGTGTGTATGTCAGGTATACAACAAGTTATTGGATACATATAGATAGCAAAAAATTACTATAGTGAAACATGTTCATCACCTCACATACTCACTTTTTGTGTGTTTTATGGCAAGAGCAGCAAAAATCCCTCCATTTAGTTTGAATCCTGTATATACCATTTTTTACCTATAGTTCTTATATTGTACATTAGATACCTAGACTTGTTCATACTACATAACTGTTACTTTGTAGCTTCTGAAATACATGCCCCGTATATCCATCCATTGTTGAAACTGGAGTATTGGTTTTCTACTATTGTTACATTGCTATCTCTTTTTCTCTTTATGTCAATTAATATTTGCTTTATGTATTTATGTGTTCCAGAGTTGGATGTGTATAATTTTACAATGGTTATGTCCTTTGGATGAACTGATTCCTGTATCATTAAATAATTACCATTTTTGTCTTTTGTGACAGTTTTTGACTTGAAGTCTATTTTATCAGACGTAAGTATATTCACCCCTTCTCTCTTTTGGTTACCATGTGCATGGACTATCTTCTTCCATCCTTTCACTTTCAGCCTCTGTGTGTCTTTAATGGTTAAGTGGGTCTTCTGTAGGCAGCATATAGTTGGATCTAAATTTTTATTCATTCAACCACTCTGTGTCTTTTGACTGGATAATTTAATCAATTTAAATTTAAGGTTGCTATTGATATTGCATATTGACTTACTAGTTATTTGTTTGGCTTACTAGACATTTGTTATTTGCTGTCTGGTTGTTTTGTAGCTCCTTTGTTCCTTTCTTCTTCTCTTGTTGCCTACATTTAGTGATTTAATAATTTTCTCTAATGCTAAGCATTGGTTCATTTTTTTTTAAATCGGTTTTGTATCTTCTGCAGTTTTTTTGTTTTGTGGTTATCATGAGACATATATGAAGCATTTTATAGTTATATTTTACTATTTTAAGCAGATTAGAATTTTTCTGTCATGTACAAACACTCTAGACTTTTATTCCCCCATAGTCACAACTTATGTTTTTGATACAATTTATGTATTTTTATAAGGTGTATTCCTTAATAACTTACTGTAGCTTTAGTTATTTTTGATCATTTTGACTTTTAACCCTCAAGCTAGATATATGTATGATTTACACACCTTCATTATAGTATTATAGTATTCTGGATTTGAGTATACATTTACTGCTACCAGTGAGTTTTATACCTTCATATGCATTCATGGTAGTAATTATCATCCTTTTGTTTATGCTATAAGAACTCTTTTGGCATTTCTTATAAGGAAGGCCTAGTGGTAATGAATTTCCTCAGCTTTTGCTTGCCTCTGAAAGACTATTTTTTTTTCATTTCTAAATAATGGCTTTGCTGGTGATAGTATTCTTGGCAGAGTTTTTTTTGTATGGTTTGGGGTTTTTCTTTTTTTTTATTATTTTTTTTTTTATTATACTTTAGGTTTTAGGGTACATGTGCACAATGTGCGGGTTTGTTACATATGTATCCATGTGCCATGTTGTTTTGCTGCACCCATTAACTCATCATTTAGCATTAGGTATATCTCCTAATGCTGTCCCTCCCCCCTCCCCTCACCCCACAACAGTCCCCGGAGTGTGATGTTCCCCTTCCTGTGTCCATGAGTTCTCATTGTTCAATTCCCACCTATGAGTGAGAACATGCGGTGTTTGGTTTTTTGTCCTTGCGATAGTTTACTGAGAATGATGTTTTCCAGTTTCATTCATGTCCCTACAAAGGACATGAACTCATCATTTTTTATGGCTGCATAGTATTCCATGGTGTATATGTGCCACATTTTCTTAATCCAGTCTATCGTTGTTGGACACTTGGCAGACATTTTTTAAAAAGCACTTTGAATATAGTATGTCAATCCTCAATCAATGTCAATAAGTGACGTGACAGTTTTCTCTTGCTCTTTTTTTTCCTCCAGTCTCTAAGCCTTGCCATTTTACTGCTTAAAAAATTATCTATTTGTCTTTGACTGTTGACAATTTGATTATAATATACCTCAGGGAGGACCTCTTTGGGATGAACCTGTTCGGAACTTTGAGCCTCATAAATCTTGATGTCTACACTTCTACCAAGTCTTGGAAAGTTTTCAGCAATTATTTTATTAAGAGATTTATTAAAGAATACAAAATCACAGATAGATAGGAGAAATAAATTCTAGTATTCTAAACCACTACAGGATAACTATAGTTAACAATAATATTATGTTTTGAATATAATATATTGAAACTGTATAGTTTCAAATAGCTAGAAAGAGGAAATTGAATGTTCCTAACACAAAGAAATGATAAACGTTTGACATGATGGATATGCTAATTACCCTGATCTGATCACTGTACATTGTATTCCTTGAAGCATCAATAAGTTCATATGGAACCAAAAAAGAGCCCTCATCGCCAAGTCAATCCTAAGCCAAAGGAACAAAGCTGGAGGCATCACGCTACCTGACTTTAAACTATACTACAAGGCTACAGTAACCAAAACAGCATGGTACTGGTACCACAACAGAGACATAGATCAATGGAACAGAACAGAGCCCTCAGAAATGATGCCACATAGCTACAACTATCTGATCTTTGACAAACCTGACAAAAACAAGAAATGGGGAAAGGATTCCCTATTTAATAAATGGTGCTGGGAAAACTGGCTAGCCATATGTAGAAAGCTGCAACTGGATCCCTTCCTTACACCTTATACAAAAATTAATTCAAGATGGATTAAAGACTTATATGTTAGACCTAAAACCATTAAAATCCTACAAGAAAACCTAGGCAATACCATTCAGGACATAGGTGTGGGCAAGGACTTCATGTCTAAAACACCAAAAGCAATGGCAACAAAAGCCAAAATCGACAAATGGGATCTCATTAAACTAAAGAGCTTCTGCACAGCAAAAGAAACTATCATCAGAGTGAACAGGCAACCTACACAATGGGAGAAAATTTTTGCAACCTACTCATCTGACAAAGGGCTAATATCCAGAATCTACAATGAACTCAAACAAATTTACAAGAAAAAAACAAACAACCCCATCAAAAAGTGGGCAGAGGACATGAACAGACACTTCTCAAAAGAAGACATTTATGCAGCCAAAAAACACATGAAGAAATGCTCCTCATCACTGGCCATCAGAGAAATGCAAATCAAAACCACAGTGAGATACCATCTCACACCAGTTAGAATGGCCATCATTAAAAAATCAGGAAACAACAGGTGCTGGAGAGGATGTGGAGAAATAGGAACACTTTTACACTGTTGGTGGGACTGTAAACTAGTTCAACCATTGTGGAAGTCAGTGTGGCGATTCCTCAGGGATCTAGAACTAGAAATACCATTTGACCCAGCCATCCCATTACTGGGTATATACCCAAAGGACTATAAATCATGCTGCTATAAAGACACATGCACACGTATGTTTATTGCGGCACTATTCACAATAGCAAAGAGTTGGAACCAACCCAAATGTCCAACAACGATAGACTGGATTAAGAAAATGTGGCACATATACACCATGGAATACTATGCAGCCATAAAAAATGATGAGTTCGTGTCCTTTGTAGGGACATGGATGAAACTGGAAAACATCATTCTCAGTCAACTATCGCAAGGACAAAAAACCAAACACCGCATGTTCTCACTCATAGGTGGGAATTGAACAATGAGAACTCATGGACACAGGAAGGGGAACATCACGCTCCGGGGACTGTTGTGGGGTGGGGGGAGGGGGGAGGGACAGCATTAGGAGATACACCTAATGCTAAATGACGAGTTAATGGGTGCAGGAAATCAACATGGCACATGGATACATATGTAACAAACCTGCACATTGTGCACATGTACCCTAAAACCCTGAAGTATAATAAAAAAAAAAAAAAAGATGTACTTCATGAATATGTGCAATTATTATTTGTCAATTAAAAAAATAAAAATATAAAAGTAAGCTTTTTGTCCCTTTCTCTTTCTGCCTTCTTGACCTCTCATAATATAAATATTTGTTTGTTTAAGGGTGTCCCATACATTCCTTAGGCTGTCTTCCCTCTTTTTTTCCTTCTTTTTTTCTTCCCTGACTCATTTCATAACACCTATCCTCAAGTTCACAGATTCTTTATTCAGGTCAAACTAGTCTACTGGTGAAGTTCTCAATTGTATATTTTTATTTCATTGATTGAATTATTCAGCTCCAAGATTTCTGTTTTGTTCTCTTTTAATAATATCTTTGTTGAGTTTTTCATTTAGATCCTATATTGTTTTCCTGGTTTCATTGAATTGCATATTTGCATTCTTTTATATCTCACTGGCTATCCTTAAGGTTATTATTTTGAATTCCTTTTTAGGCAACTTGTAAATTTTTATTTCTTTGGGATCATTTACTGGATAATCATTATATTTCTTAGGTAGTGTCATGTTTTCTTGTTTTTCTTCATTTTTTTTGTGCCTCTGTATTGATGTCTATGCATTTGGTAGGGCAATCACCTCTTCTAAACTTTACACAGTAGCTATCTCAGGAGAAGAATTCCACTTGCAGATGGGTTTGAGGTTGCTGATTGGGCAGGATGTAGTGGCTCTGGTTCTGTGTGGGTATGGTGGTGAAGCCTTCATGCAACTTACTCATTTGTGACCAGTGTTAGCAATGGCTGTGGATGCTTGGTGTTCTAGGCTGGAGGAGTTTGTGGCAGCGATTGTGTAGGTTATAAGGACAAGAACTTAAGGATTCCTCCTGTTCTTGTCTTTCTTAGAGTGGAAAGTTTTAGCTCATGATATTTCTCCTGGTGTTGAGGCTTACATGGATCACAGGCAGCCACAGTGGAGGATCCAGGGCACAGGTGCTCAGAACAGCTGCAAAGCCATGTTCCTGGGCTCAGGATCTTGCAAAACTACTGTAATACCTGGGACTTGAGGTATGAGTTCACTCTCCAAGGCATGAATTGATGCAGTTCTCCCACTTATTTGGGGTCTGTTGCTCTGATGCACATTCCAGTAGCTCAGGCCCTAGGGGTTGGGATGCAGCTGTGGTTCTGACTGTGGAGAAAAGAGCACAGCACTGGCATGGCTTCAGGGAAGAAGGGGTCTTCTGGAGGCTCAGGCCATGGAAATAAGACACGTCTGCAATTTAGGACCTGACAGCAATAGGGCACAGTGACAGCTCATGCTCCAGGTGATGAGGTGCCACACAATAGTGACTCTGGACCCTGAATGGTAGAACATGCCAGTAGTCCAGGCTTTGTGAGATCAGATGCAGCAGGAGCAAGGGCCCAGGAATGGTAAGATTCTTCGGGGCCCCGGGGGTCAGGGAGAAGTGTAGCACAAACTTCACTTCCTAGAGAGGCAGGGTGGATCAGCATCTCAGAATGAAGAAGGCTAGTTCAGTTCCAGATAGGCAGAGTTCCGTGAATGTTTGGCCTGGAGGATGGGGTGCTATAGCTCAGCCAAGGCTATGATTTCCTGGGACATGAGACACTGCATCTTCTCAGCTCCAGAAGTGGGGCTACATGATTCAGTGCAGTCTCTGGCTCCCTGGGAGTGGAGTGCTGTGTCAGCTGTGGTGCTAGGAGGTGCAACTACTCCAATGTGCCAGAGCCTCAGAGCCCTTTGGGGTTGGGGTTCTTCCTTACCTGTGGTGCAAGTGTCAGGGCAACTGCTGTGGTGTGCAGTAGGACTCAGGTCCTTGGGAGGCACAGCACTACTTCAGTTGTGTCGCTGGGAGAGGGACTGCTCTGGTAGTTTAAAGCTTTGGCTTCCCAGGGGGCAGGGTACCATTTCAGCTCGGCCCTAAGGAGCAAGTATGCCAGCAATTTGGATGAGGTGGGTGGAGCAGCTCTGTAGTAGTTTGGCCCTAGTGTGTAGGGCAGAGAAGCAGTTCTGCTCAGGGATGGTGTGCTACCAGCTGGAATTGGCACAATGGTGGCTGAGCCTCAGGGATGAAGGGATACAATGGCTACTCATCCCCAAAGCAGGACACAATGCAGTTCTAAGATGGTGCAGAGCAGTAGCAGCATGGGCCACAGTGGCGTGGGGCTCATCATTGGCTCCTTCTCTGTGGGTAGCTCAGTGTATAGATGCCAGGAGCTTCCTCAGCTGGGCTCACAGGTTGTGAGGACTGCAGGAGTCTCAGTAGTGAGGACTGCAGGTGTCTCTGGTGTGGATGGTAGTTGCTGGGTCCTCTTATTATCTTTTCTCCACAGCGAGAAGTCTCTCCTGGTTCTGAGATGATCTCAACTGGAGGATGGTGTGGCAAAGATGAGATATTTCCTCTTCTTCTCTACGCAGCCATCCTGGGTTTTTGAGCTCTACGGGATTTCTGCTGCTTCTTTGCTCTTCCCTGATGTTCTCCTTTAGTTATTTGGGTAAAAATGTAGTTGTTGATTCATTGTTTGGTGTTTATTTGTCGGAGGGAAGACTCTTAGGAACTTCTAGTTGACCATCTTGACACAGGTATCTGACAAATATATAAATAATCACAGAGCAATAATACAAAGAGAAACAATTCAGTTTACAAATTGACACACACACACACACACTCCAAAAGAAGATACGTGAATGACCAGTAGCTTATTAAAAGGTGTTCAACATCTTTAGCTATCAAAGGATTGCAGTGAAATAGCTAGTACTTCCAGCAATTTGGAGGGCTAAAATTATAAAGACTGATACCAAAGGTTGACAATGATCTGGAACGATAACGTTCACTTCTCAGTAAACAGTTACTAAATAAATATTTTAAGTAGTGAATTAAATTTAAATGTTTATGTATGTTTCATTCTAAAAAAAGTATGTTTTAGAAGTCTCCCTTTTAAATAAAATGAGATGCATACAAACACATGCATAGGTAGAATCCTTTAGATTTGATCCCAAATGAATATTGATCAATTTTCTGCATAGCACCAGATTAGTGTGGAAAAATGGAACATTTTATGGAAGATTTGAAAGGACTAATGAAGCAGTAGCCATATTATTTTTATATTCAGGATGTTGATGCACCAGGCATCAGAGCAGCACACACATGCAGCCATTTATCTGATGGTCTGACTTGTTGCTTTGGTGGAGCAACCAAGCCAGTAGCTCCTCCAGTTGATCTCATCCAATGGATCTGATCCTTTATATGATCTGACTCTTGAACCAGGTGTATGTTAATTTCTAATGAAAGACACCGGGTTTATGGCAGGTCATCACCAGCATCAAATGTGGAAGCTTAGATTCCAGTCTGCCCTCATTGGTTTTTGCTTATACTTGCAGGCTCTCTTTTGTTCTTGATCCCTTTCATACCACCTTCACTTCTTATTCATCTTCCCTTCCCAACTTCCTGCCCTTCTGACTTCAGGCCCCCAAATCAGATGAAGTATGAGCAACAGCATCACTGAAACTACTTTCAGTTTTCAAAGTTGTGTAGGGTCAAATTCCTATAGAAAATAATTTATTGTAGATTACTTCTATGGTCTGGCTTCTCTGATTGAATCGTGACTGATAAATTCACCACCCCTATGATCCAACAACTGCACTCCTACATATTTTCACAAGAAAAATGAAAATGTATGTCCATAAGTTGCCCTATAGAAAATTTTCTAGCATATTTATTCATAAGGACCAAAAACTAGAAACAATCCGTATGTTCATCAATAGGAAAATAGGCAAGTAAAATACTTATACATGCAGTCACATAGATTTATCTCAAAAAAAATTATGTTGAATGAAAAAAAAAAAAATACTTTATTATTCCATTTGTGTAAAATCCCAATATGGGCAAAAAGTAACTTACTGCAAGAGAAATAAAAGTGTATCTATCCCTAGGAGATCAGATTTCACTAGAAGAGGGCACAAGGGAACTTTCTGGGTTATAAAAATATTTTACATTTTGAGTGGAGAGCCAGTTTCACAGGGGTGCATTTGTCAAAACTCACTGAATATACACATTGATCTGGTCAGATTACTGAATGCAAATTTTACCTTAATAAAAATGTGATAATAAAAGTGATAGAATATTATATATTTTATAATTTAAGTAAATGTTATGAAAATATGAGTAAAGAAGGAATTAATGCTAATGGGGGAGATTAGGGAAAGTTGGTGGGAGGAGGAGCACGTGCTAGAGCTTTAAGAATAAATAGGTATTGTCCTGGCAAGTAAAGTTGAGGAGAAAATCAGAGGAGTTAGCATGATAAAAGGCAGAGTGGCATGCAGGTTCATGGAAGAGTGGAAACTTCATGGAACAGTAGGGATTTCAATATAATTAAAATGTACACAGGGGAAGATATTAGACTAAGACAAATGTAGCTAGAAAATTAAGTAGAGGCAGGTTATAAAGGGAAGATGATATAAATTAAAAAACTTTAATGTTACTCTATCAGCAGTGAATTATTATCAGTGGCTTTTAAAGACAGCAAAATATTGAAGGAAACTAATTTGTATTTTAGAAAGGTAAACTCATCAGTACCCAGTACAGTTGGGTTATTGTGGATAGACAAGAAACAGTTAAGACTAGTTAGGATATTTGTATAACAACCCAGCAAGAGATAATAATAATCTGGATGGAATAAATGATTGTAAAAAGAGGGGCAGATATTAAGATGTTTGAGATATACAACTATCATAGTTTAGTTACCAACTGGACTTGAAGATGAGGAGAAGAGTCATATGGCTTCAATGAACATGAATTGATCAACTAGATTCGGTAACTAACTAGATGCAGATGGAAAAGGAGGTAATTTTTTTAGGAATAGAAATTAACTTAGCATTAGATGTAATATCAAAGTGCCTATAAATGAATTCCAAGTGATGGTGTTCAATGGCAATTAAATTGGTATCTTGTTTGATATAAAGCAGAGCAGAGTTATAGTTATATTTGCATAATTTTTCCTGTTTCTCTGGAACAAGAGGAGAAAGTAAATAATGTAAACAACCTAGGATTGCAATTGACTCTAGCTTTGGCATAAAGTATGGAAGTTTAGGGTTTTAGGGAGAAGAATATTGAAATAGATGGACAATAGGTGCAGAATGTAATGACAGCCCAATGTATTCAGGCCAATAAATAAAAAAAGACTTGCATGAAGTGAAAAATCAAATGAATAGAAATGCCAATGCATACAGGAAGAAAACGCATAAAGGGGGATTATAATATTTATTCAATCTTGACACTACATTAGGATAACTCACAAAGATAAAATTGATGTCACAATGTATGGCTAATGAAGACTTTGCAATGCAAATGAAGGGGCAATAAACACACAGATTGGTAAAGACTACAGTAAAAGTAAACTTCAGTTATTATGTGAGCATATAGAGAGTCTGCCTAATCTAGACTTTTATGAGACCTTTTTCTAAGGAGAATTTAGCGAAGCCTGAATAAGTGCCTAGTGTAAAAGTTAGAATATAAAACCAGTTTCCTTATTCCCAACCTCTCAAAATAAAAGAAGTCTATAACGTGGTGGTTATCGGCTATTTCCAAATTTTCACAGTCCAGGATTTTATGTACTACTCAAACATTTTGGCCACAAGCCGCCTATTTATTAAGCTAATTAAAAATCTACTTTATCTTTAACACATAGCAAAATGTTCTTTGATTTATAATTCCTTTTTGTTAATGGATTAATAAGCAGACCATATGAGCATCCAATTTACTGAATTAGACTGTAAATATATTTCTCATGGTCATTAAAATGGAATTTCTCTGTATGTTTTCTATTAATGTAAAAGTTAACTTTCAAGCCTAAAACAGAAATCTTCTAGAATATAGCCTAATGCAATGAATGATTTTAATTTTCAGGTTACTTTTTTGAAGAGAAAAAAGTCCTGTGTCCATAATTTCACCTCACCCTCACTAGAGCTTAACTGAATACTAAAGGTTCTACTAATCAAATCATGAGTACACCAATCAACTGAGAGGCTCTGGACACAACTAACACTTAATGATGCTTGAGATTAAATTGAAGATCTAATAGGCAGGGGTGGAATGTGTATATTCACATGTCATCATTGGCCAGTTTTGGTTACATTTTTGCTTGAACAATCATTTAATTTTATAAATCTGTCAAATTTTAGTTTTAATAATGATTATGACTATTCGTTTGGCTTGTATAGACAGAGCTAGGATTTTATGTATATAGATCTATCCCATATGGCTTTCTTAATATTTTTGATGATAATATTTATGCATAAGACTATAACATTCAGCAGAGAATATTCTATGTTTATTTTACTCAGAAATGTGTCCCTGGTACTTGGTAGATTTTCTGGCACATGGAAAACCCTCAGGAAATATTTGTTGAATAAATGATTTATGTTTAAGAAGAAATGGAAACAGTATCACCGGCAATAATTATTGAAAAAATTTGAGGCTAGTCCACTAAGTTGCTTTCCAAATGTGCTGAACCATTAGTGCATAGAAAATGTAGGACAATCCATTAAGCATATACCAATTATGTAATAAGCTGAAGTTGAATGACCAGCCAGCTTAGACAGAACATTTAAAATACTGGCCCCAGGAAATGGGGGAACAGGTGGCACACTCTTCGCATTTGGTTTTTGGCAATTTTTCTAGGCTTGTTTCCCCTCATAGGTTTGGACCTACTTGTTAGTCAACTTTCCAGTCTGTAGCTCATTTCATTTCATACTGTAGTGATTTACCAAACCTTCTTTTACATTGGCAATCCAAATTCATATTGTTTCCATATTTTTTCCAGTAGTCCTTTAGTACAACACTCCAAACCTGTGTGCCACAGTAAAGGGCAATCTACTATATATTGGAGACATTTCTCTGAGATAGCCTATGGTTATCAAATTCTGATTATTAGGAAATTAGGAAGAGTTAGGTGGTACCAGGAAGTCCATGTATACGGCAAAGACAATAAACAAAACAATGAGTAATTCAGACAGGAAACCAAATTTCAGTCTACACTATAAGCAGTAAGAATAATAGAAGATGCCATAACAAGAACAGTCATGAGCACCATAGATTTGTCAAGACGTCAGATGCCAAACCATCTGCCCTATTCTGACATTTGAGTGAAATACATTATCTGTATCTCCATACTCAAAGGTTGGACTAAAGTTTTGATGGATTTTACTGAATTTATGATTTAAACAATAGGATATTTTGGACTACTTTAGACATGTCCTGAAAGAGAAAAGACTAGAAAATAAAATAGGGATTCTTAAAATTAAAAATACAATCATAACCCTGTAAGGATTCAGCAGTAACTAGACAACACCCTTAGCCAAATGGTGTGTGAAACAATCTACAACTAATGAGGTGAGAGATTCAAGTAGGTTTGATCAAAGCTTATACATAGACAATGTCAGTAAAGAAAAATGTCATGAACAAATGCTCTGAAAATGGCTCAAGGAAGGAATCTGAAGGAAGAAGAAAGAAATCAAACAAAATTAGCAATATTAGTAGTGTTTAAAAGCAGAGTAAAAAAAAGACATCAAAAAAAGGAAACTAAGAAAACTCAAATGACAATGGAAAGGATGCAGCATTTCTAAGCTTGAGGGTGTTTTCAGTTGGTCAGCAGCTGTCTCAGCTAGCTTTCCTGGCCAGATTTTCTTCTAGCATGAAAGTCTACTTTTACTCATTCCTAAAGTTCGAAGGTCCTGACCTTCAGAATCTGCGTCCTTCGGGTTCCCTCTCTTTTGAAATGAAACCTCAAATTCTGACCTACATTGATTTGAATCTTGCAAGTTATTTTTCTATAAACTGGCTCTCTGGTTGCAATTTTTTTTGCACAAATAGTACCTAGTCCTGGTAGCCATGTTTCCAGTACAGATCCTTCCTATTTGGTCCTATTTTGTTGTATCAATTAGCCTGGACAAATTATTAGACCCACTAAATTATCTGGCTCCCCTGTTTTGATGCTTGATATTCACAACATTTAGGTTTAATGAACTGATGCACTAGTTGTGTGTGTGTGTGGAGGGGAGCAGCATCCCAATACTTTGAAAGGAAGCAAAAAAAAAAATACTGAAATCTTGAAAATATCTAGCCCTTTCCCTTTCTGTTAAGCCTATTGTAGAACTGAAGTATAGCAAGTACACTCTTTGGAAGGCAGATAGTTTGTAATTCCCTATAAAATACTTCCTGTTGTCAAGTTGCTCCTTCTCTATGCATCCCATATCTGCTGTTAATAGAGTGGAATGCCATTTTCCCCCAAACCCCAGAGTCTGTGTTCAGAATTGCACAATGTTTTGTTATTGATCAATGCTACCAGCTATCTTGAATATAGAACACAGATAAAATTCAAGTGACTAAAAAGATGAACAAAGCTTGAAGCAATCCAAAAGAAATAGGGAACAACATACCACTTCTTACATTATCAGACATCTTCATACCTAAATTGAGATAGGAGAACTAAGAAGAGATGATCACACTGTTGGAAGGGGATCTGCCAGCATCAGGAATTTTAGAAGAGTGACCTTGAAGAAGGCCTGGTAAGAAAGAACATCAATTGTTTTTGTCTAAAATTCTGTCCTATGGATCTAGCCAGAATACATTTGTCTTTGCTCTCAGCAGTTGGAAACCTGAATTAAAAAAAAAAAAAGAAAAGATCATTTTGTAGACGGAAGACTAAAAGAAGTCTGATGAAGAGAAAATCCTTATAGCAACCAGAGGTGAGAGGGGATTGTATTACACATAGAAAGACAATGTAAAGTAGTATCTTTAAAGTTCTGAAAGAAAAAAAAATTGTCAACTTAGAATCACACAACCAATAACATTATCTTTCAAAAATGAAAGTGAAATGAAGATATTTTAAGACATATAAAAGCTCAGAGAATTCATCACCAAGGTAACTATAGTAGTCACCGCTTTATCTGTGGTTTTGCTTTCTGCAGTTTCATTTACTTGCTGTCAACAGCAGTCTAAAAGTATTAAATGAAAAATTCTGGAAATAAACAATTCATGAGTTTTAAATCACATGCTATTTTGAGTAGCATGATAAACTCTTTCCCTGTCCTGCTCTGTCTTCATCAGGATGTGAATCATCCCTTGGTCCAATGTAGCCACATTGTACATACTCCCTACCCAATAGTCATCAGCATCATCTACTCCTAACATCTAACCATCATCATTGTGGCTCTATGATCCAGGATCACCAGAAGATGACCTTTCTTCTGATATATCATCAGAAGGTCAATAGCAAACTAATCCTGTGTCACAATGCCTACATCATTCACCTCCCTTCATCTAATCACATAGCGATTTTATCATCTCATATCATCACAAGTAAAAGAAGAGTGAGTATAGTATAGTAAGATGCTTTTAAAAAGAGACAGAAAAAGAACACCTTTATGTAACTTTTATTACAATTGTTATAATTGTTCTATTTTATAACGTCATTGTTGTTGATCTTACTGTACCTAATTTATCATTTAAACTTTATCATAGGTAGCTAAGCATAGGAAAAAACATAACGTATATATAGGGTTGGTACTATCCATAATTTCAGGCATCCACTGTAGGGCTTGAATCAAAGTCCCTATGGATAAGTGGGGACTAATGCACACTACAAAAAATATTAAGGAAGTCCTTCAGGAAGGAAAATGACAGCAGATGGAAATTCGGATCTACACAAAGCACCAGGAATATTAATTACATCAATAAATATAAAAGAATGGTTTCATTATTAATAAAATTTCTGTAAGAGATAATTGTCTAACAAAAATAATAATCTTAGGATTTATAACATATATAACAGTAAAATAGAGAGCAACAATATCACAAAGTCCATGAAAGGAGAAGTTGAAGTAAATCGTAAAGTTCTTATCATATGTATGAAGTGGTATATCACTTGAGGGTAGGCTATGAAGGATGTTTATCATAGATCATTAAGCAATGACTAAGATAACAAAACAAAGAGGTATAATAAGGCAACAAATGTGATAAAATAATTATTATTTAAAAAACAAAAAAAGGAGCAAAGAAGAAATGGGGCCAATAAAAAATGACAAGATGATAGACTTAAACCTAGCAATATTAATAATCACATTAAATTTAAATGATTGAAATGCTCAAATTAAAAAGCAAAAGTTGCTAGATTCGGTTTAAAAAACAAGACCAACTAAATGGTGCCTAAAGGAAACATACTTAAAATATAAAGGGAAAAATAAGCGAAAAGTAAAAGGATAAGAAAAAAATACGTGTATTAGTCTGTTCTCACACTGCTATAAAGACATATCTAAGACTGGGTAATTTATAAAGGAAAGAGGTTTAACTGACTCACAGTTCAGTATAACTGGGGAGTCTTGGGGACACTTAAAATCAAGGAGGAAGGCGAAGGGAAAGCAAGGTATCTTCTTCACAAGGTGGCAGGAAGAAGTGCCTGGCAAAGGCGGGAGAGCCCTAAATAAAACCATCAGATCTCATGAGAACTCACTCACTATCATGAGAGCAGCATGGGGGAAACCGCCTCCATGATTCAGTTACCTCCACCTGGTCTCTTCCTTGACATGTGGGGGTTATGGGGATTACAATTCAAGATGAGATTTTGGGTGAGGACACAGCCAAACCATAAGAATAAATATATATTTTTATTATATTTCTATTTATATATGTATTTGTATATATGCCAAGCTAACAATAATCAAAGAAAGCTGGTGGAGTGGCTGTACACATATTATATATGAGAAAACATTTTAAATGGTCCATTTCCAAGGCATGGTAAGTCTAAGTACTGGCAGCCAGCCTGTGAATGTAACAAACAGCATGGCTTATGCACCTAGAATGTCACAATGAGTGAATAGAATGTAGAGGAGGAGTTAGCCCATAAAAGGGAAGAAAGTTTCGTTATTGGGAAATTGAAACTTAAACGGGGAAGGGGACCAGGATATAACCTTATAAGGGAGATAATGAAACTTAGGTGTTGTCCAGGAAGACTGTAATCCCATAGTACTCAACTAGTGAGGAACTGGGGGAGGAACCTGCATGCTAAGAGATAAATTATCTGTTATAACAGCCCCGGATGTGTCTGCCTACCAGACACCTGCTCTTGCAAGACTGCCATTAAAAGTCTTGCTTCTGCTGCGCTTCCTATCTCCGAGTCCATTCCTTGGATTTGGACAGGCGAATGTGTGTTTTTCATATATAGAGAGATATCTATATATCTCTCTATATACATTATATATATACATACATATACATATTTCTCACATATAAAAATATATATTTCAAAGTAGATTTTTTTTAGTTAAAAATAATTTAATGTAAATGGTGATTAGTCAAAACAACAAAGTGGCCAATATGTTCTCAATAACTTTTACACGACTCCTCATTCAGCAATTTCTCAATCTTTATGAAACTTTAATAATTTGTATCTGATTTGGGAATTTTTCAGATGGTTGTGCTGTTTTTCCTAAGTACTTTTAGCTAATTCTGTAAGTCTGAGCCATAAGAATACTAAAATTTTTTAAACAACCTAAATGCTAGAAGGGAAACAAGAATTTTGTGCTATGCCCAGGAACAATAAACTTATGCAGTCAATAAATTAACATGTAGTCACAAAAAAGTATCCATTGAAATGAAAAACAAAATAAGAAAGCAATCAAATTGTACATAATGTGTTTTCAAGTTAAAAAATTAAAATTAAAAAGATACTTAAATATATATGTGTGCACAGAAAGGGATTCAGGAAGGTAGACATCATTGTTCAACAGAGACCATGATTTTTTAATTTTAAATTGACAAATTATAATTGTATATATTTATGAGGTAAAAGGTGATGTTATGTCACATGTATACAATGCAGCATGATTAAGTCAAGGTAATTAACAACCCATCACCTCAAATACACATCTTTTTTTGGTGATGAGAACATTTGAAATTTACTCTCTTAGTAATTTTAAAATATATGATGTATTATTATTAACTATGGTTATCATGCTGTACAATAATCTCAAAAAACACTTTTCTCCTAATAGAAACTTCGATTTTTTAAACAACAGTTTTAAATGGTTTTAAAGGGTTTAACTAACCCTTTCCACATCCCCTTCATCCCCAACCTCTAATAATTACCATTCTACTCTCTGATTCTTACGAGTGTTCAATTGTTTTATACTCCACATATAAGTGAGTTTATGTGGCATTTGTCTCAAAGTAGATTTTAAAAGAAAGAATATTACCAGGGACAAAGGGTGTCATCAATAATGATAAAAGGGTTAATTAATTCATCAATAAAGCTGTAAATGTTTATATCCCTAATCACAGAGCTTTGAAATGAATGAAACAAGGGCTGGCAGAGCTGTAAGAAGATTATAGATACATTCAAACTATAGTTACAGTTAAATATCCTTCTTTGAATAATTGATAGAACAAGTAATTAAAAAATAAACTTTTACATCATAGACTTAAAAACAATTATCAACCAACTTGATCTAACTAACATTTATAGAACAATCACCCTACAACAGCAGAAGACACATCCTTTTAATGTACAAACAGAACATTTGCAAAGATAAACCATGTTTTGGCCCATAAAACATAGCTCAATAAATGTAATAAGATCCACTTATACAAAATATGTTTCTTACCACAATGAAAATATTATAAATTAATAACCAAAAGAATTCTGAAAAATACCAAACATTTGGAAATTAAATTATATACTTCTAATTATCCATGGGAAAATGAATTTTTTTAATTAGAAATTATCTTGAACTAAATAAAAATGACAATATGATATACTACATTCTGTGAATGACACAAAAGTAGTTAGGGGAAATTTATAGCACTGAACACCTATAATATAAAAAAATTCTCAAATCAACAATTTCCACTTTCACCTCAATAAAACTGGGGTAAAAACAGTAAATTAAATCCAAGCTAAACAGAAGAAGAGAAATAATAAAAATCAAAATATTAATCAGGATCAAATTCACACATAACAATATTAATCTTAAATGTAAATGGGCTAAATGTAAATGGGTAAACTGGCAAATTGGAAAAAGAGTCAAGACTCATCAGTGTGCTGTATTCAGGAGACCCATCTCACATGCAGAGACACACATAGGCTCAAAATAAAGGGATGTAGGAAGATCTACCAAGCAAATGGAAAACAAAAAAAGGCAGGGGTTGCAATCCTAGTCTCTGATAAAACAGACTTTAAACCAACAAAGATCAAAAGAGACAAAGAAGGCCATTACATAATGGTAAAGGGATCAATTCAACAAGAAGAGCTAACCATCCTAAATATATATGCACCCAATACACGAGCACCCAGATTCATAAAGCAAGTCCCTAGAGACCTACAAAGAGACTTAGACTCCCACACAATAATAATGAGAGACTTTAACATCCCACTGTCAACATTAGACAGATCAATGAGACAGAAAGTTTACAAGGATATCCAGGAATTGAACTCAGCTCTGCACCAAGCAGACCTAATAGACATCTACAGAACTCTTCAGCCTAAATCAACAGAATATACATTTTTCTCTGCACCACATCGCACTTATTCTAAAATTGACCACATAATTGGAAGTAAAGCACTCCTCAGCAAATGTAAAAGAACAGAAATTATAACAAACTCCCTCTCAGACCACAGTGCCATCAAACTAGAACTCAGGATTAAGAAACTCACTCAAAACCGCTCAAGTACATGGAAACTGAACAACCTGCTCCTGAATGACTACTGGGTACATAACAAAATGAAGGCAGAAATAAAGATGTTCTTTGAAACCAATGAGAACAAAGATGCAACATACCAGAATCTCTGGGACACATTTAAAGCAGTGTGTAGAGGGAAATTTATAGCACTAAATGCCCACAAGAGAAAGCAGGAAAGATCTAAAATTGACACCCTAACATTACAATTAAAAGAACTAGAGAAGCAAGAGCAAACGCATTCAAAAGCTAGCGGAAGGCAAGAAATAACTAAGATCAGAGCAGAACTGAAGGAGATAGAAACACAAAAAACCCTTCAAAAAATCAGTGACTCCAGGAGTTGCTTTTTTGAACGATCAACAAAATTGATGGACTGCTAGAGAGACTAATAAAGAAGAAAAGAGAAGAATCAAATAGACGCAATAAAAAATGATAAATGGGATATCACCACCGATCCCACAGAAATACAAACTACCATCAGAGAATACTATAAATACCTCTACGGAAATAAACTAGAAAATCTAGAAGAAATGGATAAATTCCTGGACACATACACCCTCCCAAGACTAAATCAGGAAGAAGTTGAATCCCTGAATAGACCAATAACAGGCTCTGAAATTGAGGCAGTAATTAATAGCCTAGCAATCACAAAAAAGTCCAGGACCATATGGATTCACAGCCGAATTCTACCAGAGATATAAGGAAGAGCCGGTACCATTCCTTCTGAAACTATTCCAATCAATAGAAAAAGAGGGAATCCTCCTTAACTAATTTTATGTGGCCAGCATCATCCTGATACCAAAGCCTGGCAGAGACACAACAAAAAAAGAAAATTTTAGACCAATATCCCTGATGAACATCGGTGCCAAAATCCTCAATCAAATACAGGGAAACCGAATCCAGCAGTACATTAAAAAGCTTATCCACCACAATCAAGTTGGCTTCATCCCTGGGATGCAAGACTGGTTCAACATATGCAAATCAATAAATGTAATCCATCACATAAACAGAACCAAAGACAAAAACCACATGATTATCTCAATAGATGCAGAAAAGCCCTTTGATAAAATTCAACACTCCTTCATGCTAAAAACACTCAATAAATTAGGTATTAATGGAGCATATCTCAAAATAATAAGAGCTATTTATGACAAACCCACAGCCAATATCATACTGAATGGGCAAAAACTGGAAGCATTCCCTTTGAAAACTGGCACAAGACAGGGATGCCCTCTCTCACCACTCCTATTCAATATAGTGTTGGAAGTTCTGGCCAGGGCAATCAGGCAGGGGAGAGAAATAAAGGGTATTCAGTTAGGAAAAGAGAGAGTCAAATTGTCCCTGTTTGCAGATGACATGATTGTATATTTAGAAAACCACATTGTCTCAGCCCAAAATCTCCTTAAGCTGATAAGCAACTTCAGCAAAATCAATGTGCAAATCAGTATACAAAATCGATGTGCAAAAATTACAAACATTCTTATACACCAATAACAGACAGAGAGCCAAATCATGAGTAAACTCCCATTTACAATTGCTTCAAAGAGATTAAAATACCTAGGAATCCAACTTACAAGGGACGTGAAGGACCTCTTCAAGGAGAACTACAAACCACTGCTCAACGAAATAAAAGAGGACACAAACAAATGGAAGAACATTCCATGCTCATTGATAGGAAGAATCAATATTGTGAAAATGGCCATACTGCCCAAGGTAATTTATACATTCAATGTCATCCCCATCAAGCTACCAATGACTTTCTTCACAGAATTGGAAAAAACTACTTTAAAGTTCATATGGAACCAAAAAAGAACCCGCATTGCCAAGACAATCCTAAGACAAAAGAACAAAGCTGGAGGCATCACACTACCTGACTTCAAACTATACTACAAGGCTACAGTAACCAAAACAGCATGGTACTGGTACCAAAACAGAGATATAGACCAATGGAACAGAAGAGAGACCTCAGAAATAATACCACACATCAACAACCATCTGATCTTTGACAAACCTGACAAAAACAAGAAATGGGGAAAGGATTCCCTATTTAATAAATGGTGCTGGGAAAACTGGCTAGCCATATGTAGAAAGCTGAAACTGGATCCCTTCCTTACACTGTATACAAAAATTAATTCAAGATGGATTAAAGACTTAAATGTTAGACCCAAAACCATAAAAACTCTAGAAGAAAACCCAGGCAATACCATTCAGGACATAGGCATGTGCAAGGACTTCATGACTAAAACACCAAAAGCAATGGCAACAAAAGCCAAAATTGACAAATGGGATCTAATTAAACTAAAGAGCTTCTGCACAGCAAAAGAAACTACCATCAGAGTGAACAAGCAACCTACAGAATGGGAGAAAATTTTTGCAATCTACTCATCTGACAAAGGGCTAATATCCAGAATCTACAAATAACTCAAAAAAACTTATAAGAAAAAAACAAACAATCCCATCAACAAGTGGGTGAAGGATATGAACAGACACTTCTCAAAAGAAGACATTTATGCAGCCAACGGACACATGAAAAAATGCTCATCATCACTGGCCATCAGAGAAATGCAAATCAAAACCACAATGAGATACCATCTCACACCAGTTAGAATGATGATCATTAAAAAGTCAGGAAACAACAGGTGCTGGAGAGGATGTGGAGAAATAGGAACACTTTTACACTGTTGATGGGACTGTAAACTAGCTCAACCATTGTGGAAGACGGTGGGGTGATTCCTCTAGGATCTAGAACTCGAAATACCATTTGACCCAGCCATCCCATTACTGGGTATATACCCAAATGATTATAAATGATGCTGCTATAAAGACACATGCACACATATGTTTATTGTGGCACTATTCACAATAGCAAAGACTTGGAACCAACCCAAATGTCCAACAATGATAGACTGGATTAAGAAAATGTGGCACATATATACCATGGAATACTATGCAGCCATAAAAAAGGATGAGTTCATGTCCTTTGAAGGGACATGGATGAAGCTAGAAACCATCATTCTCAGCAAACTATCACAAGGATAAAAATCCAAACACTGCATGTTCTTATTCATAGGTGGGAATTGAACAATGAGAACACTTGGACACAGGAAGGGGAACATCACACACCGGGGGCCTGTTGCAGGGTGGGGAAGAGGGGAGGCATAGCATTAGGAGATATACCTAATGTAAAGGATGAGTTAAAGGGTGCAGCACACCAACATGGCACATGTATACATATGTAACAAACCTGCACGTTGTGCACATGTACCCTAGAACTTAAAGTATAATAATAATAAAAAAAAGAAAACAAACAGCAGAGAAAGTCAATGAAACCAAAAGCTGGTTCTTTGATATCAATTTTCTTAATAAGCCTTTAGCTAGACAACTTAGGGAAAAAAAAGGGAGAAAATAAATTACTCATTTCTGGAATAAGAGGAGTGACATGACCACAGATTCTATAATTACTAAAAAAAATGAGGAAATATTATCAGGAACCTAATAGATAGAAATTCAACAACTTAGATAAAGTAGATACATCCCTTGAAAGATACAAACAACCAAAACTCACAGAAATAGATAAATGTAATACCCCTATATTTATTAAAGCAGTTGAATTTGAAATTAAAAAATCAGGCTGGGCATGGTGGCTCACACCTGTAATTCCAGCACTCTGGGAAGTCGAGGTGGGTGTATCACCTGAGGTCAAGATTTCGAGACCAGCCTGGTCAACATGGGGATACCCCGTCTCCATTAAAAATTAAAAAAGAAAAAAATTAGCCAGGCGTGGTGGTGGGTGCCTGTAATCCCAGCTACTTGGGAGGCTGAGGCAGGAGAATAGCTTGAATCTGGGAAGCAGAGGTTGCAGTGAGCTGAGATTGAGCCATTGCACTCTAGCCTCGACGACAAAAGCAAAACTTCATCTCAAAAAAATTAAAAAATAAAACAGAAAGAAATTAAAAAATTTTCCTACTAAGAAAATCCCACCCCCGATGGCTTTATTGTAAATTCTACCAAATATTTAAAGAAGAGAAAACCAAACACCACATGTTCTCACTTATAAGTGGGAATTGAACAATGAAAACACATGGACACAGGGAGGCAAACATCACACACTGGGGCCTGTTGTAGGGTAGGGGGCAAGGGGAGGGATAGCATTAGAAGAAATGCCTAATGTAGATGACGGGTTGATGAGTGCAGCAAACAACCATAGCACATTGTATACCTATGTAACAAACCTGCACATTCTGCACATGTATCCTAGAATTTAAAGTATAATAATAAAAACATAAATAAGAAATAATATCAATTTTATACAAAATCTAGAAAATCAAAGGCAGTATTTTTCAGCTCATCTCTCTATGGGGCCTGCTATAGCAGCCTGGCCAACACGGTGAAACCCCATCTCTACTAAAAATACAAAAATTAGCTGGGTGTGGTGGCGGGTGCCTGTAATCCCAGCCACTTGGGAGGCTGAGGCAGGAGAATTGCTTGAACCTGGGAGGCAGAGGTTGCAGTAAGCTGAGATCGTGCCATTGCCTGGGTGACACGAGTGAAACTCTGTCTCAAAAAAACAAACAAATAAACAAACAAAAAAAGTTTTTTAAAGAAGGAAAAAAGAAAATGACAGACCAATATATCTCATAAACACAGACACAGAGATCCTCAACAATATGTTTGCAAATTAAACCCGGCAATATATAAAAAAGATAAAATATCATGAGCAAGTGGGGTTTATCTCAGGAATGCAGGCTTGGGCCAGCACTCAAAAATCAATCAATGTGAATCACCATGTTAATAAAGTAAAAAAGAGCCATATGATTATCTCAATAGCCACACAAAATTCCTGATTTTTTAAATAAAGTCTCATCAAACTAGCAATAGAAGGAAACTCCCAAAACATGACAAATGGCACTTACTGAAAAAGCTATGGTGTGCCATACATAATTTAGTGGTAAGGACACTGCTTTTCCCTCATTATCAGGAATAAGACAAGGATGAGCACTCTTACCACTTCTACTTAACATTGTTCTGAAAGTTCTAGTCATTAGCAATTAGGCACTTCATTAAAGAAGATAAATGGATGACAAACAAGTTCCGAAGAAGGCGTTCTACATTGTTATTAAATGCAAATTAAAAGGGCAACAGTATCTACATACCTATTCTCATGGTTAAAATTTCACACCAAGTGTTGGCAATGCTGTGGAGAAACTGGAATCCTTATAGACTTCTTGCTGGAATGTGGAGTGGTAGTACCACTTCTGAAAACATACAAAGGTGAGGTTGATAGGTGTAGCAGACCACCATGGCACATGTTTACCTATGTAACAAACCTGCACATCCTGCATGTATATCCTGGAACTTAAAATTAAATTAAAAAAAAATTTGACAGTTTTTTTTCACACTATAAGTGGGAATTTTTATTGATGCTTCTGAACCATGTTCTCCAATGGGCCTAGAGACCATGTATATTTTTGATAAACTCTTCGAGACAGGCTTGAAGAGTTTATCTTATTGATTGCATAATCCCATTTACTAGTGGAATTTTAAAAGAGTGAGTACAGAGATAGAGAATAAAACAGTGATTACCAGGGGCAGGAAGCAAGTGGTGGTGGAAGAAATGGGGAGATGTCATTGGGTTCAGCACTATTCGTGGTTTCAGGCACCCACTGGGGATCCTGGGACATATCCCCTGCAAATAAGCGGGGGGTACTATATCTGCTACTTTGTATTCTCTGACAGTTTCTTAAAATACTACACATACATATGATCCAGCTATTCCACTTATAGGTGCTTACCCAAAAGAATAAACCATATCCATACAAACACTGGTACATAAATGTAGCTTTATTTCTATTGAAATGCAGCTTTATTTGCATTGAAAACAATCTGGAAACAACCCAAATGTTAGCAGCAGAGGAATGAGTACAGAAATTGTGGTATATTTATATGCAATGAAATACTGCTCAGCAATAAAAAGGAATGAACAAATTTGATACACCTAACAACATGGATGATTCTCAAAACAGGCTGAGTGAAGGAAGCCAGACAAAAAGGAATACATACTGCATGGTTCTATTTACATAGAATTCTTAAAATACAAACTAATCCATACTGAGAGGAAGTGGATCAGTGACTGCCTAAGGAATGGGTCAGGGGATGATGCAGGAGAGATAATTGAGAAAAGTACATTAGGAAATTTTGGGAGGATGAATATGTTTAACCTCTTGGTTGTGGTGATAACTTTACAGGTACAATATATACATAGTCAAAGCTCATCAAACTGTACATTCGAAATATATGCCATTTATTGTTTGTAGTTATACATCAATAGAACTATTAAAATAAAATTGATATGTTTTGTCTTTTTCTATCTCAGGAACTCAACCTGTAAAAGTATTCTTTAAAACTGCCTTAATTTTAATGAGATAAAAATCTATACCTTTTGGAGCACATGCTCTCATGTTGGCTTTAGGATAGACAGCTGGAAAAGTTATAAAGTTGCAGAAAAATTTCTTTCCTCCAATAAAGTCTTCTGAAAGTTCTGCAAGAGAAAAATAATAATATGGTTCAAGAACTTACCTAGGAAAAGTACATTTGAAGATAATAGCACAGACAACATTTCAGCAGAAAACTATGAAGTTTTAATTAGTCTGCAAGCTTTCAAAAATCCCTGTAGGTAAATTGCAGTAGCAACAGATGGCAGAAAATTTGGAAATCACAGTAGTGGGCACAGTATCTTAAAATGTAGATATCTGCCTAAAAAATTAACAAAACGTTATATGTAAACACTCTGATCCAATGTACATGTTCAAAAATAGGTTAGTTTTCACTGACAAAGTAAGTTTAATATGCATTAAAGTTATCCACAAGAAGCCTGCATCAATATTCTCTGAGTCTTCAGAAAAAGGTGTCTTTATAAATTTTGTTTCTTTCATGATGATGACCATCTCTTGATGTGATAATTTTTTCTCCTGATTTATCACTTAATCAGAAGTACTGAAAGACTGTAAAATTCCTAAGCTAGACCTATACCACTTGCAAATTCATCACTTTCTGAATGAGTGATTAAATTGCCCAGCTTTTCTTTTTATAAGATGTCCAAGATAACTATACTGAAGCTCAATTGATTTGGTTGGTTCATTCATTCACTCATATATTCCTACAATACTCACAGGAATTTAACATATATCAAATGCTGGAATAGACATTAAGGATTTAAAGTCAAATAAGGCCCAGAAATCCCTGTGGTGAAGAAACAGGCAATTTAGTGTGAAATTAGGCACCAACTTGAAAATATAATGGGATAAGTATTATGGTAAAATTCATGCACAAGATACTGAAAAAAACACCCCCAGGTGTACCTATCCCTGGACTTGAATGAGCTCAGTAAAGTCTGTACAGAGAAGTAATATTGGAATTAATGGGGCAAGGGTAGAAGATGCAGAATGTGAATTGCCAGGAATTGAGTAAGCCACTTTCTCTTTATAATAAAATTTGATTGATCTAATATTATTTTTGCTATATAGCTTTCTGATAAGCCAATTAATCAGTTGGACTTAACTTCCAATAAAGTGGTTGACCCATCTTCCCAGACATTTGACCAAAGCTTCACTGATAAAGCAATATAAGATTTTATGTGTCTGAATGATTAAATAGATCCACAATTAAAGTGCAGCATAGAGCGTATTCTGGAACCTCTTCATCTGATACTCCACTCAATAAGATCCCAATCTGATCTCATAACATTCTCTTCATTAAAGTCTTAGATCATGGGCTTTGGAGTCAGAAAGACCTGGGTTTATCTGGCAACACTGACACCATAAATTGTTGGAATTTGGGTTTAATCTCTACCAGCTTCAGCACTGCAACATGTGTACAGTACTATCTATTTTATGTGGCTGTTGTAACAACCAAATGATGTAACATTTGTAAAGTGCATTATGGTAGTGGTTACTTAGTAAGAACTCGGTGAACATACATGCTACAGAATGCACGGCTGTATACCCCAGCACTTGCTTTGATATAATATTTTTGGACTCCAGATAAAGTAGAAATGGGCTTGAGAATCTTTATCCTGAGGTGGAAGGTGCAGAGATTTTTAACAGTGATACAGAAGCTTAAAGAGTTTTCTGTTTCACAAGGACATTTAGAATCTTATCTGAAATATCTGAAGCTCCACAATGTCTGTGCTAACCTACAATAATTAACACTCTTTGCACTTGCTAAGATCAGTAGTGCAGTTTGTTAAGAATTGATTTACCGTGTAGTTTTGACCTGCACAGAGTAACTGCCAAAAGCAAGGAAATGTCATAACAAGTAGCGATATCTGGTATTCAGCATTGCACCCTGCCCGGTGCCATTCCTGGTGGCACAATTGCCTGCCCAGTACTGAGATTTCATCAAGAGAAGTTACCTGTGACAGAAAGGAAGTTTCTGCACCCAGAATTATTTTTCTATGACATATGCAAATGTAACTCATACTACAGTCTAGATGTTCAAATAAAAATAAAATTCCGTTATCTTTTTAATCTATTATCTGTACTTCCATACAAGTCCCCACTGACTTTTTTTTTTTTTTTTTTTTTGAGAAAGAGTCTCACTCTGTCACCAAGGCTGGAGTGCAGTGGTGTGATCTTGGCTCGCTGCAACCTGCAAGCTCCGCCTCCCAGGTTCAAGCGATTCTCCTGCCTCAGCCCCCCGAGTAGCTGGGACTACAGGTGTGTGCCACTACGCCAGGCTAACTTTTGGTATTTTTAGTAGAGACGGTGTTTCACCGTGTCGGCCAGGATGGTTTCGATCTCCTGACCTCGTGATCCGCCCACCTCAGCCTCCCAAAGGGCTGGGATTATAGGTGTGAGCCACCCCACCACACCCAGCCAAGGCCCCACTCACTTCCTGCTAAAAGCAGGAAAAAAATTAACTAAATGTCCAGTGTCATTTACATTTATAATAATTAAAATAGTGATTAAGTTAACATAATATTAGACTTCCTAGGAATAACTCAGTTTCTGGAGTGGCCGTTTTCTCTTCTTGCTTCTCTCTTTAAGGTGATATCCTAGAGTGTAAGTGGAAGAATTCATCGTTCACAAGATCACTTACGAGCAAATGATGCAGGGCCTTTTTGCAGAGTGTTTTTCTCATGTTTAGTGTGATGCTTAGATGTTCTCTAATCTCAAGATTTGTATGTCTAAGTACTTACTTGACATTTTATGTGGCTATCCAACAGATATCAGAAACTGAAATATTCAAAACAGAACTCAAATTTTATTCCTCGCTTAACCTTCTCCATTCGTATAAATGGTCCCATGATCACCCAGTTTCTCAAACAAAAACTCTAGGAGTTATTTCCTTTCCCTTACCTTCCCCATCTAATGTTCACTACAGTCTATCAGTTCTGCTAAAAACATAATTTGGATCTATCATCTTTTCTGTGTCATCTTTGCCATTATTCTGATTCAAACTGCATTATCTCTTGACTAGACTCCTGTCGTAACTTTTCGTGTTTTCAACTCAATTCTTCACTTGCCAGTCAGGCTGAACTTAAAAATGTCAATCAAGTCACAATTACCTTCAAAACTGCCAATGTCTTCCATTGCATGTAGAGTGAAATCTTGTCTAATAAAATAAAAATTGAGGTTACCTTGCCTTACATCCCATGCGATATCCAGCTCCTGCTGCATGTCCAATGTCATCATTCCCACTCCCAAACACAATGACTTCTATTCTGTTCCCTGATCAAGAAAAACTCTTACATGCCTTAGAACCTTTTCAGTTCTCTGCTCTGTGTGCCTGGAAATGCTCTTCTCCAGGCTTGTAGCAAGCTAAACTGCTACTTCATCAGAGAGGCTTCTGCCCACATTGTCAAGAGTAGCAGAATTCAGTTCTTTGCTTTCTGTCACATCACCTTCTTTCTATCATATCACTTATTGCAATTTGTAATCATTGATTAATTAATATGTTCATTTTTTTACTAGCTTATTTTCTTTTCTTTTTTTTTTTTTTTTTTTTTTTGAGACAGAGTCTCGCTCTGTCACCCAGGCTGGAGTGCAGTGGCGCGATCTCCGCTCACTGCAACCTCCGCCTCCCGGGTTCACGCCATCCTCCTGCCTCAGCCTCTCCGAGTAGCTGGGACTACAGGCGCCCGCCACGACGCCCGGCTAATTTTTTTTGTATTTTTAGTAGAGACGGGGTTTCACCGTGGTCTCGATCTCCTGACCTCGTGATCCGCCCACCTCAGCCTCCCAAAGTGCTGGGATTACAAGCGTGAGCCACCGCGCCCGGCTTACTAGCTTATTTTCTTTCCCTCCCTTATTATAAGTTCTATGAAGGCAGGAATCATACTTGTCTGGTTACCATGATTTATTTTACCACCATTCAGTGAGTGGAATGGATGAATTTATCACTATATGCTGCAGTTAGATATTCATTCAATTATGCTTAAAATGACTTGTCAAACTACATAATTCTTTCCCTAGTTGTCATACTGTGGCTTTAGTTATTTAAAACTACTGTTGTTACCACTACAACTACTATTGCCTTTTAAATATTCTGTAATAAAATAACTGATGTCTCCTAACAAGCAACTGGAAACAAGAGCATGTTGGAAACAAGAGCATGGTTCTTCAACTGGGCAGAACCAGTGGAAATTACCAGACTGTTGGCCATATCTTCTACTATAAGAGTTAGGACCGTGTCAGTAGCATTTTAAGAGCTAGCGATGATGATTGCCTTGAAAGTTCAGTCATTCAGAAAGTTGAGATAACCTACATTCACTTAGGAGAAATATATAGCTTCTAGGCATAGATCAGCACCCTCTCTGGGGTATGTACTTTGTCTGTAATCATCCAGATCTAAATTTTATACCCAAAGCTCTGATGAAATAGACAATCCAAATATCCTTTGCTTTTTATGGTGCTGGTCCATGAAGCATGATATTGCATGAGACAAGTATCACACAGAATTTTCACTTGTCCTGAGGCCTGGAAAGACCTAATGAAATTTAATTTGTTTTGCTTGGAGCACTATTGGCTCAAGTATATCGGATTCATCCAGAAACTAATCTCCGAAATCCTAGAAATAACTGCTTTGACATTACGTTTTTCCTCCTGTTTTGTATCATTTTGACTGTTATAAATATGTGCAGAAATTACTCAAAACTGAACTGTGGTGGTTAAAATTTTACATTAGACTTTCAAACATGAACTTTCCTCAAATTTATGCAATGAAAGAGAATTCAAGAGAGTCTTTCTCCCAGGAAACTTTCTTAGAAAATAATTTTAAGCTAACCAATGGAGTGCTTGTCGTTTCTCTTATTAAAGATTCTTCAGAATTAATTTTCACAGCCACTTTTCACCTTTACACCTTTTGGTGAAACTTTGAGTCTGATAAATGTGTTAAATAGCTCAGACTAGCAGATATTGATGTGGAAATTGACACCCATCAGCCCCGTTTCCTATATTTTTGTCTGTGTGCCTTTGGCCAAGTTATTTAACTTTTCTGAGCCTCTATTTTTTCCATTGTAAAATAAGAATACTGCACTAAGACTGTGTGCTATGGCATATAATTCTCAAGGATTAATGGAGATAAGTAAAGGCCTTAACCAAGGGGTTGGCATTGCATGTCCAATGAATAACTACTATCACTAGCTATATTGGTGACTAACTTTTCTTTTAATTAATTCTTTGTGTCTCACAAATTTTTGACTGTAAATTAATTATACATTTTTGTAGAAAAAGTTTGTTGTGTTTTTTAGTTTAGATGCAATAATTACCCTTTTACTTACATTTTTCCTATTATTTGTTTTACTTTTCACTACTTAAGAAGGTAAAATATAGTTATATAGACATAATATATTTTAATTGTGTTTATAACTCTAGCGCTAATTTTCAGGACAACTCTCACCACAACTTCATTGGATATAGTTGTATAACAAAACTATTTATTCTCTTTTGTTCATATTTTGGCCTTATACAATATAAAAATGTGTAAATATAAAATCACTTTCTGCTATAATGAAATTGGATGTTTATACCTTTTTTCACATTTAGGGAAGTACTGAACAGATTTCTTTCAATCTTATATTTATTCTCTTACTAACTTTTCACCAAAGGAGGGCTAATACTGTAATTGGTGATAGCCTGTGGCAGTCCTTTCCAAGGGGGCAGTATTCCTGGGCCTTAATGCAGCCATATGGGAGCGTTTCCTCTCTTTCATCTCATTATCTACTAAAAGGATTTAGACTATTTTTTGTAACACCATTTTTCTTACATTTTATCCTCCTTATAGAAAGCATGCATGAAAATATTTGCCACAGAGGCAAGGCTGCCCACACAAGTCCTCTTTGTTCTAGTGACTCTGCCTGTGGTTGGAAATGTGAAGTAACCCTTACTCCATGAAACTGATTAGGTAAGGAGATTTAGAGTCTGTTTGAAAGACCCAGGTGTTCCACAAGCAGAAAGTAGGAAGGAAGAAGCTTCTGCTTCTAACTTATCAGAGAAGCCCTGCTTTGGGAGAGTTCTAGCTTACCTAGAAATTAGGAAATATGCATGGTTATTTTTCTTGTGTATGGCATGCTTCAGAGGATACCCCCTAAAAGAGAGAAGGAGCATGAAAGCTTTAAGTCATCCACAACCCCTAGCATTATGCTCCTTCTTTCAGAGCAATTCCAGTGATGGTCTGATACATTCAACATAGTTATAAGAGAGGATAGTCCACTTGTATTCATTGAAGACTTCACTGACTATTTTGGGTTTTCACTATACGTGATTCCCCTTAAATTCCACTTAGAAAAGGTTTTCACAGTATACAATTTTATATTTTTAAAGAAAAGACTCCAAACAGTGAAATAAACACTAGTTCTAAATATAGCCTTCATACTCTGCAGAAGGCAGAGGTAATCTCCTCAAGAACCCAACCATGTAATCTGACCACTATTTAATGTCACAGGGACTTGCAGGATCTATTTATATAAATTGACAGGCACTGATACGGTTTCAAATACATTTCTACAACCCCATGTCATTCTTTCCTTGTGTGTTATAACTTCACAATCTCATGAAGAAAAAGTCAATATTACTTTTAAGATTAAACTTGAAGAAATCAACAAGCAAAATAACAATAACTACAATATTCAACTTGATGTTCCCAGAGCTACTAGCGACACAGTACAAAAAAAGCTATTTTTCAACATGAAAAATAGCTGGAGAACAAATTACCATTTCAATGAAATCTGATGGTGAAAGGTTTAAGAGCAAAGCCACAGGCTCTGGAGTGAAACAGAACTGGGTTTGAGTCCTTAGCTGGGTGAACTTAGACTAGTTATATAATTGGCCTGAATATCCTTCTGAGTGGAAACGTGGTGAAAACTCCTTCCCCATAGGGTCCGGGTAAGTATCTGTGATAAGTCGTCAAGCTTATAGGACAGTGCTTGACATGCAGTAAGGGCTGAAAAATACCAGTGATCTGTTAGATTAAGCGCTTAGCAAGTCAGCACTAATCTACAGATAACTCACAATAAATTTCAGATAGTACAAGAATATTCCTGTTTTTATTTTAACACATTTCATAGCTGACTTCAAGATCTTCAAAAAATATTTTTCTTTTATAAAAGAAGACATTAATAATGCATTCATGTATTTACTTGAAGATACTGTAGTAGTAAATGGAATTAACATCTTAATTTGTTTCCCAACTTCAGTGTCTTCTTGCTGTCCGATTCACAGAACTACCCAATCAATCTTCCTAAAGAACAATTACCATCTTGCTATTCTCTCCTCCAAAACTCTTTACAGAGTCCCCATTACCCCCGAATGAAGACCAAACTTACTATCTTGCTTTTTAAGACCCTCCACAAATCTGTCCCTAACCTGTACTTCAAAAATTACTCCTCACTCTTTTCCTTTATGAGTCTGATGTTATAGCCAAACTGAATTAGATTATAAATTCCTTAGTCAGAGGTCTTCATTTATTTGTCTTTATAACTCTGATATCCATTATACTGCAATGTATATGTATGTCCTTCCCAGTCAATACCAATATTAGTGGTCTCTAGGTTTGTTGTGTTTTTTCTTACCCTTTCCAAACTTCACATCACAGTTTATCATTGTCATTTTAAATGCTGTTTGGGTGTTCTGAAATATTAGTGACTGCCAAACAATTCTAGTGCCTGCCATTTCAACTGCATTATGAAATTGTTAACTATAATACTAAGATGATCCCGGGGGAAACATTCCAGTATCACCTGCAATATATTGTTGATGCCTTCTTTATTTGCAACCTACCTAATCCAAACTTAACCCAGGCCTTTCTCATCTGAAGACAGGGCTACCGTATATACTGAATCCTTGCTTAGCCTAGTGTTGCAAAGAGTATATTTTTGTGTGTTACTTTTTTAGTAAAGGAATGAATTAAAGGCTTTATCAAAGCTCAGGATTTGCACTATTTTATTTTCCTAACTAGTGGTAGTATGCCACTATTGCAAAGAAAATAAACATAGTCAATTTTAATATTATTTTAAAGGACATACTGTTTTCAATTCAATACACTGTGATTGTTTATATAATTATACATTAATTATTCATAGACTTGTTATAACTGCTTGTAACATTAGTGCTTTAAAACAGAAAGGAATAAAGGTAACACTCAACGTTTTAAAGAAAAAAGAGGATAAATCATAGATATTTCATGACTAGTAAGATGCTTTTCCATCTCAGTAATCATCACTGCCCCATTACTCAAGTCAAAAACAGAGAAGTCATCCTTCCCTTCTTCCCTTATCTTCTGCATCCAAATTAATAGAACCAGGTTCTATTAGTTTTTCCAAGAAAATATGTTCTGAGTCTGCTCCCTCATCTCCACTGCAACCATATTAGTGACAGATGCGCTTCAAACATAGTCATTTTCTTATTGAATTACTACAATAATATCATCCTAATTGGTTGCTCACCTGCCTGTCTCACCCTTCTATAATTCATTCTAAAGTTAACCAATGATTTTTACTTTCCTCCTTAAAACCTTCTAGTTGTTTTCTATTGGATGTAGAATAGCACCCCAAATCCTTACGATAGCCTGCATAGAAGACCTCCACGAGGTCCTCCCCAGCAACCTGTCCTACTCCTTCTCCTACTAGTAAGTTCCTTAAATAAATCAATCTCCTTTACAATATAGGGCCTTTGACATGCTTCTACCTCTGCTTGGAAGTGTTTCCCCCACGGTTTGCATATTTTTTCAGGCTGCAATGCAAATATCTCTTTAACAGAGAATCTTTCCCTGACCATTGAATCCTAAACATAATTTTTAGTCCTTTGCTATCATATCAGTCATGTAACTGGCTTCATAATATTTACTACATCAATGAATTGGTTGGTAATCTTGCTCATATATTTACTGCTTTTTTTGTATTTTTCCTCCCTTCCTACTTGTCTAAATTAGAAGACATTTGAGAGCCAGAAAATTGTCCTCTTGTTAACTTCTATATACCATGATCTAGAACAAGACTTGGCAAACTATGGCTTCTGAACGAACATAGCTTGCTGCCTTTCTTGGCACACAAAGTTTTGTTGGAACGCTACCACACCCATTTATTTAAATATTGTCCCTGACTGTTTTCTTGCTACAGTGACAGAGTCAAGTAGCTATAACAGAGATCATATAGCCTCAAGCCTAAAATATTTACGTTCTGACTATTTACAGAAAAAGTTTGCCAAACCCTAAGACTTGAGGGAAGCTAAGGAAGTTGCAAAAAATGATCCGTTATGTAGTCAAGGACCTAACCTATTTCACAGCTTGAATTAGGTTATTAGCAGTAGACAATAAGAGAAGTAGAGACATCATCCAGAGATAGAATCTACAGCATTTGACAGCTGGCTGGGTGTAAGGAATAAAGGAAGAAGGTGAGGTGACTTCAGGGTTTTAAGTCTGGGTTACTTAGAGAATGTTGGTACCATTGACAAAAAACTGTGATGTAAGAAGAAGGATGTGATCTGGGGAAAGGGCAATGAGGTGACTTCAGGGTTTTAAGTCTGGGTTACTTAGAGAATGTTGGTACCATTAACAAAAAACTGTGATGTAAGAAGAAGGATGTGATCTGGGGAAAGGGCAATGAATATGATATTGGAAGTATTACACAAAATGTCAGCAGTACATTGTGGCAGAGATGGCAAGCTGACAGCGTTCAGAGCTCAAGAAAGTGACAGAGACTAGAAAGCTATATTTCAGATTCACATTTGTTTGACCAAGAACAATTTTTGAAATTTGGAAAGTGAAGACTCAAGGAGATTTTTTTTAAGGAATGTATTTAAGAACAGGATTTTAAGAAATTAATATATTTAGTAAAGAAAAGAGACACGAGAAAAAGAAATAGTCATTGAAGAAGGAAAATTACATTGGTTTCCAGAAGAGATAGTTTTTGAGTGTTTACTGCTCCAAAAAGTTAAAAATGTAAAATGGAAGAGAGAAACTGAGAGAAAAATTTTACACATTCATAACAAAAAATATTTATACACCTATTAAATTATATAAATGTAAAACAATTCTTATCAATTAAAAATAAAAATGCTAGTGCATTATACTTGTAAGGATAAAGGTGTGATTGTTATAACAGCCGCTCAAACAAAGGTGACTTAAACAATATAGAAATGAATTTCTCTTTCTTGTAGCCATCTGAGCATGAGCATTTAAGGGCTGATATGGCAGCTCCATGGGGTGGTGATGAGCACCAATCTCCTTCTAGCTTGTGATGCTGTGATTCTTAACATGCGTGTTCCTCTTTGTGACTAAACGGCTCCTCCAGTGTCTGCCATCATATTCTTATGCCAGCGAGCAAGAAGAGGAGAAGGAAAGTAGAAGGCACCCCTCCTACTTTCTCCTTATGGGCACAACCCAGGTATTGCACACATTAGTAGTGCTCACATCCCATTAGCCAGAAAGTAGTCTCAGGAGCACTCCAGCTGCCAAGAAGGATAGAATATGTCTTTACCCCAGTGACTCATAAAATGTGTGGGTTTATTATTAACTAAAGAAAGAAAACAGATATAGGGGACAGCTGGCCATCTCTGCCACATACTGCCTCAATGCAAGAAATGCTACACAGAATATGAGAAAAAAATCACAAAGAATATAAATGCCCTAATTATAATCAAATAAATGGAAAGTATAGCAAGACAGCAGACAATTCTATCACATTGACAATTATACAATATTCTCAGGTAAACAGGCCTAACCACCCATCCCTTTACCTCCACACAGTCTAGGCTACCTCCCTGTCATACCTAGACTATGACAATTGCCCCTAACCTATCTCCCTGCTTCAAGTCTTGTCATTCCCAATTAATCCTCCAAACTGCTTTCAAGTGATCTTCAAGAAAATCCAAATCTTTATAAGCTTACTTTTTCCATAGGAGAAAAATCCAGGATTCTTGACATGGTATTAGACCTTATGGATCTTCACCCTTACCCCATATACGTATATGCTGCCAGCCGTCAAGAAATGCTTACAGCTTCCCTAATGAACCTTAACATTTCACATTTTTGCTGAGACTGCTTGCTCAGCCTGAATGCTTTCCCCTGGTCTCCTGGTAAATGCCTACTCATCTTTGGATTCGGCTCAAATGTAACTTCTGTAAGTTATTTCTGATCTCTCTTTACCACAAATAGAATTGATTTCCTCAGCTGTGCCCCTAGTGCACCTTGTGTATACTTTTACTACTTTATCACACATTGTTGTGTTGTTTTAGTTTGGCTTCTGCTTTGCCTACCTCACTCATTAAGAAATTAAGCTTTTTGAAACACAGGATGGCATAATCTCTTTCTTATATCTGCCACATAACAGCCCTTCACTAAATGTTATTGGTGAAGTCACCAGGACCAGTCTAATAACTCAGTCTCCTTAAATCCTGGATTAGAGTAGAAAGGGTCAGTGTTACCTGAGGGCTCATAGGAAATTTTGTTAGACATAGCTGTCCCTGTGCCTTGACACTTGAACATTGCCTTGGCCTGGGCTTTCATAGAAAAAAGCAAAAGCAAAACCCACAATACCTTTCTTCTTTAAAAAAAAAATGTTTAAGAGACCACTATTACAGTATCTTTCAGTCTGCTTCCAAGTTTTAGCCATTCTTATGCTGCAGCAGCACACTGGAAAGATGAACTCAGAGTGCTTCTGGTGGTTATAGTCCAGGAATCTTTTTGTCTCCTTTGATACAAAATAGGATATAGATAGACTCCTCCTCGATCCCGGCTATAAACATCAATTAACAGAGAAACGTACACTAATTATTTTTATTACTTCTCTTGATATGTAGGCTCTTTGTGGGAGGGAATATGAGAAAATTAAATTTGACTAAGTAAAAATAGTTCCAAGTCTCAGGAGATGTTTTTTAATGGTGACAAAATGAAAACTAGAAAGAGTCATTAGGCAATTATCTGACCAGTTCTATTTCTGCTCTGAGTACATTATGCCAGGGGCTTAGTACAGAATCTGGAATGAGAAAATTCAGAATCCCTCAGAATTTTTCTGCCACTTGGAGTTCTCTCTGATTTTATTTCTGTATTAAGTCTCCTTGTGATTCATATTAAGACTGTACATTTTTGGGCCTCTAGAACCTCATAACCTGTTAATGCTTCTCAATAAAATTACAATCATTAATGAATTTGTGTGGCAAGAAAGGGAAAAGCGGCAGTTTTTCCAACTTCAAGGGAATTCAATTGGAGGAATTCTTTTACACTTTATTATCTCTTTATTAATCTATTCTATTTCAAAAAAATGCTTTGTTCCTTCATGAAGTAATTAGCTTTCTTTTTTTTTTTTTTTTTTTTTTTTTTTTGCTGAGACAGGAGAATGGAGTTAACCCAGGAGGTGGAGCATTATTTTTTTATACTTTAAGTTTTAGGGTATATGTGCACAACGTGCAGGTTTGTTACATATGTATACATGTGCCATGTTGGTGTGCTGCACCCATTAACCAGTTATTTACATTACGTATATCTCCTAATGCTATCCCTCCCCCCACCCCACAACAGGCCCCAGTGTGTGATGTTCCCCTTCCTGTGTCCAAGTGTTCTCATTGTTCAATTCCCACCTATGAGTGAGAATATGCAGTGTTTGGTTTTTTGTCCTTGCAATAGTTTGCAGAGAATGATGGTTTCTTTAAGAAAAGTGTCTCTTTCCATATATTTTAAAATCAATGATTTTCTTTAGGGTGACTTGTATCACACAGGATTTTAAACTAACAAAGATTATTCCTCAGAATAGAAACATGATCTGAACATTTATTTTTGTATTTGTCAATATTTGCTCTGAACTAAGGCTGCTTTAGTCAGAGATCATCCCTGTTCTTTTGCTGTTTATTTTTCTTTTTCCTTTGAATAGTTCCCAAATGGAGTTGGGAGAGAAGCTTCTTTCTTCTATGGCTGTGAAGCTACTTAAGATAAGTCTGGAGCTCTTGGAGGACAAATCTATGGAGTACACCAGTTTAAAACTGAAAATAAAAGAAGGATGATAGGGAGTAAGAGAGGGGGCGAGAAAGAGGATGAGAACACAAGTCCTGAAATATGAAAATCTCTGCCTCAAGTTATTCCTCAGGGTGATTTAATTGTTGCCCTCTTTATAATTTTATCATGTCAACCAACATTTCCCCTTTTCTCGTGAATCTACTTTGAGTTTGGTTTATATTCTTTGCAATTGAGAAATTCCTGACTAAAAAGTGCTCTTCAGTCTTTGACTATAATAAAAACTTAAATTTTGGTTTTCCTCTCTGAATATACAAATACAAAAACCTTAATTCTGAAACAAAGAATACCCTTGACATGGTGAATTCACAGTATGGTAACCCCCACTGTATCCTGCTGATGAAAATGATTATGGATAAAATAAAACATGGAGGAAAATGAATAACTATCTCACTGAATCTTAAAAGCTTTTGAAAATGTTAACAATTCCCACTTCCTTATTTTAAATGTAAATGATACAAAATGTCTAACTCCTGCTATTCTGCTTCTTGGGAGAGCTGGCAGTACTGCCACAGCTGTGTATGCAGAGCTGTGAGGAGGACATTGACACCTTTGCCTAATTAATACGCAGCTTTGCTGGACTTCCGTCCAATCTCTGACAATGCCAGCAGTGATAAGGGACCACTATGGTCTAATGAGCATGGAAAAATTGGAAATCCAAGCCTCCTGTAGAAATGTTAAAGCCTATCTACTAGTGTGGGAGAGAAAAGGTCTTAAGACATTCATTCTATTCATTATAAATGTATTTTTGAATTAGTAAAAAAAATTCTTATAATTTGATAGCTCTATTATGTAAGTGTCTTTTTTAGTTTTTAAACTGCAAGCTGTGTTGACTAGTCACAGCAAGGAGGAGCAAACAAATTAATCTTTCTTTTCATCAAGAAGCAAAACTGAGTATGTCTAAATCAAGCTTTTTCTTTTTGGCTTTAATGAAGTATAATTGGCAAATAAAAATTGTACACATAAGGTATACAATGCGATGTTTTGACACATGTATACATTCTGAAATGATTAGCACCACCAAGCTAATTAACATATCAATCACTTCACATAGTTACCTTTTTTTATGGTGGGAATCTTTAAGATGTATTCTCTTAGCAAATTTCAAATATACATTATTATTAATGATAGGCATCAAGCTGTCACCAGAACTTTTTCATCTTATAATTGAATGTTTGTACCCTTTGACCAACATCTCCCCATTTCCCCCAACCTGCCCGTCTGTCCCCTAACCACTATTCTATTCTGTCTCTATGTATTTGATTTTTTCTTTTATAGTTTCCACACATAAGCAAGATCATGAACCATCTTTCTGTATCCGGCTTATTCCATTTAACATAATGTCCTCCAGGTTAATTTATGTTGTTTAAAGTGACAGGCTTTCCTTCTTTTTAAAGGCTGACTGATAATTCATTGTGTATATATATCATAATTTCTTTATTCATCCGTCGACAGACACTTAGGTTGATTCTATATCTTGGTTATTGTGAAAAATGTAGATACCTCTTTGAGACAGTAATTTCATTTTCTTTGGATATATACACAAAACTCAAAATAAATTAAAGATTTAAACATAAGAGCTAAAACTATAAAACTCCTAAAATGAAATGGGAAAAACTGTATAACATTATATATGACACCAAAACTTCAGGCAATACAAGCAAAAATAAGAAAGTGGAACTACATAAAACTAGAAAGTTTCTGTAAAATAGAGAAAACAACAATAAAAAGGCAACCCACAGGATGGGAGAAAATATTTCCAAACCATATATCTGATAAGAGGCTAAGATCCAATATATATAAGAAACTCATACAACTCAATAGCAAAAAAAACAAAAAAAACAAAAATTCCTAAATAACTTGATTTACACATGAGCAAAGGTCCTGAATAGATATTTTTCCAAATAAGACACAAAAATGGCCAACATGGGTAAAAAAAATACTCGACATTACTGATCATCAGAGAAATGCAAATCAAAACCACAGCAAAATATCATCTCGCAATTACAAGATGGCTATTACCAAAAGACAAGTGGTAACAAGTATTATTGAGGTAAGAATGTGAAGAAAAGGGAACCCATATACATTGTTGGTGGAAATGTAAATTGTTACAGTCATTATGTGAAAAAGTATGGAAGTTTCTCAAAAAATTAAAAATGGAATTACCATATAATCTACCACTTCTAGGTAGAAAGCCAAAGAAAATAAAATTACTAATCAAGTGTTTTGTCTTAATAAGAGGTAAATGAAGGAAATGTTGTTTAATCTTACTAATCTGATATAAAACTGAAAAGTACATATGGTGCATTGTAAATGTTCATCATTAATGTTCACTCCTAGTCCATTATTAATTCATTGTATGTTACATTGATATTTAAGCTATTACTTTTACTTCGAAAATTATACAGAGGATACCTAACAAATGTCCTAATTGTTCTTTATCCGTAACATTAGCTATCATAACTTGAACTTTCCAATCAAAGTGTTTGTGTATGGATATAATACTTAGCACTGTTGTATTATTAGTAAACAAGACAGAGATTGAAGAATACAGAAGGCAAATATTTTAAGAATTTGAAAGCTCTAATTAAAATGTTTACACTTTGCAGTCTCACTTTATCTGCTCTTTTAAATATTACTTCCCTCCTTCTATAATATCATAGATATATATTAAGTGCTTAATTTGTGTCTCATACTCTTATAGCTAGAGACATCTTTATAAGTGCATAAAGTTTAAAATAATAATTTATATTAGGCTACATTAAGTCAAGTATGCATAGTTAAGTTCCTAGGGTAATCACTGAAGGAATAGTTTTAAAATGCTAATGGAGAGAAAATATGAATAGTAAAATAGTTATTTGACCTAAAGACAGCAAGAAAAGATAGTAACAGGAATATAAAATAGATGGATGAAATAGAAAATAACTATATCTATAATAACGTTAAATGTAAATTGAGTAAATAATCCAGTTAAGACCTAGAATATCAGAATCAAACTATATGATGATAAGAGTGCATCTTAAGTAGAAAGATGCAGAAAAGTTGAAAGTAAAATGTGAAAGGTATGTCATGCAAGTAGTACTTACCAAAAAATATTTGGCTTAGCTATATTGACATTAGAAAAAGTAGATTCTTATGACAATCTGTATTAGTAGCTAAAGGGATTTACATTTCAAAATGATAAAAAGGTCAGTCTCCTAGGAACATAAATCCCAAATCTTTATCCACCAATAGTGCAATTATTAAATACATACAGTAAAAATCTATTAAATACATACAGTGAAAAATTGATATAACTAAACATTTTAATAGAAAAATCTAAAACTAAAAATTTAATAGAAAAAATTTATAGAAAAACTTATATAACTAAACATTTTAATAGAAAAATCTACAATCATAATAAAAGACCTTAACACATCTCTTGAGAAGTTATTTTTTAAAAGTAAACAAAAATTTACTAGAGAGAAAAATTTCTCAGAGAAAATCTGAGAAACACAATTAACCAACTTGACTGAATAAACATATGTAGACTGTTTCACCCAACAATGATAGAATTCATATTATTTTAATTGCAGATGAAACATTTTAAAAATTAATAAGATCCTGGGTCATATAGTAAATATTGACATATTTCAAAGCGTTGAATAATTTTTAGTTTTTCTAACTGGAATAAATTTATGTTAAAAATTAGTAACTGAAAGATAATTAGGACATTTCCAACCCTTGGAAACTAAACACTTTTAAATCCAGGAATCAAAAAATAAATTATAATGGAGATTACAGACCAAGCACCGTGGCTCATGCCTGTGCTTTGGGAAGTCGAGGTGACAGGATCACTTCAGGCCAGGAGTTTGAGACTAGCCTGAACAACATAGCAAGATCCTATCTGTAAACACAGAAAAAGTTAGGTGAGTGTGGTGGTGCATGTCTATAGTTCTAGCTACTCAGGAGTCTTAGGTAGGAGGATTTCATGAGCCCAAGAGTTAGAGGCTGCAATGAGCTGATTATGCCACTGCACACCTGCCTGGGAACAGAGTGAGACCCGGTCTCTCTTAAAAAAAAAAAAGAAAAATTTTTAATTAAATGATACTTGAGATATTATACATGAAAATTAATGGTATTCAGCTAAAGCAGTGTTTAGATACAAATTTAAAGTCTAGGATCTATTTATTAGAAAAAATAAGAGCTAAAAGAGGACAATCTAAGCTTCCTTTTCAAGACACACAAAATACAGCAAAACAAACTGAAGACTAGCAGAAGGAAATAATAAAGATGAAACAATAAATCAATCATATAAAACACAAACAAATAATGGAGGAAGTAAAGGTTTTATATGGGCAACGATTTTTGGCCAATTAATGATGCTCACACATTCTTTGACACTCCTCTTATGGAGAGGTGCGGTCTGTGTTTCCTGTCCTTAAATCTGGTGAGCTCTGTAACTATTTTGAATAACTAAATATGGCAGACATGTGCCATTCTCTCTGGATCTAGGCCTTAAGAAACTGTCAGTATCCACTTCCTGTCTCTAGGAACCTGCACTTACAGCCCTGAGATATCATGTCAGACATCTGATTTACATGTAAGTGTTTCAGACGACTATTTCAACTAATTCCTGCCTGCCAGTTATCTCTGCCAAGATGTCTGGCATATGAGTGAAGCTGATATGGATCCTTCCAGCTGGAGCAAACCAGCTGGCAGCTGAATAGCACCAACTGATCTCAGTCAGTACCTCAAGAGAGTAGAAGAATCATCCAGCTGAGCCCTGCCCGAATTCCTACCCACTAAATCATAAGATATAAAAAAGTTTGTTATTCTAAATTGAAAGGTTTTAGATTATTTGTTATGCAGCAATAGATAGCCAGAACAAATATATATAACTATATTTGACAATTTTCAATTTTATGTTGTTTTAAATGTTCTATTATGAAGTAATTTTAGATTTCAAAAAAAGTTATAAGAATTTAAACAAATATTTCTATATTCATATAGATTTTTCAAATGATATTTTTCCACATTTGATTTCTCTATCTACCCATCAACTGTCCATTTTTGAGTATTTGAGAGTAAGTAGCTGACATTATTCATTACCACTAATAACCTCACATACCTCAGGGTATATTTCTTTAAAACAAAGATATTCTTTCATATAACTGCAGGGCACTTTTTCAAATCAAGAGAGCATCATTGATTTAGTACTGTTATCTATATATAGTACTATACGTAGGCCTTGTTCAGATGACACCATTTGTCCTAATCAAGTACTTTATACTAAAAGGTGATCCTTTTGCAATCAGTTGTGTCTCCTGAGTCTCTTTTAATCTGGGACAGTTCCAGTCTTTGTCTTTTATAACATGGTAACTCTCAAGAGTACACAATCTCTCAGAACTTACATTACTTTACAAGTGTTTCTCAACGTACTGACTGTGAACTACCTGCAATAAAATACTGAGAGTGAAGAAGAGTGTAAATTAGTTCAACCATGGTGGAAGATAGTGTGGCAATTCCTCAAGCATATAGAACTAGAAATGCCATTTGACTCAACAATCCCATTACTGGGTGTAAACCCAAAGGATTATAAATCATTCTAGTGTAAAGACACATGCACAGGTATGTTTATTGCAGCACTATGCACAATAGCAAAGACTTGGAACCAACCTAAATGCCCATCAATGATAGACTGGATAAAGAAAATGTGGCACATATACACCATGGATTACTATGCAGTCACAAAAAAGAATGAGTTCTTGTCCTTTGTAGGGGCATGGATGAAGCTGGATACCATCATTCTCAGCAAACTAACACAGGAACAGAAAACCAAACACCACATGTTCTCACACATAAGTGGGAGTTGAACAATAAGAACATATCACAGGGAGGAGAACATCACACACTGGGGCCTGTTGGGGAGTGGGGGCCAAGGGGAGAGATAGCATTAGGAGAAATACCTAATGTAGATGACAGGTTGATGAGTGCAGCAAACCACCATGGCACATGTATACCTATGTAACAAATTTGCACGTTCTGCACATGTATCCCAGAACTTAAAGCATAAAAAAAGAACATGGATTAATTTTTTCACAGTTCTGGAGGCTAGAAGTCCATGATCAAGGTCCTGAAAGGTTTGAATTTTTCAGAGGCCTCCTTCCTTGGTTTGCAAGTGGCCACCTTCTTTCTATGTCCTTAGTCAGGGTTGTCTATGTTCTAATCTTCTCTTCTTATAAGAACATCAGTTAGACTGGATTAGGGCCTACTTATAGGACTTCATTTCACCTTAGTTATCACTTTCAAGGCACTCTCTCCAAACATAGTCATTTTGTGATGTGCTTGGGATTAAGACTTCAACATACTAATTTTGGGGGATGCAGTTCAGCCCGTAACATCACCCCCAATATAATATGATGAGAAAAACATTTCAATTCTGTGGTATTAGGTCCTATAAAGTCCTGATTCAAATCTAGCCACTAGAAAACCATCAGACAAACCAGAAATAAGGAACATTTTATAAACTATCTTACCAGTACTCCTCAAAATATCAAGGTCATCAAAAACAAGGAAAGTCTGAGAAACTATTGACTAGAGGTAACTAAGTAGACAAAACTACTAAATATGATATCCTGGATGGTATCCAGAAAGAAGAAAAAGGACATTTGTGGGAAAATGAGTGAATCTTAAACAAAGTCTGGAGTTTAGTAAACAGCAATATACCAATGCTTGTGTTTTTCATTTTGGAAAAATGTAGCACCAATGTAATATTTTAAGAATAGAGGAAACCCCATTAGTAGTATATGGGTATTCTCTGTACTATCATTGCAATTTTTATGTTAAAATTCTATTCTACTCTAAAACAAAAAGTTAATTAGAAAATTAATCTGTTCCCTATTGTGTCTAAATATGTTGAGACCATTTAGAATAAGAATACGGTTTGACCCCTTAAAAGTCTAGCGTTGGAAGAAATTATAAAACTCTATAATGAATGCCATTTGAAATCAAAGGGAAAAATGGAGAATGCTGGCTGTTAAGAAAACTTTGTATGATTGAGTGGTAATCATTCTGGGATTTATTTCAGGTTTTAAAGATATGAGAAAGAGGTAGATATGGAGAAATAAAAATATGCCAAAGAATTTCCCTTACCAGTAACTTATAAAATGAACAGTAATAATTAAAATTTTAAAACTAGTAAAAACTCATGAGCAGCAACCACAAAAAGGAAGAAAACCATTATAAATTCAAAAAGTGGTGATTAATGGAAGAAACGGAAAATTATAATTTGGAACCCTCTAATATGTTGGCCCTACCCAGAAGTTAAATATGAGAGAAAAAGTTGAATCTAAAAATTGTTGAGATGTGTCACTGATATTCTTTAGTTTAAGGAGAAAGTAACTAAATAACCAAAGAGGCAGCACTGAAAAAAGTCAGAGGAAACCCTACAAGGTGTAAACCTCTCCAGGTAGGTATGGGACCTGAGAGAGGCAGTAAGGCAGCTGGGGGCTACTATCTCCCAGGGCACTGTACAGAGTTAGGTAACAATCTAAAACCTAGAAAATGGGATATAATGGTCAGGTGGAGTAGGACTTTGCAGAGGACAGCTAATACAGAGTTCAACTCAGATCACTCAGAAAGGGTGGTTTTCATCTCCAAGAACTATTGTCTCTCCCCATCCAACCCTTAATACTTAAAAAAATTGAATTAACAACAAATCTTATCCTTCAAACCATAGCCCAGAAGAGGGTAGAAAAACTAGTACCTGATAAGGACATCAAAGATAATATACCACCCTGTAGCAGAATAAATAAAAAAAGAGCTATGCTGATTATGAGCAAGAAGAAATTTTATTGCAACAGTGCTAATATACTAGAGAAAAAGAAAAAAGGACGGGAGGAAGGAAAGGAAAAAAGGAAGAAGGAAGGATAAAAGAAAGAAAGTAACATATTATGAAGGTGCTCAAGCAAGACCTACCATGGAAGGAAACATAACCCAAGAAACTAAAGCGAATTCTTCATGAATGCCTTATGTCATAGAAGATGTTAGTTAGGATCTAAGAGTTCAAAAGCAAGAAGATAAAGCAACAGAAAGGACTAGACAAGGAACTACAGACCAAAGGAAGCAGGTTAAGAACCACTGCAAATGAACAATCCAAACCTATCATTACAGAATTAATGTAATGTAATATTAGTTAGAGCCTATAAGGGGCAAAATAGACTTACCTGGTTTTTGAATTAATGACTTGCAATAACCACAGTAAATAAAGAAGAAAAAAGAAAAGAAAGCAATCAAAGAAACAATGACAGACTTGACGACAAAAGCAATAGAATGTAAAGATAATTGTGATTTGAAGTAGAAAACTCAACAAATTGAACTGAAAATGCCCTTAAAGATATGATACAGAGTATTTCCATGGGTGAAATCTTCATGTCTGAGAAAAGCTGACAGAGAAAAATCAACAGCAAATACACATTGGTTAAGTAATTCAACTTCAAAGACAAATAAAGAGTTCTCCAGGGCACCTGAGAGAATAAAACAAGTTTTCTACAGGGAACAAAAGGAGTGTGGCCTAAGAACGTTTTTCTGAAGTTTATTCTCAGACGATAATGGAGCAAAGTCTACATATTCTGAGAGAAAGTATGACACAAAAGTATATACCCAGCCCAGTTGTCATTTAAGACAGTGATACAGTAAATATGACATGAACAGCAGTGTTCGTGATAAAGGAGGAGGAGAAGGAAGAAATTCTAAGAGTTCACCCCTTCGTCTTCCAAGAAGACCTATTGGTCCATCCTTACTAAGTATAGATATGGATTTTTATGAGCTCCATACTTTGGTTTTCTTCATTAATCTTAGAAGGTTTTTTAAAATTTATTTTTTGACAAATAAAAATTATATATTTTATGTACCACTTGTTTTGAAATGTGCACATATTGTGGAATGGCTAAATTGAGCCAATTAACATAGGTATTACCTCACATACTTTTTATTTCTTTTGTGGTGAGAACACTTAAAATCTATTCTCAGCAATTTTCAAGAATACCATACATTATTATTAACTATAGTCTTTTGAAAGTTTTTTTCTTTTTATAAATAATAATCATTTGGTAAGGAAACATTTATTTCAAGGTTAATAATTCCTTCAATTTCACTTGTTATTTTCTGTTAGATTCAAAAAAATTAAATTTAATATTTTTTATCTTTAGAAAAGCATGTATTCTATCATCCAATTCTTAAATAATTATATCTGGCTCACTTTCTCTTTTCCTCTGTTTATACACATAGAGATTGGAAAATGTTTCCCAAATGTAACACTGGTGTATAAACAAAGGGAAACAGTGTGGTGGGATTTTGGATGAGTTATCTCTTCTTTGTGCCTCTCGAAATCGTTGCATTTATTTTTAAGATAAGCAGGCATCATTTTATCTAGAAAAAAAATAAGTTGTTATCTTTAAAAACTACAGCTACATGGAGAAAAGAACAAAAATTATCCTTTTTTTATTCTTTCTTACGCCTTTGAAAGAAAAAAAAAAAACAGTGAAATGAGCACAGGAAAAGGCTGTTTGCGGTGTGGTTTTAGATTAGAAGAGTATTTCACCTTCAGAGGAGGGGTTTGCCCATTAGTAAGAGTTGGGTCTCTGTCTGAGGAAGTCCCACAATGAAGTACTCTCTGTTTAAATAAGCAACAATTAAAAGCACCATAAGGGCAGTTTATGCCAAAAATGAAAATCAACTTTGAGAGACCATGGTCAAACAGAACAAAAGTTTCTATGCCACACCTGGAAGTCACCTAGAAAAAAGAAAGTAAAAGTTTTTCTAAGATTAAAAAGCAAAACAGTGAAAAGTAAGCAATAGTTGATAATGAGCAAGTTCAATGGCAAACTGTACTTAAAGTTATCAAGAACTGGCAATTGAAATTTATTACAGGGAGATTTGTAATTTTTATTAAGAATTCCAGTAAGCTCCAGATTTCTCGGTAATGTGAATTACTGGGAAGGAATTTGCTCTTTTCAGGCCAACATTTGATTTTTTTAATGACGTAATAAGGTCAATAGATCGTAAGTCTCCATTATCTTACCTGACATTGACCCATTTAATGACTTTGAAATGTATGAATTAGGCCCTGTCAAGGATTGGACAAAGATTACTATGACTTTGCTCCTTTTTTTTTCCATTTAAACAATGTGCACTGTTTTCATAATTCTCACTTTCTCCTTCCTTCTCAACAAGCCATTCTTTCCTTTCTACCCCTTGTAGAATAATTTCCATTGTCTTCACATATAGTAGAGAATTTTAGGATCTGTCCTTGAGTAATTATAGGAGATACATGCATATAATTGCCTAAAGCCCCCTATTAACAATCTAGGAATGACTATTAGAGTTTACATCTAACAACATTGAACTAAATCTCTGCTAATGGAAGGGCACTTTCAGGACCAAGACTAATTATTCCCAGATCAATCCCTACATATCTTGTGCAAAAATTATTTCCTGGTCAAATAAATTTAGGAAAAAAAAAATCCATTCCGTTTACTTCCCTTGATGGGCCCCAAAGCAGTGTAGAATATTAAAGACTCTGAGAAACTCTCAAGAAAGGCACAACTATGGTTTTGTTTAGTCTATGCTTATTTCATCTGAGACCTGTTTCCCAGCCCCTATTTCCCACATCATTTCAGCAGCAGAACACACTTTGGAATTTCATCTAGAATTTTGTGTTTTCATGTTGTTATCTTTGCTGTAATAACTTTTTATTTATCTTTGTGTATTTTCTATTCTTTATGAATGGCTTAGATTCAATAGTCTGTCTTTCTAAGGGCATAATTTTCTATGTAGCTAAGCTTTGCCTATGCTCTTTGGACTTACTACTGATAAATAAGTTTTTGTTTCATCAGGGGTTTTCTGCTTTACTTCATACTCTATCTGAACCAATGCTCTTCTTCTATGCAAATTATTAAATAGTTTTTCTAATTTCATACAGTTTTGTCTCCTTTTACAGGCATAACATTATTTGGATTGCAACGATCAAATCACAATCCTCTCTAAGCTCCAACTCAATATGAGATCTCCTCTTATGTTGTTAATACAAATCATTTCTGCCCTTTAAGTCTCTAAGTTACCTTTAGCAATTTTGATTTAATCAATGCATTTGGTAAACAAAGAAATTAGTAATCTTCTGCAGATACTCGTTTACCACCTAAATATTTGTGAAGCACTTGTCACATTGCAGCCACTATGCAAAGTGCTGGGGATACCATGATGAAAAAAGCCAAACATATAAGGTCCCATGTAATTACTATCGAACACTGGAAATATACAGTAATTATAAATGGGCTAAGTATAACACAAGAGAAGTATAAAGAGTTACAGGGCCATATAATGAGTTAATCTATGCTAATCTGAAGGACCACAGGCTTCCCATGACGTTTAAACCGAGAGAGTCATTCATTAAACAAGTACTTATTAAGTACCTACTCTGGCACCGTGCTAGGATTGGAGATGAAACATTAAATAGAAGACATAATCTTTGCCCTTGTGAAGACTTAAGTTTCACGGGAATGACAGAACACATAAATAAACTTTAAGTCATCAACTATAAGAAGTAATAGGTAGTGAATAAGCAAAACATAAGGAAAACAGAGGACCTGCCAGAGCTGTTTCCGGGAGTACTCGCTAAAGAACGAAGTCTAAGCTGAGAACCCAAGAATAAGAACCTAATCATTTTTGGATTTAGAGAAGGTGAGTTTCTGGCAATATAAGTGGCAAGGGCAAAGGCCCTGCAGCAGGGGAGAGTTGGCCTGAGTATGCTAGCATTATCGATCAGGTGAGCAAGCGACAAGAGAGTTCCATTAGATGAAGTTGGACTCATTGTGCCCCTATGCAGGTCATGGCAAGAGTGACTGTTTTACTCCAATTAGGGAACTATCGATAGGTTTTAAGAGGAGTGGCATAATATGATTTAGATTTTAACAAAGTCATTTGGTTTCTGCCTGGAGAATGTATAGGAGGGAGCCAAGAGCAGAACTGGGAGGCCAGTACAGATGATGTGAAAACAATCAGAGGGAAAGATCACAGTGAAGGAGTTGGAGAAAAGAGGAATGGCAGTCCAAGGCTCCTGCTTTAGTAACATGGTAGATGGTGGTGTCATTTGCTGAACTAAAAAAGACTGGGGGATATCAGGTTTCTGGCAGAGAGAAATGCAATAAAACTTTTTAAAACATGTTAAGTTTGAGAAGTCTCTGACACATCCAAGTTCAGACCTCATGTAAGATATTGTATTGACAACTCTGGCTTTTACAAGAGCCTCATCTGGTATTTTAAGTCAAAAAACTGATGATCACTTGAGACCAGGAGTTCAAGACCAGCCTGGCCAACATGGCAAAACCCCGTCTCTACTAAAAATAACAAAAATTAGCTGGGCATGTTGGCTGGTGCCTGTAATCCTAGCTACTCAGTGGCTGAGGCACGAGAACCACTTGAATCCATGAGGCGGAGCTTGCAGTGAGGTGAGATCGCATGCACCACTGCACTCCACCCTGGGCAATAGAGTAAGACTGTGTAAAATCAAAAACAAAACAAACAAACAAACAAAAAATACCTGCTGAAATTATCTATCCTATAGAGCTATAGAGAGACCATAACAAGAGAAGAAAATGGACCTAAGGATTCAGTCCTGAGAAAATCCAACCAGTAGATTTTGGGTAGCAAAGAAAGAATCAGAAAAGCGAGTCAGTTAATGAGGTAGGAAGAAAATGGAGTCTATTTCTGCAGAAATGAGAGAAGGAAGTGTTCAAAAATAATAGAATTACATGTCTGATTAAATATTGCTGAGAAGTCATGAAAAAGATGGAAAAATTTCCATTTGATTGTGTCACATGGAGGCTTTTGCTTGTCATGACCTGGTCATATATCTGAAAAAATGAATGTGAATAGTTTAAGTAAAAAGAAGGGCAGGAGAACACCCCATTCAAGGAAAACAATGTATGTGAAGTCCCTAGATGGAAAAGGAAGAGGCCAAGGCACCAGAGATCCTGTGTGAATGAAATGTGGGCACAGAAGAGATAGGAGAAGAGGCTAACACGGAAGGGAAGAGATTTTATTAAGTATGGAGGATATCAATGTCAATATGGTATGTCTTATTGGTATAAATAATATTTTCCTAAAAAATTAAAAATTTACTATGTAAAACTGGGGAGGCAGAATTAGGTAGAATATTCTAGAGAGAAGATATACCAGGTACAAAAGCCCAGCGCTAGGGAACAGTATGGTACCCTTAGAGCATTGAAGTACTTAGCCAGGCTGAAGTGGAGCATGTTGTGGAGTCGTGAGAGGAAATATTCTACAGGGTAGCTGGGAATCAGTCAGTCATGAGGGACTGTGGGTGCCATGCTTAAGTTTGAGCTTATTCTATAGGCAGTGGTAAGACACTGAAGAACTATAAGCAACTGAATGAGATAATGTGATTTATAATGATTAATATTTTGAAAAGATAACTCTAGCAACAGTGTGGGAAATAATTTGGGGTTGGGGTTGGGGGAATAAGACTTGAAGCAAGGAGCCCATTAAGGGGACTATTGGAATATCAGGTATAGGCAAGAAATGTAGACTGCCTAAATTAAGATGATGGCTGTGGAAATAAAGGAGGAAAACACAAATTCTCAAAATTTTAAAGAAGTGGAAATGAAAAAAAAATTAATATTTGGAGGTAGGGTACTGTGTAAAGAGACTTTCAAGGTAGTTCCCAGGATTTAGGCTTGGGTGACCAGATGGATCTTAATACCATCGCACACAATGGGAAATGAGTATATCAAGCAGCAAATGAAGAGAATGAAGATTACCATGAGGACAAAGAGTAGATGTCATAGTATATGAAGTGAAGGAAGAAGTGGAAATACAGAAGCTTATAGTATGAAAGTGAGTTATCAGAATTCGGAATTTTAAGGTAGAAGTTTTTCTAAACAATGAAATGGATCAAGATTTGTTATAGAAGAATAAAAAGATAGAAAAATAAAATGGAGCCAGATAACTGATTAGAATTTTTTAAAGTCACATGCCCAATTGTTCTGAACATATGTTCAAGATGGTTGGCAATATAACTGGAAGCTTTCTAGGGGATAAAGGTAGAAACAGAATGAATTACAATGTTCATGGTATCTGTAAGATACAAATCAAAGAATTGTTCATCAGAAGCCCAGCTTTCCAACATTCTAGGACAGAAAATTTTTTTTTCCTTTGAATTCTCAAAAGAGGACACTGACTTTGGTTTTATAACTGGGGTGTGCTTCCTCTGATAGTCATGCCAAGTACCTGTTACTACTTAGACCCATGGGATAAACACGGCACATCTCTGTGGAATTGAAATTTATTTGAAAATTTAGAGGAAAATTATAATTATTTATTTGTATTAAAATAAACATGTATGTATATATTAGCAGAAAATAATAGGTGAGCTTTTAAGACAAAATATGGGTCAACAATTAATTTCTACACTTATAGTTGCATTCCTAAACTGAGGGATATCACTATCCTCCATCTTTTGAAGGTTATAGATATTCAGTGCTTTTCAAATTCTTCCATTAATTTAAACACTAGATAGGTAAGATCTTAATAGTAATCACTGTTATGGATTATATATAGGTTTTTGTTCTCTCGATGGAGGCTGGTTGTCCAATGTTAAGGAAAGTAATATATTAGGGCCAAAACAATGCAGAACACTACTCAGTTCTCTCTTGTTCTGACTTGAACCAAGGAAAAATTTTATCATGGGTTGCAATGCATATGTTTCACATAGTTTTTCAAAAGTGTTATTTATTTTAACACAATTTTTATATAAGATTGGGCAACAGAGAGTCAAAGGTTGTATTATTTGACAAGTATCTGGAGTGTAATTATATTATATTGCCAGTTAAGAGTTGGTTTATATGCACTGGTGATCAAAATTTTAGGTAGGAATTTAGGTTAACAGAACCTAACTCATAAAAAATATGTGCCTGAAAAGACTCTTCAAGGAGATGAGCTGAGGCATAACAAAAAGCTCACTTGAGTGTAAATGATTCCATAAGCAAAAACAAGATATCCTCCGAAAAGAAATTTGCATCCGTTACAACTTATAAACAGATGGATAACCAAATTTCTAAAGGATATATCAAGAACATGGCCATGATAATTCTAAAATAGAAAAAATAAATTTAAGTAAGTGCTACTAAACACCTGCTATAGACTTGGGAACAAATCTTCAAAAATCCTTTGAAAAATTGTTTACATTTAAATAAGTAAACTGATTGCACAATGTATCTGTAAATAATAAGCAAGATGGCTTGCTTAACACAATATTTATAAAATCTGGCTTTGCCTTAGCATCACTTGAGAAGATTTTCTAAATCATAGATCCTCAGACCCCATCTCACACATCTATTAACTGAAGATCTTCCAGGAGACTGTATGCCTAACAGGCTTTCCAAATAATTCCTGTGCATGCAGACTTAGGGAGCTCTGCAAGCCTGTTCACTATAAAGTAGATGGAAGCTGGATGTTCATTACCAAAAATAATTACACTCTTCATGCAATAGTTGATGTTTAGCTATTCTGTCTGATGTTAATTAGACAGTACTGCTAAAATACTGTTAATTTGTGACAATAAAACAATGTTCCCAGTACACATGAAGGTGATTGTTTCCCTGGTCTCTTTACTTGGAGAACCAGCAGGTGCCTGCACCAAGCTCACACTGAAGAAGTATTGAGTTATTAAAGAACTAGTTGAAGAGAAGGGAAGTCAGTACACATCCCTATTTTATCTGCTGGAAATTATTATCTGACTCACCAGGAGACTGTTTCTAAGTGCAAGTCGCATCAAAAGCTGCTGCCCTACACTGAATTCATTTAGTTAGACCTATAACTGATTCATGGACTTGGAGTCAAAGGCCACGAAACAATCAATAAAAGCTACAGACAATCCTGTGTTGCATCTGACAAATTTCTCCCACAGTTGATAAAAACAATAACAGGCCTAAATCATTCATCCACACCTCTAATAAAATACAGGTTTAAGTAGCTTCAGCTTAATAATTTATCTAGAAGGACAGTCTTACGAGCTTAAAAAAAAATCCTAAAACTTTCAGACAGTAAGTTACCTACTGTTTTTGCTTGTTTTATGACAGAGGGTTTGACAACACCCTCTATATTAAGAGGAGGCCATAACAGAGTCAAAGTTTAATAGACTGGCGACAAATTTAAACAGAACATTAATATTTTCGGCCATTTAGCTGTGGAAGCAAAGATACAGCTGACAGAAATCAGGGAACATGAATGGAGAGGTGGGAAGCAGAGGGAACATGGTGGAACTAATAATATCAAATAGGTGGAATGGGGAATGGTCAACAGATGTTCTCTAAAGTTTGAAAGAACAAGAAATAAAGTTTTAACATTATAAAAATAGACGGAAGACAAATGAAAAACTAAATAATACCTTTTAAAATAAAGAGGATTTTATTTTGTTGCTTTTGTTTTTAGTTGACACATCATAATTGTAGATATTTATGGGATACAGAGTGACATTGATACATGTATACAATGTGTAATGATCAGATCAGGGTCATTAGCGTATCTATCACCTGGAACATTTATAATTTATTGGTGCTATAAACCCTCAATTTTTTTCTAGCTTTTTGAAAATATACACTAAATTATTGTTAACCATTTTCACCCTACAGTACCACAGAGCACTAGAACTTTTTCTTCCCATCTAAATATAACTTTGTTAGCCAACCTCTCCCTATCCTCCTCTTCTCCCTACCTTTCCCATTCTCTAATGACCACGATTGTACTTTCTACTTCTATGAACTCAAAAGTAGAGAGGAGTTCATTAAAATAAATCTTCAAGTTTCATAATGCTAAGTGAATAGATAGATAAATCTTAAGTTGATAAGTCAATAAATAAAATTATAGGTTTAATATGTAAAGGCTTGGCAATAACTGGAGTACGAGTTAAAAGCTGGAGATACTTTGGTTTTGATCTTTTCTTGGCGGCAGGACAAACAGCAGTGTGGAGTGGTGGACTGAGGGGGATTGGAGAGGGATGGCAGACGCTTATTCTTCATTAGAATATTTTCTGCACCGTGGGATCTGCTTAACCATGTGAATACACTACTTTGAAAATAGAACTTAACAGAATGGAAAAAAGGGCCCTGAGCACTATAAAATTTAGAGTCAATCTTGGCTTATAAAGCTGGCAAAATTAGGCCTGAAGAATATCAATTAAAAATCAGATTTCAGTGATCTCTCATAAAATTCAGGAAGCTGAGTCCTGATATCTTCCACTCAATCTGGAACTTCAATATTAAGATTTGTTCTTTGTTTCTGAAAATATAATGTTCATAACATTTTAGTCTGATAAACTTAAGTATGGTCTTTTTGCAATTTCTATGTTGCTTCTCTAATTATTAGTATTTTCCTCTGATAATTGAAATTCTTTCTCTGAATAGTAGAAAGGTGAATCTGTGATTTTGTGATGGTTTTCCCACCCAAGCATAATAATCTAGACAAAAATTGAATGACTTAGATGGAGATGAATGCCCCTACTCTGGAGGAAATTCCTTAGCCTGCTAAATTTTTTCAATAGGAATTTTTGATGCCTCTGAAGCCGTAGGTTGCTGAATGTTTTTTCCTGAAGTCCCTGAGGTTTATCCCGCTATGTAGACCATCTGTGATTCTGCAGCACATTGTTTTGGATGATGTCTCAGTACCTGTTGAAATTCCTTTTAATGAGGATTGGTGAAGAGATGTTATAAAACCACACTTAATGGATTTTGTAAAATCCACACTATTTAATTACATTTCCCTAAATGTGCTCAGTTCCCATGTGACCAGGCTGTACCTATGATTTCTCTTAAAACTTGAATGTAACTTAGAGCCTCAGAAAGAAGTGACTCACGCCATAAACTTAATTGTACCCTACTAGCCCTGCTCTCTCATCTCTGGTTGGTTTTATACTTCAGTGGCTCTATAAAAAGAGAGTGCGGGAAAATCATGTTACCAACACTTAGAGGAAAAATAAGAAGAAAAAAAGAAAGCAAGTTGTTATAAAAGATACTATAAACATTTTTTAATTAATTAAAGGGAAAGAGTTGCATATAAAACACTACAGAAATATTTCTATTTCTTTCTTTAATCTCCAATCACCTTTTCCCTATATGTTTGGCCAGTGTAATTATCACTCACTAACTGGCCTATAGGAAGCATTACTGATACTCATTTTTCTAATTACAAATTTAATATTTATCATTCACTTGACTTAACACTGTGAGTACTAGTTACAATAAAAAGTAAAAAGTAGGTAATTATATGTAGAAAAGGAGTGTTTCCCAGAGATTAGAATAGAAATAAGTGGGATTCAGCTTTACCCATTAAGAATGTGACCAATGCTAGTATATAAACATGTTGGGCCTCAGTTTCTTTCATAAGCAGAATTATGGGAATGAACACTTTATTTATTTGTTTGTTTAGGACTTAATTTTTCAGAGTAATTTTAGGTCCACAGCAAAACTGAGAGGAAGACACATAAATTTCATACATACCCTCTACCCCAATACATACATAGCCTCCTGGATTATCAATATCCTCCACCAGATGGTACATTTGTTACAATTAACAAACCTACACTAACACATCATAATCACTCAAAGTCCATAGTCTACCATAGTGTTCACTTTGGTATCATACATTCTATGGATTTGGACAAATGTGTAATGACATGAATCCACCATTATATTATTATACAGAGTAGTTTCACTGCCCTAAAAACCTCTGTGCTCTGCCTATTCATTCCTGTCTCCCCAACCCCTGACAATCACTGATCTTTTTATTGTCTCCATAGTTTTGCCTTTTCCAGAATGTCATACAGTTGAAATCATACTGTATGTAGCCTTTTGGATTGGCTTCTTTCACTTCGTATAATACACAATTAAGGTTCCCCCATGTCCTTTTGAAACGCGAAAGGTTCACTTGTCCCCTTGCAGGGTGTGCGATGGGGGTGTGGCTTGCTTCTTCAGTGCCCCGCTGCTCAAACCTACAGGGGAGCATACAGACTGGCAGGCTTTGGGGCTCCGACCCCACGGTAGTGTCTAGAGGTGAATGTTTACAGCTGAAGCCCCAGTGGGCGTTTGTTACAGGGTGCTCTTTTAGTTTGCCGTCTACAAGAAGCTTGCGTTAACCAGCTCAATTAGACCCTCTACCTTGTCGCAAGGACAAAGGCTTTCTGTATCTCGGGGTTTCTTGCTTTGGTGTGCCAGAAGAATCGGATTGCATGCGGGCTTTGAGAATGAGTGCAAGGTTTTATTGAGTGGAAGTAGCTCTCAACAGAGGAGGGATCCAGAAGGGAACTGGTTTTCCCCAGGAGTCGGGCAGCTAGGTGGTCAGGGATCTCCTCCAGCTGCCCCAGCCAAACTCCGAGTCGTTCTGCTGGTCAGTGGCCTATGGGGAGCTGGTACCTGTCGGTGTGATCCTCTCGATGTCCAGCCGCCTGTGTGTTCCTCTGCTGACGTGTTCCCCTCCACGTCCAGCTGCCTCTGTCTCTGCCTTGCTAGGGTCTCGGGTTTTCATAGACCAGTATGGGAGCGTGGTGAGGGTGGTCTTGGAAAATGCAACATTTGAGTGCGGAGGCAGAAGTGCCTGTCCTCACCTGAGTCTGTGGGGTAGAGCCCTAGCCAGGGAGCACGACCTCCCCTTCCCAGCACTTCTCTTCCTCACTTCTGTATCATTTCAAGGGACCACGCCCTTCCCTTCCCAGTACTCCTCTATCATTTTCATGGCTTGATACCTAATTTCTTTTTAGTGCTGAATAATATTCTATTATCTGGATATATCACATTTAATTTATCCATCCACCTACTGAAAGACATCTTGGTTGCTTCCAAGTTTTAGCAATTATCAATAAAGTTACCCTAAGCATCTGTGTTCAAGTCTCTTTGTAGATAAACGTTTTCAATGCATTTGGGTAAATACCAAGGAGCAGGATTGCTGGATTGCATATAAGTGCATGCTTAGTTTTATAACAAACCACCAAACTATCTCCCGAAGTGGCTGTACTACTTTACATTCCCACCAGCAGTGAATGAGGGTTCCTGTTGCTCCGCATCCTCATCAGCATTTGGGTAAGTGTTCTGAATTTTGGCCGTTCTAATAGGTGTGCAGTGATATCTCATTGTTGATTTAATTTGCATTTCCTTGATGATGTATGATTGAAACATCTTTTCATATGCTTATTTGCCATGTGTATATCTTCTTTAGTGAGGTGTTTGTTAAGGTCTTTGCTCTACTTTTAAATGGGTTATTTTTTTTATTGTTGCATTTTGAGATTTCTTTGTAGATTTTTGATAACAGTTCTTTATCCAATGTTTGTTTTGCAAATATTTTCTTTCAGTCTGTGGTTTGTCTTCTCTTCTTGACATTGTCTTTCACAGAGCAGAGGCTTTTAATGTTAACAAAGTCCAGCTTATTAATTATTTCTTTCATGAATCATGACTTTGGTGTTGTATCTGAAAAGTCATTGCCATTACCAAGGTTATGTAGGTTTTTTTCCTATATTATCTTCTAGAAGTTTTGTGTTTTACATTTAGGTCTATGACCTACTTTTAGTTAATTTTTGTGACGGGCATAGGGTCTATGTTTAAATTTATTTTCTTGCATGTGAATGTCCGGTTGTTCCAGCATCATTTAAAAAGATGTCTTTGCTCCATCATGTTGCTTTTGTACCTTTGTCAAACATCAATTGACTGTATTTATGTGGGCCTATTTCTGGGCTCTTTATTCTATTCTATTGATCTATTTGTCTTTCCTTTCACTAATACCAAATGTGGTACTAGGAGCTTTATGTAAGTCTTGAAGTCAGCTAATGCCGGTCAGAACTCCAGCTTTGTTCTTCAATATTATGTTGACTATTCTTCATCTTTTGCCTCTCCATATAAACTTTAGAATCCTTTGTTAAAGTTCTGAAAATAACTTGCTGGTGACATGCTTTATTTTAAAAGTATTTCTAAGCTAAACTTCAAGCCTCTGTGACTCTCACATTTTTACTATATAAATTCCTTCCTTAAAGGGTTGTTTTTGGGGGGCTGATAGCAGCCAATGCTTTACAAACAAGTGGCAGACCATTGACTTGACTGGGAATGGTTTTGCTTCCTGTCCAAATAATTTAAAGCCTGTTAAAGGTGTTGTCCAGGGCAAGAGTAGGCATGGTGATTTTTCTCCATCCACTCCTACTCTGTGAATTCTCTGAGAACCAGACTGTTTCTGTGCAGACATAAATGGTAGAGAAAGTATGTTTCAGACTGTCAAACTACTGAAAATATAGTTGTGATAATCAAGAGAATCACTTAAAAGGGTGAAATGGAGGTCAGGGTTTGTGTGAAAAAATGTTAGAAATAAGTGTTAATACTGAGGGAAAGCAGTCAAAGAGGGGAGTTTTTTTCTCCTTGTCACAAAGCAAGGCAATGCCACTGTGTCCTGCTGCCCTAGGCAGAGAGTCTGTGTAGCCACAGGATTCTATTATCTGTTAAGTTAGAAAGTACGTCACTCTTGGACAGTTTTAGTAATTTAACACGTTATAGCAAAGCCCATATAAAACACTTCCAAAATCTTTATTTTTTTCATGGCTAGTCAAATCTATAAACCTATGTTTGTATCTCACATAAAACATTTTCTTTCTCAAATATTTCCTGTCTTCATTCTTCAGAAATTATAGTGAGGGAGTTTGATGAGACATTATTTTGCCTGTACCAAGGAATTAATTTTATGCATGAAGTGGCTTGCAATATCCCAGCAGGGCAGGTCATCACTAATAGTGAAGCTCTGAGTCCTGGAGCAGTAGAGAAGGACAAGGGACTCACTGAAGCTTTCTGGCTTGGGATTGTTGCTTTTTAAATAGAGACTGAGAGTGAAGATGCTGAGCCCACTAGTGTCATTCCTCCTTAAGCTTTCCACTTGTTGGTGGAATGTTCAATAGGGAACTGAGTAGGCATGAGAGGGAGCCTGGGTTACCATACCTGTGCATTTTATACCTATGTGGTAAAAATGTCTTTGTTGTCTCCTTGGAAATAAATAAAATTGACAGAGACAGATGGAAATTTCACCTTCTTTCTCTGAGGAGGCAAATTAATAAGATTAAAATGAGCATTGCGCTTACATTGACTGACTTGCTAATAGTCTTGCCTTGATGAAATTATAAGTATACTTAAAATATAGATAAATACCTATACAGATTAAATGTTAAACGGAAAAAATACCTGGGTGGGTAAAAGTGGGAAGGGAAATAATCCTCACTAGATTTTTGAGAAAGAGTGAGATTTCCATTTGAGAAAACAAATATAGCTTAATTTAATAAAGCTATATCTGTGTAAATTAACATTTACTAAAATAGAAATACAGAACAAAAAGCCCTAATAACATGACAAGAATTAAATTGATCACTTGGTAGGAACTAACATAAAGTGTTTTTAAAAGAAATGCTGCCTTTGTTAAAGCAAATATAATTTACTGATAAAGAAAATAAAGCCCGACTTATTACTACGAAAGTAAAGATAACATTTTAATAAATTAACAATGAAGTAGTTAATAGGGGAAATGGATTCTAGCTTCTTAAAGGGGTGCCTTAAAGGGTAGCATATAAAAATTCAATTTTATTTCAAGTGTCAGAAATTTGCTGGTATATATAAATGAAATATGTAAAGCCTTCTTCATTTGCACAAATGAGTGCTACATAATTTCTTAAAATGTACTAAAGTGTAAAATATGAGCTTTAAAACATCAAAGTTAGGAGAATTGATTGGCTTTAGAACTTTGAGATTTCTTCATTTTCTATGCTAACCCAGATACATGCATCTAGATCCTTAATCCCATTGACATCTGGATTTTTTAGTCATTTACAATTGAAATTCATTTATTAATTACCTAAACCTAGAATATTTCGCTTAACATAAGTATATTCTAATACTCCTAATGTTGCCTGAGGAAACACAATAGAACTTTAGATTAAAAATGAAACAAAACAAAGACAAAACAAAACTGAAGTGCGAGCCTATCTTCTGCAAATACACTTAGGAACATGTTTCCAATTCAGCTTAATTTTCTCCCATTAAGAAACATTAAACTGCCTTCATGAATTCCTTTAAAAAAAAGGATATATGTATATAGTTGGATTTTACCTTTGATGTGTACATAAAAGAAGTTATTTCACTTAAAATGATGACCATAAATCTATTTTTAACATATAAGCATGTCACAATAAGATTTTTCTTTATTATCTATTTAGTACGCAATAGAACTGTCTAATACATTTGGGTTTATATATTTGTTTTTCTACTTATGAAGACTAAACGTATCAATGTCAGTGATTAAATGAGCTTGCTGCAGAAAAACAATTTGTAGGTACATCAGATAAGTAAAATACTGCTTACCAAAGTAGTGTGATTGTGAATATAATTCTTTCTAATAAGCTACTGGAAGGATTTTCTTCCCCTTTTAAGGCTTTAATTTATTATTATTTCACAGCAGGGGTGGAGATGTTCCCAATCCATTTTCCTTCTTCTTTTTCACAATCTCCCAAATGAAATCTTCATGAAACAGAACTCAATGCTTCTATTTCCCCATAATAGTTTTCTAGAAGGAAGTGAATTTATCTTAAGTATATGGTAAAAATGAAGGTTCTATCTGCCCACAAATATACTAGTCAAGCCATTTATTTGACACTGCCTGCTCTCATTGTACATTCCAGGTCACTGAAAACAGGACAGAAGGCTCTGAGCTATGTGCTCTGCTAAGTGGAACTATTTTGTTTACATGCACCAACACCCCATTTGCAGAGAACCACAACGTAATCAGTGCAAGATACACAAAGGCAGATTTATTTTGCAGCCTGGCTTAAAAACAATAATGCCAAGACCTCTCAATTTCAAAAGTTTAATTTGTTTGATAAAATGCTAAGAACTGTATTGCTCAATGGTCTTTATCATGTTTAGTAACCATGATGGATAGAATTCAGATGATGTCTTCCCTTTATTTAATAGAAGTGTTATATATATATATATATCTATTATTAATTTATATAGTAATGGTACACTATTCAATAATGATGAGCTACTTGTAATGATCTCATGAAGATTATGTTCTTGAAAAAAAGATTAAAATATGGTTTTCTTTTAAAAAGCATTATTAGAATATAGGGGTTTAAAGAAGAAACGTCATCTGGTTGAACTATCTCATGCAAATGAGAAAATGCCATTCCAAAAGAGAAATGAATTCATTCAAGTGCATGCAGGTACTTGTGTCAAAAGCTGTCTAATTCTGCAACCAGTGTTATTTCTATCATACTCCATTGCCTGCCTTGTACAAGTTTGTTGGCAGACAATGAAATGCAGTGTTCACTTTCCTGGAGCTCCAATCTCCATCATGAAATCATATTTTTATGCAATCTGATATTTTGAAAAAACATGAATTAATAAATAGGTCAGCTTAAGTTAAATGTGCAGTTTTCTATGTGGTACACTTTGAAAATCACTGAAGGAATTCACAGCCCCAAAATTTATTCTTTATGTCTGTTGTGGCATATGAATATATCATCATTACTGTTACTTTGGCGATTAAGCTTGTGTCCTTTAAATTGTGTTTGAAGTCATCTGTGCCCTACTATACTGAGGGATAGACTTTAGTCCAAACTTTTTGATACATAACCATTCCCAACTGGCTAGTTTTGCAATGATCTAAAATTCAAAGGCTTGGGACTGAAACATTTTTCTTTAGAGTTATGATTCCTTATTACACATGTTTTTGGTGAAATATTTTTAAGATGACTCCAAATTTAAGGTCTCATCTCTAAGCCTATCTTACTCTTCCACATCCTGGTTTCCATTAATACTTCCCCAAGAGGCCAAACTGTAACATGGATGCTGTCACATGGATAAGGTAAAGGCGAGGTTGTCATCTTTTGTTCCAAAGGTATTAAGGCAGCAAAAAAGGAAAAAAAGATACAAGGAGTAATATACACAGCTTATATGAAGAAAGAGGGCAGGTGTTTGGTTTGCCTGCACTCCTCTTTGCTTGTGTTGAGGGCACAGAAGGCCTCTGATCTTTCTAAAGGAATAGTTGAAAGCAGCTGCAGTGTGAACCAGCAGGCTTACCATGGGACTTGCTAAGTCAAGGGCAGGATGGAGGACTTGGCAGAGACACTGTGGGTGCATTGTAATGATGAGAGCCAACTCAGAACAAGGAAGGCCAGATCAGATATGTACACTGATCCACAAGTTCAGTACAAGTACAAGCAGTTTAATCAGAGCACAGGCAGATGAGGAATATCCTCACTGTCCAGAAAAACCAGAGGATCCCATAGAGATTGTCTTCACCCACTGTCGCAGCCCCCTACTGCTTCCAGATGAATGAGTACAAAGAAATAGAAGCTTGTGGAAGCTTCTACAATTATATGAATAAAGTACAGTGAAAAACTAAGGGGACCACTTAAATGATTATTTGGACTTAATTGTAAACTAAGTTGGACTACATGTATTTTGTTTTCATTTTCTTTCTCCAGATCATTTATAGGAGTGGGGTGTGAGTAATTTTGCAACCCTGCCATATATACACACAGTCAGATTGACTGTAGATTCTATCCCCATTATTTAATAAAGGGAAGCAGTTATTACAGTAATTTGTACCTTGTGGCCACTCAGTGCAACCCTGGACTGACTGTATTCCTAAGAAAAGGTAAGGAATGGAGGTAAAATATATTTAATTAAATCTACCTATTTAAATGGCTCTTGTTTACATAAACTTTAAAATAGGCATTTGGGGGCGTACTCTAAATAGAATCCCTATGGATCGGGGGTTCCCAAACTTTTAGTTCACGGCACCCTTAGAATTTCTGTCATTTTTTAAAACAAATGCTGAAAACCAAACAAAATGACATTTAAATAAATAATTTAATCTTCTTTCATTAAGTAATTGGAACCAACAGCCTATTATATTTTATGCCCTAATAAAATCATTGTTATTTTGAAAAGAGTAAACAGAAATTTAAAAAAAACCATTTTTATTTTATAATTAAATAACTACAGTTACTTACTAATAGGAGGTGTATAGCTATTGAGTACTGCATAATTTTTCAAACCATGCAGTCATATTGGGCATGGCCATCTCCCATCTTTTCCCAATCCATATTGATTTTTGCAGAGTACTTGCTTTTTATCACAGCAACAACTGATGAAAGCTCAACTTTTCAAGGATATGATGATGTCAATTTTGTAGTTTAGTGCATTCGAATGTAGAAATGGTGAAATACCTCAAGCTAGTATTTCATATGATGTCCAACAGATATTGGGTATTACACTGTTTCCCTTAAAAAGTTAATATGTCCTGCAGTGTCCTGTCCCTGTGAGTTTACTGTGGTGGGTTTAGGACACTTACGTGCACTTAAAACCAGAAGGTACAGAAGCTATATTCTTTTAGCCCAGTGATATAAATTGGGTAGGAACTATGGGGTTAATATTCCTTGCAATATCTCTAGAACAACGTTTGGCACTTAGTGAGTACCCATTACACTTTATCTATTCTAATTACTATTATTAAGACTGTCCCTGTTGGAAACAAACATATTCTAGTGACCAAGTACAGTTTTAATTTTGCTTCATCACATTTATTGAAAGGTGTTCCTCATTGCTCCCTATTCAATGGTCCCATAATACTTGCTTACATCTCTACTGCAGTGGTTATGTATAACTGCAATTTGCCTATGTCTGACTCTACCTGCAAGCAGCTCAAGGGCAAAGAACACTCAGTCATTTGACACCATGAAATCATTTGACATCACAAAGTCAAATGACATTACAAACATCACACTTTGCATAACATAAAAATATGTTTAATTAGCATGTATTGAATGAATGATCAAATACAGAGTATTAATCTTCAGTGGTATTGAGCACTGAGTCCTAAAGAACATATTTAATTATCAACAACTACTTGAAGTTGTAGAGGATCTTTTCTTGAAGATTTTTTAAATCTTTGTATTACTAGATCTGATTTATTGAGACTAGTCCATTGAAACAGGCTTATACCCAGAGAAATGATTTGAGCTTCTATATTTGTAGCATTTGATTTTTTCCAGGCCTCTCCAGAAATCAATATGGTTGTCAGGGTGATCTTTATGTGGTCATGTCAAGCATTAGATCCTTACAAATCTGAGTATTAAGAATTTAATAAAATATAAACCAAGCTTCAGAGAATGTGAAAACTTGACTCAATTTCTTTCTGAGGTAAAATGTATACTTACTAGATGACCTGACTCAAAATAGTTGTTCAATGAAGATCAAGGAATTTAACTCAGGATTTTAATTCCAAGCATGATTTAAATTTGTAAGGCTTCCCCAGGCACTTTTAAGCAAAATGTCTTTACCACTCAACTAAACTGAGTTTAACATAGTTGAGAATAAATATTTTCTGGCTTATTATTTAATAATAAAAATCTGAGGCATTTAAAGAATATGAGGTTGTTCAATTTATTTAATCCTGAGTTGCAGAAAATCTGTATGTAAAGTAAACTAAAATGAAGTTATTGGATTTTTCTGGTAAACAAATCTTTCACAACATTTCTAGGAAGTTTTTAGATTTATCTTTGCATGTAAGTGGTGATACAGCAAAACGCCCAACTAAACCAATTTGAATTTTCAAGTGAAATGATTGTCTCATCCCCTATTCCTGAGTTTGTTGTTGTCATCAATGTTACCAATAAATTAATAACTCAATGAAGGAACATGAAGCAGAGACTTGTAGAAATGAGAGTTTGCTTCCTCACTCCCTAATTTTCTGTATATATTAAAAAATTTTATGTTGATAAAAATATAAAGAAAATCAAGAAACAAAATTAATGGGAGTTAGAAAATAAACCTTCCCCACTAGAACAAAAGGTCAAGCTATAGATTAGAATTTAATAGTATGTCCTCTGTTTATATCCCTAATAAGATCAGAAAGGCTCACTATTTGTAGAATTCTCATTTTTCATGGAAAGATAATGTTAATCACAAACCTTCGTGTATGAGTTGTTTTAGTGTTTGCTTTAACTCTCAAGTAAGGATTCTCATTATATCATAGAAAATGAATAAAACATTAAATTTAAAACAATGCCTAGTATAGACCAAGTATTACAGTGAAATAGTCCTATGGAGTATGTGTTCATTCTGATTTAATATTATACCATTATGAAAACAGCAATTTTCTAAACATATTTTAAAAATCAACTGATTTTTTTAGTCAAATGCTTTGTAATAGATTGTTCTAGTTGCCATTTGTTTCATTATTTTAAAAATATTTTAGCTGTTACAATATGGGCATTTTTAAGAACTTGTAAATGAATATATCAATATTAGTAGAATTGTATGATTCAAAATTTAAATCAGTAAATATATGGTTAAAATTGATTATTAGAATAGGATGAGTGTCTTTATGCTGTCTAGAAAATCCATTATATTATTTATAACTACCGTGATACATCAATATGACAAATCTAATTATTTATGAATATTACAGCAGATAATGCTGTTAGTAACCCAAAATGTTACTTTGTTGATTGCCTTGCATTAAAAAAGGCTTAAAATTTTATATAAATAAAATTGAAAATGTGATTAACCCTCTACAAACTCTCTGTTGATGGTTATATATTTAGTGATTGTTCATTAATCCTAAATCATTAGATTATGAAGTGACTGGACAGTAAAAATACTCAAGGTGAAAGAATAATTCCTTCTCTTGTCCTTGGAGATGCTTCCACTATAACTGCCTGGAAAAGGCTGGCAATAGGACTGGGCTAGATAATTTCTGGAAAAATTGTGAAAACCACGAGCCCCTTGACTTCTATTTACTACAGAAAGTGCTTAAAACATCACAATCATCCAACTTGTATAGGTCATCTTGGAAAGTCACAGAACTCATCTTTTGACCCAAGGACACCTGGGATCTGATAGTCATTTCAGGCTGCCTCCAAAACTGAGGGACCTGTCAATGACAGTTATTCATTTCCAGGACAGAATGGAAAAAAAATTTCTATCTTTAACATGAAGAATGGGCATGTACTTTAATTCCCATAGTATGTGGTTACTATATTCCCAACATAGTGAGAGTAGTATGAGTAATTTTGATAGTTAAACATGATGCTAAATCTTCTCTGCATATACTTTTAGAAAAATGGTACATCATATTTATGATAAGATTTCTGGTCTGCAGCCATAGTTCCATTTATACTTCAGAAGAAAACCATGTCTGAAGCTGGATAGCCATTTAGCTGGATTTCTTTCTCTTTGCTTTTTTTAAGACACACATCCTAGTGAATTGCAAATGTTTCCTACATGTGCATAAAAATCTCTGTACTACAAAGGATAAATTTTTACCAAAGGGAAGAAAAATGAATACCACTGTCAGTTAGTGTACTTGCTTTTGTTTTTTAAGAGAATTACTAAAGTAAAGTGATACTATAAACATTGAGGTCACTGCTATTTACTTTTTATTAGAAAAGCCCATTCTTTCAATGAAAAATATTTTTAAATTCCTTAAAATACCTGAAAAATGAGAATAATCTAAAATTAGAGACAGCTTTGTGGAGCAGATGACATGAGACATTTCTTGGAAGATGGGTAGAATTTTGACAGGTGGAGATACAGAGGAAGGATATTCTGGGCTAAGAAACTGACATAAGGAAATAAAGAGTATGTTCAGAAAATGACAAGTATACTGGTATAAAGGAATATAGAGCATTTTGGGTAGATGAAAAAAAGAAAAATATGTGAGATTTTAAAAGTATATTGAGACCTGACTCTAGAATGTTTTGAATTCCAAGGTAAGGTATTTGGGCTTTGTTCAACAGATAATAAGGGGAGAGGTTTTCTAATATTTAAATATACTTTAAATAAGTTCCAATAAGTGTCCAAGGAAAGGTTTACAATTTAAAGAATGGATATACATCAGATTAAGTGACTTATCTAAAAAAGAATACAAATAAAGTACCCCCAATATTTTTTCAAACATTCTACACAATTTTCATATAAATATTTTTGATACAGGAGCATCTGTAACAATTTGGAACATATGCTTACTATAGATAGTGTTTGATCAGATATTTCAAGAAGAAACATATAATTACTATGTGTTATATAGTGTCAATATGCACTGAAAATAGCTAGAGTTAGCATCATCCCTAACAAACTTTTTAATTGAATTTAAGCCTCCTTCCCCTCACTAAGCAAACTCAAAACAATATTGAAATGCTCTTTAATTATTTAAATTTGTTACAGATTTACTTAAATCTCAATAGTTGATTACCTTTCTTGAGGAAAAAAAAACCTTTAAAATAGCTTTTAGTGCTCTTATCATAAGCTAAAAAAGAATGTATGGAATTAGAAAAAGTATTTTTAAAATATAAAATCTATCCTAAAAATATAGTATTTGTGCCTAGAAAAATCAGAAGATTATAAAAGAGAAAACAAAAGCCAACCATTCTCCTATCACATAGAGACAATCATTGGAAACACTGGTGTATTCCTTCAAGTGTATTTTTTCAGTGTATGAAAACATGCAATGTTTTACAAAATTGGAATAGCATCATTTTTCAAACTGATTTTTTAAATGTAACAATATCTCAAATATTTTATCACTACATATTTGCAAAACTAATTTTAATAGTTGAAGCAGTTCCATTTTATGGGTATAATTGTTCCTTATTTTAATAGATATGATAATTCTGATTTTTTTCTCTAATATAAAATCTCTTATTTCATACAATACATTCATAAATTCTCTAAAATTTCATCAAATGGTATAAACATGTTGAAAATATATTATTTTATGTTACAAAGAAAATGTATTTATTATAAAGACAAATATAAAGTAGAAAATAAAATATTTGATGATGACTTTCAAAATTAAAAACTTAACATTTGGCACATTTTCTTTAGGCCCCTTTTTCATACACATGTTGTACATACAGTTTGTATACTGCTTTCCTGATTTCACATCATATTAGAATGATTTTATTAGAGCTGTACATACTATTTAAATTATAATTGTTTGAATGATGACTATCTGTTGTCTAAAAATATATGATCAGAGTGAAAAAAGGAGGAAAAAACTTGAATTTATAATTACTAATAATTCTTTTAACTTGAGAGTACCATTTTTAACATTCTTGTGTATGCTCTTTTAGCCTTTTCTTTCTGCCCACTTATACAGATTTAACAAATAAAAATCAAAATGATAACATAACTCTATTCAAGGACATTTTCCTATCCCTATCTGATCTCATGTGTTAACTTTTAAACATCATCTGTGTACTAAAGTCTTGAAAAACTGTATTTTCAGAACTGCTTCTGTCCCTCATAAATTTATGAGATATCTCAGAGATAAATATGATAGAATTTATGAATTTATGAAAGAATATCTCTGAGATGTATATGACAGAATTTATAAATTTATAAATATCTCGGATATTATATCTATATTTATAATTTTATAAATATCTCTGTGATATTATATCTATATACAATCATATATATAGGATTATGAAGTTGGATCAGAGGGCAGTTTTATTACATACTGCCTAATTTGTCTCCTAAATTGTTGTGCAACTACATACTCCCAAACATGAATAAAGCTCCTCATCTCCCTACATCCTCACCAGCATTTGATATTAAACAGCTTCCTACCACATTCAATTCTGCCTATCTACTTAGCTTGTGCAGAAAATAGATGACTCTTGAGAAATGATAGTGGATTTATCATCAATTCATTCAGGTGGTGGTGACTCACATTGCAGTTGCAATTCCAGATGTGCTTTATTGCATAAGTAACTCAATACATTCCTTGACAGTTGGTATGCAACTATCGATCTGGAAAAGGCTTTTTCCCTCTACACTGGTTCTTTGGCATATAAAGGGCATCAGAAGGAGGCTTTTTTGTTGTCAAGGCCTGCAGTACACCTTCACTGTCTTACTTCAGAGGTATATTAACTCTCCAGCCTCATCATAATCTAGTCCACAAAGAAGGAATTCGATCCATTTTTCTCTTCTTTACTTTTTAAAAATCATGTTGGTACATAGCATTGGTGACATTATGATGATCGAATCTGCAATAAGTGGCAGCCCCTATGTATAGAAGACTCTTACAAGCCAGAGCGTGAGAACAAACCCCACACAAATTCAGGAGCCTTCCATCTTAGTGACAATGGAATTAAGGATAATAAAAACAATATCAAATTATAAAAATATATGAAAAGAAAGAGTAGATCACTTGTAAGCCAATATGTCAGACTGACATCAAATTTCTCAACAGTACCACTGGAGACAATAAGATAGTAGAACACTATCATTAAATATTGAAGAAAAAGAACTTTATATTCTGAGGCATACAAGGACTCAGATATTTTTCTGTGGATGGAGTGGCATTGAGAACACTCTTGAAAGAAGTTATAAAATAAAAATGATACAAATAAAGCTAGTGAGTGCTCCAAGACAGGGGCTACACTAGAGACCTAAATATATTTGTTGAATTAGTTTTTGAAAGCCTATGAAAGACTATATAAATATACTAAATATGCTAATTTCTTATTTTAATATGATATATCTTTTTTTTTTTGAGATAGGGTCTCACTCTGCCACCCTGGCTGGAGTGCAGGGGTGCGATCTCAGCTCACTGCAACCTCTGCTTCCCGGGTTCAAACGATTTTCCTGTCTCAGCCTCCCAAGTAGCTGAGATTACAGGTGTCTGCCCCCAAGCCTAGATAATTTTTTTTGTATTTTTAGTAGAGACAGGGTTTCACTGGTTTCCCAGGCTGGTCTTGAACTCCTGACCTCAAGTGATCCTCCCACCTTAGCCTCCTAAAGTGCTGGGATTACAGGTATGAGCCATCACGTCTGGCCTTTAATTATAATACTATGTTTTTGTGTCATGAATTTGTATTTTTCTTCATCCTTCTGTTTTTCTTAAAAGATCTGCTGATTAACTTATGTTTCAAATAATGATGGAAAACTGATATTCGATTTATTCCTTGAAGGGATAAACATTCTATACAACTATGAACTTGATGAAATACATAAAGCAACAGTTTTCAGGCATTGCATGGTAGGCAGTGCAGAACTTGAGAGAACAGAAAAAGACTAGGAGAGGTAAACACCGTAATCACTCAGGCTCTCTTCCTGGAGACACTTTGCTTATCTTGGCTAATAGATATGGAACGAAAGTAGAGAAGCAGTTTACCTGAGCTAAGGCAAATATTGGGGTTCAAGGCTCTTAAGGGAGGTGGAATTTTCAGGACAGAGGATCAGAAAAGAGGAAGAAACACAGATGTGGGTCCCAGAATTCACGGAGATTACTCTGGAGTCTTTAACTAATCGCTATGTTGTATACATGCAGAGAACTATGGCAAAAGGCCCAATAGAAATAAGTTGTTACAAGGCTGAGAAATGAAAAGAGAAAAACACTAGCAGTTTTCCAATACCAGGATACATTGGAGTTGGGCTGAGTCAGAGTGAAGAGGTCCCATTGAACCCCTCCACAATAACTATGACTCCAGAAATGATAAGAAACAGGGATAAAGATCAAGCACAATAAATAGGACCCAACTCTAAGATTAAAGACAAAACAGAAATAAACCTGCTTAAATAAAACATAAATCTAAGACTGACAGATTAAAGAAAGTCTAGTAAATTAACTGCCTAGCGGAGCAAAGCTCAGTATCCTTTTAAAAAAGAACATAATCAGGAGTCCCTGCAGTGTCATAAAATATAAAATCTAAAGTCCAAAATACATACATAAAATGCATACATAAAAATCATGCAATCTAAACTCTAAAAGTGTAACGTTTAAAATCTAAAATACATACAATCTAAAATAATGCAAAGAAGCAAAGAAATAAAAAAGTTTATATAAAAATAATAGAAAGAAAACTTGAGATGATCCAGATGTTAAAATCATCAAACAGAAACTTTAAAGTTGCTACTATAAATATGCTTAAGAATATAAAGAAATGAATGAACATAATAAATGAATAGACAGGGACTTTCAGAAGGTATTTTGAACATATATAAAAATAACCATATATAGATATATTTTTTTAAGATGGCAGATTAGAGGCTTTTCCAGCATGCCTTATCCACTTGAAAGAAGCAAAATAATATGTAGAGATTTGCACCATGATCTTTCATCCAAGAAGGAACATGGGAATTCACCAGAAAAGTAAAGGATACTTCAGATACCAGAGGGAAGAGAAGGTGGACAGGCAACCTCTGTGGCATGGTCGAAATGAGGTCTGTGAGTGAAGGCCCAAAATGAGAGGGGAAGTGAGTGTCCCACTGTGGTCCACCTTTCCACTGGAAAACTGTGCAACCCCATTCCACAGGAAAGCATCTTGTCCTTTCCAAGGGCTAGAGCTAACCTGGCAAGAGGCTGGGAAACTCTAAAAGGATAGGCACCAGGATGTACCCCAGGCATTTTCCCAGACCCAGGACCAATAGGAGGACACCATTATCAATTGTGACCTAGACTAAGCTGTACAGGATTCAGCAAGCCTAGAAGAAGCTACTGCCAAGGGCATTAGAGTATCTTGGGCTAAAGATTGGAGTGCCAGGTCTGGAGAAGGGCCACCACAGGCAGAACTGAATGGCAAGTATAAAATATGCTCTAGCCTTAAATGCTGGTGTTGGGCCATCTCTTTACAGCAGCAGAGCAGGAGATTTGCTGGAGCTACAGTTTTGTCTAGGCCACAAGATTTGTGGGCAGGGATGGCTTTGCAATCTAAACCCAGTGTGTGTGTGACTTTACTGAGTGTTCCAGCTCACTCAATTGGTTAAGATGGGGGGTAATGAGTCCTGCCAGTTATAAGGAATGAGAAGGAGGCAGGTCTCACACTGGCTCACCTGGATTAGGAGTTTGGCCCACCATTCCCTTCCCATACAAGGAACTCCTATGCAAGAATATTGGCCCTACTCAATATACATTATAGTCATATCCTCAAGGAAAATAAAAGTTCCATCCAAATGAAGGTAAATTCAAAAATAAGAAGTGACAGTTCCTCCAGATTAGAAGATAACATCATAACAATCCTAGAAGTGTTAAAAAGTAGTGTTATGACACCCCAAAAGATCTCATTAAATTTCTGGCAATGAATCCTAACCAAAACAAAATTTTTGAAATGTCAGAAAAATAATTTAAAATATTGATTTTAAAGATGCTCAATGAGATCCAAGAAAAATTTGAAAACCAATTCAGAGAAATCAGAAAATCATTTCAGGATATGAATGAGAAATTTACCAAGGGCATAGATATCTTTTTATAAAGCCAAAGAAAAACTTTTGGAAAAGAAAAATTCACTGAAGAAATTACAAAATATGTAAGGGAAAAAGTTTTATCCAAATGAATCAGCATAACAATTCTGGAAGTGTGAAAAATTGTCAGATCAAATGAAAATGTTAACAATAGACTATACCAAGATGAAGAGAGAATCTCAAAACTTGAATACAAGTCTTTTGAATTAATTTGGTCAGACAAAAATAAAGAAAAAAGAATAAAAAATAATTAATAAAATCTTCAGGAAGTATGGGACTACACAGAACACTAAAACTTATGAATCATTTGTATTACCAAAGGAGAAGAAAAAACAAAAAGTTTGGAAAACCTTTTTGAGGAATTAATTGATGAAAACTTCCCAAGTCTTGCAAGAGATTTAGACATTGAGTACAAGAGGCCCAGCAAACACCAGGAAAATACATTGTAAAATGTACTTAACCACAACATATAGTCATTAGATGGTCTAAAGTCAATGTGAAAGAAAAAAAATCCTAAAATCAGCAAAAGTGTCTAGTCACCTATAACAGAAACCCCATCAGACTAAGAGTAGACTTCTTAGCAGAAACCCTAACATTCAGGAGAGATTTGGAGCCTATTGTTAGGCTTCTTAAAGAAAGAAGTGTCAACCACGAATTGTATATCCTGCCAAAATAACCTTATAAATGAGCCTATTGTTAGGCTTCTTAAAGAAAGAAGTGTCAACCACGAATTGTATATCCTGCCAAAATAACCTTATAAATGAAGGAGAAACAATATCTTTCTCAGACAAACAAATGCTGAGGGAATTTTTCACTTTTAGACCTGTCCTATGAGAAATGCTCAAAGGAGTTTTAAACATGAAAATGAAATGTCAATACTTACCATCATAAAAACACAAAAGTATAAAACTCACAGTTCTTATAAAATTATTATAGAAAGAAGGAAGAGAAAGAATCAAATGGAAACACAGCCAAACTCCCTTAAATCACGAAGACAAACAGACAGAAAGGAAAAACAAGAAACAAAGAACCCACAAAAACAACTAGATAACAACATTACGATAGGAACAAAATCTCATGTATGCATACTAACCTTGAACACATATGGATTCAATGCTCTACTTAAAAGCTATAGATTTGCAGAATGGATTAAAAAAACCAACTATATGCTGCCTACAAAAAGAAAAAACAAACAAAAAAACACTTTACTGGTAAAACACTTATGGATTGAAGCAAAGGTGTGGAAAAAGATACTACAAACAGACAGCAACTGAGAGCAAGCAGGAGTAGCCATATTTATATAAGAAAAAACAGACTTTAATTAATAAAAGAGTAAACAAACCCACAAATAATGTTACTATGTAATGATAAATGGACCAAATTTAACAAGGATATAAGTATTCTAAATATATATGTAACTAGCAGTAGAGCACCCAAATTCATGAAACAAATATAGCTAGACTTAAAGAAACACATAGGTACCAACATAATAATAGTGGGGGACTTTGACACTTCTATGACAGCAGTAGACAGGTTATTGAGATAGAACATCAACAAAGAAACACTAGACTTAAATTTGAGTTTAGACCAAATGGACCTAACAAACACTCATGAACATTCTATCCAACAAGTTCAGAATATAAATTTTTCTGGTCAGCACAATGGAACATTCTCCAAGATACACAGCCACAAAATTAGCTTCTACAAATTTTAAAATATTGAAATCATATCAAGTATCTTCTCAGACCACAGTGGAATAAAACTAGAAATCAATACCAAGAAGAGTTCTTGAAATTATAAAAATACTTGGAAATTAAACAGCATGCTCCTGAACAATCTTTGGGTCAATAATGAAATTAAGGTGGATATTTTAAAATATTTGGAATGAATAGAAATGCAGATACAACATACCAAAACCTCTGGGATACAGCAAAACCAGTGCTAATGGGGAAGTTTATAGTGTTAAATACCTTCATTGAAAAAGTGAACACACTGTCACACCTCAAAGAACTAGGAAAAGAAAAAACAAACACAAAACTAGCAGAAGAACAACAATAACAAAGATCAGAACAGAGCTAAATGAAATTGAGACCACAGTGAAACAAAGGACCAATGAAATGAAAAGTTGGTTTATTTATCTTTGAAAAGATAAACAAAATTGAAAAACTGCCAGCTCGATTAATCAACAAGAGAGAAGATCCAAATAAATATAACCAGAAATTTAAATGGAAATATTACAAGGGATACCACAGAAATACAAAAGATCAGAGGCTACTATAAACATCTCTGTGCTCATTAACTAGAAAATCTAGAGAAAATGGATAAATTCCTGGACACATAAAACCTCTCAAGATTGAACCAGGAATAAACAGAAATTTTGAACAGACCAATAATGAGTAGTAAGATTGAATCAGTAATAAAATATCTCCCCCCAGAAAAAAGATCAGGACCAGATGGATTAACAGCTGCATTCTACCAAACATACAAAGAAGAACTCATACCAGGATGGGCTTGGTGGCTCACGCCTGTAATCCTAGCATTTTGGGAGGCTGAGGCAGGTGGATTGCCTGGGCTCAGGAGTTTGGAACTAGCCTGGGCAACACGGTGAAACCCCATCTCTACTAAAATACAAAAATTAGCCAGGTGTGGTGGCATGCACCTGTAATGTCAGCTACTTAGATGCTGAGACAGGAGAATCACTTGAACCCGGGAGGTGGAGGTTGTAGTGAGCCAAGATTAGGCCACTGCACTCTAGCCTGGGTGACAGAGCGAGACTCCATCTCAAAAAAAAAAAACAAAAAAAAAACTGGTATCAATACTAACTGGAACTGTTCCAAAAAATCAAGGAGGAGGGAATACTCCCTAACTCATTCTGTGAAGACAGTATCATCCTGATACCACAGTCAGACGAGGACATGATGAAAAAAGAAAACTACAGACCAATATCCCTGGATGATCATAGACGCAAAAATCCTTAACAAAATACTAGCAAACCAAATCCAACAGCACATCAAAAATATAATTCTTCAGGATCAAGCAGGTTTTATTCTAGGGATGCAAGGATGGTTCAATCAATAAATGTGATTCATCACACAAGCAGAATTAAAAACAAAAACTGTATGATCATTCAATAGATGCAGAAAGAGCATTCAATAAAATTCAGCATCCCTGCATAACAAAAACCTTCAACAAACTAGTCATAGAAGGAACATACATCAAAATAATAAGATCCATATATGACAAACCCACTGCCAACATCATGCTTAATGGGGAAAAGTTGAAAGCAATTCTCCTAAGAACTGAAACAAGACAAGAATGTCCACTTTCACTACATTTATATTCAACATAGTACTGGAAGCCTTAGCCAGAGCAATGAGGCAAGAGAAATAAATAAAAGACACTCAAACAGGAAAAGAAGAAATCAAATGATCTCTGTTTACTGATTATATGATCTTAAGCCCAGAAAACCCTAAAGATTCCTCAAACAACCTTAGATTTGATACATGAATTCAGTAAAGTTTCAGATACAAAATCAACATGCAAAAATTAGTAGCATTTTGGCTGGGTGTGGTGGCTCACGCCTGTAATCCCAGCACTTTGGGAGGCAAAGGTGGGCAGATTACTGGAGGTCAGGAGTTTGAGACCAGTCTGGCCAACATGTCAAAACCCTATTTCTACTAAAAATCCAAAAATTACCAGGGCCTGGTCACACACACCTGTAATCCCAGCTACTTGAGGGGCTGAGGCAGGAGAATCACTTGTACCTGTGAGGCAGAGTTTGCAGTGAGCTGAGATCATGCCACTGCGTTCCAGTTTGGGTGACAGAGCAAGACTCCATCTAAAAAAAAAAAAAAATTAGTAGCACTTCTATATACCAAATAACAAGCTGAAACCCAAATTAAGAAGGCAATTCCATTTACAATAATTATATTTTTAAAAACCCTTGGAATATGTTTAACGAAGGGGCAAAATATCTCTATAAGGAAAACTAGAAAACACTGATGAAAAAATGTAGATGACAGAAACAAATAAAAAAAACTTATGCTTATGTATTGAAAGAATTAGTATCATACTGCCTATGGCAATATACAGATTCAATGCAATCCCTATAAAAAATCAACATCATTTTCCTGATAATTAGAAAAAAATTAAAATCTATATAAAACCAAATAAAAAGAGCCCAAATAGCTAAAGGAATTTTAACCAGAAAGAATAAAACTGGAGGTATTACCTTGCCTGACATCAAATTATACTACAAGGAGATAGTAATCAAAATAGCTTGGTACTGGCATAAAAATAGATACATAGATTAGTGGAATAGAATAGAGAACCCAGAAATAAAGTCACACATACCTACAGCCAACTGATCTTTGACAGTCAACAAAAACATACACTGGGGAAAGTACATCCTTTTCAATAAGGGGTCCTGGGAAAATTAGATTGCTATCAGCAGAAGAATGACAATAGACCCCCGTCTGTCAACATATACAAAAATCAATTCAAGATGGATCAAAGACTTAAATGTAAGACCTGAAATTATGAAAATTCTAGAAGAAAACCTAGGGAACACTCTTCTGTACATTGGTCTAGGTGAGATCTAAAAACACAAGCAACAAAAACAGAAATAGACAACTGGGACTTAGAAGATTCTACAGCAAAATAAATAATCAACAGAGTAAACAGATAACCTGCAGAATGGAAGAAAATATTTGCAAACTATGAATCAACAGGGGACTTATATCTAGAATTTACAAGGAACTCAAAAACCTCAGCAACAACAGTAAATAAGCAAATAACCCTATTAAAAAGTGTGAAAAGATTAGTTGGCTGTAAGTATTTGGGTTTATTTCTGGATAATCTATTCTGTTCTGTTGGTCTAAGTGCCTATTTTTATACCAATACCATGCTGTTTTGGTGACTATGGCTTTAATAGTGTACTTTGAAATCAGGTAATGTGATGCCTCTAGATTTGTTATTTTTGCTTAGTCTTCCTTTGGCTATGTGGGCTCTTTTTTCGTTCCATATAAATTTTAGGATTGTCTTTTCTAGCTCTGTGAAAAATGATGGTGGTATTTTGATGGGAATTACATTGAATTTGTGGATGGCAGTGGTAGCTAAGCTATGAGGATGCAAAGGCATAAGAATGATACAATGGACTTTGGCGACTCGGGGAAAGGGTGGGAGGGGATTGAGGGATAAAAGACTACATAATGGGTTCAACATACACTGCTCGGGTGATGGGTGCAGCAAAATCTCACAAGTCACCACTAAATAACTTACTCATGTAATCAAATGCCACCTGTTCCCCAAACACTCATGGAAATAAAAAAAAGTATGTAAAGGACATAAATCAACATTTTTCAAAAGAAGACACATAGATGGCCAACAAGCATGTGAAAAAATGTTCAGCATCGCTAATCATCAATGAGATATACAAGTCAGATGGCTATTATTAAACAGACAAAAAATAATAGACGTTGGAGAGGACATGGAGAAAAGGGAACCCTTACACATTTGGCAGAAATGTAAATTAGTACAACCTCTGTGGAAAACAATATGGATATTTTTCAAAGAACTAAAAATAGAACTGCCAATCAATCCAGCAATTCCACTACTGGATATCTACCCAAAGGGAAATAAATTATTATACCAAAAAGACACCTGCACTTGTAGGCTTATAGCAGCACTAGTCACAATAGCAAAGATATAGAATCAACCTAAGTGTCCATCAATGTATAACTCAATAAAGAAAATGTAGGAAAAACTGAATACTGTTTAGCCATAAAAAATAATAAAATCGTGTTTTGCAGCAATGTAGATAGAACTGGAAGCCATTATCTTAAGTGAAACAACTCAGAATCAGAAAGTCAACTGCCACATGTTGTCACTTACAAGTGGAAGGTAAATAATGTGTACACATGGACATGGATTGTGGAATAATAGTTATTGGAGACTTGGAAAAGTGAGAGGATGGTAGAGGAGTGAGGGATGATAAATTACTTGATGGGTGAACGCACACTACTTGGGTGATTATTATACTAAAAGCCCAGCCTTCACCATTACACAATATATCCATGTAATAAAACTAACTTGTACCCACTTAAATTTATAGTAAATAAATAAAAAGGCCAGGCGTGATGGGTCACGCCTGTAATCCCAGCACTTTGGAGGCCAAGGCGGGCAGATCATGAGGTCAGGAGATCTAGACCATCCTGGCTAGCACGGTGAAACCCCATCTGTACTAAAAAACACAAACAATTAGCCGGGCGTGGTGGCGGGCGCCACCAGCTACTGGTGGTGGTAGCTGGCGCTCCCAGCTACTCGGGAGGCTGCAGCAGGAGAATGGCGTGAACCCGGGAGGCGGAGCTTGCAGTGAGCCGAGATGGGGCCACTGCACTCTAGCCTGGGTGACAGAGCAAGACTCTGTCTCAAAAAATAATAATAATACTAAAATAAATAAATAAATAGACTATGAAAAATTCAAGAGAAAATAGTCCAATATCTGAAAACTCACTGGGTTATTTTAACAGGAGTTTTTACATGAAAGAAGAAAGGATCAATGAAATTTAAGACAAGTAAATATAAAATATCCAAACTGAAGAACAGAGAGAAGGAAAGAAGATTGGGAAAAAAGCAGAGCCTTAGTAAAAAATGTGATGATATCAATCAGACTAAAAAATGCGATTCAAGTCACAGATGAAGAGAAAGAAGAGAAAATAAAATAGCAAAATTTAAAAAATACTATAGCTGGAAATTTCCAATATTTGGTGACAAACACCCAAGATGCTCAGCAAACCCCAAGTAGAATAAATACAAACAAAATCATGTCTAGATATAACCTAGTCAAATTGCTGAAAACTAGAGATAAAAAAAATTAAAAAGCAGCCAGAGATAAAAAAGACCCACTACATACAGGGAACAAAAATAAGGATAGATGCTGACTTCTTATCAGGTACAATGGCAGCCAGACAATTTGTACAGTAAAAACATCCTTTAAAAATGAGAATGAAGTAGTGATATATTTAGGTTTAAAAAGTTGTGAAAATTCATCACCAGAAGAATGTACTATAAGAAATGTCAGGCCGGGAGCGGTGGCTCATGCTTGTAATCTCAGCACTTTGGGAAGCCGAGGCGGGAGGATCACGAGGTCAGGAGATCAAGACCACAGTGAAACCCCATCTCTACTAAAAATACAAAAAATTAGCCGGGCGTGGTGGTAGGCGCCTGTAGTCCCAGCTACTCAGAGAGGCTGAGGCAGGAGAATGGCGTGAACCCGGGAGGCGGAGCTTGCAGTGAGCCGAGATCGCGCCACTGCACTCCAGCCTGGGCGACAGAGCTAGACTCCGTCTCAAAAAAAAAAAAAAAAAAAAAGAAATGTTAAAATATGTTCCTCAGGTTAACGGAAAATGGTGTTATATAGAATCTGGGTCATATGAAAAGAAATGAAGAACATGGAATCAAATAATAATAAAGTAGGACATATCAAAACAAAAAGTGAAGTACTGGCATGCTACAGTTGGAAATTCATAACCTTAGATACCTAAATTAAAAAGGGAAAAAGACATACTCAATGATATATGAAGATTTAAAAGAAGAGAAAATTCAGCCCAAAATAATAGGAAGAAGTGATAAAGATAAGAGTATGAATCAATACAGTAGGAAAAAAAATGAAATAATTAAGCCAAAGTTAGTTCTTTGAAAAGACTAATAAAATTGACAAACTCCTAGCAAGACCAATCAAAAAATAAAAATTAAATGTAAGTTACCAAAACAATAATTTAAAGAGAGTAAAGCACTCACCAACATCTCATTCACAAATGCTATGAATATAAAAGAATAATTTGGAAATATTAAAAAGACTTTGGTAATAAATTTGACACGTTTGATAAAATGAACAAATTTATTAGGAAAACACAAATGACCAAAAGTGACACAAGAAAAAGTTTAAAAACCTGACTATATCTTTATCTATTACAAAAGTGGAATTTGAAATGTTAAATCTTTTCATGAAAAGAACTCTAGACCCAGTTGTTTTCTCAAATGAGTTTCATCAAACTTTTAAAGAAGAGCTCATTTTAATTTTACCTAAATACTTTCAGAAAATTGAAAAGGAGGGTAAAATTCCTAACTTGTTTTATGAACTGAATATAACTCTCTTATCAAAACCTGGAAGGGCATTATCAAAAAGAAAATCACAGGCCAATATCCCTCCAATCATAGGCACTGTCAAGAATTGCAAAATGTCTGGTAATTTATCCTATTTTCCTGCTAACAAGTTAACTCGCCACATTTCATTGTATTTTGGCAGAAAGCAGAAGACTCCTCCATAGTCAACAAATTTTTGTCAATTTCCTTTGTCCCCAGGCTGCTCAGAATGATGCTGATGGGCTCATATGAAAGCCTGCACAGACAGTTTGGTGTATTACAGGAAAGAAACCCTGAGCTTAAGGAATCAAAGTTGTTTATAATGGAGAGTAAGCTTTGTTCCAGAGAGACACTATCCTATCTCTATTTTCCAAGATTGTTTACTATACAAACATCCTTGAAAATTGGAAACAATCCAATTAACCATCAACAAAACAATTAATAAACATCAGGAGAATAAATGAAAATGGAATTGTATATTAATACAATGTAATATGCAGAGCAAGTTAAAAAAACTAAACTACAGATATATGTAACAACACAGAAAATGTAAAAAAAAAAACCTTTATTTCAAATAAAAGAAGTCCAATACAAAAGATTAAATATGATTATCAAAAGTTCAAAAATGAACACGAGTAATTTGTAGCGAAAAAAATTCAGCATAATATTTGGCTATTGTGGGGAATAGAGATGGGGAAGGTGAAGGGTAGAAATATTGACTAAAAGGAGGCTTGAAATGACTCTCTGGGAGTGAAGAAAATGTTTTCAAAAAATCTTGATTATTACGTCAAACATCATTGATCATAAAATTAAGATCTGAGCATGTCACTGAACATAATATTGCTTTAATTTAGAAAGAAAAAATTCTCAATTATTTTTCCAATTAATACTTCCATTAATTATACCAAATTACAAAAATAAAAGAATCCCAATGGGTCTGTTTTGAGTTGCTTTCTTCTCTAAGTTATTTCAGGAGAATTATCATGTTTGTAATAATCACATAACTCCTGGGTTCTCCACTCTTATTGCAAAATTTTGCTCTTCGTTTTATATATATTGTTGCTGATTTAATGAGATTTTAAAAAATGTTCTGCTGTGTTACTGTTGCTATAATGGAAAGCTGCGTATTTCTCATAGTATGGTGGTGAGTTAACCTTTCGACCATGGCCTCTAGTTTGAGCCTGTCTGTCACTTTCTGTCAGAAATTCCTGGGTGTTTCTGATAGCTTCATGGAGCTTTCTTAGTTTTTAGGATTGCTACATGTTTGCCTTTATTCTCATATCATGTTGGTCACTGCACTATCAGTCTGAGAAAGAGTGAAAATCCTGTAATCACATTGACACTGAACTCAGAAATCTTGGTATCTTTTCTCTGGGGAGGCTTTATATTCCTCATTTGAAAAGAAATACAAATAATAAAGCAATCAAGTTCACCAGCCAATGATGATTTCATCCGGCCACATGTTAGTGGCTGAAAAAGAGATTTACTTCCTAAGCAGGCCCCAACAATTGACTATACATTATGAAAAGTATGCATGTAGCAATTGAAATTGGGGAACTCAATCTGGAACTGTCCTGCTGAAGTGTTCTGGGGGAGGGGATTAATATGGATTCTGGAGATGACAAATAGCTTGAGAATACAGATTATCCTGTCTCCTGCTAGTGGCTTCTCCCCACAGGCATATAGTACATGCTGTCCATCCTGGGGTGTAAACAGCAGAGGGTGTCTTTCAAAGTCTTTCCACTGGAATCTTTGATAAACATCTAACCTTTTCAGCCCATAAATTTCAGACACTTTCAGACACACATTACTTTGTCTCTGAGGCACACTTGACATTTATGGTAGCTTTTAGTCATTTTTAATCAAATAGCTTTACTTGGCCACTAAGGTTTTTCAATTGTTTTTGTTGTTGTTTTATTGAAGTATAACATACATGCAGGAAAGTGCATAAATTACAAATGTACAGCTCAATGAACTTTGAAACTCACTTATGTAAACAGCTTCCAGATCACAATATTTAATATTACTAGCACTCCAGAAGCCTCCTTGTGCCTTTTCCTAGTACCATTCTCCACCTTGACTTCTAATGGCATTGATTACTTTTGTCTATTTTTTTGAACTGCATGTAAATAGAAGCCTACAGTGTGTATTTCACCAAGTTCAAAGCTATTCCTCTAGCAATAACTTCTTCTTCTCATTGTTTTATAGTGTATTATAATATATAATAGTTATATATTTATTCATTCATTTCTACTCTTGATAGACATTTGAGCCATCTTTCAGTTTTTGATGAACACTATTGTGCATGTATTTTAATAATAATAGTTAAGTATTTCTGTTGAGTATATTATTGTTGGGACAGAGAATACGTGTGTGTTGAGCTTTAATAGATGCTGTCAAATAGTTTTCTAAAGTAGTTTTACCATTTATACTCCCATCAGCTGTGCATGAGATTTCTATCTACATACTCAACAATATGTGATATTGTCAGTAATTTTCATTTTAGCCTTTCTAGTTTGTATGTAGTGGTATTACATTGTGGTTTTAATTTCTGTTTCCTTGATGACATAAATGTACTCATCTTCTCACACGTATTTTGGCTTCTTAGATATTCTCTTTTGTGAAGTATTTGCTCAAATATTTGCCTATTTTAAATTAAGTTGTCTGACTTTTATGAACTTATAGGAGTTCTTTATATATTTTGAATACAAGTCCTTTGCTATAGATATTTATTTAAAATATCTTCCATTGTGTGACTGCTCTTTCCCTCTTTAAGGGTGTCTTTTGATGTACAAACATACCTAATTTCAATATATGTAATGTACATAATGCTGAAATATTGAAAGTTTTCCCCTGAAACTGTAAACATGACAATTACTATTTATTGTCAACTGTTTTATTCTCTATACAGTTATGCACCACTTATCAATCAACTGGGATATATTCTATGAAATATTCCATTAGGCAGTTTCATCATTGTGCAAACATCATGGAGTATACTTACATAAACCTAGATAGTATAGCCTATTTACTACACACCCAGACTATATGGAATAACCTTTTGCTCCTAGGCTACAAACCTATATAGCAAACTACTATACTGAATACTATAGGCAATTATAACAAAATGATAAGTATTTTTATATCTAAGCATAGAAAGAACACAGTAGAAATATGGTATAAAAGATAAAAATGATCTCCTGTATAGAGCACTTACCATGAATGGAGCTTGCAGGGCTGGAAATTGCTCTGGGTGGGTCACTGAGTGAGTGGTGAGTGAATGTGAAGGCTCAGGACATTACTGTACACTGCTGAAGACTTTATAAACACTGTATACTTAGGCTGCATTACATTTATTAAAATTTCTTCTTTCTTCAATAATAAATTAACCTTAGCTTACTACAACTTTTTACTTTGTAAGCTTTTAAATCATTTTTTAAAACTGTGTGACTCTTTCATAGTAACATATAGCTTAAAACACAAACACATTCTACAACTGCACAAAAATATTTTGTCTTTACATTCTTATCAGATAAGCTTTTTCTAATTTTAAAACTTTTAATTTTAAAAAAACTTTTAAAACTTTTTTGTTACAAACTAAGATGCACAGAGTCAGGATCATCAATATCACTGTCCTCTGCTTCCACATCTTGTTCCACTGGAAGGTCTTCAGGGGCAATAACATGAAAGGAGCTGTCATCTCCTATGACAATAATGCCTTCTGAAATACCTTCTGAAGGACTTGCCTGAGGCTGTTTTACAGTTAGCTTTAAAAAAATAAATAGAAGAGGTACATTCTAAAATAACAATAGCAACTATAATAAATATATAAACCAGTAACATAGTTGTTTATTATCATCATCAGTATTATATACTGTACATAATACTTTTATATGGCTGGCAGCATAGTAGGTTTGTTTACATCAGTATCACCACAAATACATTGGTAATGCATTGCACTAGGATGTTATGACCGCTGTGACATTACTAGATAATAGCAGTTTTTCAGCTTTATTATAATCTTTATTATTATTATGCAGAGACAGGGTCTCGCTATATTGTCCAGGCTGGTTTCAAACTCCTGGCCTCAAGGAATCCTCCCACCTTGGCCTTCCAAAGCACTGCGATTATAGGTATGAGCCACCGCCATCGTATGCTTATGGAACTACTGCCTTATAATGTGGTCTATTGTTGATTAAACTGTCTTTATGCGGGGCATGCTGTACCAGCAATAAACAAATATAAAATGAAATTTTAAAGCAATACCATTTATAAGAGTATGCATAAACATCAAATACCTAAAAACAAATCCAACAAAAAAGAGTTGTAAGATCTCTATGATGAAAACTGCAAAACATGATGGAGGAAATGTAAAGTCCTAAATAAATGGAGACATATACTATGTTCACATATTTAAAGACTTCTGTAAAGATAGCAATTACCATCAAGCTGATCTATAGATCAAATGCAATCAATAGATTAAATTCCAAACACTGTCAGTGGAAATTGATGAATTAATTTTTTACACTTTATTTTAAAGAATAAGGGGCCAAAAATAATCAAGACAATGTTAAAAAACAAAGCTAGAGGTCCTTAAACTTGAAGTTTTTTAGTACATCAGAATTATTTTACTATCATATTTATTTGATCAGTATGTTCTACTTAGCTTAGACAAATTGCTGCTTGTCCTAAATCCCTCCAGTTGTTTGAACTGAGTGGTCCTAAGCTTTGTTACTGTAGATCCCTGAAGAATTGTTTATCAGAGTTGTAGTTGACCCCACTGTTACAAGGGACCCAACCCTTGTGGAAACTGGACATACCTTGAGCTTTGTTTTGGGCACATCCCTTATTTGCTTTTAGTGCATTTTCCTTTTGCTTTTTTTTTTTCCTCTTATAATCTCTAAGCTTCTTGCCTTTACTTTAGCCTTTTATCTTAGTCTTTTGACTTTCATTTTAATATTTTAATCTCATTAACTGCTAATCTCCTTCCCTTCATTTTAAAGCCCAACTATTTTGTGTTATTATTTTTAGCCCAAAGTTTGGGAATAAAAAGTTGACTTCCCTGTGGGCTAGTCTTTCAGTTATTAGTTCTCACCAAACTCATTTGTGAACAGAACCATGAGGAGCTGAATAGGAGACAGTTTACTTGAGAAACCTTATACTCATTGAGGTCTAAAAATAGTATTTGTTTGTCTTGTATCTGCTGCCCACTGTTCTCTAACCCCCTCCCTGATAAGTAACAGAAATTCTAATTATTCTTGTATGTGTCTGGTTAATATTCAATCAATCAATCAAAAATATTAGTAGTCATATGTACTCTTTGATGTTCTAATCCCTTTCCTTAATTTCCCTATTTTGCAGATGAGGAAGTTTGGGTTAAGAAACCTGCCCAGGGTCGCCCACTAGAAAGTCATAGAGGTAAGGTTTGAACTCTGGCAGTTTGACTTTAGAGCCAATAACCATTATAAAAAGCTCATTGAGAGAAACCGTTACTTATGTAAGATAGCTCTTAATATATTTAGTATATTCATTTTTCATCAAGGGCTTTTAGCTAACATACTTGAATAGGCCTCATGACTTCATAAAATCCTTGAATTTGAAGGAGACTTCTATGTGTATACAGTTCAATTCTTGATATTTGCAGTAGTTGTGCTTTATAAAGTGACCATGAACACAGAACTAGCAAATACTGAATCATTGCTCCTAGAGGAAATTTAGTGTTATTTTCCTTGGAAAAATACAGAGATAAGCTTTTGCAAGCATCTGGGAACATTTCTTATCAACTGATTAATACATAACCTTGTTTTATTGTGTTTTTGTTTAAAGACATCATATTTAATATTTATTGTTAATTTATTACCAATGAACTCATGGTCAACATCACTGTAAATCATTCCTGAATAAAGCGTATCTAACATACATTTTCTGCATAAGGCACATCCCAGCCTTCTCGTGCTTAGGAACATTAAACAGCACTTCAGCACCATGCTTGGGAGCATTTTAAATAGAGAAATCATTAAGAAAATGCACAAAAATGTGAAAAAAAATGTGGCACTAAAGGATACTCATTTACAGTTTGAGATCAGAAACAAAAAATCAAAGTGTCACCCATTTCCACATCAGCTGGGAATGTGCACATCAGGAAATTCAAAGTTTCTGATGCTTTGCACATGCATACATCTGAGAATGACTTTGAAAGGACCTATGGTCTTTGAGGTTACAGGTACACATTAGTGCGTAGGTAAATTCACAAATTGAGAATCTGTGAATAATGAGGACCAATTGTATATTATCTGCTGAGAAGGAGATGCTTAGTGATCAGCAGATCCTTAAAAAAGTCTGTGACCTCTCACTCCTTAAGGCCAAAACCAAGACCCGGAACAAGTTAAAGTTACTAGATTATTTGACTCAGGCTAAGCGTATTGAGGATATCACGAGTGAACAGTGTTATATTTGCACTTTGTATAATTCCTTCTACAGTATTTTGCTGGAGAGCAATGTTTCATACTGAGGACTAAGGAACTACCTATGTAAATACACCCTCATTTACAGGTGAAAACTTGAAATTACCTAGTGACCAAATGACCTATTATATTAATGTCACTCATTGACATTTGTCAATTTTGTCAACTTTAATCAGTAGAATTTCTAGGTTCATTGTAATGATAAGGATAAGGGAAGATTTTATTCCCATTGTTGTATAGAATCATATTTGTAAGAACACAGAGAAGATTTTCCTCTAATGCCAGGACAAAGTAAGCATTTTTATCTGAAGCTACTGGCTTAGTTTTATCAAGGGCACATTATAAATCTCACAGTGATTTTCTTTCTCTGCTTAATGTTCACTGCTAGAAAACTTAGCCAAATTTATGGTCCAACATCAGCATATGTATATATGTATATTATCCTTTTGATTTTATCTTTTCAAGTATTATTTTACATATGTTCAAATTTTCTCACTTTTCCTTTTTATATTTTATTTTATTGCCCCTTAAATCATCTCTTAAACAAGAATGAGTATATATAAATAAGTTCTGCATATAGAATTGTTTTCATTTACAATATTTTAAAATTCCAATGGGGAAATGATAGGTACCAGTATAAATGTGACTGCTGATAATTTCTGTCCAAATGAAAGGATCAGATAAATAAATTTCTTAGGCATGACATCAGACCTAGGGAATCAGTAACCCTGAGGGAGGGGTCCAGCAAGCTGGGTTTCAACAAGCCCTGTAGGTGTTGGGATGCACACTCCACATTACTCCATGGGAAAATAGGTATCACATGGGTCTCACTCACACTCTCTTTTGCCCTAAAAACAATCTTGACTGTGTGTGGGCAAGTTTTCAACCTTGATTGTGCACTGTAATCATCCAGGAAGATTTTTGTAATCATGATGTACCCTAGAGCAATTACATGAGGAGTTGAGAACCAGTTATCAATATTTTTTAAAGCTCCCAGGTGTTCTGATAGGCAATCAGAGTTGACAGCCAATTCTCTGACTCTAAAGACAGGTTCATAGTTCCAGTCATAAAATTAATGAATATTTTCGGCATCTCTGAGTAGTTCTTCAGGCTTAATCTCCCTCCAAGAAATCCAAACTGCTACGTAGCTGTGTCATTTTGAGAAATTAATAAGCTGCATTCCCATCTCACTGCAACATAAATACCATGCTAGTCAAAGATTTAAATGTTTAAAATATTGAGTCTATAAAAGTACTAGAAGAAAATATGTTGAAATTCTGCAAAATCTTTAGGTAAAAAAGGCCTCAGAATAAATAACCGTGGCATAAACCAGAAGCAGCAGCAGGAGGCCAGATAAATCCCACTACGTAAAAACATGGGTACGGAATGATAATGATATCAAATATGAGCATGCAGATTATTTCCTATGTTCCCTTTGACTTCTCTACAGTATTAACTTAAGCATGAGAACTGAACCTAGTCTTCATTGATACAAAGTGAAGAGACACCTCATGTTAGTCAAAGATAATTATGTCAGTTTCTTGGCCTTTCTGTGGCCCAATTTAAATACCAAAAAATTATGGTAGATAACTCTGAGCCAGTTTTAGTCTATCTAAAAGGAAATAAAAATTTTCTCAAAGGTAGGAGAAGGAGGTTTGGGGATCTAAGAGTGACGGGAGACTTGTACCCTCATTCTTGTCTGGAACACCAGGAGGGAAGTTCCTTCACAGGAGTTGCGATTGGCATCACAGCATCATGGGACCATTGAAGATGCAGTAGGAGAGCTGAGGCAATCCCACCAATTTCCTGTAGCTCCAGAGAGTAACGGAGGAGAAGATGAAATTACCTTGAAAAGTACATAGCTGTAAATTCTGAGAGAGACCTATGGGACCTGAAGAGATCTCATTGGTTGTAACAAGAGCATACACCAGCAGATGGCAGCAGATGGTTGTAACAATAGGAAACTAGCAGGTGGCTGCCACAGGGTTGGGGAACACAGCCATTTTAGTGAGGCCAGTCATCGGTGGATGTAATGGCCACCTCAGCAGATGCAAACAGGAGCAGAACCCAGGTGAGGGACCAATCATATCCCCCCAACACCATGACCCTCAGAGAACACCCAGAATTTACAGTATCCCCAGGGAGAAATAGAGGTAGAGGAGTAGAGGAAATCCTGAGTTGACCTTGTTTAAACTTGAAATGGATGGAGTTACACACTGGAGTGAATGCAGTTCACCTGTTATCACGTGAAACAGAGGAAGGGCTAGAGGAATGCCAAGAATATGAACAAAATTGAAGTACTCAGAAATGAAGGAAAATGTTATTTTTAATTTTTTATATACCTGAATATAGCCTGAGAAAATGATACCTTAGAAACTTCTGCAAAGCAAATAAATTATAAACTGTCAAAAGACAAACTTATAAAGTGAGAGCAAATATTTGCAAAACAAGGGGCTAATTTTCTTTTTCTTTTTTTGACAGAGTCTTACTCTGTCGTGCCCAGGCTGGAGTGCAGTGGCATGATCTCAGCTCACTGCAGCCTCCGCTTCCCAGGTTCAATGATTCTCCTGCTTCAGCCTTCCGAGTAGCTAGGATTACAGGCATGTGCCGCCATGCCTGGCTAAAGTTTGTATTTTTAAAAGAGATGGAGTTTCACCATGTTGACCAGGCTGGTCTTGAAATCCTGACTTCAAGTGATCCATCCAACTGGGCCTCCCAAAGTGCTAGGATTACACGCATAAGCCACCATGCCCGGCTAATTTTCTTGGTATACAAAAAACTTTCAGTACCTTTTAAAAAGTTTACTTTTTATTAAACAAGGAGAACTATGCAATAAGTACTGTGCAGTTCACCCACCTGGAATATGCCCTCATTTCTGGAATTTTACACTGGAATAAAGAGAGCAAATAAAGTGGTCAAAAATTCAATCTGTGTAAAGAAAAACATACCTAATTGACACTTCTATTACTGAGAAAACATTTGGCTGAAAGATCTGAATTTACAATATATTAGTTAAATCTTAGCATATCATCCTTTCTTCTTCCAAATTGCAGGGTCATAGAATTGACATACTAGCTGTCCTTTCCTTCTTTGCCTAGGTCATGGGAAACTCTGCATGCAAATCATTCTCTGGTTCCAAGAGTTTCCCCTCTAATAAGTCAGACTACAAAGAAACCCATTCTACCCACCCTTCCCTCCTCTTTCTCCCATTAATAATCAATATTAGCCAACCCCATTTAAGTTTAAAGAATCACCTTTGAATTATTTTTGAGGAATAGACAAAACCAACGGTAAGAGGACAACATCCTCAAAGCTACTGTTACATATTCCAGGCTTTAGGACATTATTCCTAAATGGCGTCCCAGAAGTCTAGATATTTTCAACTTAGGATGAATTAATAAACATTAATAAATTTTTTAGCCTAGTGTGGTGGGGTGTGCCTGCAGTCCCAGCTACACAAGAGGCTGAGGAAGGAGGATGGCTTGAGCTCAGGAGTTAAGGGACGTAGTACGCTGTAATCCCACCTGTGAATACCCACTGTGAAATAAAGAAAAAGTAAAGAAATTAAAAATTTTAAATTCATTATTACATATTTGCACCCATTCTTTAAATTATCAAATATTATTACTGTGAATGTATCATAATTTATTTATCCAGTTATCCATCAAACATTTAACTGGAATGTGTTTTTTTCTCGTTAATATACTGCTTAAAAAGGGGTAAACTTTTTTTACATATATTAATATATGTTATCTACATTTTTTCTATTTTTACCTTATTTTAACGTTGATATACAACTATACCCCTTTGTCATAGATTTAAGATAGTTCAACTTTTTCCCTGCATCCCTTACACCCTCAGTATATTCAAAGACTTTGCCCCTGCAATTATCTCTTCTCTCATTTGTATCATTAATTTTTCCTTCTCTATTCTATCATTCCCATCCTCACAAAATAACTGCTGTAATAACTCCTTTCTTTAAAAAAGAAAGATTAAAACTCTCTCCACAATTACACTTTATTGCTTCTAATTACACAACCACTCAAAATAATTTTCTTTGTTCCTTTTCCACATTTTCATCTCCCTCCCATTCTCTTTTGAATCCACTCACACTACCGCTTTCAGTCTACTCTGGTTAACGCCACCCATCATCTCCATATTATCAAATCCAGTTCTCTGAGTTCATTTACTTAAGAATGGGCCAGTCTTCAGTAAAAAAAAAAAAAAAAAAAAAAATCTTTATTTAGCTTCTGGGACTCCTAGTTTTCTTTGTATGTTGCTGTCTCCTCCTTCTTGATTTTCTGCTGGATTCACTTTCTCATCTTATATTAATTGTGGAGCCCCCTGAGGCTCAATCTTTTGGACTCCTCTCTATTTACACTCACACCCAGGTAATGAATTGCAAATATCATCTATAAGTTGGTGAGTTCAGTAGTTTTTATCTCAAGTCCCAATCTCTCCTCTAATCTCTAGAAACTTATAAACACAGCTTATATATAGATTGTCTCTCTTAGATGTCCTAGTAGGAATAACAAAGTTGAGATGCCCAAACAAGAACCACTGATAACTCCCCAACCATTCCAAACTATCCCCCAACTTGCTCTTCCTCCAGTATTCCATATCTTGGCAAATAGCACCAACATTTCTCAGGATGAAAACTTTGCTCCTTTCCTTGATGTCCCTTTCTCTCACAGTACGCATCCAATCCATCAGTAAATTCAGCTGGACCTACTCGCACAATTCAGAATCTGACCACTTAGCACAATCTTTACCACTCTCAACATGATCAAAACCATCAGTTTCTGTCTCTAGGAATTTTGCTAGCCTCCTAAATGATCTCCCTCCTTTACGACATCACCATGCCTCCCCTTCATTGTTTATTGTCCATTTGAAAGCCAGAGTAATATTTTTCCAGTGAACTAGGTACTCTCCTTCTCCAATAGCTTTTTATCATACTTATAATAACATTAAAATCCCATACAAAGGTTTACATGAGCTGGCCCCTGGCCAAATTACCAATTTCATTTCCAATTTATTCTTCCTCTCTCTCTTTGCTCTAGCCACACTGGTGTTTTTGTTTCTCCCAGACATAACCAGCATGTTCCTAATTCCAAGTCTTTTCCCTTACTATTCCCTCTACCAAGAATGGTCTTCTCCCAGATGTCTTTCTGGCTTGCTCCCTGGCTTCATTGAGGTCTCTGGTCAAATGTTCTCTTCCCTTACTCTCACTCCTCCCTATCCCCACATCAAACACAGAATCTTCCTTAACTTCTATCATCTTCCCCTACTTTAATTTTCCTCTTGATTCTTCTGACTACATGGTATTATTTCTATATCTACTTCTTTGTTTATTTTCTTTCCTCCACTGATCTTGAGAGATAAAGAGTTCTACTTTATTTAATCCTTTATCCCAAGCATCAAGACTAGAGTCTGGCACATAATAGTTATTCAATAAATATATGTTGAATGAAAGAAAGAATATTTAGCTCTCTAGTTTCACTGTAATTTATTTTAGTGTATAGTGTATTAAAAGAACCTAAATGGTGTTATTTCAGCATAGCTAACTAGGTTTATAAAATCCATTTATTATACACATTTTTCCTTCACAGTTGTTTATAATACCTCCTATATCATGTATTAAATTACATAATAAGTTATCTTTGGGGGCTGTTTAATATATTTCATTGTTTTCTATGCCAGTAGAACTTCTAAAAATAGTTATATGATATATTTTAATATTTGATAGAAATAATCTCTCCATATTATTCTGATTTACAAAATTTCTTAATTATAATAGCTTTTAATTCTTTCAGAGCACTGTTAGAAACACTTTACCAACTTGCAAAATTATTCATTGGGATTTTCATAAAAACTATAATTGATTTTGAAATGGTTGATAACTTAAATGTATTAATTCTTCCTAATATGATAAGCATCCCTATTTATTAAAAACTATCTAAGTGGAGCGTTATCGTATTCCTCATAAGAGTTTCACAGATTGTTCATTAAGTAGTTTCTTTGTAGTTTATTTTTAATGGCATTGAAAATGAATTTTCCACACTATATACTTTTTATTTATGTAAATAAAAATAAAAATACTTATTTACTTATTTTTATTATTAAAATATATAAAGGCTATTGATTTTGCCTTTTAAAAAGATTTTCCTTTGTGTTATTTTCATACCGTCAGTTGACACCAACCAATGAAAATAGAATTAAATTATTAACCATATCTCTTCATCACAGATGAGGCCTATTTTTAAATCAACTTTCTGGTGAAAAATAATAACAACAACAACAACAATAATAATAACCTCCAGTTAGCCAATGTGACAAAATAGCAAAAGAACTCAATTTTGGAGCTTCTTTAAACATTTTTTTCATCTTAAAATGCTACATAATTAAATATGATTGGATTGGACTTTTATGGCATAAAAATTTCAAAGTCAAACTCTCAATTCCTACTTGCTGGATTATCTGGAGAATGCTTTTCATATTCCACTTCCTTCCTTCCCCCTCCCAAAGCTCGCTGCCCTCTCTCCTAACCATTCTGCAGCCTGATGATATGCTCTTGATGATTCCAAACTAAGGCCAAACCAAGAAGTCAGGGACAGACTTGGGGGCAAGTGTGTTGAAAGCATAAGTGGTGGTGAGAAGTCATGGAAAAGCAGTGTGTGCATTTTTATTAGAATGAGCTTTTTGCTGAGTCTCTCCATTAAAAAAATAATGTTACTACTAAAAATGTCCCTCCCATGATAGATGTTGTTTATTTTACACAGAAAAACATTTCCTGACAGCTGTTTTTCAACATTTAATCTTGTGACAATAAGAAAACATGAGGTAAAATATCTTAAATACACTCAATATGCATTACACATCTCTGAATCACTATTTAATTTTACTAAGTGAACGCACAGTAATTAGTTTGATCCTCTTTAAGAGAACAAAGCACTGACTGATTTCATTGTGCTGGGTAAATCAGTCACTATATGCCTTTCATTCATGGTTAGCACATCTCATGTTGCCAGAGTGGAATTTTTTGGGGGCTTCTGAGTCTGTTCATCAATCTCATGAAATTGATGGGTTGAACAGCACTGAAGACAGGGAAAGAAAACTCTGAAGTCAATGAGCAATGTGGTGGACTACTCAGTGGAGGTGACTACAACCCCCACAGTTCTGGGCTCCAGCTCCCCAAAGGCAAGCAATGATGGGCAAGGGAGAATGACTTGGTAATCCAGTAACACGTGCCAAGTCTCACAAATAGTCAAAATTACCTTTGCAACCTTTATTGTAGTATTATTCATAGTTCCCCTTGTCATTTAATAAAGACAATTTTCCTCCCACTCTCAACCGCACCCCAAATAATTTACTGCCCATTTTAAACTGTCTAAAAGGTTTGCTGTCCACGTGTGTGTGTGTGTGTTTATGTGTGTACAGAGAGGGCTAATTTAAAAGCAAGACCTATAAGATGTCAGCATCATTAAATTCCTTTTAAACATAATTAAGATACATTTAAACTTCAAGATATGACAGCTTCTTCAATACAAAGTTTTGTCCTTTGCGTGCTGTCTCTACAAGTGATTTTCCTTAATATCTCCCAACAATAGAGAAGGAAACCCCCAGAGCAAGGAGCTATGGCTATAGCAGAAGCTAAGGTGTTGCCCTGCTCTTTCTTCTTCATTTGAAACTCATCTTCTTTTGATTGTTTGTTTTCCTTTAGTCATCTCTGAACTTCACCAGCAACCTCCTAAGCCATCTCGTAACTTCTGCATCCTCCAAAGTTGAAGATCTCAGATATTTAGATACTTTTGGTGTATCTGTCTTTGACCCAGTTGTGGTCGTATTTTACATATTTCTACATCATGTGTAGTCATTTCTGCTGGCAAATCAAACACACCTAAGTTTGAGATCTATTTCTTCTGCTTTTGCCTCCTGACATATTGCTTCCATTTGTTCATTATCAGAAGGTCAGTGGGAGCAAATGCAAAACCGGACCATAAATGTGTCTACTTTTCCGATTAGGATCCAAAGTAAAAGGCTATAATTTTGCAGATGCATCAACCCACCATTCTACATCAACGTGGTACCAGGATCTTCACTTTAATCTGCCAAAATTCCAAGTTTTAGGATGAGGACGACAACTTTGATGAAGGGAGTTCAGAATATGAGCTCACTCTGTGGCATGACACTCAGGACATGATCCATTTTCCCATGTTTACCACTAGTAGGAGCACCACTGGTGGGTGAGGAGTCCCCTAAGAGCTCAGTTTTCATAAAGATGTAACAGTAACAGTAAAAAGGCTTGTCTGGGTAGGTAACTTGTAGGATGGGACAGGAGGGCAACTGTGTATTCATCTGGCATTGGTACATCTTATTTTAGTTTCTTATTAATTCTTACAGTTTTTTGGTCATTTTTTTGTGTATATATTTGTAAGTAATTATATCATCTGAAAATAATAATAATCTTGTATTTTCCTTTCCAAAAATTATACCTCTTCTTTTGGTTTTGTATCTTATGGCTTTAAGGATTAGTGTTCTTAGGACAATTAGATAGCAGTGATAATAACAATTATTTTGTTTTCCGTCTGATTTTAATTGGATACTGTTAAGAATTAAGTCAGCTATTGATTTGAGATGAATATTGTTATAGAAACGTGTTAAATTTCATGTGAGTTCTAAAAATTTTTTTTAAATAAGAGTATATACTTTTTCTAGATTTTTTCTCATTTTATTGAAATTACCCAATTGCTTTTCCTTTTCTGACCTATTAGTAGGAGGTAATTTACTAATTGTTTTCTTAATATTCAACTTTGTATAATGCATGTGATTTTTAAATACAAAATGGAAAAACCAGACCACCCTCTGAGAAATGTTTAATCACTAAACACGTTGTATACATTTCTGTCCTATAAGAGATTCATATTTAATCAGGATCCCAGTCAGCAAGTGTCTCTTCCCACTAAAGGGAACAAATTATAACTTTTTACTGCTGCAGTAAACAGCAAACAGATTGCTGTTTACACAGAAAGAAGAAAAATAGACATAGGATAGAGCATGAAGATTAGAAAGAAACTATTCCCTCCTTAATACTAAGTAAATAGCAGCAGGCATTTTACAAAGCACATTAAAGGGAACAGACTGCTGCAGAAATCAATTGATAAAGACTTGTTAACTGAAAGCAAACTCTCAGCAATTATATTAGCAAGCAATTAGAATAATCTGTAAATGGTAGTAAGGACCCTACAACAAAGAAACCACATGGATTGCTGCCCCTTCCTTTTGTGCTCATAGTATTATTGGCTCGTTTCCATTAAACAGTAATATATTTAGTATTGAAAAGGAAATAATGGGACAATAGGACTTATGAGCTGCTGTTATGGCATTAAACAGAAAGTGCCCTTATACTGTGTAGTCAGAGAAAATTTGTCTCCAGCTGAGACTCCAGCAAGTAAATGACTATTCTTGCCAAGAGGAGATCTATTTAACTCTCTCTGTGCTAAAAGCATAACAGAGAAATTCGCAAACAGAAAGAACTCTGATCATAGCCAAAATGCAGCAGACAGACACATTGTGTAAAGCATGAGTGATTGGAGAGTACTGCATGGCACCAGCACCCTATAGAATATACTGAAGGCCAATTTCACAAGAAGTAAGTGATACAGATTTGGGAAGGGGTATCTTTTAGGAAAAATATGGTGGGATATAACACCAGAAAATCCTTGGTCTGAATCTTGGTCAAGATATACTATGTGGCCATTAGCAATTTTTTGAGACTATTTTTGTTTTATCTGTAAAATGGAAATATTAATAATCACCTTGAGAAGGTATCAGAACTGCATGAAATAGATGTGTGTGGCACAGGGCCCACATATGGTAAGGGTCCACTAAGAGATGGTTTGTGACTTTATTATTACTGAAGGAAACCTTGAGTAATATGACAGGGAATTAGAATAATATTTAGATAGAAATAGGGACCCTGACATAAAGAAGGGAAATTTTCCTGACAGAACATTGTGGGGCAAGAATGATGTAGGACATAGAAAAAAATGAATAAAACTTGAGAAAAGAGGACCCCAGTATGCATACAGGTAAGGTGTGTCTATCTCCTAAGCTTTGCTAACTCAGTCAAAATTGGTTCCTTAGGGAGAATGGAAATGTATATCAGAATCTACTTTTTTAGGTAATATGGTTTTATGTTCAAGTTAAGGTATTATGCATTATTTCATGTTGAACTATGAATCCACCATTCTCAATAAATCCTCTTTTGGTCTTTATGAGATTCCATGGAAAGTAATCATGTAAGAGATAACCTCAAAGAGACTCCAGAAATCTTGGAGATCAGCATGGGTGTGATGGATACTTTTCTGTGCCCGTTTAACTGGACCACAGAATACCCAGATTAAACATGGCTTTGGGATATGTCTGTGAGGATATTTCCAAATGAGATTGGCATTTGAATCAATGGACTTTGTCAAGGAGATTGCTCTCCTCACTGTGGTGAGCATCATCGAATCCTTTGAGGGTCTGAATAGAACAAAAGGTGGAGGAAAGAGGAATTTGGGTTTTTTCCTTCTACATCACTGCGTGAGATAGGACATCTCATCTCATCTCATCTCATCTCATGTCTTCTCCTCCTGCCCTTGGACATCAGCGCCCCAGGTTCTCAGGCCTTCTTAGTCAGACTGAATGACACCACCAGGTTTGGTGAGTCTCCAGCTTGCAGACAGCAGAGTGTGAGACTTCTCAGCCTCCAGAATTGTATAAGACAGTTTCTCATGATAAATCTCTCTTTCCTCTCTCTCTCTCTCTCTCGTGTGTATGTGTGTGTGAGCCTATGTGTATACAATACTGACTTTGTTTCTCTGACTAAAACAATGGGCAAACTAAGTAAGTCATACCTCTTACAAAATTATGCTTTAACAGTATTTATTTTTGCGTGGACAGATTATGCATCTTCAGACTTGCCCCATTATATCTTACATGTTTGCTTCTGTACTCGTGACTCTCATTTGACTATAAGTTCCTCAAAAGCAGTTATAGTTTTTTTCTCTTTTGTGTTCCGTAGCACCAAGCATGGCACACAGAACTGCCTTAGGGGCATTGCAGGGCTTAGATATTTTGTAGCGGTCCCACTCCATATCATTTGAAGCATATTAAATTTTAGTAGCCAGATTACGGCTCATTAAAAGATTATTTTTACCATAACATTTTAAAGATATTTGTAATTTTGGTTTTTGAAACTTGGCCATGAGCCAAATATTTTATTATTGGCTCTGACTTCTCCACAGTCTTAGCTTCATAATGCAGTCTTAGAAATTCTTGCAAAGGAAAATAATCCAAATTACACTTTTTTTCATTGGTCATGAAATGGTAATGGACATGAAACTTAACAATTCATGAAGCTGAAACAACATTAAAATTTGTAGACACTTACACACTGATTACTTTTACTTTTTTAGGCTTATTTTCTTTTTATAATTCAGAACCAATGGTATTTTCTTTCAGTTCTTAAATTGTCAATGGCCTTTGAAGAGTTCAAGCCCTAAGCACTAGGCCTATGGTGTAACATGAATTTACCTGCCTTAATGGCATACAGTAGATGGTCAATTAGTGCTTGTGAATTAGATAGGTAATTTGAGAGTAGACATATGCCACTGGGTAGGAGCCAAAGCATTAGCATAGTTTATGGTGCAGCTTTATTTTAATGGTGATGCCACTAAGCCATTTGACACATAACAGTGGCTAACTTTATCAGTCTCGTTGGAAAATTGGAAAAGTGGCATTTCTGGAATTGGAGGATTAAGCTGGTATCCAAAAAGGTGCCATCCCATAGTCTAAGTCATCCTATAGTCTAAGGACTATGATCCTCAGCAAGTGCAACCAATCTGAAAGCAGGGAAGCAGAAGTCAGACACCCTCAGGACTTCAGAGAGAGAAGTTAAGACTCACACGTGTTGGCAATATTAGAACCAGGCCATGTTGCTGAGTCTCATTAAGGGAGGGGATGCTGAAAAATGGGCTTAAAAGCTACAGATTCCTCTGACTCTCAATTCCCTAGAAAAGCTATCTTAACAAGCCATCTTCCCCAAACTGTGTGTGAATGTCTATAGTGAGTAGATAATCCTGAGCACAGGAGGACTTCTTATTCTTTTGATGTTATAGGAAAAAAAATTAACAATAACTTTAAGTAGTTGAGATGGACAGAGAACAGTTGGGTTGGATTCTTTTTTTATTATTATTATACTCTAAGTTTTAGGGTACATGTGCACAACGTGCAGGTTTGTTACATATGTATCCATATGCCATGTTGGTTTGCTGCACCCATTAACTCATCATTTAGCATTAGGTATATCTCCTAATGCTGTCCCTCCCCGCTCCCCCAACCCCACAACAGTCCCCGGAGTGTGATGTTCCCCTTCCTGTGTCCATGAGTTCTCATTGTTCAATTCCCACCTGTGAGTGAGAACATGCGGTGTTTGGTTTTTTGTCCTTGCAATAGTTTACTGAGAATGATGGTTTCCAGTTTCATCCATGTCCCTACGAAGGACATGAACTCATCATTTTTTATGGCTGCATAGTATTCCATGGTGTATATGTACCACATTTTCTTAATCCAGTCTATTGTTGTTGGACATTTGGGTTGGTTCCAAGTCTTTGCTATTGTGAATAGTGCCGCAATAAACATACGTGTGCATGTATCTTTATAGCAGCATGATTTATAGTCCTTTGGGTATATACTCAGTAATGGGATGGCTGGGTCAAATGGTATTTCTAGTTCTAGATCCCTGAGGAATCGCCACACTGACTTCCACAATGGTTGAACTAGTTTACAGTCCCACCAACAGTGTAAAAGTGTTCCTATTTCTCCACATCCTCTCCAGTACCTGTTGTTTCCTGACTTTTTAATGATGGCCATTCTAACTGGTGTGAGATGGTATCTCACTGTGGTTTTGATTTGCATTTCTCTGATGGCCAGTGATGATGAGCATTTTTTCATGTGTTTTTTGGCTGCATAAATGTCTTCTTTTGAGAAGTGTCTGTTCATATCCTTTGCCCACTTTTTGATGGGGTTGTTTTTTTCTTGTAAATTTGTTTGAGTTCATTGTAGATTCTGGATATTAGCCCTTTGTCAGATGAGTAGGTTGCGAAAATTTTCTCCCATTTTGTAGGTTGCCTGTTCACTCTGATGATAGTTTCTTTTGCTGTGCAGAAGCTCTTTAGTTTAATTAGATCCCATTTGTCAATTTTGGCTTTCGTTGCCATTGCTTTTGGTGTTTTAGACATGAAGTCCTTGCCCATGCCTATGTCCTGAATGGTATTGCTTAGGTTTTCTTCTAGGGTTTTTATGGTTTTAGGTCTAACATGTAAGTCTTTAATCCAGCTTGAATTAATTTTTGTATAAGGTGTAAGGAAGGGATCCAGTTTCAGCTTTCCACATATGGCTAGCCAGTTTTCCCAGCACCATTTATTAAATAGGGAATCCTTTTCCCATTGCTTGTTTTTGTCAGGTTTGTCAGAGATCAGATAGTTGTAGATATGCGGCATTATTTCTGAGGGCTCTGTTCTGTTCCATTGATCTACGTCTCTGTTGTAGTACCAGTACCATGCTGTTTTGGTTACTGTAGCCTTGTAGTATAGTTTGAAGTCAGGTAGCGTGATGCCTCCAGCTTTGTTCTTTTGGGTTAGGATTGACTTGGCGATGCGGGCTCTTTTTTGGTTCCATATGAACTTTAAAGTAGTTTTTTCCAATTCTGTGAAGAAAGTCATTGGTAGCTTGATGGGGATGGCATTGAATCTACAAATTACCTTGGGCAGTATGGCCATTTTCACGATATTGATTCTTCCAACCCATGAGCATGGAATGTTCTTCCATTTGTTTGTATCCTCTTTTATTTCATTGAGCAGTGGTTTGTAGTGCTCCTTGAAGAGGTCCTTCACATCCCTTGTAAGTTGGATTCCTAGGTATTTTATTCTCTTTGAAGCAATTGTGAATGGGAGTTCACTCATGATTTGGCTCTCTGTTTGCCTGTGATTGGTGTACAAGAATGCTTGTGATTTTTGTACATTGATTTTGTATCCTGAGACTTCTAAATTGAGATTTCTTACTTTTGCTTAGTGACCGCCCCCCTCCCCCACTCCCGTGGCAATCATGTTAGTCCTTAAAGAGCCTTTGCCTGTCCACTCCTGGACCTATAAGTCTCAGTCAGGTTACTATCTGCCTAGGAAACACCGACGAGTCCAAGGCTGCACTCTCATTTCTAGGCAAGCTGGGAATACAGTTGAAGAGCTTTAAAGCTTCAGTCTGGATGGATATCAATTCCCAAAAAATGTCTGAGATTTGCACATCACACTATTTTTTCAGGATTGTTTCTTCACTTCTGTCGAGGGTGAAGATTCTACATGCTAGATTTGGGACAGAGACTTTAGTAGGTGGTCATTTACAATTGAAAATTGGATTTGCCTTAATGATTACCCAAAACAGTTTAACAGTTGTATATCTAACTGTGAATTATGCATGTATTTCATCAAATATTCAACTTTTTTATTAAAATGTGTTGGATACAGAATTGTCAGTCATTTGTTGGTTTAAAGTTAAAAGTTGTACAAAGTACATCTTTCTTAGCAATATTGCCTCCAGGAAGTTGATAATGACATTCATGTCTGGATATTCTCTCTCACCAAGAGCTTTTGTGAGATGGAAAAATGGCAAGTATTATGTTAGAGCTGTTCCACTTTTGAAAAAATGACCATGTGCGGAAACAAATCTGACTAAAACAAAATCTCAAAGCCTTAGTGAGGAGGGTTGGAAGCTCACATATAATATCTATTATGTACTAACTTTGAATACAAAAATCTCTTTTAATAAGCATTGCTTTTGCAATGGTGTTTATCAGATTCATAACTCTGCCTTTTTTCAAAGCAAAATCTTGTAACATGAATTATATAAGAAGGCCCTGGATGACTTCAGAGCCCTTTCTTACCTGCTCAGTCATCCTCAATGGCACCCTATCTCCCACTGGGTCAAGTTTGAACAATTCTGAGGGCTTTCAAAGTCTTTGCTAATTTCTCTACATAACCAGCCAATTTCTCCTTCCTCCCCACAAATTTCCTCTGAACAATGTGGGTCATTCTTCTTACTAACCTGAAATATATTATGCTCATTGCCACCTCCAAGCGCCTTTTGTTCCTTTCTGTTCTCTATGCAGATGTCACCAATTTGTCAAGAATCCTTTCACAGTTCACATTTTAGCAGAGTTCTATGGCGAGAAGTGCTACAAGAATGTTGTTAAAACATAATCTTACCTATGGCACAGTCATTCACAAGTATGGACTTAAAATAATGATAATATAAAGAAGTCAGTAGACATGTATGGGAAAAGAAGCTCTGATGTTTTATCTCTGTAAAATGAAGTGTGTAGCTGATGTTGGATTGCAACTTCAAACTCTAAGTCCCTTGGAATACGAGAAGTGGCATTTTCCCTGGGACCTTAGGTCAACATATGGTTTTCAGTCCTCCCCTGAACTACTTGATCATAACATTGAAAAATTCAATTTTTAATAATTATCACGTTCTAAAGCACAGTCACAGTATTTGGTAGTGATACCACCTCCATAATAAAGTACCAGAATTGAAGGATAAATAAAATACCCAACTTCCTTTTATTTTCATGAAAGGAGACAGCTCTTCAAAAATGCTCTGTGCTTCAAAATAAAACTCATAGAGACTAATCATAATACTTTAGTTGATATTTTCTGTATAAGCAGGACAAGTAACCATAACTATCAGTCATACAACTCTCTAGGCTTGAGTAATGTTAATTGTTCAGCAGAGGTTTTCATGCTATGGTTTTATGAAAATAGAGCAGTTGTCAGGATATTTTTCTGAAAACTTTCTTATATTTAGGGTTTTTATAAGTAAAATTTTTAAAAAGTATTATTTTGAGATTAAAGGTAATGAGGACCAGATGAGATACCACACTTTTGAGGTAAATAGAAAAATACAGTACAATTACACATGTGAAATGGTCAGGTCAGGTTAAAATCATTGCATTTAATCTAAGATTGTTGATCTGATAAGAATTTCCTTTTATATAAATATATTGGTCAGGGTCCTCCAGAGAGACAGGACTGATAGCATATAGACAGAAATGTGAAGGAATTTATCAGGAGAATTGGTTCACTGGATTATAGAGGCTGAGAAGTCCCATAATAGACTGACTATAAGCTGGAGAACCAATGAAGTTAGTAGGTGGCTCAGTCCAAGTCCAAAGACCTAAGAGCGGAAAGCAAAGGGTGAGAGGTAGCATGGGGTAAAGAAACTGCTGATGCAAGTCCTGGAGTCCAAAAACTGAAGAACCTGGAGTTCTGATGTCCAAGGGCAGGGGAAGAAGGGCATCCCAGCTCTGAAAAAGAAACAGCAAGAATTTGCCCTTCCTCTACCTTTTTATTCAATCCGCATCCCCAGCCAATTGGAAGGTACCTGCCCACATTGAGGGCAGATCTTCCCCCACTCAGTCCACTGACTCACATGCAAATCTCCTCCAGAAACACCCTCACAGACACATCTGAGGCAGCCCACTCATTCTAATCAAATGCCAAACCACTTGGGCTTCGTTTTTAGCAAAAGAAGGATGGGCTCAGAGCCTACTAAAACATTGAGGATAATTAATGCAATTATTGAGAATAAATAATGTATTACCAGCTATCTGGATATGCCCTAATTCAGTTAAATTGATACCCAAAATCAATCATCACAATAAGCCAAAGCTACTTTTTGGTCAATAAAATCCAACAAGTATGCATTGCATATTTATTATGTCAGACCCTGTGCTAGGCTTTAGTGGCCAAAATCAAACATGGTTCCTGTTCTTATGGAGATTTTAGGTTTGTAAAGGAGACAGACAGTCATTATTCAAATGATCACACTAAGGATTGAATAAGCACAAATTGAGATAAGTGCTCTGAAGGAAAGGAAGAATGCTGTATGAGAAATATTCCTAAGAAACTCAGTTCTGAGATTCCAGGTTTACTTCTAGGCACCAAGAATGCAATAGTGAAAAACAGACATGTTTCCACCCTCAAGGCACTGAAATTACAGTTAGGGGGCAGACACTGTGTAAGTAAACAAATAAATCATTTTAATCATAGTTGTTCTCATGGAGAAAACATAGTGCATGGTGATGAAGAACAACATGGAGAGGGGCTGATTTAGATAAAGAGATAAGAGGAGCTTTTCTTGGGAGAAGCATGGTTGATATCTTAGAGATGAGAAGGATCCAGCTATTTCATATGATGTTAAGGGCCAAGAAAGCACATAGAATGGTCCTGAAGCAAACAAAAAGGAGATCTGTTTGATTAAAGGTCACAGGGTAAGCCACAGTAGCTGGAACAGAGAAGGGAAGAGAAGAGAGACATGAAATAGGATTATAAAAAGTAGACCATGGTGAAATCATCAGAACTTCATAAGAAATGGTAAGTTTGGATGATATCCTAAGTGCAGTGGGAGGGCACAAAAGGGTACTGAAGTGATTGAAAGTTTAATATGTTCCTTTTGGCAACTAAATAGATTGTTAAAGAAGGAAGTTTGGTTGGATACTAGTGCTATTCTCCGAGCAAGAAGGGATGGTACCAGAGCGCTGGCAGGGAAGAGAGAGACAAGTAGAGATTTGAGGTATATTTCAAAGGGTAGACACAAATAATATGTTGATGAATTAGTTGTAGGAAGGGAGAAGGATTAGGAAAATTAAACTAATGATGACTTCCACGTTCCTGGCTTATCAACTGAGTGGACACTGTTAACCTTTACTGAGATGGGGAAGTTTGGAAACAACAAGTTTGAACTGAGATGGGGTGGAGTGAGGTGGAGATCTGAAATTCATTTGCATTAATGTGGAGTTTGAAATGCCTGGGAGACAGCTTATTTGAAATGTCAGGTGGGCAGTGAAATATGGATAAGAAGAGACATTTAAAATCGGCATCACTGAGGGGTCCTCAGTGTGTAGGTGTTACATGAAGTGATGGTAATAAGCATTATTACCAAAAGAAAGAATGCAAAGAGATAAAAGAGTGTGTAAAACCAAGCTCTTTGGAAAAAGTTAAAACTAGCAAAGGAGACTGACAGGAAGTGACCAGTGAAATCTGGAACACCGGACATATAAAATTTCAAACAGAGAGTGTTTCAGAAAATGTGTTTTTTTGTACTCTAGGCTTTTGTTCATCTATTGACAAATACATAGGAATTTATTTTAAAGGGTAAATGACATATCAAAATAACAGCATGTCACAGCAATAATAATTCATAATGGATACAGTTTATAAAGTATTTCTGCATATCTCATTTCATCTCAACAATAAGTATATTTTATCAGTGATCATATTATGAATTTAAAGATATTGGAGCTCATGGGAGCAACTGAAATTTAGTAATTCATTTATTTAATAAGTATTGTGAACTCCTGCTATAAGAGACATTTTCTAGACACTACGGATATAGATGTGAATAAAAGAGAGCATGTCCCTGAACTCATGACACTTACTTTCCAATGGATATTGTACTGTAGTGTTCATAATGTGCCATACAGGGCTAACACTTATTCAGAGGTGCAGGGTTTTGACGCAGACATTAATTAAAAAAAAAAACTTAATTGCTTAGTGTTATTTTAAACAATTAAGTAGTATTAAGTATATTTACCTTGTGCAGGCAGCTCACTTATTTGAATTCTTACAAATGTGATGTATCTAAACATACTTCTAATTTAATGAGTTTGGGGACATATCACATTAAGTAGACTAACCATACATGGTCACTACATATCTATATAAATGACATATTGAGGGGTCTATATCATAAACCTTTCAAAAATCTACCTATGATCTGAGATTCTTTAATAATATCAATGCTTGCCAAGGAGTTAAAAAGCATGAATATTTGTACTGTTTGTATCTAATAAAGTTTTTTGTTCACTTGGGCATACTACTAATATTCTATAAATGTAGTCATTGCAGTATATGAGTGTCCTGATATCCCATACATATTCTCTATTTTGTTTTCACAAATAAAGTAAGGTTTAGTACTGCTTTGACAAAACACAAGGTCGCCAAGTTTGCACTTTTTCAAATAATACAGAAGAAAAGAAATCTCAATGTATTTAATAGCACATACTTTATCTTCTTTTTCTTATTCTTTTTTGCTCTAGGAATTTATTTCTGTCTAAAGTAATCTATGGATGCCACAAAAAATGTGGCATCTTTATCTGTGAAGGAGGCAGATAACATTAGTGCTTGGTTGATTTATCAATGTGTCTGGCAGTTAAAAGATTTGTGTGTGGGTCATTCTGAAAGAACGTATATAATATTGATTTTTGTTGCTAGATTCATGCTAAACAGACTTGACTGTATAATCTTTGTAAGAGCCACTGACCCTCTAAAAACTGCTTTGCATTTGTGCTTGTGTTCCGTATAAAATCCTTAGTTTGGATTCTTTTACTCTTCAAAATGACCATGATGGTCCCATGCTTATTTTTTTTCTTTTTTCCCTTTTGGAATTTACACTGGCTGAAGAACACATTCTTTTTAAGAACTGAGCTTCATTATTGCCATGGCTGAATCATTCTTAAAGCAACTTCGGTTTTAGAGAGAGATTTGTATTTAATGTCCTCCCTGGCGTTTCATAAGGTTAAAGAGGAGCTTAACCATAACCTTCATGTACAGCAGGTAGAGTCTGTAGTCATTGCTATATGAGTGCAGATGAATAGCTATATTATTTCCACTAAAGAGAAGAGAAAAAAATAAAACTTGACTGAAGCAAGTTTGAGCCAGACTAATGGTTCTCCATGTGGTGATGCCCCCCTATAGAAGGGATTTTGGAAAGGCATGGGGTATTTTTGGTTATCATAAGAGAGGGCACCACTTGCTTTTCACAAGGGAGGACTACATATTCTGCAGTGTGTGGAGGAGGCCTACCGACCAAGAATTGTCCCAAATGACTTTTAAATGTCCTGCTGGTCTCTTGTGTGGATGAAAAAATATTTATAATCTGAGCTTAGAATCTAACCACATTTTACAATAAGCATAGTTTTCCCTAAGATAATTTTTCTGGGAATGCCAGTCTTTGCCAAATGGTGGGAAGATTTTACTTTGCTTTATCTGGATTTTAGCCAAAATTTGTTTGCAATTTTGTAAAATCATGTCCCTGACAGCAGTGTCACTTGGTGAGGGTTGAGTCACCCTGTACAACCAGTTCAATACACCTACATCAATCTGGATTTGGAACAGTCACATTTCTGGAATTCTATGTGTAGTTGCAAGCATCTTACAACTTCACTTTATTTTCTTGTGTGGTCCTGACTGAATATTTACCTACTGAAATGTGTATTACTTCATTTAAATTTATTTCATTGATTTTTTATTTTATAATGAAATCAGATATATTGATTGTTAACAGCTTTACTGAGGTATAATTGATACCCAAAGAGCTGCACATATTAAGGAGTACAATTTGATGGGTTTGGATATATGAAAAACACCTGTGATACCATCCCCACTCTTATATTGATCTTTATACTACAAGTAAGATATAGTATCTAAAATTTCATCTTAGAATTAAAAAAGGGAGCACTACAAAATATTTGTTATAAAAAGGATCATTGACTAAACCCTAGAAAGAACAACAGTCTTCTGACTTCTAACACTTATGAGAGAAAGGAAATTGTAATATCTCCTCTCTAGAGGATTTAGATTGTGTTAATTTGGACCTCAAGTACAGTGACTTCTTTAGTCAACCATTTTGAAGAAGCACTGACTAATTATACTGGAATTACACAGGCCAGTAATTCAGCCTTCAACATCACTGTCTATTCAAATGCAAAGGTTTGTTTCATCATGGTCCTTAGCCTGAGAGCCCCTACCCAGGGCCCTTAGAACATATCATAGGATCTTCTTTGTGATAGAGTGAGTAAACATATCAGATGCAAAATTCAGGCTCATTCATTCAGTCCCATATTGTTCCCTGAATTGTACCTATTCCCCGTGTAGCCTGATGATCCTGTTGCCTCAGATGAGCCAAAAATAAAGCCTTTCTTCATAGATAAACATTATGTCCCCCCCACCCCACCCCCATAGAAAACTTGTACCATTGATTTGTGAAGCTTGTAATCTGTTGGCACTTCCACTGGGGCCCAAGCTGGTATTCGTGCCCAGGAAAATTCAGCTAGGCCATGTACTCTTAGCTCCCCTCTTCCTACACCCCGTCCCCTCCCTCCAGAGGTTTTCAAGACCATAGACAAATGTGCCCTCTGGTGGCTGATGATCATCTCATTGTTTTTTGACCTAGGCTCAGCTTTTCACTATACACATTGAACTTTTGATAATCTGAAATGCGCATAATAAGAAGTAACTATCTTTATATAAGGCTGTGGTAGCATCCTGGCCAGAGACAAGAAAGACTTTTTTAAAAATCACCCTAATGCATCAAGGCACTCTAGTGTGTTAGTTTTTTTGTAGACTCTGGACCCAGAATTTTTTGGTTCAAATACAAGCTGTGCCATTTACCAGCTCTGTGACCTTGCTCTGTTATTTAACCTGTGTGTCTTAATTATTCTGTAAAATGGTGATAATAATACTACCTACCAAATAGGATTGTAATGAGTATTAGATGAGTTAATTAATGCAAAGGGCTTAGAACAACACCTTGCATATAGTAAGCACTCAATAAATACTAGTTATTGTTCCTAGAGTTGTGCTTCTATTTCCAGGGCTATTCACTTATACTTGAAAATACATATACTTTCCCAGGTGTTCAAGTCAGAAAGTAATCCAAATGCTCATCCTCAATTTCCTCTCATGCTTCATAAAAAGTAAGTTCTTTCTCCAAATGACAAGTATGTGAAAATTAAATACTTTCTCATGATCTCATGTACTTAAAAACGTGTAATATGCCTTCTTTACTGTAAAATTTGAACCAAGAAGGGATTTGGGCATGGCAAGCCGGAATAGGTCTATTTAGGGGTTTAGTAATTCTTATTCAAGTAAGTCCTGACTTCATCTGCAAACCAAGTAACACTGCATAGACTCTTGTAACCTTGCAGCATTTTTCTTCTTACAATTTTGAATATTTGTTTCTTCTTTGTTGGAGAATAACATTTCAGCCTTCTATTCACATTATTATTCTGATGTGTCTAATACCTCTTCATTACTGTTCACAGCACCAGTGATTACCACCTTGTCCAAACATCAATTAATGTCTGATTATGATTATGATGTTGATGTAGCCAAAATAGAGGAGCCTTTGATTACTCTGTCTCTGTGTCAGATTTCCAGGGTATATATAAATGAAATATTGAGATCATTCATTTTGATTGAATTACCTAATAATCAGTAAAACTGACTCCTCAAACTAACCGGAATTTACTAACAACTTTTGTCTGATTGAGGAGACACAGCCAGAAGGTCATAAAGATGCTACACTTCTCTCTTCTGTATAAGGTAAAAATACTAGGGTCGCCCTCTCCCCTTCTATATTTACGTTTAAAATATCTGACATGAAGATGTGGAAAATTCAACTACATTTAATTATTCCTCTCAATAGTTTACATTTGTTTATATTTACCTTTTTTTACAGCAATCACTGTGTGGTCTTTATTTCGAAATAATGTTATAGGCTGGATTCCAGTCAATTGGTTAGAACAGAGGGTTTTGATGACAGGTAAAGATAAGGGCTGCAGGGCCTGAAATCCTGCCCTCAGCAATTTTTCTCTTGTCTCTTAGGATCTATTATAAGACAATACCATTTCATAAAGTGTCTTATAATTTGTTAGATAACACTAGAAGTACACATTTAAATGTTTAAAAAGCTAAAAATAAATCTTTCATCCATATAGACATAATTAGAATGCTACATTTTTATGTCTACCCAAGTCCCTAGGATGCAATTGCCACATTTCCCAATAGAAAAGAAAACGAATCCTATAAAATCTGGCAGGGTGTCCCCAAAGGACATTCTGCTGCCTCCTTTGAAAGCATCAAATGTTAGAGAAGCTTCTAGCCTTCCATAGCTCAAAGAATTCCTTGCTTACAGACTAACACTATTGCTGCAGCACATCTCATGATTTTCTCTAAAAACAAAGGATTCAAAAGCAATGGAGAGGGCTCAGTAAGTTAGCATTATTTTATGATCAATTTTAATTAATCATTTAAGTAACGCAATCTGCACTACATACATCATATGGAAGAATTCATCACAGTGTCACTTGCTTATAATAAAAAATAACCCCCATTTTCTTAAAAGCTTCTTAAGATGGAGGAGGGAAGCTGTAAAAGAGGCTAAATGGAGAAAAAAGGAAAAGAGATGGATGGAAAGAAAATACATGATAAGACAGGGAAGCATTGTAATATTTAAATGCTAACAGTGTGTCTATCTTTGTTCACTTATCGTGCTTGACAGTGCAAATGAACAACAGAGTAGGGAAAGGCATGGTATGGTAAATTATTATGGATATGTCAGATAAGCATTTGTCGGATGTTTCCATCTCTGCTGGAAGGCAGGCTTAAAACTGTGTGATCTATTCTTTAGAGAGTCAAAGATAAACTCTACCAATTGTATAATTCCTCCTACTCTGATAGAGATAAATATGTTTGTATTTTTTCCAACTAATCTTCCTTGTTGGCTGATAAAATAAGGCTGCATCCACATGACATACAAAAATTAAAGATATCCAGACAAGTATCCAGCCATCTGCCCATTGGATCATGTTGTTATCAGGGTTTCTTTTGGATTAAACAGGTGTGTTGTAAGTTAATACAAAAATGAATCCAAAAACCTGGATCCTCTAAGGTAGTGGTGCCAATCCTTTGTTGTAAAACAAACAAACAAACAAAAAAAAACGCAGGGGAAAGTTTTGCAAAGTGCCAATATTCAGGTACTATTGAATACATATTAAATCATTCTCTCTGGGTATGACTCTGGGCATCATTTCTTTTAAGTTTCCATAGGGATTCTAAAAGTGCAAGCAGTTTTGAGAACCATTTTCTTTAAGCTTTAAAGAATACTCTTGGCCAGGTGTAGTGGCTCACGGCTGTAATCCCAGCACTTTGGGAGGCCAAGGTGGGCGAATCACCAGGTCAGGAGTTCGAGACCATCCTGGCCAACATGGTGAAACCCCATCTCCACTAAAAATACGAAAATTCACTGGCTGTGTTGGCACACGCCTGTAGTCCCAGCTACTTGGGAGGCTGAGGCAGGAGAATTGCTTGAACCCGGGAGGTGGAGGTTGCAGTGAGCCAAGATGATGCTACTGCACTCCAGCCTTATGACAGAGTGAGACTTCATCTAAAAAAAAAATGAAAATAAAAAAGAATACTCTTAACATGCTCAGGCACTCTTAATCTTAATACTCATTATGGTCAGAGTATTAATCCTAAGATTAAGGTTCATTTTAAGATTAATACTCTTGATGTGGTCAAATTTCAAGCAAATCTCATATTTTGTAAACTTTACAGGGCATTTTCAGTGTCTCAGAGATTGAGTCAAAAATATACGTATTAAAACAGACCAATAATGGGTTAGGAGATTAAACCAATAACCAAAAACCTCCCACCAACAAGAAAGAAAACCCAGGAATTACTGACTTCTCTGGTGAATTCTAACAAATATTTAACAAAAAATTAATGCTGATCCTTCTCAAACTCTTCCAAAATTTGAAAAGGAAGGAACAATTCCAAATTTAGTTTTTAAGGCCAGCATTACTCTGATAACAGAGCCAGGCAAGAATATGACAAGGAAATAAAATTACAGGCCAATATTCTAGATAAACAAAGATGCAAAAATGGTCAACAAAATACTAGTAAACTGAATTCAACAGCATATTTAAAGAATCATATTCTATGATCAAGTGGGATTTGTTCCAAAGATGCAAAAGTGGCTCAACATATGTAAATCAATAAATGTGACATACTACATGAAAATAATTAAGGATGAAAATCATATAATCGTCTCAATAGATGCAAAAATTTTTGACAAAATTCAACTTCCTTTCAACAAATTAGTTATAGAAGGAATATACTTCAACATAATGTAGGATATATATGAAAGCCCATAACTAACATCATACTTAATGGTGAAAAGCAACAAGTTTTTCCTGTAAGATCAGAAATATGACAAGGATGCCCAATCACATCACTTCTCTTCAACATAATACAGAAAACATTGAACAGAGCAATTAAGCAAGAAAGATAAATAAAAGACATCCAAATAGAAAAGAAGAAGTAAAATTGTTGCTGTTTGCAGATGACATGATCTTATGTGTAAAATATGCTAAGGAGTTCTTCAAAAAACTGTTAGAACTGATAAACCAATTAAGTAGAGTTTCAGGAAAAATATCAACATGTAAAGATCATTGCATTTCTCTACATTAACAACAAACTATCCAAAAAACAAAATTAAGAAAATAATCTCATTTACAATAGCAACCAAAAGCAAACTACTGTGGAATAAGTTTAACAAAGGAGGTAAATGATCTGTACACCAAAACCTATAAAACATTGATAATAGAAATTGAAGAAAACACAAGTAAATGAAAAGATGTCCCATGTTCATGGATTAGAATAATTGATTGTGTTAAAATGTTCATACTACCCAAAGCAGTGCAATGCCTATCACAATTCCAATGACATTTTTCACAGAAAAACCAGAAGGAAGCACAAAAGACCTTGAATAACCAAGGAAATATGGAGAAAGAACAAAGCTGGAGGCATCCACACTACTTGATTTCAAAATATAATACAAAGCTATAATAATCAAAACAATAGAATACTAACATAAAAACATATAAACCAACGGAACACAAAATAAAGCACATATACACAAATTTCACTCATATATGGTTGATTAATCTTCAATAAAGATGGCAAGAACACACAATGGGGGAAAAACAGCCTATTCAATAAAAGGTATTGGGACAACTAAATATCCACATGCAAAAGAATAGAATTATCTCACACCATATACAAAAATCAACTCAAAATGAATTAAATATTTAAATATAAGACTTGAAACTGTAAACTACTAGAAGAAAACATGGGAAAAAAGCCTCTTGAAATTGGTCTGAACAATGATATTTTGGATATGACCTCATGTATTATTCTGTTCTCATACTGCTATAAAGAACTACCTCACACTGGGTAATTTATAAAGAAACAGGTTTAATTGACTCACAGTTTCACAGGTGTACAGGAAGCATGGCTGGGGAGGTGTCAAGAAACTTACAATCATGGCAGCAGGCAAAGGGGAAGCAGCCATGTCTTACATGGCTGGAGAGGAGGAAGAAGGTGAAGGGAGAGGTGCCACACACTTTTAGACAACTAGATCTTGTGAGAACTCACTCACTATGAGTGAGATACATCCCCATGATCCAATCACCTCCCATCAGGCCCCTCCTCCAACAAGGGTGATTACAATTTGCCATAAGATTTGGGTGGGAGCACAAATCCAAACCATATCACTGTATGGCCTCAAATCACAGGTAACAAAAGGAAAACATAGACTGATAAGATTGCATCAAACTGAGCCTTCTGCACAACACGGGAAACAACCAAAGAGTGAAAAACAAACTATGGAATGGGGTAAAATATTTGCAAACCATACATCAGATGAGATGTTAATATAAAGATATATGTAAGAAACTCAAACAACTCAATAGCAAGAAAACTAATAACCCAATTTAAGAGAGGCCAAGGGACCTGCATAGACATTTCTCAAAAGACGATATGAAGATGACCAACAAGGATATAAAAAATGCTCGACATCACTAATCATCAGGGAAATGCAAATTAAAACCATAATGATATATCATCTCATACCTGGTAGAATGGCTTCAAAAAGGCAAAAGGTAACAAATATTGATGAGGATGTGGAGAAAAGGGAATATTTATACAATGTCTGTAGAAATGTAAATGTGTATAGTCATTATGGAAAATGTACGGAGGTTCTTCACAAATAGAAAGACCAACATGATCCAGCAATTTCACTTCTGGGTATATAGATATACATGTTTTAGTCCATTCTAGCATTGCTGTAAAGCAATTACCTGAGACTAGGTAATTTATAAAGAAAAGAGATTTAATTGCCTCACAGTTCCACAGGCTGTACAGGAAGCATGACTGAAGGAGGCCTCAGGAAACGTACAATCATGGCAGAAGGAGAAGAGGAAGGAGGCACAACTTACATGGCTGGAGCAGGAGGAAGAGAGAAGGGGAGGTGCTACACACTTTTAAACAACCAGATCTTGTGAGAACTCACTATCATGAGAACAGCAAGGGGGAAGTTTGCCTCCATGATCCAAGTCACCTTCTACTAGGCCCCTTCTCTAGCACTGGGGATTACAATTTAACATGAGATTTGGGTGGGGTCACAAAATCGAACTGTATCATTATTCAAAGGAAATGAAATCAGTATCTCAAAAGGTATCTGTATTCCCACTTGTATTGCAACATTATCCACAATAGCCAAAATAAATAAAGAAAATATGATATATATGTAAAATGAAATACTACTCAGCCATAAAAAAGAATAAAATTCTGTCATTTACAGCAATCTTGATGAACCAAGAGGACATTATACTAAGCAATATAAGCCAGGCATAGAAAGACAAATACTACATTATCTCACTTCTATGTGGAATCTAAATAAGTTGAATTCCTAGAAGTAGGGAATAGAATGGTGGCTTCCAGGGAATGAAGAGAGGGAAATATGTGGAAATGTTGGTCAAGGAGTACCAATATACAATGAATAAGTTCTGGAGATCTAATGTATACCATGGTGGATATAGTTAGTCACACAATACTGTGTTGTAGACTTAAAATTTACTAAGAGAATAGATCACAAATGTTTTTGCCCACACACACAAAGTAAAAACATTAACTATGTGAGGTAATGGGTATGTTAATTAGCGTGATTGTGGTGATCATTTCACAGTGTATAATATATCAAAACATTATGTTGTGTACCTTGATTATATACACTTGGGGGTTTTTTTAGTTTTGATTTATTATTTTTGGGATGAGTTCTCACTATGTTGCCCAGGCTTGGTTCCAGCTACTAGGTTCAAGGAATCTTCCTGCCTCAGCCTCTTGAGTAGCTGTGACTACAGGAAAGTGCCACTGTACCCAGTTTTCATTTGTCAATTATATTACAACAATGACGGGGGGATGTATGTTAAAAAGTGAGACATTAAACCAAATAGCAAAAGTAAAATAATTATAAAAGAAACAACTGTGAAGACAGGACATTGAGTTCAATTCAGCAAATGATTACTTGAGCACCTACTAAATGCAGCAGGTTCTATTTCAGTTGAATGATAAATGGAGGTAAATAAGGTAATTAAATGATCTCACTAGATAGGATTATTTTACCAAGAATAGTGACCAACATTTACATACACCTCCTCAACATAGGATGAAATAAGCACAGTATATGTCATAGGGAATGTAGGCAAGTGTTAACGAAAATATTTGGGGTGGAAGAATCTTCAGCCCTTAAATAGAAACTACTGAAGATTGTGACTCTCCTGAACTGGAATGTTTAAAATCAAGTACAAATGCATCTGTCTGAAACCACAGTGTGTTACAGCTTTACCATGCTGTGATTTTTGTTGTGGTTTCTGCTCCCAAGTTTCTTCAATTTCCCCAAGTCCTCTAATTATCTAGTGCTGCCCCCTGCATTGTTAAGAAAGAAGAAATTCTACTTGGTAAGTCTGAATCAGGACTCTGGGCTATTCTTCCCTCTGCACTTCATGCTGTTATCCTCAGGACATTTAGCCCTGAGCTAGAGCTAGAAACTGTTGTTGTTGTTCTTCATGTTTACCTAGAAGCAGAAATATAATGAAATGACATTTTTAAATTTTCTTGAAGAACGTAGCGTATAGTTTACTTCACCTACAGATTAAAGTAGATTTCATATGGTATATTGGCAAAACTTTCATTGCAATTGAGGCACTTTTTTCAGTCTCTAATCTTTAAGGAGTTCAAAGGACCTTGTAGATAAATTAGCCCTTATCCCCACAGAAAAGAGGGTGTAGATGTTCCATTGAATTTCTTCGTTCAATGGAACATCTTATCATGTGTTTCTTTCTCATTATTCACTCATTCAAAAAATGTATATTGTGCTACGAATGTGTGCAAGAAAATTGATTCTTGTTAACCATTACTGCTATAATTGCTTCTGGATTAAAAGCCCAATAAAATATAAATGAAATACAGTCTGATAGAGGGTGCTAGTGTTTCTCTATTCGCGTCTCTCCCTCAATTCCAATTCACTTCTACTTGTCTCTATGCCTGCGAATGTTGAGCCCTGCAGAGTGAATTGATGATGAAAATACCATCATGAAAAAATATTCCAGTAAAGATAAGCATACTTGAAACATGTAAATAAATAACGTTGGTTGAAAATAAGTCCAATGATTAAACTTAACCAGGGTGAAGGGATAGAGGGTCTGGAGTGGAAATTTTATCTGAAGCAAAGAGGGCCTGTATTAGTCCGTTCTCACACTGCTATAAAGAACTACCTGAGACTAAGTAATTTAAAAAGAAAAGAGGTTTAATTGGCTCATGGTTCCATAGGCTCTAGAGGAAACATGGCTGGGGAGACCTCAGGAAAGTTACAATGACGGTGGAAGGCAAAAGAGAAACAGACACATCTTTCCTATATGGTGGAGCAAGAGGAAGAGAGACAAGGAAGTGTGACACACTTTTATTTTTATTAATTTTTTTTAGACAAGGCCTCACTCTGTTGCCCAGGCTGGCGTGCAGTGGTGCCACCTCAGCTCACTGCAACCTCTGCCTCCCAGACTGAAGTGATCCTCCCACCTCAGTCACCCACAGTGCTGGGATTACAGGCGTGAGCCACCGTGCCTGGCCTACTACACACTTTTAAACAAGCTCTCGCGAGAACTCACTATCAGGAGAATATCAAAGGGTAAATCCACCCCCATCACCTCCCACCAGGGACCTCCTCCAACACTGGGGATAAAAATTTGACATAAGATTTGGGCAGGGACACAAATCCAAACCATATTAGCGCCTCTACGAGAATGTGAGCTTGGGCATAATGCTGCAGAAGTGAGGAGGCAAACAAACACTATTCCTCCAGACATTTCAGAGAAATATTTAGAGGAAAGAGCAAGAATGAAGACCCGAGGCAGGGGAGTACTCACTGTACTGGATAAATAATGAGAAGGGAGAATGCTGCAGAGGTGCAAGCAAAAGGGTTTGGTGTGGTGGATGGTGCAATAGGAATCTCTTTTTGAAATACTTCCACATGAAGAAATCAGCCCTCTTTCCTTCTATACTCTGTACCCTGACCCTTTCTGCTATAAGCAGGCATTTAAGAAAGACTGAGATTTCCTAATTTTAACCTAACAGAGTCTGAATAGAAGGAGAATTCATATATTAGTCAGTGGCCTGGCAAGAAACAGGACACACTCCGCTAGGATTGTTAGGAGGATTTGAGTAAGGGAGTATCTACAGAGGAGTGGGCAGCCAGCAGCTAGGCTAGCACAGCATGAAACCACCGCCTGCAGGGCAAGAGGAGGAAATGATATTATTATACAAGAGTCTCAAGAGCTGCAGCCATGCAACAGGAGTCAGTTGCTCAACAGGACCTGTAGTTGTTGATTAGGCAGCCCCTACCAGACTGGAGATACAGAAAGAAAGGAGAAGGGGATGCAATGCCCAGCCTCTCTCTCCCGACCCTCCTGTTTCCTGTGAGTTCCTCCTATTGGCCCAATTCACCTGGAAGCCAGAAGACAAGGAGCCCCGGTAATTTACACTGCAGGGCTCAACATCTGCAGGCACAGAGATGAGTAGAAGTGAAATGGAGTTGAGGGAGAGATGCAAATAGAGAAACACTAACACCCTCTATAAGACTTTATTTCATTTATATTTTATTGGGCTTTTAATCCAGAATCAATTATAGCAGTAATGTTTAACGAGGATCAAATAAATATGTAAGCACGTTCCAACTTGTAAAGAGTCAATATGATATTTTTCAATTCATTAAAAATTCAAATGCCTGTGAAGCTTCAAAGCAATTTAGATGTTTTTAATCTACCATTCCAAAGAGGGGGTTTGCATGTTTGTACAGACCATTTTTTTAAAGTGTACATTTATCTATGTCTGTTATATTGTCTTGAGGGTTTGAAGAAATTGCTATTCTATTCAAGTGAGTAGTCTCAAACATTACTTGCTGGTCTTTATTCCAGATCTCAAGTACTTTTTGGAGGGCCAAGATGCATGCAACTGTGCCTCATTGTTACTTAACAAGAAGTCACATACCTGACTATCCTGTACCTGATAGAGATCTCTGTACATTTCTCACTGGCCTACAAGTTTGCTGTGTTGTCTGAGATTGTGCTTGGAGCTTAGAGTCACAATTTCACTTCAAAACTCTTACTGGAAATTGCTAAAAATCGGAGATGATGTCAATTTACACATCTTCACAATACTCACTAGAGACAGTTTTGGTTGATAAGGATGTGAGGTGAATTGTACCATTATGCCCCAGGCTGTGACTTTAGTCAGACAGCATAGACCTTGCTTTAGCAAGAACGCATCCAGAAGGTTATCTGTCTTGCTTTTAAGAACATTCTTCTAATGTTTTTCTAATATTTTACAATCCTGTGCATGGATGTTAATTCAGATGATTTGCTGAACTATTTCCCAATCAAAGGAGGTTATTTTTGTGCACGGTTTAATAATTGTGCAAGATAAGAAAATAAGGTGAATTGTTTCTTCTTTTCCAGAGTTAAAGAACAGTTGAGATGAGAACGCTTACCTGCTTCCCAGTAACAAGGCCAATATGCTGGCACATATTCCTGGAGTTAGGAATCATTAATAGATTTATAGCCGCATTGCTTTAAGTAATTTGTCTCCCCATTCCAGTGCATGTACACTCAAAGGCAAAGGAAAACAATAGCTAAAGAAGAAAACTGGAATTGAATGACGACTTAGTTATGATCAGCCTGCATCAAATACCAAAAATGCCCAACATTAAAAAACACACAGAACATCTGAAGCAGAAAGAACTTACTGATAAAAATGATCCAATGGTCTTGACTACTCCAAAACAGAATTTTAGAGCTGGAAGGAAACAATGAGTGTCACTAATCTCCCTCATTTCATTAGAGAGGACAATGAAGCATAATGCCTATTACAGAATTGACCCCAATTCAAGGAAAAGGGGCTTGACTTTTGTATGCATAGGTCATTGTATGTAGGCCACCTGGAGGAGGAGGATAAGCATAACTTCCTGGGTGAGGCAGCTTTCAGGGCAGCTGTGAGCCATTTGCAGCCAACTCTGAAATTGAGGGCTGGTATACCAATCCACTAATGAGATTCTGGGCAGGCCACCAACAGCATCTTCCATGGAGTCAAAATTTAAACTCATGTCGCCAGACTTCTACAAACTTTCTTTATAGTATGCTATGTTCTCCAAAGGATACTTTCCCCTCTCCCCCTTCTCATTATACCTTAACTCAACCTCTTTTGCTTTCTCCCCTCTCATTTATTGTAATAGTAAGCCAGGCAAGACAAATTGAACCACATTTATTTCCTCTTGGCTCTTTGTTTCTTCAGCTGCTCGTAATTGTGAGAAGTGGTGTTGAGTGTTCCTGACAACATCAGGGCACTGCTTTGGCATGCTGCACAATTTTGTGTCCTTGAAGAAGTATAGATTTTAGGATTATGTCAATAATAATAGATCTAAAATTCACATTTTCAGCCTAGGACCTGGTCTCTTACTTCTTTCTGAACAGAAGGCAATAAACAAAGTATTTAGACCAAATGAATCCACTTGTAAACAACATATTGAAAATGTAAAGATAATAGAAATAAAAAGCTGGACCACAGGGGAAGATTCAAGTAATCACACACCTTCAATAACAGAAGTCTGTGAATTCATGCTGGCAGACCTAAGTAGGTCACCTAATCAGTTGTTTACTGTGCTGTTGGATTGGAAGCATGATAAACTAAGCAGGGAGGAAACTGTATGAGTTCCATCTCCATAACAACGAAGATGAGAACAATTACAAGAGACTCTTGCCAGCCACCTCCACAAAATCAGTTTTAACCTCAGAGCAATGAGGAGTGACATAGTAAACTACGTCTGATGTCTGAACAACACAGGGCATTGGGCCAGGTAAAAACTTGCCCTTTTCAGAGGAGTGAAGACTTTGATGCACAGACACATTTGCTGAACCAGATGATACCTTGAAAGGACTGAGCAAACTAATGCAAGAATAATGTAAAACAGGAGAATGAGGATTTTAAAAGTAATTTAATTTCAGTATATACTATGTAAAAGATGAGACAACAAAATATTATAGTAAATATTAAGAGATTGGTGCATTGTCGAGACTTACTATATTATCAAAGATATGTCTTATCTTAGACATGGTAGGGTACATGATAACTTGATAACTTGATATTAAGGTCTAAATAATGTTTTGAAATTAATTTTTGTTCCTTTTATCTATCTTACTGAATATTAAAAAATCTAAACTGAATTAAACCCTTACCTCTGTTTAATCATGACCTCAAGTCATGATTAATCTCGTTTAGTGTTTGCAACAGTTTCCTTCAACAAACTTTTCAAAGCAAGCCAGATAATTGTCTTATGTTTATTTTTTAAATGTACAAAAGCAACTTGCTTGAGTGATTTATTTATAGAAACTTTTGCCAGTGGATTAGGAATTTTATCTTTTCACATAAAATTGTCCCTTGCATCCAACTAATCTGCTCTTTAGAAACTGACCCTGAACATTTGGACTTGATCTTTGATTTCACATTTCTGGACATTCTCCAGATAACTTGGTAATTCTCTGAGGAATTTTGAGTCTGGATTATTTTTTCCAATATAGAATATATCTAAAAGGATTGCTAGTAGCAAATCCAATGTATCAGTAATTACTTCTCAATCTCGAACAAATTATTGCCAACAGGATTTGAACTTCTGATAATCACTTTCTCTCCTTCCTTCCAGCCCTAATTCTTTATTCCTTGAATTTCTTTAGGCAGGAAAGTGTCACTGTATTGAGCAGCAGGGACTGGTCATCTCCAACTGCAGCCAAATTCTGCAGATTATCGAGAAAACAGTTTGCAAAGGAGTGAGAAAATGTCATTCAAGAAAACTTTCCTGGCTTGGGTGGACATAGGCGAAGTGGATTTGAATATCTGTCTTTACAAGTCAAAATTTATACCAGGAAGCTCTAATGAAAATGGTGTCACTCAACAAATCTATATGTAAATTCATTCTAAACACTTAATGAATTCATTCCAAACATCTGGAACATTATTAATTTCCTTTCATTCTTTGCAACGTACATAATTAAATTAAGAAATTATAATTTAGGTCAGCCTGTTGTGAAGAGATTTTACTTAATCAGTCTTTAGAAGAGCCTGTTCCTAGTCACCTTTGTTGCCCTCTCAAGAACATCAAAGCACTATCTAGAGTGATGAAAAGCATGGCCTGTGATGCTGGTTTGGAAGCCCAGCCCAGCCTGCCCCTCCTATCACTATCTATGTGTGAATTTGGTAAATTGCTGAAACTCTAAGCATTGGTTTCTCTATCTTTAAAAAGGGGTCACAAGAATAGTAATAACCTCACTGGGCATTAGTGAGGATCTGATGAATTCGTGTGAGCAATGCCCTCTACCCAGTGCCTGACACAGTAACTGGTCAATAAAAGATTGTTTGCCATGTTTGAAAAGTAAGCAGTATAATTTTTTTACTATATAGTACTCTGTTGCCAAAATGTAACTATGTAACTAGAGTTAAATAGAAATGCTCCTATTGACAAAGAATTTTGAAATTTCTAGGATGTAAAGCTGATTCTACTTCGTTCTATAAAATCCTTCAATGGTTTCCCATAATTTTGCCAAAAGTGTGCAAAACCCTCATCGTGATACACAAGTTATCTCATCATATTCCCTGCCCTCACTCCATATTTTCCCAGCTTTGTTCACTACCACTCTGGGCTGGAATAGATGCATTAGACATATGACACTGCTAACTGCCCCTTGTCCATGGCCATGTTCCTTTGTCTAAGCTGTTGGCAACCCTCTCTTTGCCTTCCTTTACCTTCTGCCACACTTGTGCTCCTCTTTATTGACCCCAAGCATCTTTTCTTCTGGGTAGTTTGTGTTAATGCTTCCCATTCCCTAAGCAAAAGTAATCATTCTTTCCTTTTTACTCAATTCAATTAGCATACAAGAAATTAAAACCGTGTTTACACATCTGCCCCCATTAAGCTATGCATTTACTGATGGCAGGCACGGACTTTGTCCTGTTTGTTATTTCCCCAGCATTGAACACTCTACTTGACCCATGTACCTGCTAACTAGTATTTGTTTTAATGAAAAAATTCATAACCAAATATATTTATTGACTTTTTTTTTTTAACAGTTCTCACCACTTACATTGCTCCACCTTGATCCTAACCATCATTGCTTCCTAGCTGGTTTCTCTTCATCCATCTGCCTTCCCACAGTCTGTTACTGACATGGTTTGAATCCCTACCCAAGTCTCATCTGTAATTGTACTCCCCATGTGTCAAGGGAGGAACCAGGTGGGAGGTGACTGAATCATGGGACAATTTTCTCCATGCTGTTCTCGTGATAGTGAGTGAGTTCTCACAAGATCTGATGGTTTAAAATGTGGCACTTCCACTTCTCTCTCTCTCTCTATCTCTCTCCTGCTGCCATGTGAAGAAGGTCCTTGCTTCCCCTTTGCCTTCTGCCATGATTGGAAGTTCCTGAGGCCTCCTAGCCTTGCAGAACTGTGAGTCAATTAAACCTTTTTTTCTCCATAAATTACCCAGTCTCAGGTAGTTCTTTATAGCAGTGTGAAAATGGACTAATACAGTTACCAAAACACCAGGGATTTGGTCTAGGCCCTGTTGCTCATCAAACAGAAAGCCAGTCACTGAGACAACAAGTATTGCCAAGGAAGAAGGCTTTATTCAGGTGCTGCAGGCAAGGACATAGAAAATCAGTCCCAAATCCATCTCTTCAACTCACTAAAATTAGAGGTTTATACAGCAGGGAAAAAAAAAAAAAAAACGTAACCATGTGTGGGAAAATGGGAATTAGGGAGGGGTATGGAAGTAATCATGATGAATGAAGGGTCTGGAGTGTCATTGTCCAGATGCAGTGATCTGGTAAATTTCAGTTTCTTGATACTATCTGGGAGGCCTGATAATTGGTTTCCTGAGAAAGGAGCTCAGATAAGACAAATGTTAACTTTCTCAAGCTGTGAAACTCGGAGGGTCAATTTCTATGTTAATTCAAAATAAACCATGAGCATCTGTTCCATGGGACATTTGGGCTGGTTTTAAGTCTAGTCCCAGCAAAGCAGCCAGACTAATATACTTTACCCTCCAATGGCTTCTCAATACTTTCAAAGTAAAGCTCAAAGTCATTACAGTGTCCTCAAGGCATGAGTGATCAGGAGCCCATTGCCTCATGAATCTCATTTCCTCCAGCTCTTGTCCTCTAATACATCACTCCATTTGCACTGACTGTATTTTCATTCTTTGAATACACCAAGCATGCACTTGCTTCACAGCCTTTGCACTTACAGTTCTCACTGCCTAGCAATCTATTCACTCACACATCTGCACATCAACCTCTGCCACTTCATTTAGGTCTCTGCTTCAATACAAATTGATTATAGAACCCTCTCTGGTCACTCCATTTAAAATAACTCCACCATCAACAATATACTTCAGCTTTATTCTTTTTAATTTCCTCTCTAGCAATCATCTCTATCTCCTTTGTATGCAATCTATTTAATTTTGCATTTACTTATTACTTGTCTTTCCCATTCATATATATGCACTTAATAAATATGTTGTCTGAATTAATATTATATTTAATGTTATGCCCTTTATAGGAGAATAGTCTCTTCTTTTGGCTAATTAACAGTTTTAATTTACCTCCTGCACCCCTATCCCTATAACTTTTCTCTTCCTTTGTTATCAGGGAAAACTTGAAATGGGACAAAACTGATAAATACATGTAAGTTAAAGAGTCATACTTAGTAGGTTATTCTGTTTATAGCATGAAGGCAGGGGTCCTAGGAAACATTATAAAGTAGGAAATTGGTTTTTGAGCATCAGTTTTTTATTCCTACATACATCACCTTAGATACCTTTTTCATTTCCTGTAATCAGTACTCTGTATTCTTTTTCTTCAGTTTGATATTCTTAGTGAATCCCTTTCTGCTCACTGGCCCCTTCTTCTATATTAGACACTCATGGAAATATTTCTTGCTTTCTACCTACTGTGGAAAACTCTCAGAAAGCATCAAACATTCATGCATGCTAAATCTCGAGAGGATTTGAATTTTCTAGAGATTAAAATCTTAAAATAGAACACTAAAATTCTGCCATGGATTACAAAACATCAACAGGAATGAACAGGAGCTAAATTTTTTTAGGTTAGTCTTGTTAACCCTGAAATCGCAGTTCTAGGAGGTCATCTCCCCAGTGCTAGGTACTAAACAAAACCAAAAACTAATTAACCTTCTCAAGAGATGAGACCTAGCTTTTGTTAAATACCTAGAAGAGTGTCAGGCATATAGTATGCATTATGTAAATGTGTATTATTTCTTTTTTTTTAGATTAAAGATTTTTGTGGCTCTGTGGAATCTAATAAATTTTAGAAGAAAATTTTACAGAATTTCTACAGTTATAATTTTACTAAGCTAAATAGTTTCCTTGTTATTTTTCCTATGATTTTCATGTCTTTTTCTAGTACAAACTTCCTAGTAATTTTCTGCATATGTATGTCATAATAAAATGGCACTCTCTTCCTAAGGCAATGGGTGCATTTTTTATAGAATTTTTGAAAGTACTTTCACATGGTAACCTCAAGTTTCTCTTGGCCCTCATGTAGGGGAGTTGAGTGATTTGTCCAAGGTGACAGAGCAGGTTAGTGATGAATCATACCCAAGAACCATGTGGGAGGGCTCTTGGTGCTATATCGGCCTCATATGGAAAGGTGATGTTACTCACCTACCACTTGCAGGACTTATATTTTGATTTCCTTTTCCAGGAACAATGATGGATTTGCTTTGATCCACCCACAAATCCCTAGCTTCATTATGCCTGCAGAATAAGGTTTTTTTAAAATATTCAATTGATTATGTAAGATCAGCAATTACATAAGACCTAGAGGTGACCAAGCGTTTTGATGTTCTACAATAAGATGCTTTAACCAACTCATCTGAACAGAAATCTGGCATGCAGGACAGCAATCAACAGAGTACCCGGTAATTAGTTCTAGAAATACCTACCAATTAGAAGGGTCTGAACTTACAGTCCTAACAAATGTTTGGTTTTAGCTTTGGTTTTGCTAATTCTAGTTGTCATTCCTAAAATTTTTTAAAGTTATAATGTATTTTTATTACACAAAAGTTTCTAGACGAGGGGCAAAGATTTTCTTAAAGCAATTAATAAATGATGAAATTGTCATAAATATTTTATGACTGAATTTGATTAAATCAAAATTGCATTTATGCATTGTGTGTTTTTAAAGCAGTTTTTTTGAAACCCTAATTTAGTGAAGACTATAGGAAAATAAAGTGCTAATGAAATAGGGGAACTGAGGCAGAAAAGCTAATTCAGTGCTAAAAGACTCCTGATTGAATCACTGAACAGGTCAGAGTTAAAATATATTTTTCCTTCTCAAATCCATCCTTTACACAAGCCATTCATTAACATGGGACACTGATGTCACATTAGCCATTGTAGATTATGACTACTATTGGCAGCTTGAATTAAATTCCTATCAAACTTTAATTTAGAGATTTGTATCATATATTTTCAGATCTCTGGAGTTGCTCCTAGAGGTTCTCTTCTGTAATTTGGGTAGGTAGGGATACAAATGGCCCACAAAATGTCTTTATTTTAGGCAGTATATCTTACAGATAAGATATGCTGTGTTCTCAAGAAATACTTTATAACCAAAATATAACTTTCCCATTATTTAAATAAAATTATATTGAATTCTCAAAATACAAGAAGTACATAGAGTATTTGGAGGGGAGAATATTAATACTCAAAATAAATTGCTACATGCTTTTCTCTAACTACTCTACCCTGTTCTTTTACATTAAGAAATCAGGAGATGGTAAACACGCTATGGATGCAATCATTTCTTGATCATTGACAAAATATAACTTCAAAGTAAACCAATCTGTTCTTTTCTTACTCCCATAGCACTTAATTTACTTCTCAACTGACATATCATGCATTGGAATTCCTTTAGAAGACGATATTGTGATGCTAACTCAGTACTGAATACTGTGAAACACTGTATTGCAAAGTGTGTTCCATGGAGCAACAGCATCAGAGTCAGCTGGAGTAGCTATTAAGATGCAGGTTTCTGGGTCCCAGTCTAAGCCTTCTGCATCAAATTCTCCAAGGCTGGAGCCCAGCAACCTGCATTTTTAAAAGCTCCAGGCTGATTCATATGCTAGGGAATTACTAACTTGCTGTTATAACGCTCATTCAGTTCACTGCCTTAGAAACAGTAAAAAAGGAAAATGTTAGAGTAAAAGAAACCCTTCAACTATTGGCAAAAGCATTAGATAAGCAATGTTCAGTGTAGCAAGAGCCTAAACAATGTAATAATATTACAGGTATAAAGTAAGGCAACACTTTCTATAGAACATTGTTAAAAACATACACTTCCTGGTATAAAATACCTCCCTGAGAAGGGAAAAAATGAAAATGGAAAAGGTAGTAAAGAAATAAAAAAGCAATTGATCATTGATCACACACATACCAGCGATCACTTCCCCTACACATTTTTGTAAGTTTCGCTTTGTATAAATCATGAATGTCCTTTAATCATTGTATATTTTTTAAATTTGATTCCTGAATTTTTAATTGAAAATTCTAGCTGTGAAAATAATTAATATTTAATTGGAAAAATTCCCCATGTTACATCTTCAGTTAAGATAATATGAACACTTGGGCTGAGTTAAATTAAATACTGTGCATGAACAAAACAAACAAAGCAATGTGAGGGAGAAAAAGAGAGAAGCAGATTGAAAGAAACATAGACAGAAGTAGAAGAGTAAGCTTCCTTGAAAATATGTAACTCACATTGACCTGGCATAGGTTTTCAGAGCAATGTTTTTCAAAGATAAAACAATCCTCTTGAAATCTTTTCCACAACGAATGACACAAAAGAAAACTATGTGTGTGCATATAGGAGTGGTGGTCACCAGAAAACATCTAAGAAAATGAAACACTTTACTAGTTCTAAGCTCCTGCTGTAATGAAATCGTGACATTTATGGATTTAACATTCATAGTTTTGACTATTGTTGAGTGATGTGAGTCCCTGGCATGCAGTAATCTGTAATTTTAATAAGGCACTATTTGAATTGCATGTGTTGAAACACTGAGGTGTCAGACACAGTCCTGCAGTCTGTTTGAGCACCTAAGCACTGCCTGGCAATGATTGTTGCTACACATGTGTAATAATGCTTATGCAGTGATACAAACTGCACCACCTTTCCTGACACCGAAAAGTTAGCTTTAGAGCTGGTGACAGACATAAAGAAAAAGTCAAAAAAGCAAAAGAAACAGATAGCTCTATGAGAAAGCAGAATTTCGAAATTAAAGAATTGCATATCTTTCTCATGCCTGTAATCCCAGCACTTTGGGAGGCCGAGGCGAGTGGATCATAAGGTCAGGAGATCGAGACCATCTTGGCCAACATGGTGAAACCCCGTGTCTACTAAAATACAAAAAAAAAAAAAAAAAAAAGAAAGAAAAAAAAACTTAGCCGGGTGTGGTGGTGCATGCCTGTAATCCCAGCTACTTGGGAGGCTGAAGTAGGAGAATGGCTTGAACCCGGGAGGCGGTGGTGGCAGTGAGCTGAGATCGCGCCACTGCACTCCAGCCTGGTGACAGAGCAAGACTCCATCTGAAAAAAAAAAAAAAAAAGAAAGAAAGAAAAAGAAAAAGAATTGCATATCTTTGATAAAAGGAAACTCAGTTTGTGATACATAAAGAAGAAAAGAGCCTACCAGTTAAGCATATGAACTTTGGAGCCACACTTCTTGATCCTAATCAAACTGATTTCTGATAAATTCTCAGAAGTGAGAGCCTTAGTTTGTTTCTCATCAGTAAAATGAGGATAATGATAGTGTATCTCTCAAAGGCTTATTTATGAGAGTTTAAACCAGTAAACATTTATAAAGGACTTATAAATAAGTACTTACAAATAAGTAAATATTTATTTACTTTATTTATTTGGACTTTAAACGAGTTAATATTGGACTTATTTGGACTTTAAATGAGTAAATATTTATAAAGGACCAATAACGTTTGGTGCAAAAGTAATTGTGGTTTCGGACCATGAATTTTAACTCATTATAACTAGGCTCAAAGATACCTTTATTAATCAAAATAGGAACCATTACAATCAACACATTTTTGCCAATAAGAAGTAAATTTGTTTATTCCTGTAGCATAGAAATCTGTGCTTCGGGATTCAATGAACTCTTGGAAAGCATTTTCTGCATTCTGCTGTTTGTGGAAGTGTTTTCCCTGCAAAAAGTTGTCGAGATGCTTGAAGTGAAGAAGTGGTAATCGGTTGGCCAGAGGTCAGGTAAATATGGTGGATGAGGCAAAACTTCGTAGCCCAATTCATTCAACTTTTGAAGCGCTTGTTGTGCCACGTGTGGTTGGGCATTGTCCTGAAGAAGAATTGAGCCCTTTCTGTTGACCAATGACAGCTGCAAGCATTCCAATTTTCGGTGCATCTCATCGATTTTCTGAGCATACTCCTCGGATGTAATGGTTACTCTGGGATTCAGAAAGCTGTAGTGGTATAGTGAATCAGACTGGCAGCAGACCACCAAACAGTGCAAGGCTGTGTGTGTGTGTGTTTGTGCACGTGCGCTTTTGGGAAGTGCTTTGGAGCTTCTTCTGGGTCCAACCATGGAGCTGATCATGGCTGGTTGTCTTATAAAATCCACTTTTCATCCCACATCACAATCTGATTGAGAAATATTTCATTGTTGTTGCATAGAATAAGAGAAGACAACACTTCAAAACAACAATTTTTAAAAAAAAATTCGGTCACTCATGAGGCACCCACTTATTGAGCTTTTTCACCTTTACAATTTGCTTCAAATTGCAAATGACCACATAAAATGGTAGACGTTGAGTCCTTCAGCAGCTTCTCATGTAGTTGTAAGAGCATCGGCTTTGACGATTGAATCACCACTGCACTGTACATTCATTAGCGGTTTCTGGACCAAATGTGTTGTTGATGTTGTGAGTTGTCTCTGCTGCTTGAGGACTCATTTTCAACTTGAGTAAGAAAATCACTCAAATGGCCGGGTGCAGTGGCTCATGCCTGTAATCCCAGCCCTTTGGGAGGCTGAGGCGGGTGGATCACCTGAGGTCAGGGGTTTGAGACCAGCCTACCCAACAAGGTGAAGCCCTGTCTTTACTAAAAATATCAAAAAAGTAACCAGGTGTGGTGGTGGGCACCTGTATCCCAGCTACTCAGGAGGCTGAGGCAGGAGAATTGCTTGAACCCAGGACGTGGGGGTTACAGGGAGCCGAGATCATGCCACTGCACTCCAGCCTGGGCAGCAGAGTGAGACTCTGTCTCAAAAAAAAAAAAAAAAAAAAAAAGAAAAGAAAGAAAGAAAAAGAAAATTACTCGAATTTGCTTTGTGTCTAACATCATTTCCATAGTCTAAAATAAACATAAAATAAACAGCAAGTAATTAGTCATTAGCAAAAAAAAAAAGCAAGAAATGCCCATTAAAATTATATATAACATAACCACATTTATTTAAGAATGTATTCCAATATCAAATGGCAAATTCCAACAAGGCAAAAACTGCAATTACTATTGCACTAACCTATAGAAGTGTCAGGGACATGGTGCCGCATCAGTGTTTATTTAAATAAATTCAGATAGAATTAGTATGACTGTTTCAGGGCATGTTCTAGAAAGGGCATCTAGAGAAAGACAGATGTTCTCTCTCTCATCAAGTGAGAGAGAAAGACTTAGTAACATTTGCAAAGACAATTTGTGTAGGAGGCATGTGTATCTTGAAGGAAATATGACTTTCAAAAATGACAGGAGTGAATAGACAATATCATTTTTCTGATTCTGGAAGTTTTTACAGGAAGAATCCTCTCTGAAGAACAAACATTTACTTTATTTTATGTTGAATTGATAAGGACAATCAATGATTTCAATTGAGAAAAGTTTTATGTGCTAAAAATTATGAAAAGAACTTCATGGAATACTCAAGTTGATTAAAAAATGCATACATCTGCCTTGAGGATGAATAAACTTTATTTTTTATTTTCCTGGAACAACATTATTTAGGAGACACACATATTGTCTTGAGCTTCCTCTTTTTGCTTTGTCAAGTGCATTCCTTGGCACTTGACAAATAAATGAAAATAACTATAATAATAACTTGACGCTACACAGTCCATTTTTTTCAAGAAGCTGTATGAGCATAAAGCATACATTCTCCCCGTCCATTCTGCCAGCAAGTCAGTGAGGCTGGCCTTTAAATAGGACTCTGGTGCATTCCAATTTGCAGGTAAGCATTACTTGTTGTTGGGAATGCTCTCCAGAGATGAAGGTTGCAGGTCCTGTGCTATGTGAAATAATAAAGCAGATTTCAAAGAATGGTGATATGATCCAGCAAACCGACTATCATTAGACTGAAATAAATGGGAGCAGTTCAATTAAACTCACAGTCTGAAAGGTAATTTAAATTCCTCTTTCTCCAGATTGCTGTGTATAAATGCTCAATTTTTATTCTTAACTTTGCTAGGATTAGTAACATCAATACATAATAGAGGTGGCAGCTAAATGCTTCATTTGTTCAGGACAGAGCTCTACATTCATAAACCACTGCACCGAGCCCCCCATGTCCAAATGCAATTTCCCTCTGAAGCAGTTCACTTTAAGATAATGATTTCCCTGCAGTTGTGTTTAAATCCTAGTTTTAACAGGTCCATGTGGCTTGTTCTAAAAAAATATGTAACTTGAGATATAAATGATATGTGGTGGCTGATCTCATTGATCTTCATAACCAAGGTATCTCATTGCTCTGTACAAGGAAATGTAAACGTCATGTGAGATCAGTCACCCTAGATTCCCCTCAGCAGTCAAGGGATGCATGCTGTTCCTGCTCCTTCTCTTCTCCAGGACTGAAATACTTTTAGGAGAATATTCTGAGTGACATACAATCAGAAAATGATTCAAGCTGTGATCCCTGGCTAAATTCTTGTTACCATCTGTATGCAGTTTAATAACTAGCAGCAGGGCCCAATAGCTGTCCTCTCACCGGGCTGTTGGCCACCTACCTGATTCCACTATTGCCAGTAATATGCTGTTGGAAAGACCAAAGTGGTAGCCAAGGCCACCCTCTCCTTCAAGATTTACATAAAATTAAAACTGAAATTGAATATTTTCCCTATATTTCTGAGAATTTCTAGGGCCTAAATCTTTGTGGCCACTTCCAGCTCTGAATTTCTTGTTTCCTATTGGTTCCAAGACTTATGTCTTGTAGGCATTCCTTCTGCTCTGTGAAGGTCCAGATATGGAACTGAGACCCTTTCTCTGATTTGTCCCAACCTGTTGCACTAAAGGTTTGCAGCACCAGGGGTTTTTATTCAATTTAGAATGTTTACATTTTAGTATAGACACTTAGACACTGCTCAGCCTCCTCTCTTTTAGAAAGCTCTCTCCTTTCTCAGATGCCCCTGTTTATTATGTACAGCGTTTAGCTTACCATTCTGACTCAATCCAACATCTGACACTAGATGTCTACCAGTCCTGCTAAGTGTCTTCCGCTCCAAATAACGCAAAAGAACTAGTAGATGGTTTGAAGTTTTGGAATTTCCTTTTTTTCATAGTAGTCTCTGTACATGTTTCCCTGATTACTTCTCCCTCCTATACATATTCATACTGAGCCATTTACAGCAGGGGTAATAAGTAATACCCTTTAGGGACATTTGAACTAACAAAGAGTTTTGAATCCTTTGACTTTAGTGTCAAGTCTGCTGTAAAAATATTTTAGGTGGTCCAAACTAATTGAGTCAAACAACTGACTACCTTCCTTCCTTCCACATGTCCTTTTTCTTCCTTCCTCCTTTTTTTGCATAACCACTAAAACCACTTTTCAAATTTTATTCCAATTTGTAGGAGCGGAGGAAATCTGGGTCATATAAATGTATATCTATAATTTCTAAAATCCCAGATCCTTTCAAGAATATTACTGTAAATGTGTTTCTGTAAATGTATAGAGCCCAGCTTTTTGTTATTGTTTCATGTGTGTTTGTGAATTGAACTTCAGTTTCTAACTCCAAACAGACAAAATAGAATTGGCATTGTTCACACATATAATAAAGTATTCAAAATTGCACATAAATTTAATGTCTTATATCCTATGTTTTCCCAGGCCAGGGCCAACAAAATGGGATCACAGTAATATTGGCAAAAATATAGTATCTCTAGTTCTGCTCCTATTTGCTTGACAAAAACTCTGTGTATCTCAAATGCCTCCTAAATAATTCCTAAAGTCATATCTCACCTTTTTCTCAGCAACTACCTGAACAGGGACCATTTTCATCCTCTCCTGCTCAGGTCTGGGTCCCTGAAGCAATGTCTGCAACTGAGGATCCTGATGCTACAACCAAAGGTACCATGACTTGTGCCTTGGCTTCTTGCTCTGCTCCATCTTCTTTTGATTCTAAATGGAGATAAGCAAGGCTTCCCGTTCAGGCTGTCCTGAGCTGTACTCCTTTTCCTATCTTTAGTAAGCCTTTGTGACATGATCAGCAAGTCAGGTTTATTGCCTATGTTTTCTCTGTCTTGCTGTGATTTTAGTAAAACAGCTCTCTTTTTATTATTATTCTCACATGTAATCTCCTCCTTCCAAAATGTACAGTGTATTAGACTGGAATACAGGTATTGGTCCTGTTCTCAGCTCCAGCTGGCCCACTGCTTATTTTGCTGCTTCTCTAGGAAAGTCTTCTGCTCTTCTGAGGTCCCTAGAGATCCTCCTCATGGGACTTTAAAGATGTCCAGATCTTGAATTAATGAGCCCACAGAGCAAGGCTTTATTACCTTTAGCACCGCAGGATTAGAAAAAATGGTAGGAACACTACCATTTGACCCAGAAGTAGCATTACTGAGTATATGCCCCTGCCAATATCTAGATAGATAGATAGATAGATAGATAGATAGATAGATAGATAGATAGATAGATATGTATAGTTCTACCAAAAAATGCACTTGTATGTTCACCACAGCACTATTCATAATAGTAAAGACATAGAATCAACCCAGATGCTCATCAATGGTGAACTGGATAAAGAAGATGTGCTACATACACATCCTTGAATACTACACAGCCATAAAAAAAAGAATGAAATCGTGTCCTTTGTAGCAACATGGATGCAGCTGGAGGCTAATTTCCTAAGTGAATTAACGCAGGAACTGTAAACCAAATACCATATGTTCTCACTTATAAGTGAGAGCTACACATTGAGTACACACCAACACAAAGATGGGAACATTAGACACTGGGGACTACCAGGGCAGGGAGGGTGGGAGAGGGTGAGGATTATAGAAGGTGGCTTGGCAATCTTAGGTGGTAGGTCACAAATTCTTTTTTTAAATGTTTAAACAGTATTTAAGTATTGTTAAATGTGTAAATTTATTAAAATGTTTTACTTCTAATTTCTTATATTTTGGACTATGCTCACTACCTGGGTGACAGGATCATTCATACACCAAACCTGCATATGTGCCCCCTGAACCTAAAAGTTGAAAAAAAAAATCATAGGAATATGAAGTTGCCTCACACCCGTTTTCAAACTGTTTCATATAACCTCAGCATCATTGTGCAACTGTTTAAACCACTGAAGTTATGAGGGAGGTTACCTTTGTGATGCTATAAGGTGTCTATATTTCTTCTTCATGGTCAATGTACATTGAAAATGTTTTAAAATAATGAAATGTTAGAATCATAAAAATGTTTACTATTTTATTTCATTTTTTTCTGTTTTCATCTTGGCAATCTGTTCAGTGCAGTGTGGTCTCTGCATATTTACAATATCCATTTACAATATCCTTGCTTTTCTCTTTAGTGTCCCAAGATACTGTAATAGAGCCTATGTCTACACACACCAAAGTAAGTGACAGATTAAAAGACAAATGTTATCAGATGTTTGAACAACTGTTTACCTGTGCCAAAATGAACTGATTAAATGGCCATGTTCTTTAAAAGAAAAAAATGCCAAAGTACAAAAGCTAAGAGAGTCATAAAGAAAGAGCCATTTTCTATTTCCTAATATTGCTTTATACACATAAGCAGTGGTAGGACAAAAGATGTGTCAAAAAGATGATTTCTATGTAACATTTTAAAATGTAAATCTGGGGATTATCTGAATATTCAATTTTTTTTTTTTTTTTTTTTTTTGAGACGGAGTCTCGCTCTGTTGCCCAGACTGGAGTGTAGTGGCACGATCTCGGCTCACTGCAAGCTCCATCTCCCGGGTTCACGCCATTCTCCTGCCTCAGCCTCCCACGTAGCTGGGACTACAGGCGCCTGCCACCACGCCCGGCTAATTTTTTGTATTTTTAGTAGAGACGGGGTTGCACCGTGTTAGCCAGGATGGTCTAGATCTCCTGACCTCGTGATCCGCCTGCCTCGGCCTCCCAAAGTGCTGGGATTACAGGCATGAGCCACCGCTCCCGGCAGAATATTCTACTTGTATGTTCAGGAGACAAAGAATTATTTTCTCCACATTATATGCTTTTGTCAATGCCATTAAAATTGATCTCCTCCTGTTCACCTAATGTGACTAATAATTTAAGGTAGCTCGATAATAATTACTTCTCCTATGTGTAACTCCTGAATAAAAGATATACAGATTTTCAAAAAGATAGGTAATAGTAAGTTTATGGTGGAGAAACCTGGCAGACAGTTCCTTAACCAAGTAATAAGACATCCGACAGCATATGTCCCCTGATATGGTATGAAGCAAAGGGCACAACACCTGTGTGGCTTTCTTCTTCAAACTATAACTTCAGAACATTCATGAGAAAATATAAGGAAAAACCCAAACTGAGAGACATTCTACAAAATACTTGACCAGGACTCTTCAAAAGTACCAAGGCCATGAAAGGGAAGAGCAGGAAATTGTCACGAATCTGAAGAGACTAAGGAGGCATAATGACTAAGCGCAATGTGGTGTCCTAGCTATCTAGGAAAAGAACACGGTGGAAGAACTGTGAAATCTTAATGAAGGCTAGAGTTTGGTTAACAGTATTGTGCCAATGTTCATTTCTTAGCTTTTATAAGTTTATCAAGGTTATGTAGAAAGTTAACATTAGAGGAAGCTGGGTGAAGTGTATAGAGAAATACTCTGTGCTATCTTTGCAACTCTTCTATAAAGATAAAATTATTTCAAAATAAAATGTTTATTTTAAAATGAACTTGTAAGTCTGAGAGATTATTTATAAGTTTGTTAATTCATGATAACTAAGTAAAATATCAAGAGTGGGATGCAAGAATTTCAGTTCTGGTATATATCTATGTCTATATCATCTATATCTACCCCTAAAGATAGAGATAGACACACACAAATAGTCACACACACACACATGAGCTTTTTTAATAAGCATGACATGGCAGGGATGGGAAGTGTGTTCTGCTTTAGTGCAGGCAATAAGATGCACATAAACTTTAAAGTCCTGATGAAATCTAACATTTCTGTGTAATATTTATGATAATTTTTTCTTTCCTAAGCCCATTAGCTCACTTCTCCATATTGCATCAGTTCAGAGTGACATCTATAAAAGTGTTTCTTGCCAGATTTTTCCCTCTAAAATTCTTATTCCTTATCCCATCTGGCTTTGCAAATACATAAAATATATATGTTGCATCGCATTATTTAAAGCAGCTTCCAATGACATTCACTGACTGCAAGCATGGCTTAACTGTTCCAACATCTGATGCAAATGGCTTCTTTAATTCTCCTTGGATCAAGCCACTCATCTTTGGGTCTGATTGTTGCTTATCATCATCTGTGGAGCAGTCTGCTCTACTTTTCTTCCGTCTGTTCAGGCTTAGGCAAGCTTACTGTTGAGCAATTCCATTTCTTGCCATTGCCAAAATGGGTTTTATTTTATGTAATTTTACACAGCCGAACTGCTCTCCTGACAGTAGCCACCCCACTAGATCCAAGCCCGTCAAACTCACTGTAATAGCAATGGAAGAGATAAAGCCAAGACTCTTTAAGTGTTGATGTCAGGACACAAAGATGCAAACCCTCAGAGTACATGTTTCTGTTTGCTTACCATCCAGGATTAGATGACCAGTGCAGAAAAAGTGGAGGTACCACATTATCGTCTGTGATATTCATTCAGTTAAATTTAAAATCCCATTACAAAGATAATATTTGATCTTAACCATAAATACCATATATCTCCTCATGTTTGGGGACTATGAGGTAGTAATGGTTTTTAGGATATACAAATCTCTCGATGAATATCAATTTAAGATGAGCTTATATCTTTTTTTTCCTTTTGATGGAGGATGAAAGTGACTGCTCACTTTTTGCATTACACTTTGCAGCTTTCAAAGTGATTTGATAATATGTATGCATCCAAAAAATTGGGAATAAAATATTTTAGGAATTTACCAAATGACTAGCAACTTTGAGAGAACATACTGATGTATGGCTGTTCTCTTGTACTGATATTTAAAGGAAGAAAAATGGGGCAGTTTTGTATTCTTCTCTGAGACTGGGAAGGAGACATTGCATTATTCCTTGTTTTCTCTTAATAAGATTATGTGGGAAGTCTGAGACCAGATAAAAATATGATATTGTCATTTGTGAAATATTCTTTTCCTTTATCTACATCACATCTGAAAATAATGATACTGTGAATGTTATTTGTTTTGTGTTTTGTCTTATATTTTTCTCTTAAACTCTCATGTGATTTTGATCTAATAAAAACATAACTCAGGAAAATAAATCAATGGCAATATTCATTTCATCAAAATGAACTTGTGATACTTTACATAATTCAATAACTTTCTAGTCAACCGCAGAAAGACATAATATTCCCATGGGCACAGATTCACATTCTTAGAGTAAGTGCTCACATAACTGATAGGCAACACAAAGAAACACACTAAGAATGTTCCTGGGGAAGAGAATATCCCAGCGGTGTATGGTCTTATGCACTTGGCCTGTTTTACCCAGAAGAAAACAAAATGGGCCTGATGTGCCCAATATATAATTCATCAACAGTGAGCACTTCATTTCTAATCTCTGCCAAAGCAGAAACAACCAATCTGACTACCATTCCTTGCTATGCCTTATAACAGAAACAGGGTAAAGTAGTCATCTGTCCTCTAAAGAAATGATATAAGAGGTAAATTAGAAATAATATAAAGTTATTAGGAGACTGGTAGGAAAATGTATAAATGTATTGTTGACATTAAATAAAAGAAGCTTAATATGTATAGATTGTTATGCAGAAATTACATTGAAGTAATGAAGTGCATATTTCTGTTACACTGTAGGTTAATGTGGCACAGATGGCTAGTGTCCAACAAAACTTTATACTCTTTTCCATATGGAAAATTCAGTACTATAAGCTATTGGCTCACCAAAACACTACATTTTCAAGACTGCCCTTACATCCAAGAATCATATAATTAGTTCTCCCCAGTGGAAGTCACTTCCATGCTGGGATTAAAAAACAAAATTATCCACCATCTCTGTCTCTTGAACTAAGAGTCCCCAAGTGATGTCAAAGGCACAAAATGGAAGGAACCTAGATCCCTGATTTACTACACGGAGGAAACTTCCTACCTCCAGGACCACCAATGTAGAATTGTTAAGCTTGTTGGGAATAAGCTTTTATCACATTAAAATGCTAAATTTACAGTTAAGTGTTACAGCAAAAATCATTACCCTATCTTACACAGTCAGGTATTGAGATAGGTATAAAAAAGTCAGCATCATCGATAATTATATCCTATGAAAACTCCAGTGTAAGGGAGATATAATAAGCAGAAGACAAACTCTTTTAATTTAATAAACATATAATTAAATATAGAAGCAAGAAAGATAAAAATGCCATTAATAAATATGCCATCACATGAGGAAAGTGCTTAAGCAATATGACATTTAAATGTGGGTTCATAAAAACCTTTGCCTTTTTTGAAAAGAGATGTCTAAATTATCCTTTATATGGTGGGAAGAATTGTAATCTTGGACTTAATACCTAATTGCCTGATGCAGACTTGTACCAGATACGATATGCTATTTTAAGGATCAATGATAGAAGGAGCTGGACTCCCACTACCTAAATCAGCCCTCCTAACTATTCTGAATATTTAATTTGCCACCTGGCCACTGTGATTAATCCCCCAGCCCACAGAGTGTCACTAATTTGGCTACTTGGTAACAATCTGGCTTTCTGTTTCCCAAACGATCATTTTGGTCATTTAACCCACACTAAAAGACAGAACACAGATCTCTTTGTCATTCTCTCAATATCACTGTCCTCTTTTCTCACATTTTCTGCAGAGACCATTGTTGGCAAAGTCACCTAAGATCTCCAGGGTCTAAAGCAAATCCCTTATTAAAAAATCTATTAAAGAACAATTGGGCAGAAAAATATGAACTCGATGTGTAAAAGATCATGACTTCCATTTCTTGAACTATGAGGACTAAGCACGAGGTGTAATAATTAATCTTTCTTGTGGGATCTCTCTTTGGTTACTCAGGTTCCTACTTTAATTTTTCTTCTCTGATAAACATCAAGAAACAATTCAACTCAGATTTCCCTTAACCTAGCAATTTCTAATTCCGCAGAGACTACATCCTTTCACACAGGCCCCAAACTCTCCCCATAGGCTTTAGAGGGCCTAAAACATGCCCAAGGCTCCCTGGAGTCCATCTTGCAAAGGAGAGAGGTTATTTCAGAGTTAAGGGGCCAAGATGGAAGCAATGCTTTAAATAGTGAAAAGAAGGACCATCACCCCATTCTCCCTACCATACTCTGCTCTTTCTTTTCCCCATCGCATTGATCATATTGGATCACATCACACCATGCTGTCTACTGTCTCTTCCCCTACTGGAATGCTAACATTATAAGGGGAAACGAAACATCTTACTCCGTTTGGTTCACTTACATATCCCAAGTCTCAAGTGTGCAGATTTTCCCTAGCACATAGTAGACACTTAACAAATGTTTTCAGAAAGAATAAATGGATGAATGTCAAAGCAAGCACCATTCACGTCACCACAATTTCAAGAAAGGGCAAGTCATATTCCCATGAGCAGGTCTATTCTAGTCTTATTAAGACTAATGTGGTAAGATGTTTATTGTTGTGTCTCTGAGTTCCTCCTCCACCTCTTATTTCAAGCCAAAAGAAAAACTTCGTGATCTTGCTTTCTGGAATTTGGCACAGGAGAAGGCAACAAAAGCCTGTAGTCAATAGCTTGGCTTGTTTTTTGAAAATGCATCAGGGCCATTGAAGAGAGTAGGCCAGATGCCCCGGCGGAGAAGGTCAGAGGAAGGACAGCCTCAAGGTAGAACAAAGTGAAATTCCTTAGGTTGAGAAGGGACTAAGTTCTGCGGGTTCTAGGATAAGCAATGACAAAAGAGGTTCACTCAATGGCTTGGCATCTCTTAAAACACTGAAACATTGGCACAACATAAGAGGGTAGAGGCACACCAGCTGCATTTGATTTTTCCCTTTAGTTGAATAGAGATTTAGAGCTAAGCTTTTTAAGTAAATAATATGAGATTTTTTGCATACCTGAGATTATGAGCTCTAAATTCTACTACACAAATATTATGCTATCTTAGCTCTTGAGAACCTAAGAACTCAAGGTTGATTTGGCTATTTTCTGGATTTCAAATGATTTATCAAAGGCTAATGACCTAGATAAACATCTAATGACCTTTTGGTCTAAAAAAGCCCCTTGCATTTGTGATTAGCTGAAATCTATGACCTGGAAGTTCTAAAACTAGCTTAATCCCTCCAGCGTAATTAACCACAGAAAATATCTCATGTTGGCAACCAGAAGACATTAACAATACCATCTGCTTCTCTTTACATTCTCTTCTCATTCTGGTACTCAAGGTTCACTAAACTGGCCTGGCCTAAAAGGAGAAAATTAGAAGTACAGTAGCAGACACTAAGAGGAATGAATAAGACTCACAGATAACTTTTCTTTTTCTTTCTTTCTTTTTTTTTTTTTTTAAGATACAGTCTTACTCTGTCACCCAGGCTGGAGTGCAGTGGCATGATCTTGGCTCACAACAACCTCCACCTCCCGGGTTCAAGCCATTCTCCTGCCTCAGCCTCACGAGTAGCTAGGATTACAGTCGTGTGCCACCATGCCTGTCTAATTTTTATATTTTTAGTAGAGATGGGGTTTCACCATGTTGGCCAGGCTGGTCTCGAACTCCTGACCTCAGGCGATCTGCCCACTTTGGCCTCCCAAAGTGCTGGGATTACGGGCGTGAGCCACCACGCCCAACCAGAAAACTTTTAATTATATAATCAGGTACTTGAATTTAATGCCAAAAACAACTCAAAATGTTTAAAAAGGATACTGATATGTTTAAGTGGGAAAAAGATCTTTAATATATATTCAGACCATTTTGGGGAAATGTACAGGCAGTTGGACTGGTGAGAAATATTCTACACAAGTTCTTACAAAAAATGTTAATGTTTGTAAAATATATTAGCAGAAAGAGTGAGGAAGAGAGAGTGAGAGAAAAGGTGAGAGATAGAGAATGGGAGAGGAAGGAAGGAAGGAAAGAAGGAAGGAAGGAAGGAAAGAAGGAAGGAAGGAAGGAAGGAAGGAAGGAAGGAAGGAAGGAAGGAAGGAAGGATCTTAAGGGACTAGACTCAGTTTTATACCTGATTTTCCAAGTAGAAGAAAATGTATGAGTCCACAATTACTGGACCTGAAAAACATTTGAAAGAATGTTCTTTCTGAGACAAGAAGGAAAACCAAATGTGACGTTTTCAGAAGGGAATAATTTAATTACATTAGAAATAACAGCTGCCGTCATTAGGAAATTTCTAAAGGCAAGGAGTATTAGAGAATAATTATGGAAGAGAGTTTAGAATAACAAGGACTAACCCCTGTAGTCCATCCCTGTAGATTTCACCACCTACTCATATATATTCCCAGGACCAAAGGAAGCGTGGGGAGCCAGAAAGGGGAGGGTATCCCTGATTCCTCTTAAAGACTGAATCTCAGTCAAAGAGAACTTTCTTTCCTATTAAAATATCAGCTCATGGGTGAAGCGTTCCTAATTTCCCCATATTTTTCCATGCACTCCCTCCTTCTACACACTTTAGGTTCCTTGGTCATCCATGGAACTTTGTGTAGGCCCCTATTCAGCAATAGCAATTGTGGATAGGCCCTCTTCTAGGGTTCCTCTCTCACCCAGCGGTGGAAGCTTGAAGACAGGGGCCATAACTTATTCCACTCTGTATTCCCAAGAGCCATTTACTTATAAAATACTTATGAAGCATCGATTATGTGCCAGACCCTCTGCTAGGTAGGGACAATGGAATGGCAAATAAGACCAGCAAGATCTCTGGCCTGCTGAAGATTACATTCTACAAGGAATAAACAAAAAAAAAGAAAGAAAAATAAAGAAAAACATTGAATTATTTTGAATTACAATAATTTGTATGATTTTTTTTTAAAAAGGCCTGGAGTGTTGGCTTGGTGGCTTACACCTGCAATCCCAATCTTTTAGAAGGTTGAGGCAGGCAGATTGCTGGAGGCCAAGAGATTGAGACCATTTTGGGCAACGTAGCAAGACTCTGTCTCTACAAAAGGTGAAAGAAAAAAAAACACTAGCTGGATATGATAGCATGCACTTTTAGTCTAGTTACTCAGGAAAATGAGTCAGGAGGATCACATGAGTTCAGGAGACTGAGCTGCACTCCAGGCTAGGTGACAGAGCAAGACTCTGTCAAAAAAAAAAAAAAAAAAAAAAGGAGAGAGAGAGATAGAAATGAGGAAATGAGGAATTGCAAAGGAGCAGAGCAAAGGACCGACTTCTTTAGGTAGTATAATCAAGGCAAGTCTCTCTGAGAAGGAATAATTTAAACTGAGATTTGAAGAAAGAGAAAGAACTGTCTATGCAAAAGGTGTGTGCACGTGGGTGGTGGGGGGCATCTAAGCAGAAGAAAGAGCATGTACAAAGGCTCTGAACAAGATAAAACTTGATGTGCTTATGTAATTAAATGCCAGTGAATATGATCAAGGGGAGTGAAGAGAGCAGGGCATGGGATAGGGTGGGGAGGTAGACAGTCTTGGAAGTCATGGTAAGAAATTTGGATTTTATTCCAAGAACAATGGAAGACCATTGCAGTATTACAGGCATGAAAGTGACATTATCCAATTTGGATTTTGAGAAGAGCACTTTTGTATGAAGAATAGATTTGTATGGGAGGCAGATTTAGGAGGTTTTTAAAAATATCCCAAAGACAAATGTTAAATTTTTGAACCAACAGGTAAATAACAGAGATGGAGATAAAAAGGCAAATCCAAGATATATTTTAGCCATTAGCTTCCCAGAGTGTCCTGAAGGCCTGAATATAAGCATTGACAGAAAGAGTAAGGAATCCAAGATGAGTCTCAGGCTGAGCAACTATTTAGAACATAGAGATGGGAAGACATTTTTATGGTAGTAGAAGGAACAGATGGGTACAGGCTGGGGAGGGTAGAGTGGAAAGAAGTCAAGAGTTCCATTATAGTAATTTGACAAACATGTGAGCCATCCAAGCGCAGATGTCAAGCAAACAGTTGCATAGGCTGGTTTGGAGCAGGGAGGAAATTTAGCCTGGGTGGAACATTTGGGGTCACCAGCATAAGATGTAATTGAATTTATAGCAATTACCCAAATATAGAATATATGAAAAGAATTCAGTATGTTTCAGCTTGCTTACTGCACATTTGTTGAATGAGGACAAGAATCTGGACCAATAAGGTAAAAGTTCCTGCCTCCATCCCTGGCCTTCTGCAACCACCCTCCATTCAACTTTCTTCATGCCAGTCACCTACCTTGATTTCCACATAGTATCTGCTACTTAACTTCCCAGATATCCCATTAATTCAGTTCAACTCTTTCATATCATGTCCTAAGGAGACCCTGCAGAACAAATAGCCTTACTCCCTAGTGCCAGGATTCCTATCCTTATATTTTGATCTATCTTGCTGACAGTGGGTTTGTGATTCTTATAAGAACACAAGCAAAAATATATTTCCAGATGGTTCTTGAAATTAAGGGAGACGGTGAGACCATTGGCAAGTATGTTTAAAGAAAAATAGATAAATAAATAAACAGTCTAGAATAGCCAGGCATTTGCGTGTGTTTAGATAATTAAAGGAAAAAATATTTACAGGTCAAAATATAATTGAATATACCTAAAAAATTCTATATGTTGTCATTTTTTTAAAAATTAAGGATTTTGAGATCTTAAAAGTTGTCCTCCACTTCCCAATCAAACATACTATGTGTTTAAGGAAACAAAATATGATGCATGTAAATTATTTAATTTAAAAGAACATCTCATTCTTTACTGGCATCATACTTCTTGTTAAAAACTTCACTGTAAGTGATCTGAATTTTCGAACATTAGCTTTCCCTCATTACCATAAAATCATGATCTTTTAAAGGCAATTGAGAGCACAATTAACCTTAAGCAAAAGATGTCATCATGTTCTGATTGATTATCCCAGCTTTCAAGAGTCAGTCATCCAGAACCAGTGTTTCTAATAAAATAAATTTTTCAGAAATGAGATGTGATCTATATTTTCTTGGCTCTCTGAATACAGAACAGACCTTGTGGGATGCATGCCTAATGAGTCATCCTTGTTTTTCATGAAAAACATGATTTTCCAGTACTGTAGCATTTTGCTTTTTACTGATGCATTTGCATAAAATGAATATATTACAACTTGGATGTTGTAATTTAGTTAGTTTAATTATGAAAGTCACACCCATGCCTTGATAATTTCATGAGTCTGGAGGGTGCCCAAGTTTTTTACGGGTCTTATTCTGATATTATGTCTCTGTAAAGTGAAACTTTCTTAACTGTATTTGATTATGTTAATATTCTCCGAGTCTTGGAATGGGCACATGTTTACCATGAATACAAACACAAATGTACAAGGTCTCACTTTAGCAGCAATTCTGCCATGGATGAATATAGAGCACACACAAAAGAATAATATGAACTAATTAAACATACTATTAGATTACCCTTCCCATTGAATATGGTTTAATACTCATACATTGGTTTTCATTTAAGGCACTTAGAATTAGTAGTCACCAATTCACAAGTTCAGTATTTTTATACCATGTGTGTCCATAGGCACTTACAGAGTAAAAAATGAAGTCACTGACCCAGTTGTTAGTATCATCAGTATGCTTGGAATATCTCTCCAAGACCCACTTACCTCTGTGTTCACCCAATCACATATTCATTCAGTTAACATTCTTTCAGTTATATACTATGTTCTAGGCACTGCCATAGGACTGAAAGTATAACAAAGAATAAGGCAGCCACAGTGCCTTCTCTCATGCCACTTATATTCTAGTGGAGCAGACAGAATACACAGCTTAACAAATTAAGTAATAACTACTTTTATAAATGTTATGAAGGAAATAACTGGAATGCTGTGATGGAGCATAATTGTGGCCAATATCACCTTAAGATTTTCTTCAGCTTGCCTGAACTTTACACGGGTTTCTGCCTGATTATAGGTCCCCTCCCTCCCTTTCCTTAGAGCATTTACTTGAGAAAACTTGCCATTGTAATTACCTTCTCTACTTCTTTGAGATGCAATCTTCCCCCAGCCTTTTGACAGTTTACTACCCAGGAATATCTTTCTGAAGGACCTGGGGCAAAGCTTTGAAATGTAATAATCAAGGACGGTAGGGCCCCTATTTCCCAGTCTCTATGGGAAGGTAGGAGCCTAACTTAACCAATTAGTAAACATAGACGATCTAATCACATTGAGAACCTCCCCCTCAACACTCTATAGGACTTTTCCACTAGCTCACCTTAGTGCTTAAACATTCTCTGGATTTTTGTTTCAGTGGTGTTGCGTTCAGTCTGTCTCCTCTATTGCAATAGTCTTAAATAAGTCTTCCTTGTTTAGTATATTTGCCCAGGGCATTTTTTCTTTGACAATTGAAGAAAGAAAACCCTGCCATTTTACCTTAGGTAGGGGTGAAGAAAAGGCATCCATTCCATAAAGAGATGGCATTTAAGTTCCAACCTAAATCATAAGCAGAAGCAATGAGAAGAATAATGAAAGAGTACTTCAAGCAGAGGGAGCAGTGAGCACCATAGCCCTGTGGCTGGAAAGGGCTTGCCATGTTCAAAAGACCAGGGTGACTGACATGGGATTGAAGAGAGAGCATGAGACTGGTACACAGGCAGGGCCAGGTCATGCTGCCACTTGTAGGCCAAGGTTGGACATTTATATTTTATTACAAGTGTAATGGGAAACCATCACAAAGTCTTGAGCAAAAAAAAAAAAAAAAAAAAAAACTATGACCTGGTTTGACAAAGAAAAAAATAGTCCAGCTGGAGCTGCTCTAAGGACTGGATGGGGTTAAAGTGTGATTCCCAGACATGAAGTCAGCTTATCAATCTTCAGTTTGAAAAACAAGTGTTTGTATTTATGTGTTTACTTATTTGACCTGAGATCTTGCTTTGTCACCCAGGCTGAAGTATAATGGCACCATCATAGCTCACTGCAGCCTCAACCTCCTGGGCTCAAGCAATGCTCCCACCTCTGCCTCCTGAGTAGCTGGGACTAAAAGTGTGCACCACTATGTCTGGCTAAGTTTTTAATATATTTTTAGAGAAAATGTCTTGCTACATTTCCCAAGGTAGTCTCAAATTCTTGGGATCAAGCTATCCTCCTGCCTCAGCCTCCTGAGTTGCTGGAATTATGGGTGTGAGTCACTTTGTCTGGTTAAAACAGGTGTTTATAAAGATTCCAAATTTAGGAAGTATAGATTTGGTAACTGGGTATATTAGCCTGTTCTCACATTGCTATAAAGAAGTACCTGAGACTGGGTAATTTATAAAGAAAAGAGGTTTAATTAACTCACAAGCTGTACAGGAAACACGGCTAGAGAGGAATTAGGAAAGTTACAGTCATAGCAGAAGGCAAAGGGGAAGCAGCCATGTCTTACATTGCTGGAGAAGGAGGAAGAGAGAGAAGCAGGAGGTGCTACACACTTTTAAACAACTAGATCTTGTGAGAACTCACTCACATAACGAGAACAGAAAGGGGGAAATCGCCCCCTTGATCCAATCACCTCTCACCAGGCCCCTCTTCTAACGATGGGGATTATAATTATAATTTGATGGGAGATTTGAGTGAGGACACAAATCCAAACCATATCACTGGGAGTCCTGAGAACTGAAAATAAATGCAAGATTAGAGTATTTCCCTAAAGAAAATATACTCAAGTACATTTGTTCTTCTAGATAAAAGGACAGAGAACAGGTATAATAATTAAAAGTTTCTTTTCAATGCAAGAAACCAAATGCATTGATAAACTACTCCAGTTACTTTGCCTGCCTGCCTCTGTAGACTCCACCTCTGGGGGCAGGGTATAGCCAAACAAAAGGCAGCAGAAACCTCTGCAGACTTAAATGTCCCTGTCTAACAGCTTTGAAGAGAGTAGTGGTTCTCCAAGCACAGAGTTTGAGATCTGAGAATGGACAGACTGCCTCCTCAAGTGGGTCCCTGACCCCTGAGTAGCATAACTGGGAGGCACCCCCAGTAGGGGCAGACTGACACCCCACATGGCCGGGTACCCCTCTGAGATGAAGCTTCCAGAGGAATGATCAGGCAGCAACATCTGCTGTTCAGCAATATTTGCTGTTCTACAGCCTCTGCTGCTGATACCCAGGCAAACAGGGTCTGGAGTGGACCTCCAGCAAACTCCAACAGACCTGCAGCTGAGGGTCCTGACTGTTAGAAGGAAAACTAACAAACAGAAAGGACATCCACACCAAAACCTCATCTGTATGTCACCATCATCAAAGACCAAAGGTAGATAAAACCACAAAGATGGGGCAAAAACAGAGCAGAAAAGCTGGAATTTCTAAAAATCAGAGTGCCTCTACGCCTCCAAAGGAACACAGCTCCTCACCAGCAACTGAACAAAGCTGGACGGAGAATGACTTTGATGAGTTGAGAGAAGAAGGCTTCTGGAGCACTAAACATGTATTACCTCAACTGATTTTCAGTGTTGATGGGGCTTTGTCAGAGGATTATGGACTTGGCTGAGTCATGTAATTGTGATTTGCCAGAGATTCAGACATACCTCTCTTTCCAATTTCCTCTTAACCGTATCACTAATCTTACTAACGAAATATAAAGGAGTAGGCATTGTTAGCACAGCAGGTCTATATAAACTTATTCATTAATTTAAGAACTGTAAACAGCCAATCAGCTAAGACTTAAAACAAATGCATCAAAGCTGTGGTCTATCCTGCCTTATGATGCCTTTCAAAGTCTCATTCAAAAGTATTTGCAAAAGGCAAGATTTTCCTTTATGTCATTGCCTCTAAAATTTAGACCTAAATTTGACCATTTTAATTTCTCTAGTTGAGACAATAAGCCATAATTGTATGAAGTAAGAATTTGATGACAATTAAGTGATTAAATGAATGAGTGAGTAAAGTAAATAATACCGTCTTTCAGATATTGGGAGTATAACATCCATCCTCTATAATTAGAAATTGTCAACCAACATCTACTGAGATTAGCCACTCACAAAGAGGTTTTAATGTATTAAAGAAATATTAATTGTCTACTTCAAGATCAGCAAACCTTTTCTGTAAAGGACCAGATAGTAAATATTTAGACTGTGAAAACCATGTAGTCTCTGCTGCAACTCCTCAACTCTGTCATAAATAACTGTACTAAATGCATTCCAATAAAACTTTATTTATGGACACTGAAATTTGAACTTCACATCATTTGCACTTGTTACGTAATATCCCTTTTTTTCTATTATTTTCAAACATTTCAAAATATAAAAGCCATTCTTAGTTTGCAGGCAGTACAAAGCAGTCTCTGCCTAGGGTTAGCATGGCCCCTGTTTGCTGACCTCTGATTTCCTGCATGTCAGGCATTGGAGAGACCAGGATAAGAAAGAGAGTTTTATAAAGTTGTTGATGATGAAACTAAGGGATCCACCAAATCCAATTTACATGACTAAGGATGACGTTATGGAAGACCAGTCTAATGTAACCTTGAAATTTTTGCATGAAACTTGTCCAGCATGTGACATTCTCTTCTTTTCTTTCTTTTTTGTTGGGACAGGGTCTCACTATGCCACCCAGGCTGGCATGATCACAGCTCACTGCCACTTCAACCTCTAGGTCTCAAGCAATCCTTCCACCCCAGCCTCACAAATAGCTGGAAAGTCAGGTACACCATTACGCCTGGCTAATTAAAAATTTTTTTGTAGAGATGGGGTCTCACTATGTTGCCCAGACTGGTTTTGAACTCCTGAATTCAAGCAATTCCCCTGCCGCTGGGCTCCCAAAGTGCTAGGATTACAGGCATAAGCCACCATGCCTGGCTAGTCATAACATGCTTGAAGATCAGGAATAAGTTGGAGAAAATTCATTTTCATGGGCCTCTTAAGGAGAAAGCGCCCTTACAAAAGAAGTCCTTTTTTAGAAAGGAAAGATATAGAGTAAGCAAAAGCAAGTCTCCAGGCAGTTCTACTTATGAATGAAACATCCCACAATCTATTCAACTCCTTTGGCTCTGGCGTCATGCTTGTTAGGAAACTTTGATTTCCCATTCAGTTTCCCAGGTACTTTGATATTTCAAAGGTAATGTCCTGAGTAGCAGATATAATTATTCCTACCACAGGAAATGAAGTTCCCCACTATGAATTAATAAACTGGTAAGCTTAGATAGTTTCAATCAATTCCCCAGAGTCTGATAAATAAAAATAACTTTCTGAACAAGGAAAACTGAGTACCAGACCTGGTGTCTTGCTGAGCCCCCCAAGGTAGAGGCTTCCCTTGAGGCTCTGACTATACCGCAGGCACACAGTTCTTCACTGCCAACTTCTCAGTCAAGCAGTTTGCTTCTGTCCTGCCAAACTTTCTCTTGAGCACCTTGAGAATGTATATATTTATTTTTTATTTTCTCTGTGAATATTTCAGTATATTCTCTATAAGGACTTTTGTTAATGCCACAATTCCATTATTATCCTTAAAGTACATTTATATTAATTCCATAATATCAACAAATATGCAGCTAATGTTAAATTTTCACCATCTCACAAGCATTTTAAATTTAGAGTTCTGTTTATCTTTCTTTTTATCATTCTATATCTGCATGCATTTACTGGGAAGCAAATGATTACTTTCTATGGTAGAAAATAGAGCTTTTAAAAATTCAACCTAAAGCTTCCTTTTCAAACCTTAGCAAGAGCCTCTCTCTATAGTAAACAGAGCACTGGATTGAGAATCAAAAGATCAATTAAGTTGTGGATCTTTCTCTGCCACTTAAGTGATAAGACAGGGACTCCACAGAACTTGTCTGGGACACATTTCTTCACCTGATGAAATAAGAAGGTTGAATAAGTGAATGCTCTCCAAAATCCTTTTCCACACCACAATTTGTGAGTTCTATAATTCTATAAAGGTACCTTGTCTGTATCCTTTGTAATCATTTGGATAGGTGATATCTTCCTCAAGTCCAGAACTTAGTCTATTGAAAAATGCAAAATTGTGTGATCAATCTTTAAATGGAAACAGTCACATTCATTTGAGAATTTAGGCAATTCACATAGACTGCATATCTTTTCCAATTTATCAGATAATTATTCCTCTTGCTCCTTTGTTTAGACAACATACAAAGATCTATTCTAACAAAAACATCCAGTGTTCATGCTTAAAATATTTGAATCCCTTTCTTAAAAGTAAAGAATCTTTCAGCTTGATGATTTTTTTTTAAAAAATAGTGTTAGACAATATCTGTGTTGAAGGCCTTCCCTTTCTTTGAACATTACTAGGTTAAATAAGTAGCAGCCGGTTGTATAAAATAACAATGATGTATGATGCATCACAACTAACTTAGTACTTGCTGAATTTGTATTTAATATAGACGCATCAAACTGATGTTTCTCTCTTGTGGTTTAATATTCTTCTCTATCACCTTCTTAGAAGGTAAAGAAATTTATCTTTTAAATGTAAAGGTCACTGGTAGCCCAGAGGCTTCAAGAAATCAATGTTCCAATGATAATTAAAGGTTACAATTTAGAAGAAGACTTACAACATAATAAGTTAAAACCCAGTAATGACGGTATGAGAAGTGGTCTAGATAATAATCAAAGCTAACATTTATAAATGTAACTAATAAAAATAGTTTTCAGGCCGGGCGCGGTGGCTCAAGCCTGTAATCCCAGCACTTTGGGAGGCCGAGGCGGGCGGATCATGAGGTCAGGAGATCGAGACCATCCTGGCTAACACGGTGAAACCCCGTCTCTACTAAAAATACAAAAAATTAGCTGGGCGTGGTGGCGGGCGCCTGTAATCCCAGCTACTCAGGAGGCTGAGGCAGGAGAATGGCGTGAACCCGAGAGGTGGAGATTGCAGTGAGCCGAGATCGTGCCAGTGCACTCCAGCCCGGGGGACAGAGAAAGACTCCGTCTCAAAAAAAAAAAAAAAAAATAGTTTTCAAAGAGCTTCTAAAACATAAAAATTTTATTATGATTTAACATTAGATATAAATGTCTAATGTTAGTCTTTAAGTCTCTTCCAATCACTAACCGAATTACACATGTATTTAAAAGTGATCCCAACCAATTGTCCATGTGTATTTCTGTGTTCATATAGAATATTTTAAAAATGACATCTGCTTTTTTTCTCATAAAGTTGTATGCATTTTTTTCTTTCTTTAACATAGTCCTTAAATTTAGAAGATAAACAATAAAAACTTGACTAAAAAGTAATTTGGCCAATTTGGTACAATACAAGCAAGAACAAAGAAACACTCTAAATATATATATACATATTTGCAAGGTGGAATTCATTCCTCTCCTGTATTAAGTGGGACAAATGGCCGTAGAGAAACCATACTCTCCATTAATCTAGAGAGAGACATCATCCTTCATGATCTGCTGCAACTACATCTGAGCAAATATATATGACACAAAAATGTGGCAAGCAGAGACAATTTAGGATTAGATGGACAGAGCCAAATAGCATTCATCAATGAATAAATAGTAACCCTATAATTCCAGAGTCATTGTGGTGGCAGGGCAAAAATTAAGAATAAGGTTATTCCATCCAACAGCACAGCTCACAAGAAGATGAAATATTAGCAGAATGATGAAGTTCAAAAATGTCCCTGCATTTTCATTTGCTCAATAGATGTAAAGCACATCATTTGCCTACGTCCATATTTTCTATCATATGATTCCAATTCTCATCACCCCCAATAAATTATAGGTGACCACAGAGGGATGGAAACCTAATCCAAAATAAGCCATTCTATAGGCTGGTAGTGACTTATATCTTAAGAGCCACATAGGGTGGTATGAACAATTGAGTGAAAAAATTGTTTTTTTTTTTTTTAGAAATCTGGAATCGAAAACCAGGATCGTGAGGAAGTTAACAATAAGAGCACAAGCCAAAAAATTGCATCCAATGACGTCCAGCTGTAGATTCTGTACCAAATGAGCTGTGGCAATCCAAAGTCATAAGGAAGATGGAATTCTTTGAGGCCTATGTGGAATCTAGTCCCTGGAGCTGTTTTTGTTCTTGGTGCTTTTACTTAAGCAGCTAGAGTGAGCCTCTGTTCCTAGTAACTGTGTAAAACTCACAGACACCCAGCAAAGCTACCCCTCTCAAAGTCATCTCCTCTTAGGTTACCTCTAGTTTGAAAAAATCTAATGGTTATTCTATTTTTGTTCACTTGACTTATTGGCATTTGATAGGGTTGAGCATTTCTTCCTCCTAAAAGCATTTCTTTCCCTTGTCTTCCAAAACCACCGTCTCTTGGTTGACCTCCTCCCTCACAGGCATTTCCTTCTCAATCTCCACTGCCAGTCTCTCTGGCTTCTAAACAAAGATGTCCAAGGTTGGATTCTTGGTACTTGCATTAATTCCTTCTCATACTGCTACAAAGAAACACCTAATACTGGGTAATTAATCAACAAAGGAAGTTTAATTGGCTTACATTTATGCAGGCTGTACAGGAAGCATGGTGGTGGCATCTACTTGGCTTCTAGGGGGGCCTCAGAAAACTTATAGTCACAGCAGAAGGCAAAGAGGGGAGCAGCCACATCACATGGCCAGAGCAGAAACAAGAGAGCCAGAGAGGACGTGTTACCTACTTTTAAATAATCAGATCTCATGAGAACTCTTTCAGTATTGTGAGGACAACACCAAGGGGGGATGATGTTAAACATTCCTGAGAAATCCACTCCTGTGATCTAATCACCTCCCACCAGGCCCCACCTCCAACATTAAGAATTACAATTTAACATGAGATTTGGGCAGGAACACAGATCTAAACCACATCAGTTCTTTCTTGTATCTACACTTACTCACTTGGTTATCTCATCTAATTTCATGGCTTTAATTTTTTTTTTTTTTTTTTTTTTTTTTTTGAGACAGAGTCTCGCTCTGTCATCCAGGCTAGAGTGCAGTGGCAAGATCTCGGCTCACTGCAAGCTCCGCCTCTTGGGTTCACACCATTCTCCTGCCTCAGCCTCCTGAGTAACTGGGACTACAGGCACCCGCCACTACGCCCAGCTAATTTTTTTTGTATTTTTAGTAGAGACGAGGTTTCACCATGTTAGCCAGGATGGTCTCGATCTCCTGACCTCGTGATCCGGCCGCCTCAGCCTCCCAAAGTGCTGGGATTACAGGAGTGAGCCACTGCGCCCTGCTGGCTTTAAATATTTTCTATTGGCTCATAACTCCCAAACTTATACCTCCTGCTAGAAATTTTCCCTGAATCCCATACTTTTATTCCAACTGCCTACTTGGTACCTGTACATATCTAAAAAGCATCTTATACTATTCAGAGCTAAACTCCCAAGTATCCATCCAAAATGTGCTGTACTGGTGCTCATCCCCATTATGTAAATGACAATTTTATTCTTCCAGTTGTACACACCAAAAATCATGGCATAATTCCTGACTCCTCTTTTTATATTGTACCTCATATTCAATCCACCAGCAAAATTTGGCCTTATCTTCAAAATATGTCTAGAATTGGACTACATCTCACTGTGTCCAAATTATCACTTTCATCCGTGTCATCATCATTTCAGTACTTTAGCTTCTGAACTGGTCTCATCTTATACCATTGCCCCTTACAATATATCCCGAGCACAGCAGCCAGAGTAATCTTTTTAACAAAGTTTGGTCATGCCATTTCTTTACTCAAAATCCTCCAGTGGTCTCCCATATTACTCAAGGTAAAAGCCAAAACTACTTGGCCAAGTATACCCTGGATAGGTCTTTGACTCCATCTCTCTACTTAGGCACTGTGAAAAAAGAGAGTTAATATAGCAGGACTGAGACTGTTATCCTTAGAGACACCTGCTTGCGAGGTTGACCCTCAACTGGCATCTGGGAACTTAGATTTGGGGAAGATTCTCACAACCCTCCCTGATAAAAGTATCTCACTGTGCATAAACTGACTGAGCAAACAATATGATTTATGATAACCATCTACTTTCATTATGGAAGTCGGGAATGCTAGGCAAAGGTTGCTTATATGACAAACCTCCCAAAAAACCCTGGGAACTGAGTTTCTAATGAGCTTCCCTGGAAGATGACATTTTACACATTACAATTCATTCCTGGGGTAATTTAGCATGTCCTATGTGATTCCACCTGGAAAGGACTCTGAAAACTTGGGCTGAGTTTTCTCCAGATTACACCCCATACCCTTTTCCCTTTGCAGTTTTGGCTCTGTGTAGTTTCACTGAAATAAATTGTAGCCATGAGTAAAACTATATGTTTAGTCCTATAAGTACTGCTAAAAAATCATCTAACCTGGGAAGAGGTGTTTTTGGGGGGCCCTGATTGAGCAATCATTGAACTCTTACTGAACATCTACTATGCGCCAAACATTGTACTTCAATTTTATTGAGCCGAGTTAGACCATATATGACTTTGTTTAGCCCCTCTTCTTTAGGATATGGGGTGTCCCCCACCCCAAAACTGATCCAACCTGCATTCCACTCCATGACTCCTTCCTTAGAGGCATCCCCTTACCAGGAAACACTTCTAGGCACAGTCACATGATAGAACCGGTAAAGAAAGAAACCCTATGGAAGAGAAGAATCCACAGGAGCCCAGAGCACCCAGGCTCCGAGCTCCCTCCATTGTAACTTCTTTACAGCTTTCCAAAGTGAACAAATCGGAGACTCTTGACATAAGACTGTAACTCTTTTCCTGAGACGTAAAGAGATGTCTTTTCAAGGTTCTAGTACTGGTTTTTGGAATCTGCTATTAATACTGTTTCTTGGATTAGAAATATTCAATTGTAATATAAGGAAGAGAGCTTGCATATATAAGCTATCCTACCAGAAGCACAATAGTAAATGTAAAAGGCATATACCACAAATAACCTCATGCTGCAAATAACAACTTATGACGTAAATAACCACGTAAAGCCTCATTTCTACTTTGTTCACTTCGGAAAACTACACTACCTTTGTCTACCACATGCATTCCTATTCAAGTCTAATCACTGTTCTTCAGGAAAAATGTTTTTAAAAGACCAGCAAAAATAATCAAGGAGGGCCGGGTGCGGTGGCTCACACCTGTAATCCCAGCACTTTGGGAGGCCTAGGTGGGCAGATCACGAGGTCAGGAGATGGAGACCATCCTGGCAAACACAGTGAAACCCCGTCTCTATTAAAAAAATACAAAAAATTAGCCGGGCGCGGTGGCGGGCGCCTGTAGTCCCACCTACTCGGGAGGCTGAGGCAGGAAAATGGCGTGAACCCAGGAGGCGGGGCTTGCAGTGAGCCGAGATAGCGCCACTGCACTCCAGCCTGGGCAAAAGAGCGAGATTCTGTCTCAAAAAAAAAATAATAATAATCAAGGAAGTGGACTCACTGCCATATGCAAATGGACTAAAGTGATTAGGATCCTTGGGACTAAAAGTATAAAGGTTTAACAAATATATTAAGTGCTATGAATAATTCATTTACCAAATTCCTAAGCAGTTAGCAGTGATCACATGAATTAAAACTAAGAGCTAAGTTTTGGATAAAATAGCCTGCTCTAAATTCTGTAGTATACAATCAACTTTCGAAAATGATCACAATAAGTAGTACAGGTTGGGATTTTTCTATTTCTTAAAAAATCTGTATTCAGTTTCTGTTGCTGTGTAACAAATCACAACACACTTGGTGGCTTAAGGCAATATCCATTTATTGTTCCCATTTCTGTGAATCGGAAGTCCAAGAGCAGCTCAGCTGGACTCGCCACTTAGAAGTTCACACTCAAGGCATCAGCCAGACTGTGATTTTATCTGGAGGCTCTGGAGAATAATCAATCCACTTCCTAGCTCACTCAGAATGTTGGCAAAATCCAGTTCCTAGTGGTTGCAGGACTGAGCTGCAACCTAGTCTAGCAGTTGCTCTAGGGTCCTGGCTGTAGTCTAGCAGTTGGTCTAGGGTCCTGGGCCATTCCCTGCCAGGTAGGCCCCTCCACTCTCAGAGCCAGCCACAGAGAATCTCCCTTGCATCAAATAATTCTCATGCGTCCAATTTCTTTCCAGAAAGAACCCACTCTCTTTTAAGGGCTGGCGTGATGTGATTACAACCACTGATTAAAATCTCCCTGTCTTAAGAACATCTTAATATTTTCAGACTTAATTACATCTGAAAAATCCCTTCACGTGAGCACCTAGGTTCGTTTCTTTGAGTAACTGGGAGAAGATACACATACCGCAGATGGAAACCATCCTAGGGGTTATTTTAGAATTCTATCCACCACAAAATCCTTATATACATTTCAGAAAGTTGGGGTTTTGTCAGTGTTTCTAATCTTTGAGATTAATATCAAATAAGAATACTCTCTTTACTCATCATAACATGGCCCTGTGTCTGTGTTAAAAACAAAACTGGGGCTGGAGAAGGCACAGTGGGAATGATTGTTCATGTTCTCAAATTTTCTCCTAACTCTAGTAACTTTTCTTCACATTTTTCTTAATGGCTTTATCAGCTTTACCAATAATGGATGTCTCTTTTCCTTTCTGTATTCTTTTCTCCCCTGGTTTAGTTAGTAATCAAACTTAATTGACCAAAATTCATATGGATAGCTATCACAAGCATTGGGAAGAGACATTTTCCAACAAAATAAAGGTGTAGGACATCCTAATGAAGTTAGAGCTGTGGTAGGCAGTGAGGAAGATTTATTCAGAAATTACAGTGACAAGTAGACTGCTCTTGGGGAGGACAACTCAACTATTCCTCTTAGTTTCAGAGAGGAGCTTTAGGTACTAGGTTTTGACAAAATTATAGAATAATATTAGAGAAACACCCAAATACTGATTTCTCCAATCTAATTATTTTGACAAGCACTTAAAATAAAACACCGTAATTTTAATTTTTCAACTAGATCATGACATGTTTATTTTCTAGCTATGTCAGATAGATTTGTGCCTTCACTATAAAGCAACAGCAAGGACAAATCAAGAGTTCAAGTCTTTAGTCTCTTCAATTTCATCACCTTTAAATCTTCAGTAAAGACTAAAATATTCAGCACAGTTTGACTCACCAGAAAGCCTATCCTTTTTACCTAACTTTAAATTGGTCAGTCAAAAATTAAGTTGATTGGTTTGCCAATGGTCTAATATTTGATGTCTACCCCACCATAACACATGTATAAAAATATGACCCATCTATGTACCTGTGGACTTGAGAGCAAGTGAAGTCTAACAAATTATTTTGTATGTTAATTTAAAAATATATGCCATATAGATAAATTCTCACATGCCATAGCAAGGCCTAAAGCAGAGTTTGCTGCCAAATTTTAAACTCTTGAAGGTAGTCTCTTTTGATAGAATCTAGGACACAGAGTACCATTTTGTTCTGCATCTTCCCTTTTAATTCAATGTCCACAGCAAAAACTTCAAAAAGGACCCTTTCTCCTAGAATAGGTCATGTTCTGCAAAGGAAAGCAGAGCAAAAATCAAGTTTCAGTGATTTTTATGCAGAAGTACAGATATGCAAAAGCAGCAGTAGAGTCGACCCGATTATTTTAAAGATTAAGAGAAGAAACTTGATGCTGACAAACTAGCTTTCTACAGCTTTCATTAAGGAACATGGACCTCAGGGCCAGATATTCCAACCACTGACAGGGACCAGTTTACTTAAATTTAATCTGTAAAATGGAAATAATATCTCTTATGTATTAATGTTGTAAAATGAAATAAAACATGAAAAATTCTTCACTGTAGTTTGTGGTACAGTGTAACTGCTAAATAAATATTACTATCCTTATGTTATTAGTAAAGAAAATACCCTTAACAAATTGACACATAAGTTGCAACATTTTGTGGGGCAGCTAAATTTAACTATATTGCTAGGTAGTGACCTGTAGTTTGTAAGCAGGTTAGCTGCCATTTTTCCTGAGCTCGTATTTTCACTTCAAAGTATACATAAACCTGCTAATAATTTATGTGCTGATCATTTACTATGAGCTGTAAAGTCAAGGCAATAATTCAATAGGGGAAAAGTGGATTTGCGAAGGTTAATGTTGAAGTAGCTGTTTTAGTTTACCCATTTAATATGCTGGGCAGTGTGGAATGATCATCTCTATTAAGGAGTTTTGGTACTTCATCCTTAATTCTGTCCCAGTTTAGAACTTCAACCTCTAGTTCCCTTTATTCATTTCCTAATGCTGCTATAATAAATTACTACAAACCAGGAGGGTAAAACAACACAACCTTATTATTTTGCAGTTCTTAATGTCAACAGTCTGACATGGCTCTCAGCAAGCTAAAATCAAGACGTTGGTAGGGCTGGCTTTTTCAGTTTTTATTATTCTAATATTAGAATTGTTTTCTTTCTATAAGCAAATATCAACAAACGGGCTGGAGAAGAAGTAGAGATGCTTCCCAAGCCTTAGAAAAAGACATACATCTAGACTAAGCATTTATTAAGATGGTTGTTCATCTCTCCATGGGCAAGGGCTCACCATCATATTTCAGTGGAAGAAATTGGTAACTGTCTTTGTGCTTGAGAGTAACATACTTGAACTATAATCATGATCTCTGAAAATTGCTATTTTTTTCTTCATTTACGAAAAGAGGTTTCTGTAATTTCCACCTTAGATTCTTTCTTCTCAGCTATAGCTGAAGTGTAGCTTCATGTGTCGACACCGCATGTTAAAGACATAAACAAAACCGAGCTTTTGCAGTAGAGTATTAATAGGGACATGAAGAGACTCAGAACACAATTATATCTGGAGAAGTTGGAGAAATTTTGAATATTTAACCAAGAAAAAAGTACTTAATGAGTCTGGAAAGCAAGAGAATGAAAATAACTTTTAACTGATTCAATATAAACTTTATAGGTGCTTACTATGTGCCTGGGATCCTGCCTCAGCTGTGAGAGTACTACAGTACTTAAGATCCACAATCCTCTCTCTTGTGGAAATGGAGACATAATTAGATAATTTTAAAACAATATATCAAGACCTGATTTCAAGTTATGTTTATGACAGTTGCTTTGGAAATTTACGTTCAGACTGTCATGAAGGTGCAAGATTCATTGGCTTAGTGCCACTGTAATTTTATGATCTCTAACCTCAAAAGGATCTTTCCACCAGTTCTCTAAACCCTTTTGATTTTCTCTTTGGAAATGAATCACCTTTGATCCTTTCATCTCAGCATAATCTTTCCCATCAACACGTGAACATGTTCAAGTCCCACCCTTCTTCAAACAAAATCCTTTCTGAATTCATATTCCTCTAACTTATTGTCCTTCTCACTCCCCTCTACTTTATACACCAAATTCTCCAAAGCATATTCTACATGCCATGTCTCTATTTTTCATCTCTGATTCTCTGCTTAACCCATCACATTCTGGCTCCCAACCTCAGCAGTTTCCACAAGAAATTGAGCCATTACCACACTCATTAATAATTATCTCATTGCAAAATGCCATGTTTAAGTTTTAATTTTTACTGTATTTGACCTCTTTGCAATAGTTGACACAATTATCTACTCCTTCCTTTATAAAAACAAAACAAAACCAAAAAACTCTTTTCCCCTTTATTGCATGACATCACCCTACACGGAGCTTCCCCCTCCCTCAGTAGCAGGATCGTTGTCTTCCTTTCCATCTCTTAAATTGGGCGTCCTGGCCCTCCACTTCTCTCACTTTATAAATTATCCCAGAAAATGCCCATATATTCTTATATCTTTCATTACTATCTATATGCGGAAATTGCCAAACCCAAAGCTAATGCCAAGAAAAATTCTATGAGTTCCAGACTCGTATATCCATCTCACTACCTTTGATATCCCATAGATAACTTGAAATCAGTATGTCCAAAAATGAACTCATTATCTTCTTCCCACCTAATACCATATCTCCTCCTGTTCTCCCTAACTCAGTGAACAGGATGACCATCTACCCAGTAACTCAAACCAGAAACCTGAGTATCATCTTTGAGGGCCCACTCTGTGGCTTGCTTATGGCTATGCAAGGACAGTCTCTCCAGCTGTGCAGTGCACAATCTGCCTTCCATTCCCATAACCCCATATATCCTCAGACTGTCATATTGATTGTCCTCCCAAGTATCTTCTGCTTTCCTTGCATCCCGTTACCACTGCTCTGGTATTATTTCCCATCATTTTTTGGCTGTATCACAGTGAATCATAACTGGCTATTCTGCTTCCTTTTTTGCACTCAACTAAACTTTCCACTGAAATAAGTTTGTTTCTAAAATGTAAATAAGATTATGTCCTCTTCACAGTGATATTCTCCTTTAAGTGGTTCCCTGTTTTCATAAAAATATAGTCTGAAATCCATCAAGACCTACCTCTCTTTGCTTCTCTGGTCCCCAACTCACATATTCGGTCATGGGGAACATTAGTTCACCATACTTCCTTTTCTCTGGACCTTTGCATATTTTCCTCCATTTCATCTGTCTGCAGTGCTTTCAATTGCTCGGCTATTACTGCCTTCAAAGAGCTGAAGGACACTCCCTATGATTATCCTTATATTATTACTATTAGACTCTGTGAGGGCAGGAAATTTGTCTGTCCTTTGCATATTGTGTCTCCAGTGTTTAGCATAGCCTGTGGAATTTAATATATGTTCTGTATATAGGTATGTATGTGTGTGTATGTATATATATATATATACTGATTTTAGAAAGCGAGACTCCATCTCAAAAAAATTAATTAGTATATAATAAAATATGTATTAATTTTTAAATTACATATATAAATATAAATATATTATCTATTTATATAATATTATTATATATTATAACATATTTAATATATTTATAATATATTCAATATTATATATATACATTTTTAAAATTAAAAAATATGAACCCAATAAGTGAAACAAAAAATTACAAGTTTATATTATGACAGACATTCACTGGCTTAATATAAGAGAATTGGGTTCTCTTGAACAACTCAATTGTCCAATACTGGCATAAATAAATAAATGGATAAGAGATAATGTATTCAACACTTTAACTGTTGCTGCACACTTCAGGATCACCTGGGAGAAATAGAGGCCTGGAGAGACCTCTTTCTTCTATGAATCAATCGTTCTAAGTTAAAAGGTTTACTAGCTGAATGAATGTATGTTAAAACTTTATAGTCTTTATAGTCTATCTTTAATTATGAATTATAAATATGTAATTATAAATTTCCAGAGGGCAACTGAAAATCAAATGGGCCCTGTGTAGTCATTAAATTTATGACATGGTTAGTAAGCATTTTAATGCAGAAAATGTGTTTAATGCATTTTAAAACTGGTCCCTAGATTCCACAAATAAGAGAACATACAAAGTTTGTCTTTCTGTGTCTGGCTTATTTCGCTTAACATAATGACCTCCAGTTCAATCCATGAAACACAGACAACTATAAATGAAATTGTCTAAGTTCTAAATTCTCAATGTTGAGAATAAGTCTTTTAAAAAAGCTTTTACAAGGTAGATGTAAAAGTTAAGGTAGTCTCTGTCTCCTTGTAATAATAAAAATTGCTCTATTGCTTCCTAATATTTATATTAATAACTAAGATATTTTCATAAAGAGGACAATTAGATAGGAGTCAGACCTGGAGGCAACTTGTGAACATGCTCTGCATTATCCTAAAAAAAAAAGTTTTATGCATGTTTAGCAGCAACTACTGTAATTTATAGTATATGGTTTCAAAAGAGCTTTTGCAATTTTTCCTCTGCATGATCTCTGTTGAGTAATTATTTACTTACATTAAAATGGTCAGAGGATAACACAAGTTAACAAGTAACTTGCAAGGATAAAAAAAGAAGTGGAAGCTAACAAAAATAAGATTTTCAGGTAGAAAATATCATCTTTTTTTCCCCTTTCTCAATAAAATATAGTACAGATCACCCCACTGTCACTGTGCAAAAAATTAACGCATTGACTTAATTCTTTTCAAGCACAGAATGTTCTGTGCCTAAACAAGTGACTTGAGCATTTTTACTCTAAAGAGTCAAAATGGCATGACTTTAGCAACTTTACAGATTTAAATATATATATAATCATTTGCAAAGATAGAGATAATTTTTCACTAGTTCAAATTTTTTGTTCAATGAAAATGAGTGAACTTTGCTTTCAGAGAAGCAGTAACTTTGGGGGAATCAGGTGTGGGCTTAAATAATAGTCCATCTTCTCACTGGCTCTGCAGGCAGAGATCTTAAGTCTGATTCTGGGAGAGGGTAGGCCTAGAGGTCCCCAGCAAAGGGTGAAGGGATGCTGATGTTTACTTCTTCTAGATGTTGATGCCTAGAGAAGCAAGAGAAAACTGGAATATTGACCCTGAAGGTCCTTTAGAGGGCAAATTCTGGAATCAAACAAAAGTAAATGAATCAGAGAACCAGCCAAAGATTTGGAGATTCCTTAGAAGGATCATAGAAAGATTTTTGAATTATAACTATGCCTACATAAATAGCATAGTGTGGAAGGCTGCTATTGAGGATGAAGATGCAAAGAAGGAAGAGAAGTAATGCCAAAACTTCAAGACCAACAAGAAGTAAGTATACAAAGAAGAATTCAAGATGCCTGGCTTAAACAATGGTGCAGGTGATGAAGTCACAGTGGGATACAGAATAATGAAGAGAAACATACAAGGCAAGAGAAGGAAGTGAGTTTAGTTTGGTTAAATAAAGCCTATGCTTCCTCTAAGACAAGCAGGTAGATTCCTAAGGGATGATAAAATTTTGGGATCAGTAAAGGCAATAACAGATACTGAAATTGTTGAGAAAGGTAAAGTAGGCATAGGATACTAGAGACTCAGTAGAGAAGCCATGTGAAAAAAGTTTGTCCAATGCAGCAGAGATGATTGGCAGACTTCAGATTATAAGAGGTCAACTAAATTGACACAGGCTGATCTCTAGTGACTTGTGAGAGCAGTGACAGGACAGTGATGAGTGGCAGTCAATCATACTGTGGTGAAGAGCAAAGGAGGAGCTGAAAAGTAGGGGCAAAGTGTGCACATTGTCCATTAAGATGATTGACAGGAAAGAGGTGCCTTGGTAGCTTGAGATATTGACAAAATTAAGAACATATCTCTGAAGACTGACAAAATTTCTTGAGCAGGTTTTATCTTAAAGCTCAAGAAAAAGAATAGGTAGAAAAAAATTAAGGTACAAGAATATGATTGGCAAGTCTCAGAGAAATGTAGAGATTGGTAACAAGAATCTAGCAAATGAGGTCAAGATAGAATAAGACTAGGAGAAGCTCCTGCCCTGAGACCAAAATAAATGTTACAGAAATATATGTAAGTGTAGGATCAGCCTCTTATTCTTTACAATGATTTGTCAGTGATAAAGAATATCCACAATGTTTAATTGATTTAACTTTTTTATTTGTTCCTTTATTAACTAATAGTTTAGACATACTATGTTTTATTTCAGTTTAAACAATGAACATATTAATAGATGTATGATTTTATAATGGTTGCCATAGGTTAATTTTCCAAAATAAACAACCATTCTGGAATCTTTGAAGTTATTTTAATCTCAATAGTTCGAGGCTTTTAGAAGAATTTACCAGCTATCCCTTAAATACGGTTTTTTTCTGTTAATGCAATAGAATTTTAAAATAAAGAATAGCTTCACTTCCATAAAGATTGCAAAACTAATTTCCTCATTACTTATTGCCATTAAAAACTCTCATTCTCCTATATCTTAAATTAACATTTTTTCCAATAAAAATACAGATAATGAGCAAGACTTTATTACAAAGTACAAATATCAGGAAAACAACCTAATGCTGAACTCTACTCACTGCTGCATGAATTTATTCAGCCCTGGCTAATTAACAGATGGATTTTCTATTGTCAATGTTTGTTATAATATTCTGTGGGCTAAAATGGGTCAGTATTTTACATGCCATTCCAACTAGAAATATAACCAAAAAGTAAAAATGTACTTAATTTATAGTTAATTAAAATTCCACACTAACACTCACTTTCTCATTTTTAAGAGTAAATGAACATTTTAAAGTCTATATGGATTAAAATTAGCATATTTCCCAGGCATGTTTTACACGTGTTTGTTCCATTAGAAAGCTCTTAGATGAAATACTACATAATCAGATTCTAGAAAATATTTTTAAAGCTTATATTTGCCAGGCACTTTACTCATTAACTCGCTTATTCTTCACAAAAAAAGACCTGAGGGAGAGCCTATTACTATCTCCATTTTACAGATGAAAAAGTGAGAAAATAAGGTAACTTCACCAAAGTCACACACAGCTGGGTGACAGAGGAAAGATTTGAAGCCAGGCTATCTGGCTCCCAAGTCCAGCATCAGAACCACCATGCTATTCTGTCTTCACTGGTTTTGACTAAGGGTGGAGGTTTCTGGCTTAAGTTATTCTCAAATGACATAAAAACAATGCATTAACAATGGAATATTTAAATAATTAAACAATCTTGTCTACAAAATTTCAAACAACCTGTTTGAGTCAAATTACCACATACTCTGAAATCGTGTAGACAAGACTTTTTCTAGACCACAACCAGTGAAGGAAGGCTTCCCATTTCAGTAATTTTGTGTACCTGTGAGAATTGCATTCACTCCTTCAAAACCTAAGGAGTATCATTTAATAGGTGAACATGCTAGATCAGTAATTTACCTTCCCTGACTTTTTATTGATCACCATTCTAACTGGCATGAAATGGTATCTCATTGTGGTTTTGATTCGCATTTCTCTAATGACCAGGGATGATGAGCTTTTTTTCATATGTTTGTTGACTGCATAAATGTCTTCTTTTGAGAAGTGTCTGGTCATATCCTTCACCCACTTTTTGATGGGGTTGTTTGCTTTTTTCTTGTAAATTTGTTTAGGTTCTTTGTAGATGCTAGATATTAGCCCTCTGTCATATGAATAGACTGCAAAAATTTTCTCTCATTGTGTAGGTTTCCTGTTCACTCTGATGATAGTTTATTTTGCTGTGCAGAAGCTCCTTAGTTTAATTAGATCCCATTTGTCAATTTTGGCTTTTGTTGCCATTGCTTTTGGTGTTTTAGTCATGAAGTCTTTGCTCATGCCTATGTCCTGAATGGTATTGCCTAGTTTTTCTTCTAGGATTTTTATGGTTTTAGGTCTTACGTTTAAGTCTTTAAGCCATCTTGAGTTAGTTTCTGTATAAGGTGTAAGGATAGGGTCCAGTTTCAGTTTTCTGCATATGGCTAGCCAGTTTTCCCAACACCATTTATTAAATAGGGAATCCTTTCCCCATTGCTTGTTCTTGTCAGGTTTGTCAAAGATGGCGATCATTAAAAAGTCAGGAAACAACAGACATTGGAGAGGACGTGGAGAAATAGGAACGCATTTACACTGTTGGTGGGAGTGTAAATTAGTTCAACCATTTTGGAAGACAGTGTGGCAATTCCTCAAGGATCTAGAACCAGAAATATCATCTGACCCAGAATTCCCATTACTGGGTATATACCCGAAGGATTATAAATCATTCTACTATAAAGACACAGGCACACATATGTTTATTGCAGCACTGTTCACAATAGGAAAGGCTTGGAGCCAACCCAAATGTCCGTCAATGATAGACTGGATAAAGAAAATGTGGCACATATACACCGTGGAATACTATGCAGCCATAAAAACAGATGAGTTCATGTCCTTTGCAGGGACATGGATGAAGCTGGAAAACGTCATTCTCAGCAAACTAACACAAGAACAGAAAACCAAACACTGTATGTTTTCTCTCATAAGTGGGAGTTAAACAATGTGAACACATGGACACAGGGAGGGGAACATCACACACTGAGGCCTGTCACCGGGAGGGGAACTAGGGGAGGGATAGCATTAGGAGAAATACCTAATGTAGATGACTGGTTGATGCGTGCAGCAAACCACCATGGCATATGTATACCTATGTAACAAACCTGCATATTCTGCACAAGTACCCCAGAACTTAAAGTATAATAAAAAAAAATTACCATCCCTGTCCTCAGAAGTATTTGAAGAGAAAATCTAAAACCTAGTTCATTGTGTATCCACACCATCGTAACTCCTTTCTAGGGAGAAGCTTTTGAAACTCTCAAACACTATCAACTTTCAATGGCGGATTTTTTTTTTTTTTTATGTACTCAAAGAAAGATCCCAGCTGGGGGGGTGGAGCCAAGATGGCCGAATAGGAACAGCTCCGGTCTCCAGCTCCCAGCCCGAGCGACACAGAAGACGGGTGATTTCTGCATTTCTGCTTGAGGTACCGGTTTCATCTCACTAGGGAGTGCCTAACAGTGGGTGCAGGACAGTCGGTGAAGCGCACTGTGCTCGAGCTGAAGCAGGGGGAGGCATTGCCTCACTCAGGAAGGGCAAGGGGTCAGGGAGTTCCCTTTCCTAGTCAAAGAAAGGGGTAACAGACGGCACCTGGAATATCGGGTCAGTCCCATCCTAATACTGCGCTTTTCAAACGGGCCTGGAAAATGGCACACTAGGAGACTGTGTCCCGCACCTGGCTCGGAGGGTCCTATGCCCACGGAGGCTCGCTGATTGCTAGCACAGCAGTCTGAGATCAAACTGCAAGGCAGCAGCGAGGCTGGGGGAGGGGCGCCCGCCATTGCCCAGGCTTGCTTAGGTAAACAAAGCAGCCAGGAAGCTCGAACTGGGTGGAGCCCACCACAGCTCAAGGAGGCCTGCCTGACTCTGTAGGCTCCACCTCTGGGGACAGGGCACAGACAAACAAAAACTCAGCAGGAACCTCCACAGACTTAAATGTCCCTGTCTGACTGACAGCTTTGAAGAGAGTAGTGGTTCTCCCAGCACACAGCTGGAGATCTGAGAACGGACAGACTGCCTCCTAAAGTGGGTCCCTCACCCCTGAGCAGCCTAACTGGGAGGCACCCCCCCCAGTAGAGACAGACTGACACCTCATTTGGCCAGGTACTCCTCTGAGACAAAACTTTCAGAGGAACTATCAGACAGCTGAATTTGTGCTCTCACGAAAATCCGCTGTTCTGGAGCCACCACTGCTGGCACCCAGCCAAACAGGGTCTGGAGTGGACCTCTAGTAAACTCCAACAGACCTGCAGCTGAGGGTGCTGTCTGGTAGAAGGTAAACTAAGAAACAGAAAGGACATCCACACCAAAAACCCATCTGTACATCACCATCATCAAAGACAAAAAGTAGATAAAACCACAAAGATGGGGAAAAAACAGAGCAGAAAAACTGGAAACTGTAAAAAGCAGAGCACCGCTCCTCCTCCAAAGGAATGCAGTTCCTCACCAGCAACAGAACAAAGCTGGATGGAGGATGACTTTGACGAGTTGAGAGAAGAAGGCTTCAGACGACCAAACTAATCTGAGCTACGAGAGGAAATTCAAAACAATAGCAAAGAAGTTAAAAACTTTGAAAAAAAATTGGAAGACTGGATAACTAGAATAACCAATGGAGAGAAGGGCTTAAAGGAGGTGATGGAGCTGAAAGCCAAGTATCGAGAACTACGGAAAGATTGCAGAAGCCTCAGTAGCAGATGCGATCAACTGGAAGAAAGGGTATCGCTAATGGAAGATGAAATGAATGAAATGAAGAGAGAAGGGAAGTTTAGAGAAAAAAGAATAAAAAGAAATGAACAAAGCTTCCAAGAAATTTGGGACTATGTGAAAAGACCAAACCTACATCTGATTGGTGTACCTGAAAATGATGGGGAGAATGGAACCAAGTTGGAAAACACTCTGCAAGATATTATCCAGGAGAACTTCCCCAATCTAGCAAGGCAGGCCAACATTCAGATTCAGGAAATACAGAGAACGCCACAAAGATACTCCTGGAGAAGAGCAACCCCAAGACACATAATTGTCAGATTCACCAAAGTTGAAATGAAGGAAAAAATGTTAAGGGCAGCCAGAGAGAAAGGTTGGGTTACCCACAAAGGGAAGCCCATCAGACTAACAGCTGATCTCTCGGCAGAAACTCTACAAGCCAGAAGAGAGTGGGGGCCAATATTCAACATTCTTAAAGAAAAGAATTTTCAGCCCAGAATTTCATATCCAGCCAAACTAAGCTTCATAAGTGAAGGAGAAATAAAATACTTTACAGACAAGCAAACGCTGAGTGATTTTGTCACCACCAGGCCTGCCCTAAAAGAGCTCCTGAAGGAAGTACTAAACATGGAAAGGAACAACCGGTACCAGCCACTGAAAAAACACGCCAAATTGTAAAGACCATCGAGGTTAGGAAGAAACTATAGCAACTAACGAGCAAAATAACCAACTAACATCATAATGACAGGATCACATTCACACATAACAATATTAACGTTAAATGTAAATGGGCTAAATGCTCCAATTAAAAGACATAGACTGGCAAACTGGATAAGGAGTCAGGACCCATCAGTGTGCTGTATTCAGGAAACCTATCTCACATGCAGAGACACACATTGACTCAAAATAAAGGGATGGAGGAAGATCTATCAAGCAAACAGAAAACAAAAAAAGGCAGGGGTTGCAATCCTAGTCTCTGATAAAATAGACTTTAAACCAACAAAGATCAAAAGAGACAAAGAAGGCCATTACATAATGGTAAAGGGATCAATTCAACAAGAAGAGCTAACTATCCTAAATATATATGCACCCAACACAGGAGCACCCAGATTCATAAAGCAAGTCCTCAGTGACCTACAAAGGGACTTAAACTCCCACACAATAATAACGGGAGATTTTAGCACCCCACTGTCAACATTAGACAGATCAACGAGACAGAAAGTTAACAAGGATATCCAGGAATTGAACTCAGCTCTACATAAAGTGGACCTAATAGACATCTACAGAACTCTCCACCCCAAATCAACAGAATATACATTTTTTTCAGCACCACACCACACCTATTCCAAAATTGACCACATAGTTGGAAGTAAAGCTCTCCTCAGCAAATGTAAAAGAACAGAAATTATAACAAACTGTCTCTCAGACCACAGTGCAATCAAACTAGAACTCAGGATTAAGAAACTCACTCAAAACTGCTCAAGTACATGGAAACTGAACAACCTGCTCCTGAATGACTATTGGGTACATAATGAAATGAAGGCAGAAATAAAGATGTTCTTTGAAACCAACGAGAACAAAGACACAACATACCAGAATCTCTGGGACACGTTCAAAGCAGTGTGTAGAGGGAAATTTATAGCACTAAATGCCCACAAGAGAAAGCAGGAAAGATCCAAAATTGACACCCTAACATCACAATTAAAAGAACTAGAAAAGCAAGAGCAAACACATTCAAAAGCTAGCAGAAGGCTAGAAATAACTAAAATCAGAGCAGAACTGAAGGAAATAGAGACACAAAAAACCCTTCAAAAAATTAATGAATCCAGGAGCTGGTTTTTTGAAAAGATCAACAAAATTGATAGACCGCTAGCAAGACTAATAAAGAAGAAAAGAGAGAAGAATCAAATAGATGCAATAAAAAATGAAAAAGGGGATATCATCACCAATCCCACAGAAATACAATCTACCATCAGAGAATACTACAAACACCTCTATGCAAATAAACTAGAAAATCTAGAAGAAATGGATAAATTCCTCGACAAATACACCCTCCCAAGACTAAATCAGGAAGAAGTTGAATCTCTGAATAGACCAATAACAGGTTCTGAAATTGTGGCAATAATCAATAGCTTACCAACCAAAAAGAGTCCAGGACCTGATGGATTCACAGCTGAATTCTACCAGAAGTACAAGGAGGAACTGGTACCATTCCTTCTGAAACTATTCCAATTGATAGAAAAAGAGGGAATCCTCCCTAACACATTTTAGGAAGCCAGCATCGTCCTGATACCAAAGCCTGGCAGAGACATAACCAAAAAAGAGAATTTCAGACCAATATCCTTGATGAACATTGATGCAAAAATCCTCAATAAAATACTGGCAAACCGAATCCAGCAGCACATCAAAAAGCTTATCCACCATAATCAAGTGGGCTTCATCCCTGGGATGCAAGGCTGGTTCAACATACGCAAATCAATAAATGTAATCCAGCATATAAACAGAACCAAAGACAAAAACCACATGATTATCTCAATAGATGCAGAAAAGGCCTTTGACAAAATTCAACAACCCTTCATGCTAAAAACTCTCAATAAATTAGGTATTGATGGGACGTATCTCAAAATAATAAGAGCTATCTATGACAAACCCACAGCCAATATCATACTGAATGGGCAAAAACTGGAAGCATTCCCTCTGAAAACTGGCACAAGACAGGGATGCCCTCTCTCACCGCTCCTATTCAACATAGTGTTGGAAGTTCTGGCCAGAGCAATCAGGCAGGAGAAGGAAATAAAGGGTATTCAGTTAGGAAAAGAGGAAGTCAAATTGTCCCTGTTTGCAGATGACATGATTGTATATCTAGAAAACCCCACTGTCTCAGCCCAAAATCTCCTTAAGCTGATTAGCAACTTCAGCAAAGTCTCAGGATACAAAATCAATGTACAAAAATCACAAGCATTCTTGTACACCAATAACAGACAAACAGAGAGCCAAATCATGAGTGAACTCCCATTCACAATTGCTTCAAGGAGAATAAAATACCTCGGAATCCAACTTACAAGGGATGTGAAAGACGTCTTCAAGGAGAACTACAAACCACTGCTCAATGAAATAAAAGAGGATACAAACAAATGGAAGAACATTCCGTGCTCATGGGTTGGAAGAATCAATATCGTGAAAATGGCCATACTGCCCAAGGTAATTTATAGATTCAATGCCATCCCCATCAAGCTACCAATGACTTTCTTCACAGAATTGGAAAAAACTACTTTAAAGTTCATATGGAACCAAAAAAGAGCCCGCATCGCCAAGTCAATCCTAAGCCAAAAGAACAAAGCTGGAGGCATCACCCTACCTGACTTTAAACTATACTACAAGGCTACAGTAACCGAAACAGCATGGTACTGGTACCACAACAGAGACATAGATCAATGGAACAGAACAGAGCCCTCAGAAATGATGCCGCATAGCTACAACTATCTGATCTTTGACAAACCTGACAAAAACAAGAAATGGGGAAAGGATTCCCTATTTAATAAATGGTGCTGGGAAAACTGGCTAGCCATATGTGGAAAGCTGAAACTGGATCCCTTCCTTACACCTTATACAAAAATTAATTCAAGATGGATTAAAGACTTAAATGTTAGACCTAAAACCATTAAAATCCTACAAGAAAACCTAGGCAATACCATTCAGGACATAGGCGTGGGCAAGGACTTCATGTCTGAAACACCAAAAGCAATGGCAACAAAAGCCAAAATTGACAAATGGGATCTCATTAAACTAAAGAGCTTCTGCACAGCAAAAGAAACTACCATCAGAGTGAACAGGCAACCTACACAATGGGAGAAAATTTTTGCAACCTACTCATCTGACAAAGGGCTAATATCCAGAATCTACAATGAACTCAAACAAATTTACAAGAAAAAAACAAACAACCCCATCAAAAAGTGGGCAAAGGACATGAATAGACACTTCTCAAAAGAAGACATTTATGCAGCCAAAAAACACATGAAGAAATGCTCCTCATCACTGGCCATCAGAGAAATGCAAATCAAAACCACAGTGAGATACCATCTCACACCAGTTAGAATGGCCATCATTAAAAAATCAGGAAACAACAGGTGCTGGAGAGGATGTGGAGAAATAGGAACACTTTTACACTGTTGGTGGGACTGTAAACTAGTTCAACCATTGTGAAGTCAGTGTGGCGATTCCTCAGGGATCTAGAACTAGAAATACCATTAGACCCAGCCATCCCATTACTGGGTATATACCCAAAGGACTATAAATCATGCTGCTATAAAGACACATGCACACGTATGTTTATTGCGGCACTATTCACAATAGCAAATACTTGGAACCAACCCAAATGTCCAACAACGATAGACTGGATTAAGAAAATGTGGCACATATACACCATGGAATACTATGCAGCCATAAAAAATGATGAGTTCGTGTCCTTTGTAGGGACATGGATGAAACTGGAAAATATCATTCTCAGTAAACTATCGCAAGGACAAAAAACCAAACACCGCATGTTCTCACTCATAGGTGGGAATTGAACAATGAGAACTCATGGACACAGGAAGGGGAACATCACACTCCGGGGACTGTTGTGGGGTGGGGGGAGTGGTGAGGGACAGCATCAGGAGATATACCTAATGCTAAATGACGAGTTAATGGGTGCAGGAAATCAACATGGCACATGGATACATATGTAACAAACCTGCACATTGTGCACATGTACCCTAAAACCTAAAGTATAATTAAAAAAAAAAAAAAAAAAAAAGACAAAAAAAAAAAAAAGAAAGATCCCAGCTCACTGTTGCTCTGGTAACCACGGACCCCAATGCAATGTATTCTTGAGGAGAAAGCGCAGTACTCTGTGGCATTTCCTTTAGCTGGGATAGTGTTGCACTCTCTGAGCAAGTTGACTCCCATTTGCATGTGGTCTTAAGAACATGAGCAACCAGATTTTCTAAGAATTCCCAACCAAACAGCTCTGTCTCAGATCTCTATTAGTCCTGCACATGGGTTCTATTATTCCATTTTCCAAGAGTCCTGAACAAGGTCATTGTTATTTAATCTTTACTCCAGCTGTTTAAGGAACATGAAAAGAGCTGCCATGTGTCTTTAGCTCTTAATCATTTGATTGAATTTCCCAGGCTTTTTTCTCTTATCTTCCCCATTTATGGTCTAATATTGACAGCACTACCATCACTTCAACTAATACTATTTAATACAACAGAAACGTTATTAGGTTGGTACAAAACAATTGCAATTTTTGCCATCAAAAGTAATGGCAAAAACCACAATTACTTTTGCACTAGCCTAATATTTAAATCTATGAATTTCCCTGTAGTAATTCTCTCTATTGTGGGAGAGAATTTAACTCATATTAATGGCATAAAATCTCTACATGCTCCTTTCTCTTTATAGAGACAAATAGGAAAGAAAGAAAATAGGGGGCTCAGGGCTAAAAAGCTGATGTTGAGCAAAGCATTTCACCAAATCTGAATATAGTAAAAGAGGTCAAAACTGAGCTTGAAGACTGGGGGTTAAGGGTTCTGAGTTACTCTAATAAGAATAAATCAGGCTAGATAACAAGTTGGCAAAAAAAAAAAAAAAAAAAAAGACTGCTTTTTAAAAAAGATAGAAATGTCTGGTGCTCAAGCCCTGTGGTTTAAAACCCTTTCCACCTCTTCAAAATGTCAGTGTTCACTCTCTACCTCTAAAAACCTCATCTAAAGAAAATATGTTAATGTATGTGTGTAATATAAGGAAAGGGATGAATATCTTTCTGGGCATGTCATACAGCAAAAAAAGGAAAGCATATGTGAGATTTCAAATAATCCTGAACAGAGTAATCCATTAAGAAAAAGATCTTGCGAGGGCCGGGCGCGGTGGCTCACGCTTGTAATCCCAGCACTTTGGGAGGCCGAGGCGGGAGGATCACGAGGTCAGGAGATCGAGACCACAGTGAAACCCCGTCTCTACTAAAAATACAAAAAATTAGCCGGGCGTGGTGGCGGGCGCCTGTAGTCCCAGCTACTCTCGGAGAGGCTGAGGCAGGAGAATGGCGTGAACCTGGGAGGCGGAGCTTGCAGTGAGCCGAGATCGCGCCACTGCACTCCAGCCTGGGCGACAGAGCGAGACTCCGTCTCAAAAAAAAAAAAAAAAAAAAAAAAAAAAGAAAAAGATCTTGCAGCCAGAGATGTCTAAGAAAAAGATAAACAGTCCCTTTGGGATTCCGGCACATTAAATTTGGATTTTAAAGACCAGATCCTCTTGGAAGTTATCTAGGTGACCTCACAAAATTCTATGTTTATAGCTTTACTGTCTCACCTGCTACAAATTCGAACTACAAAAATACCTGTGTGCCCAACAGCAGTATGACAAACAGTTATATTGTATTTGTATTAATCAATTCTGATTGACTATATTCTTAAAAGAACACAGAGCCACATTATATAAGAATAAAAATATAAAGTTATATTACATTCATTTTAAAATCCATCCTTATTTCTCTAGCCTTTAATATTACTTCTTTCTTTCATATAGAGTATTAGAATTCAGAAACAAATAATCCTGTTATATAATTTTAACTATTTTTAGACAAATTAAACACATTCCTTCTGAAGCCTCAGCTTAATTCACATATATTTATATGTGTTGAAAAGCAAAGCTTGGAGTGATCTAAGCACTAGTAGCCCCATCCCCTAGGTTTTTTTTTTTTTCTGTTTCAAATACATATATTTTGTGTTTTTTTTATTTTATTGTTATTATACTTTAAGTTTTAAGGTACATGTGGACAACGTGCAGGTTTGTTACATATGTAGTATACATGTGCCATGTTGGTGTGCTGCACCCATTAACACCTCATTTAGCTATTTTCTTATTTTATTGTGGAAATACTCATTAACTACATACTATATGTCAGGAAGATTATACATCACTGTAAAATAGATCCAGAATGGGTTGTCACTGCGTATAACCAAGACAGAACTTACCTCCCTCTCACAATCTTGACTCTACCCAACTCCATCAAGGTGGACCTCACACCTCCTATACATTAATCTCACGTTGTGTTAGGTTTCCACAAAAATTTCTCTAAAAGAGACTATTGGAAGTGTCTTAAACTATCTTTTCCACCTCCTCTGCTTAACTATGATAAAGATTTAATACTTTTGTGTTTAATCTTTATGAAAACGTACCCTTCTTATGGCCTTCATTTCATTTGGTTCCCAAAATCATTGAATTATTTTAGTACATACTTTCAGATATCATTTCAAAACTGAACAGTGACAATAGAATAATTACATGTTTATATAAGAGAGCCATTTAAAACTGTGGACTATTTTACTTCTAGATAAAGGAAAAAGTAAAACTCATTAATCATGTTCTGTAGAAGGTCATTATTACAGATGCTGCAGTGAGTTGCCATAGTGGCAGAGATATTTTCAAGGTTTTTGAAAATACCAATTACAAGATATAGTTGGATCATTTAAAAATGTTGTTTGGAACATTTTCAGAGGGCTGAATGTTTTTTCTGGTTCATGTAATTACCCGAGGCAAGTGCTTCCTTTAGTGGTCAGTCAGGTGAGCACAATCCTGCCCACACGAACAGGGTGGTTCATGTGTATAGGCCTCCATTAAGACAGAAAAAAGTCAATGTTTTACAAAGCCGAAATTACACTCATTTCTCTCCCTCTGGAAGTAGTCAGCCTGTGCAAGTGCCTTTTGCTTCTAGTCATTGTGTAAAAAAAGTGACAAACTTTTCCTTTACGATTTGCAAGGCCTGGAATATGCTAACATAATTATGTCTTTTTTCCCTAATCTTATTCAGCAAGATTGATTTAAATAAAATTGCTTTTGCCTAAACTTGTTACTACGATGGTCTCAGAAAAAGGAAAAAAAAAAAAGGTTTTTACATTTTGACTACTGTTTTTGACATATCAGTGGTGATCATTTGGAATAAGTTTCCCACTTAAATTTAGTGTTATCCATGGACACATAGTGGTAAATAACACACACTGGGGACTACTGAAGGATGGAGGGTGGGAGGAGGGAGAGGATCAGGAAAAAATAATTAATGGATACTAAGCTTAATACCTGAGTGATGAAATAATCTGTACAACAAACCCTCATGACATGTTTACCTATATAACAAACCTGCACATGTACCCCAGAACCTAAAAGTTAAAAAATATAAAAATACTAAAAAATAAAAAATGTTATCTTTTATAAACATATATTTTTATTACCATTGTGGTAGACAGAATAATGGCTTCCAAAGATGACCACATCATAATTCCAAGAATAGGTGAATATCTTACCTTACATGGCAAAAGTGACTTTGCAGATGTAATTAAGTTAAGAACCTTGATATGGAGGGATAATCCTGGACTAGTCCAATAAAATCACAAGGACTTTCATAAGAGGAAGGCAGAGGATCGGAATCAGAGAAGGAGATGAGATAATAGGAAACAGAGGTTGGGGTAATACAAGTACATGAGCCAAGGAATGAGGGTGGCATTTACAAGAAAAGTCAAGGACAAAGATTTTCCTTTAAAGTCCCAGATGGAACAAAGTCTCACCAATCTCTTTTACGTTTCTGACCTCCAGACCTATGAAAGAACAACTTTGTTCATTTAAGCCATTAAGTATGTAGTAATTTGTTAAAAGCAGCCATAGAAAACTAACAGAACCATACTCAATATTTTTTTTAAATAAAAGGATGAATTCTGCTGTCACATTTCTAGGAAAATACTATAGATTAATATTTATGACAGAATAACTATTGACATCATAGTGGGTAAATTAGTTTTACCTAGCCTAATTTAATAAATCATCTGATCATCTGTATCAGTCACAGAAATACAAGTCCAATTGGTACCATTTCTCTTCATTTTAAAGAAGAAATAATAGTAAACTAAGAATTTCTGATGGCCTATTCCTTTCCCCAGGTCTAGTAGTAAAAAAAGGTTTTCATTTGAAAGGAGGGAAAAATTTATGATTCATTGGGGAAAAAATTAAAGCATTTGTATATGACCACTTATTTCTTTAGAATGAGTGTAATAGACTCTCATGAACACAGTAAATGCATAAATATGTCTTCACAAAAGGAACCAAGATTGGTAGCCCTTCAAAAAAGTCTGTATTTATTGCAGTGACGGTAAAATGTTGCCTAGACTTGTAAGAGCTGGGATAATATTGCTTTACATATGTATGTTAAAGCGCTGTGAGCATGGACAGCATGAAGGGAGTCACAATCACAAGAGCAGACAGCATTCATCCCTCAAATGCTCCAAGTAAATGAAAAAGAAAAGAGATTCTAATATCTTGAATGTGTAGGGATATTTTTTCAGGGCAGCATTGGAAAATGTTAGAATGATGATACAAACGAACAAAGATGGAATAATTCCTTGCCATTGGTAAGGGAATTAAAAAGTACTCGGTTAAGAGAAGCAAGTGTGTTTCCCAAAGTGAATAATCACTCTGAAATTTCATAGTCAAGCTGGCAATAACCAGAACGGGTCACAGAGAGTAGGCAGAAAATTAGCAATGCTTTGAAAGGCTACTATATTTTTCTGATTTTTAAAACTAAATGTAACTCAGTGCTTTTATAACTATTTCTTTGGTAGCAGATATACTGTTGCCACACAGGGCAATGCCGTTATGTTTCTGCAAGTGGAGAATACATTCTCTCCCTAGTAACCAAAGAAAGAGTTGATCTTTAAGGTTCTTTCCTTGATTGACATTCTACAATTCTATGCTTCTAAGTTACCAGTTAAGCAAAGAGCATCCCAGTTGAAATATATTACTTTGGTCAAACAACAGAATTTGAGAGTGTAAGTTAGGAAAGGCTTAGCCATAAATATTCTTTTGTATTTACTCTTATAGAATGGCCCCTTTTTTGTCCTTAGTCCCTATTAGAAGGAAATGCAGAGATAATCAGGACATTTGGAATAAATATGGAACTAACATGGAAATCAAATTCTACAGAAAGGGAAAAAATCTAAAATCTTAAATTGGTATATCGCCATTACAGAAACTGTTTGCGACCCTGAGCAAATTACAAATCAATTATCGGGAATTCTCTCAATATACCTCAAAAAGTGCATTTGTACGTGAAATACAGGAGTCAACCAAGCTGCTAAATATAATTCTTTTGTTTACACAGCATTTTTGCCTACGTGATTTCAACAGATTCTCATAACTGCCTTCTTAAATGAGTATTACTAAACTTAAAGAAACTGAGACCCCAAGATCCTAAACAAAAGTCACACATCCAGTAATTGGAAGAATCCAGAGGTAAACTCATGTCTTTGTACTTCGGGACCAGTCTTCAACTTTCAACTATTCTTTTCATTTGACTAATAGGTTATTTTGATTTTGAGGCATATAGCCAGAACTACCAAATGAAAATGCCAACAAAAACCACACAATCCCAAAGTTACTGAACCTTACAGAAACACTGTGAGAAGTAAACAAAAGAGGTGAAAATGATGTGAACGTTACAGTGCCTAACATTGTAGCCCAACTGTCAGATGGACTCAAGATCAGAAGCAGAAAATTGATTTGAATAATTAAGACAGGTTGCTTTTTCATAGGTGACCTGAGAAGAATGCTATATTCTGATATCACAATAGCTCTTCACCATAGCCTTAAGCCCCATCCATGACATTGGTAATGGCACTGAAAAGTGAAAAACAACAGAAAAAGTTTGTTTTATGGAAGAATATATTCTACTGAGTAGGACTGATGCTCTGTTATTAATAGTCATTGGAAGGTGAGATGGATCAATTGTGGAAAATTTTGCTGTGGGTCAGCACCAAACCTGCCAGGTGACATTGAGATAGTGACCAAAAAACTTCACAAGAGGGAGTACAAACTGTGATTGGAGATGGTGAGGGGGATAGATCATTTAGAAATATAGTTATTTCATCTATTTGTCTCCATGCATTGTTAGGATAAATAAAAATGAATGTCACAACTGATTTTACTCAAATAGTTTTAAAATAAACACTCTATTCTGAAAATACTTGCAGAAGGAGCCTGCCAATTAGTGAAAAAGAAAGAAATTAAAAGGGTCATTTGATAGGAAAGCATTGCAGTAATTATCACAATGCATAAAATTATCTTTGTCCATTACTAATCACTGTTCATTCTGGCTGGTTCACTTAACTGGCTATATTCAATCACTACATCTTTTTTCAAAATTAATTTAAGTAAATGTAGTGACGTCAATTATAAGCAGTGAATCAGGGAGAAACTAATGATTATAGATAATGCAATTGTCCTGGTTAGTTGCTCTAAGAGAATATCCTAAAGCTTATAAAAAGGAAAGCACGAAGGCAACAGTCAGTGGACATAAATATGCTAAAAAGCCTTATGTTTTATTTAACATTGATTAAGTGTACAGAGGGTACTAGTATCTGGTCAGAACATGTAAAATTGCACAATCTTCACCAGTAAGGACCACAAGGTGCCTAAGTCACAGATAGCTATCGGTTTTAAGCTTTTATTTCTAAAAGTTAATGCAGGCTGGGAGCGGTGGCTCACACCTGTAATCCCAGAACTTTGGGAGGTCGAGGCTGGCAGATCACCTGAGGTCAGGAGTTTGAAACCAGCCTGGCCAACATGGCGAAACTCCCTCTCTACTAAAAACACAGCAATTAGCCAGGCGTGGTGGCAGGCACCTGTAATCCTAGCTACTTGAGAGGCTGAGGCATGAGAATTGCTTGAGCCCAGGAGATAGAGTTTGCAGTGAGCCAAGATCATGCCATTGCATTCCAACCTGGATGACAGAGCAAGACTCCATCTCAAAAAAAAAAAAAAAAAAGAAATAAAAAGTAAATGCAGTTAAAAATGTCTGTCAGGTGTGGTTAGCAAAAGAGCATAGTGACATTAGCATAAGATACTACTAATTAACAAGGGCATCTGGCATAAGTATGGAGCTGAATTTTTCTGAGAGAAAAAAATATTTTAATACACTGGCTTCAGCCACCATACAGATTCTCTCTGTTTTTCTACTTCAATAACTTGCCTCAAATCTCAAGTTAATCATTTGATAAAAGGGGGAGTCCCCACTCCCTGCTGTCCTGATAATATTTTGCCAGAGCTGGGGGTAAGGTTGGCTGAGTCCTCTGTAAGTTGGATTCATGCATATATATTGGCTCCAATAAAGCCTTCTCAGTTTGAGTCATTAGTAGCATCCTGTCCTTTATATACACAGCTGCAGTTCTGATTATATATCAGCAGAGCAAGCTCTCAGAATCGATTTTCTAGTAGAGGCAATACATTTGTATTAACCCTGACTATACTTTCTCTCCCAAGCAAGGCAGCCAACCAGGGTTGGAAATCCAATTCGTGGTTTGCATCAAGCCAGCAAATATGTTTTGACTGAAGTGCCAACTGCAACGACTCAATATCAAGCCCAATTGGAAAATGCTCCATAACTGATTATCATTGTCTGACAGAAGCTCAGGAGGGGTGAATGATGGCAAATGTACAGCACAACTTTTTTACCATTCCTGCTGAGAACCCAGATTGCTACACTGATATTTTTATACAGTTTTAATCAGCTGAACGTAACAGTAACTTCATGAAATAACCAACTAACCAGGAAAAGACAAGAGGGATCCCCGAGAATATTGAAAAACTAATCATGATTTTTTATATGTTAATTTAACATTTTAAACAACTCAAAGGAGACATAACCTTAATTTTCTTATAGAAATACTAGGGAAAACAAGAGTTAATTTTGATCAAATGGAAAGAACAATCAAATTTAGTCCTAAAGATTACCCTTTCATTAACAATACTAGCATTACTAATCTTTTTTTAATTACTTTAAGTTCCAGGATACATGTGCAGAACATGCCGGTTTGTTACATAGGTATATGTGTGACCTGGTGGTTTGCTGCACCTATTGACCCATCCTTTAAGTTCCCTCCCCTCTCCTTCCACCTCCCAATAGGCCCTGGTGTGTGTTTTTCCCCTCCCCATGTCCATGTGTTCTCATTATTCAACTCCCACTTACTAGTGAGAACATGCAGTGTTTGGTTTTCTGTTCCTGTGGTAGTTTGCTGAGGATGATGGCTTCCAGCTTCATCCATGTTCCTGCAAAGGACATGATCTCATTCCTTTTTATGACTACAAGGTATTCCTGGTGTATTACGTATCACATTTTCTTTATCCAGCCTATCGTTGATGGGCATTTGGGTTGGTTCCATGTCTTTGCTATTGCAAATAGTGCTGCAATAAACATACCTGTGCATGTGTCTTTACAGTAGAATGACTTATAATCCTTTGGGTACATACCCAGTAATGAGATTGCTGGGTCAAATGGTATTTCTGGTTCTGGATCCTTGAGGAATCACCACACTGTCTTCCATGGTGGTTGAACTAATTTACATTCCCACCAACAGTGCAAAAGTCTTCCTATTTCTCCACAGCCACACCAGCATCTATTGTTTCTTGACCTTTTAATAATTGCCATTCTGACTGGCATGAGATGGCATTTCATTGTGGTTTTGATTTGCATTTCTCTAATGAACAGTGATGTTGAGCTTTTTTCATATATTTGTTGGCTGCATAAATGTCTTCTTTTGAGAAGTGTCTGTTCATGTCCTTTGCCCATTTTTTGATACGATTGTTTGTTTTTTCTTGTAAATTTGTTTAAGTTCCTTGTAGATTCTGGATAGTAGACCTTTGTCAGGTGGGTAGATTGCAAAAATTTTTTCCCATTCTGTAGGTTATCTGTTCACTCTGATGATAGTTTCTTTTGCTGTGCAGAAGCTCCTTAGTTTAATTAGATCCCATTTGTTGATTTTAGCTTTTGTTGCAATTGCTTTTGGCATTTTCATCATGAAGTTTTTGCCCATGCCTATGTCCTGAATGTTATTGCCTAGGTTTTCTCTAGGGTTTTTATGGTTTGGGGCTTTATATTTAATCCATCTTGAGTTATTTTTTGTATAAGGTATAAGGAAGGGGTCCAGTTTCACTTTTCTGAATATGGCTAGCCAGTTTTCCCAGCACCATTTATTGAATAGGAGATCTTTCCCCATTGTTTATTGTCCGGTTTGTCAAAGATCAGATGGTTGTAGATGTGTGGTGTTATTTCTGAGGTCGCTGTTCTGTTTCATTAGTCTGCAAGTCTGTTTTGGTACCAGTACCATGCTGTTTTGGTTACTATAGCCCTGTACTATACTGTGAAGTCAGGTAGCATGATGCCCCCAGCTTTGTTCTTTTTGCTTAGAATTGTCTTGGCTACTTAGGGTCTTCTTTGATTCTGTATGAAATTTAAAGTAGTTTTTTCTAATTCTGTGAAGAATGTCAATGGTAGTTTGATGCAAATAACATTTAATCTATAAACTACTTTGGGCAGTATGGCCATTTTCATGATATTGATTCTTCCTATCCATGAGGATAGAATGTTTTTCCTTTTGTTTGTGTCCTCTTTTATTTCCTTGAGCAGTGGTTTGTAGTTTTCCTTGAAGAGGTCCCTCATGCCCCTTGTTAGCTGTATTCCTAGGTATTTTATTCTCTTTGTAGCAATTGTGAATGGGAATTCATTCATGATTTGGCTCTCTGCTTGTCTATTGTTGGTGTAAAGGAATGCTTGTGATTTTTACACATTGATTTTGAATCCTGAGACTTCGCTGAAGTTGCTTATCAGCTTAAGAAGATTTTGGGCTGAGATGGTGGGGTTTTCTTTTTTGTTTGTTTATTTGTTTGTTTGAAGTTTTATTTTACCTTTAGTGGACACATAATTGTGCATATTCATGAGGTACAGTGAGATGTTTTGATATATATATAAATTATGTAATGATTAAATCGGGAATTAGCTTATCCATCTCCTCAAATTCTTGTCATTTCTTTGTGATAAGAATATTCAAAATCCTCTCTTCTAGCTGTTTTGAAATATATATTATTGTTAACTATATTCCCTGTTGTGCAATAGAACATCAGAACTTGTTCTTCCTATTTAACTGTAATTTGTATATTGGCCAACCTCTCTCATACCCCCGCTTTTCTCCCTGGTCTCTGAAAACCACTATTTTAGTTTACCTCTTATAAAAATCAACTCAAAATGGATTAAAGACTTACATGGAAGACCTGAAACAACTATGAAACTACTAGAATAAAACATACCGGAATGCTTCATGACATTGGTCTGGGCAAGAATTCTTTGGATGAGGCCTCAAAAACACAGGCAACAAGAGCTAAATAGACAAATGAGGTTACATCCAAATTAAAAAGCTTATTACAGCAAAAGAAACAATCAACAGAGTAAAGAAACAACCCACAGAATGGGTTGCAAACCATGCATTTGACAAGGGCTAATATTCAGAACATGTAGGGAACCCAAGCAACCCAATAGCAAAAAAACAAATAATCAGATTAAAAAATGGGGAAAAGATCTGAACAGACACCTCACAAAATAAGATATTTAATTGGTCAAAGTATATGCAAAAATGCTCAACATCACAAATCATCAGGGAAATGCCAGTCAAACCACAATGATATATCATCTCACTCCAATTAGAATGGCAATTTTCTTTTTTTTAATTATACTTTAAGTTCTAGAGTACATGTGCACAACGTGCAGGTTTGTTACATATGTATACATGTGCCATGTTGGTGTGCTGCACCCATTAACTCATCATTTACATTAGGTATATCTCCTAATGCTATCCCTCTCCGGTCCCCTAATCCCACGACAGGCGCCAGTGTGTGATGTTCCCCAATGATGGGGTTTTCTAAATACACAATCATGTCATCTGCAAACAGAGACAATTTAACTTCCTCTCTTCCTATCTGAATATGCTTTATTACTTTATTCTTGCCTGATTGTGGTTGCCAGACTTCCAATACTATGTTGAACAGGAGTGTTGAGAGAGGGTATCCTTGTCTTGTACCAGTTTTCAAAGGGAATTCTTCCAGCTTTTGAGCATTGAATATGATATTGGCTGTGGTTTTGTCATAAATATCTCTTATTATTTTGAGATATGTTCCATCAATACCTAGTTTATTGAGAATTTTTAACATGAAGGGATGTTGAATTTTATCAAAGGTCTTTTCTACACCTATTGAGATAATCATATCTCAATGTGGTTTTTGTCATTGGTTCTGTTTATGTGATGGATTATGTTTATTCATTTGTATATGTTGAACTAGCCTTGCATCCCAGGGATGAAGACGACTTGATCATGGCGGACAAGTTTTTTGATGTGCTGCTGGATTTGGTTTGCCAGTATCTTATTGAGGATTTTCACATCAATGTTCATCAAGGATATTGGTCTGATGTTTTCTTTTTTTGCTGTCTCTTCCAGGTTTTGGTATCAGGATGATGCTGGATTCATAAAATGAGTTAAAGAGGAGTCCCTCCTTTCAACTGTTTGGAATAGCTTCAGAAGAAATGGTCCCAGCTCCTTTCTGCACCTCTGGTAGAATTCGGCGGTGAATCTATCTGGTCCTGGGCGTTTTTTAGTTGGTAGGATATAAATTACTGCCTCAATTTCAGAACTTGTTATTGATCTATTCAGGGATTCGACTTCTTCCTGATTTAGTCTTGGGAGGGTGTAAGTGTCAAGGAATTTATCCGTTTCTACATTTTCTAGATTATTTGTGTAGAGGTGTTTACGGTACTTTCTGATGGTAGTTTGTATTTCTGTGGGGTCAGTGGTGATATCCTTTTTATTATTTTTTATTGTGTCTATTTGATTCTTCTCTCTTGTCTTCTTTATTAGTCTATCTAGCATTCTATTTTATTATTTTTTGTAAGATACAAGCTCCTGGATTCACTGATTTTTTGGAGGGTTTTTAGTGTCTCTATCTCCTTCAATTCTGCTCTGATCTTAGTTATTTCTTGTCTCCTGCTAGCTTTTGGATTAGTTTGCTCTTTCCTCTCTAGCTCTTTTAATTGTGATGTTAGGGTGTCAATTTGAGATCTTCCTAGCTTTCTGATGTGGGCATTTATTTCTATAAATTTTCCCCTTATCACTGCTTCAGCTCTGTCCTAGAGATTCTGGTAAGTTGTCTCTTTGTTCTCATTGGTTTCAAAGAACTTATTTAATTCTGTCTTAATTTCATTATTTACCCAAGAGTCATTAAAGAGCAGGTTGTTCAATTTCCATGTAATTATGTGGTTTTGAGTGAGTTTCTTATTCCTAAGTTCTAATTTGATTACACTGTGGTCTGAGAGACTGTTTATTATTAATTCCATTCTTTTGCATTTGCTGAGGAGTGTTTTACTTCCCATTATGTGGTTGATTTTAGAATAAGTGCCATGTGGCACTGAGAAGAATGTATATTCTGTTGATTTGGGGTGGAGAGTTCTGTAGATGTCTATTAGGTCCACTTGATCCAGAGTTGAGTACAAGTCCTGAATATCTTTGTTAATTTTCTGTCTTGTTGATCTGTCCAATATTGATAGTAGGGTGTTAAAGTCTCCCTGTATTATTGTGTGGGAGTCTAAGTCTCTTTGTAGGTCTCTAAGAACTTGTTTTATGAATCTGGGTGCCCTGTATTGGGTGCATATATATTTAGGATAGTTAACTCTTCTTGTTGCATCGATCCCTTTCCCATTACGTAATGCCCTTCTTTGTCTTTTCTGATCTTTGTTGGTTTAAAGTCTTTTTTGCCAGAAACTAGGATTGCTTTTTTTTTTTCACTTTCCATTTCCTTGGTAAATTTTCCACCATCCCTATATTTTGAGCCTATGTGTGTCTTTGCATGTGAGATGGGTCTCCTGAATACAGCACACCAATGAGTCTTGACTCTTTATCCAGTGTGCCAGTCTGTGTCTTTTAATTGGTACATTTAGCCCATTTACATTTAAAGTTAATATCGTTATGTGTGAATTTCATCCTGTCATCATGATGCTATCTGGTCATTTTGCACACTATTTGATGCAGTTTCTTCATAGTGTCATTGGTCTTTATATTTTGGTGTTTTTGCAGTGGCTGGTATAGGTTTTTCCTTTCCATACTTAGTGCTTCCTTTAGGAACTCTTGCAAGGCAGGCCTGGTGGTGACACAATCTCTCAGAATTTCCTTGTCAGGATTTTATTTCTCCTTCTCTCATGAAGCTTAGTTTGGCTGAATATGAAATTCTCAGTTGAAAATTCTTTCCTTTAAGAATGTTGATTATTGTCCCCTAATCTCTTCTGGCTTGTAGGGTTCCTGCTGAGATGTCTGCTATTAGTCTGATGGGCTTTCCTTTGTAGGTGACCTAGGCTTTCTCTCTGGCTGTCCTTAACATTTTTTCCTTATTTCAACCTTGGAGAGTCTGATGAGTATGTGTCTTGGGTCAATCTTCTCATGGAACATCTTAGTGGTATTCTCTGTATTTCCCATGCCTGGAGATGTCACTCAAGGAGACTGGAGAACAGCAAAGATAGGTGCCTGCTCCTTCTTCTGGGATCTCTGATCTCAAGGGACACCAACCTGATGCCAGTAGAATTGCTCCTGTAGAGGGTGTCTGACAACCCCTGTTGGAGGGTCTCACCCAGTTGGCTGGCATGGAGAGCAGGACCCACTTTACGTAGCACTTTGACTGTCCCTTGGTGGAGGGGGCGTGCTTTGCTTGGGGGAAACCCACTCGTCTGTGTTTCCCAGATTCCTCAGAACTACCAGGAGGAAAAGCTAAATCTGCTGGTCCACAGAGACTGTGGCCACCCCTCCCACTGGGGGCTCAGGCCCAGGGAGATCAGGGCTCTGTCCCTGAGGCCCTTGCTGGAGTTGTTGGAGTTCCTGCAGGGAGGCCCTACCCAACGGGAAAGGATGAGTTAGGGTCAGGCTTGAAGAGGTACTCTGGCCACGGTGTGCCACAGCTAGTATGTTGGGCTGTGGGGGACACCTCTTGAGACCAAGCTGACCTGCCTCCCTGGCTCCAGCAGGGGGAAAGCATGGCCTGGAGCTATAGAGATGGCTGCCGCCCTTCCCCTGCCCAGGGAACTTAGCATATTGGGCAGTTATCAGTCCCAGTGCTGGCTGCTGCCCCTCCCCCAAGGAGCTCAAAGGGCTTAGATGGCAGGCAGCCACAGCTGTGCTTCTGGTCACCCCTCCCACTGGGAACATGATAGGCTCAAGCAGATTCTAGCAGAGAGGCTGTTGAGAATCTGTGCAGCTCCAGGGTTGGGACCCTAGGCCTCAGTGGCATGGGTTCGCGAGTGGGATTTTCTGACCTGTGGGTTGCACAGTTCTGTGGAAAAAGCATGGTTTCCCTGGCTGGGTAGCATGCTCACTCACCACCTTCCTTGACTTGGGGGTGGGGGCTCCCCTGCCCGGTGTGGCTCTCAGGTAGGCCGCTGTACCACACTGTTCTTCCTTCCTGTCCTTAGATCATGCCAGCTGCCTAGTCAGTTCTGATGAGAGGACCTGGATACCTTGGATGCTGGTACAGTATTCATACACTATTATGGTTCTTTTCAATGGGAGCCTCTGATGATGGCTGCTTCTAGCTGGTCATCTTGGCCCTGCTGTGCTAAATTTTTATTCTTGTTTGTGTATGAGTGTCTGTGTGCTTTTCTAACGCTCAGACCATCACAAGTAGCACATATCACAGTCAAATAAAGTATTATAATTCAATTCTAAGTAAGGATTTTGAATTCTTAGGAATTAAAAAAATCGTAAATGTTATTACTGCACCTGATAAAAGTATACAATCTGAAATGGAGAAATATAACAACCACCCAAGGGTAGTTTTCTAAATGCAGAATTATTTTTGTAACAAAATACAGATAATACAGATAATTTTAAATACCTGCTTTAATTTAAATTTGAGAAAGAAATAGAAATTGGTGTTTTATTTAAAGCTAAATGAGTCTTTTGGGGATTTAAAACTTTCTCTGCTGCCTTCCTTTGTTGCAAACCATGTAAGTAGTTGCTGCGTGTTTTATTTTCCAGTTATCCATTTTTTTTCAATTTCCACAGCCCCATAAAATTGCTCAAGGCAAACAAGATCTTTGTACATCCAAACAGACCTCAATTCTCAAATTTTACTCCTAAGACTATCATAAATTAAAAACTACAGTCTGAGGACCTAAAGAATTTGCCAGTACTCTAGTTTGTTTACATGAATGATTATATGAAAAATATAACATAAAAACATGTATCTTGTCTATGATGACAAAAAAGCATAAAAGCATATTTAGTAGAAAAAACACTAGGAAATATACAAATGGCATTAGTTGCATTAGATATTAAGATGTAACACCTTAAACATGTCTTGTCTTTGTAAAGCACCTGTTACACAGATTTCTAATCTTCCAAGACTCTTCATCGACAATTAACTGAGGTGTGTAGCTTTTGATGTAATTAAACTTTCTTACAATGATTGAATCATCGACAATTAACTGAGGTGTGTAGCTTTTGATGTAATTAAACTTTCTTACAATGATTGAATAAAAACAAATTTCATTAACATGCCCATATGTATGGATGCATGTGTGTTTGTGTGCATGTGTAATTTTCTATTTCTACAATATTTTCAAGAGTTTGGCAATATAACCACATAGGCTATCACCTGTAACAATTTTAGCCAGACAATACAATGTCTAGTTGAAAAAAAAAGGCAATATGAAGATACTGAATGTTATTATATTTAAAGCCATTCACTCCAAGGAATTTGAGACTCTCTAGATCAGTAACTTTTTAACCTGTTAGACCACCTTATAATTGATTTTGACTTTTTTTCTAAAGCAATTTGACTACTAAAATTGCAATACTGTGTTACCAAACACATTTTAAATTGTAAAATACATTCTAGGTAACATTATCTCAGAAATCCTGTCAAGTTGAGTCTGTTTGAGTTTCTTTTTTGTACATATTGACTCATTAAAGCGACATACTTTTGCTTCCCCCTGACCTCACCATTTAATATACATGCTTCTCAACATATAATGGGCATCCTGATAAACCCATTATAAGTACAAAATATTGTTAAGTTGAAAATGTTTTTAATACACTGAATCTACCAAACATCATAGTTAGGCTAGCCTACCTTGAATGTACACTTACATTAGCCTGCAGTTGGGCAAAATCATCAAACACAAACTCTATTTTATGATAAAGTGTTGAATCTTATAATTTATTGAATACTATACTTAAAGTGAAAAGCAGAATGAGTGCATGGGTACCCAGTTCCTATTGCATGCTTATTGCTCTCACTCCACTATAAAGCCAAAAAATTGTAAGTATAAGCCATTGATAAGTTGGGGACCATCTGTATTGTTCCTTCCTATCCAAACCAATGTTATAAAGTCACCAGATCTCAATTGGAAGCAATTGAGTTAGTTGACTGTCAGAATAGGCTCTGCTGAAAAATTAGGATGGATCTATAAGCTCTTAACTAACCACAGTCTACCTACAAGGACTTTTCTACCAGAAAAGGTATCACACACTAAGAGGAAATGAGAATTATGAGGTAACTAGCTTTCATTGCAGGTCAAGAAAACCACATCTCTTTCCAGGGAATGCCCAAGTCCTCCACTCATTTATTAAACAAACTTTTCTTAGAAACTTACTGTGTGCCAGGCAACATGCAAGATACTGATGAACAACAAAACTAAGACTGACACAGTTCCTGCAGCAACACAGGTGAGACTAGTTGAGAGAGACAGACATAGGGAATAAGAATATCAGCAGATGCATGAAATAATGAGGGTACACGGTAGGCGCATCTTACTTGGAATTACAGAGTTACCCCATCCTAGAACATTTTTAGATGACTAAGCTGAGAATTAAAAGATAAGTAAAGTTAGCCAATCATGGAAAAGGGATAATTGTTTTCAGAGAAAAGAAACAGAATATCCAAGGGCCTAGATAATAGAGAAAGAAAATGGAATCTCAGGACTCTAAATGCACTATGCCAAAGGGAAAGTTAAGCTTGGGAACAAAATCTTGCAAAAACTGCTTACCTTTGTCCCCAAACAGATAGCTATAATTTCACATGTTTACTTTATCTTATGTAAAATGTGGATGTACCGTGTGCAAGATGACTGCATGATTGACTTTTTCCTGTACTTTGTCTTTTCACATGTAAAATGTAGATTTGCTGAGCACGAATCAGAGCCTCTCAAGAATGCAACCACTTGCCTCATTGCCTACCCTCACTCCTTTTTCTTCTTCCCCTTCTGCTTGCTCTTTCTCATTTTTAAATATTGAAGTTCCCAAAAGTCTCTTTGGAAAAAGCACAACTCACAGATCCTCCTGTGATGTGTATTTCTTTTTCCTCGATGTGTCTACAACCTTGGCAGAATACACCTCGAATTGATTGATACCTGCTTCCAACACTTTCTGGTTTACAGGAGCATGGTACAATCAGGAAATTTCCAAATTCTAGAAGAGCTCATGAAAGTGGGCCACCCAGGTTTTCATCATATTCAGGGGTTTGTGACCTGATAGATTAAACAAAGAACTAGGCAACCATGCCAAGGCTGTGGATGACACCTGACCCTTCCGTATCCCACTAATTAGAACAAGTAAGGCTCTTCATTGCAGAAGCAATTTTTTATTGGTTCAAGAAATAAAAGGAAACAGCCTAGAGTTGTTTAGTAAAGGACCATGGCTTGGGTAAGTACTAAGGAATGACAAAAAAGCAACATCAGCAATCATCCATTAACCAAAAGATTCAAGTCTTGCTGGTGTTTTCAATACTGAGGCAGAAATTTGAGAGGTACAGACCAACTATCAACATGCCCCAAAAATATGAGTTCATTTGTTCCTTTAAAATACCAGAGTCCTTACAGAATCCCTTAGCTAGCCTTCCAACAGCTAGGTTAGTTTCAGAAGCCGTGGCATTTCAAACCTTGATAGGTCTCAGAAGACAGGATGAAGCCTCTTTTCTTCCCTAATATTTGGAATCACAGACTTGTAGGGAAGCTATCAAATTGTAAAAATTAAGTATCTTATGTTTAAAAAAAAATTGATCGGCATACTAAAATCATTTCCAGAATAAAATAGTCCATTACAAGGAAAAAAAACACAACATATTCTCTTTGTCACTATTTAGCAACGAAAAAATAAGATAGTGATATATTGAGGTACAATTTAGGCTTTGGGTTTTAGTCATCTAAATAAATATATGAATATAAAGTATAAATATAAAATATAATAAAAACATACATTAAAATATAAAACAATACTTCAAATTTATTTTTATATACACCATGTAGTTATTAAAAACATTATCAAATAAGACGTCTTCATAAACTTTTATCACCTCACGGAAGTAAACCAAATACTTTAGTGACGTGTTTAGCTTCTGAGAGATGATTGTTAAATTTTAAGAGCTTTCGCATGCTGGTTAACATCAGCCATAGTGGAGCAAAATTGTCATATGCTACAAATCAGAATTTTCTCCACCCTGAGAGCCACATATTAAACATTTACTAGCACATCACTAGTAACATTCATGAAAAAGTATAAAACAAAGCAAATCACTTCAATATTATAAAGTTGTTTATAAACACATGTTAGTGTATAAAAAGTGTATTCTCAATATCTTTCTGAGGTCACATTGTAAGATGGAATCCAATTATTTTCTTATTGACTAATGCTCCCCCCCATAATTGTGTGATATGGAAAATAGATGATGATAGTTAAAGCTAAATAGCTTGATGCTCAGATTTGTTTTTTCCAAATATTGGCCAATGTGATTATCACAGTTTTGTGTAGTTAACCTATGTTTATCTATAGTTTTAAAGCTATTTAACTGCCTATGAAATAAATATGAGCTCAGGAAAGAACAACAACTTTTTTGCCAGCTTGCCATATATATGTATTTGTGTGAGTGTATACATATATATTATTTTATAGATATTCAAAATTATATGGATATACACACAACTAAATTTTATAGATTTAGAGGTTATTTTATATATATATGTATATTTTTATATACTCTATATATGTATGTTTTATATATAAATATGTATATTTTATATATATGTCTTTTATATACATATATTATTTCATATATATATAAAATAACTTCTAAAGCTATAAAATTTCAACTTGGCAGTTCTTCAGATCTCAGTGAGTAAAGAAAATCAAGCCAACTCTTAGTAAAGCAGTTGAGTAATTTTTAAGCAATGGAGTTTTGAAATGATGAGATGAGCTTATAAAACTTTTTTGCTAAGTTTCAAGGTCAGCCAAGGAGGTAGCATTGCAGTTGAAACATACATTATACATAATAACACAAAGCATAGAAAGACAGCTATTCAGCTCCCCTGGACTCAGGCTAGTTAGAAGTTCAACAAATGTTTGATGGAGAAACTCAAGTCTTCATTGCTTTGGTTCCATTCATTCCTCACAAACTCATAGTGTGGGGCTGAGATCAAGCTATCAAGGTCACATTCAATAGATATATACCAATTCTTAGAATTATGAGCTTTAGAAATTCTCCTGGAGATGAATTGCCCCTGGAATACAGTGAATAAAAGTTAAGTGCCTTGCTGCCTATAATTTCAAAGGCTCCTTTTCCTACATGAAGTTCTTTAAAGAAAGGCTTTTAAAAACATGATACATTTAAGAAGCCACACCTATACTGCCCTGTAATACTGACACTGGATGAAAAGGTCACCTTAATATATACCAATGTTCAAGGATCGGCTCCCGTGAGACACATTTTGCACACACATTCTCATTCCTTTGGTACATCTTGTCAACAAAGAAATGTACAGGTCTTCATGGCAGGTCTTTATAAAAACCATGTAAATATAGCAGTAACCCTGTCTACAGGTTCTCAGAAACAAAGGGAGCACTTACAATTTGACCCAGATTCACTCTTCAAGTATGAATGCCATTTTAGGGAAAAAAAATCCACCTAAACTTTGCTGAGATAAAATAAAATGAGATTGACAAGTGTGGAGGAAAGGGTTAACATCAGAAATAAAAGGGAAAATTTGTAACTGTTAATGTATATATTATTTTCTTTAGTCCTCACAACAACCTCATGAAATAAGTATTTTATTACCATTTAATAGATTTTAATAGGTTTAATAATAATTAACAGTAAAAATACTGAGGCTCACAGGCTTTGGGCAAGGTGACAGAGGCAATAAGTGAGGAGCCAGGTTGAGCCCAGGCCTTTCTGTCTCAAAAACCTGGGCTCTTTCCACTATTGTGCTATGATTTACAAACAAAAGTGAATGAGGAAGTAAATATCAAGAGTTATTCTACGAGATTTTTAAGGAACTCCCTCATGTTTATTATTTTCCTTATTCTATTTGTTTCCCTAGAATAGTTAGTAAAAAAGTCCCTTAGAAATCAAAACATATGACCTTTGTTGTGATTACAATAAGAAATCTTTGTTTTGCAGCCTAGGTACTATTCTGTAGTTAAGCTTATAGAAAGAGGTCTTACCAAGGTGAAAAGCAGATGATAGTATAAATGAAGAGGATTTTTTAAAAGTAGGCCCATTTCTTAGGGAGTATAGCAAGGAAGCAGAAGAATGTGGGAATTTCATTGGGTCCTAGATAAGAAACCGAGTCAGGAATTAAAGTCCTATGTAAATTCCTCAACATAAACTTTACTGGTCCTTGTTTCAGCATCTCAGTCTATATTTAAGCTATTGATTTATGATTTGATCTTTGCATGTATCCATTTCTCCAAATCATTGCCTCTGTTACCCTCCTGATGAATTTATGTGTCAATTAGGCTTCTTACAGCCTTGGAAACCTCGCTTACAAAATTATTTCCTAGGATATCCCTCCCACCAAGTCTGTTCTGGATTCACAGCTGGGATACAAACAGATAGGTAGTAAGTAATACAGAAAATCTGACACTGGACTAAGGACCCTGATCCTCAGAATCTTAGGATTAATACGTTTCCAATTAGCCACATCTCCTGCTTTCCTCCCTGTACGTCATTCCATTGCAACCTGTTGGAGGAAAGGTAGAAGAGAGGAGATGAGAGGTAAGAGAATAAGAAAGTTAAAAATTCCTTCTCTATTTTAGCTGCTGTGCTAGACATGTTTATGGAATTTAATTTCATTTAATAGTCACAAAATCTCCCAGACTCCCCTTTTGTAATTTCCTTCCCTTTGTCTTCAAAATTGACTACAGTTATTTTAAGCACACCCCTGTTGTATAAAAAGTGTAAGTAGGGTAGGTGCTGATCAAGATAATAGAGTAAGTTTTTGCTTTGATAGTCCCCTATTCTATAATTACATAGCAATAATGGGTAAACTAGAAAGGGAAAATTGAAAGACATAACTGAGATCAATTAAAGGACAAACATCTCTGTGATAAAAACATAGAGCAGAAACACAGTGAGACAGGACATGTAACCTGCAGAGTTATAGAATTCAAAAACAAGCAGGGTTTTCCAAAAGTTCTATTCCCATAATAGGTACAGACCAACACGGGTAAAGCCAGAGGCATTAATGGAACCCCCATTATTCAAGAAAGGGAACTAGGAGCCAAAAACCTGCTTCCAAATACTGCCTAGGCCGGTGGCTCCTGGCGAGCTCTTTTCGTCTTTAAAACCATGCATTTGATAGGTCTCATTGTAACATTGGCTTAAGCTTCACCCTAAATAATACTGCAGTGGAAAATTATTCAAAATACTAAAGAAAAACAAAATCAACCAGAAATGTTATACAATGCTAAACTCTTGAGAGTGAGAGAAAATTAAAGACATATTTAGATATCAAAGACCAAACTGCTCACCACACACAGCCCTCCAACTAAAATAAGTTTTAAAGAATGAACTTCACCAAAAAGAAAAATAAACCCAGATGATAGAATGTAGTAAAAAAAGGCATTGATTGCTCAGACAATACATCATTTTGCCTCTTAAAAAAACTGATGAAATATAAGTTTTATTTTACTTTTTATTTTTATTTTTTAAGTGGTAGGATATTTATTTTTTAAAGTTTTTTAGGATCATGACTGAGGCCCAAGGAGGCTAAAAATACTATAAAACTTTAAAATTTGTTGGAAAGAATTATATAAGTATACATATTAAAACTTTAAAGACAACCACTATGCCTAGAAGTACCATGTATTTTTTTCATATCACCATGGGGGAAAGAAATGAATAAAATGATATAAATCAAACATTTAGCAGGAAATAAGTGGCAAAAAGCAAAGAAGAAGCATGGTAAATAGAAAACATGAGCAAGATGGTTGAAAGAAATCTCAATATATAAGTAATTACAAAAATAAAAATCACTGAAATTTATTTATTAAGAGGCAAGGACTATCAAATGGTATGGGAGATGCAATTTAGCTTACTAAAGACCATCCAAAAATAAAGGAATGAAAATGAACGAATGGAAAACATCTATATTTAAAAAAAGAAAGCTGTTATAGCAAAACCAACATCCCAGAAAATTGAATTTAAGGCAGAAAGAATTAATACAGATAAATAGGGATACCACATAATAATGATGGGAACAAGCCATTGAGAAGATATTTAAACTTACACATAGCAAATAATGTATCTTCAAAATATAGGTTGCAAAAATTTTTAGAATTATCAGGAGAAATTTATAAGCCCATAATCATAATGCATTATTTTAACTTATTTCAGAAGATAACTCAAGCACACAAAATGACTAAGGTTATAGTAACTTTACACAACAAAATTAACATGTGTGATCAAACAGATAATTATAGAACACAGTATCCCAAAAATACAAGATACATACATGTTTTCTAAGTACTGGAATGTTTTCAAAATATGATTATGAAATTAATTCATAAAGAAACTCCCAATAAGTCTTAAGGAAATACTAATAGTATATAAAGTATTTGGAAGCTTAAAAATGACTTTCTAAATCGTTATCAAGTTAAGGTAAAGTCACAATAGAAAACGAAACTATTTGGAACCAAAAGACAATGAAAGTACTGTCTATTAAAATTTATAAAATGCATTTCATACAGTTTTTGGAGGTGAATTTATACCGTCAAAGGCAATTTTTACTAAATAAAAACCACTGAAGATAGAGTTAAATATACATCTCAAAACACCAAAAAATATATTCAAAGAAAGTAGAAAAAAGAAAACTAGAAGGATATAGTAATAAAATAGAAAAGAAAAATCCACAAGAACAAATGCTAGTGCTGTCAAAACATAAAATAAAATCAACTTACCTCTGACAGATTAATGAATTTAATGTCATAAATAACTAATATTAAAAACATAAAAGAATATTACACATGCAGTAGTGATTAAATGTAAGACTAATACTATGAAATATTTTATGTAAAAATTGAAATTGTAAGTCAACTTTATTATTTTCTAGAAAATTTTAATCAACAAAATTGACATGAAAAGAAATTTAAAAAAATGAATAAACATAATTGTCATGAATTCTCAAGTATCTGAGCTCTTACCCTATTAACAAGCTAATTAGTTAGCCTGCCAGAGTTTCATAAATGTTGGCAAAAGACATGAGACTCCTGAGTCAGAGACAAGGGACAGTTCATTGCTCATAGCAATAGTAGTAGCCAAAGCATCATTATTTTCTTGCACAAGTTTCTTGAGTGACCAATTCCCACAGAACATCTAAAGACAGCTAAATAATACCTGTGTATGCCATTAGTTATCAGGAATGAACCCCTAGCTTAGGGAACCTGAAACTTATATAAGGGTTGCAAAGCAGGCTAACTCATGGCTCTGGAGGGAGACATGATTGTTACTATACTTGGAAGTAGAAAATGTGAACTTTGCTCCAGAGGAAGACAATATCTCTGCCTTCCAAAGATGTTTGCTATATAAACATCCATGAAAATATAGTCTGGGAGAAAAGGATAGTCAGTGTCTCACTGAAGGATGTACAAACACATGACAACAAAGAGGGGAAGCAGACCAAATAACTAGTCCACTGAAGGCAGCTGATGAATCCGTAAATATGTAACAAGGCTTCTCAGGGTAATGTGGGCCAGAGTGATAAGAATCACCCTGAGTTCTACCCGCTTAGTAGAACAACTACATTCACTTTTAGCAGCCACTGAGATTGAAAAGGAACAGCCACAGCAGCCCAGTGGACAATATTGAGTTGCAGCTTAGCTGAAACACCAGTCAATCAGGCTCAAGCTTTTATCAAAAAACCTGTCAACTGATGACTCCACCCAGTGAATTTGGTTCAAATGGTTGAATGAGGAATAAGGTTTCCTCCACAGCGATCTCTGCCACTTTCATGTAAAGACAAGATGGTTCCAAGGTCATCTAGCTATGCTCTTGATTGTATCATTCCCGTTTGACAAGCTAGGTTTCCTTGGCCCTTGCCACATTCTTATTTGATGAGTTTGAGTTGATCCACCCCAAAAATGGTAACATGAGGCCAGAGAGTTACCAGGCCTCCATAGCCAGGCATTCAGTTTCAATAAGAGCCTAGCAGAAAGCTAATAATTGCTTTTCAGAAATGGTGAACCTGATGGTCATATCAGGGAGATAAAGATTTCAAACCCCAAGATGTGCCTCTATTTGAAATCTGCCTCTTTTTTACCCAAGATTTTAATCAGCAAAATCATCAGTCCCAGTAATTTGTAGTTCAAAGGAGCCATTGCAGTTGTGGGAGCTCCCAATATAGAGACCATGAAACAATTCACAGGACAGCTTCCAATACAACCTGTAGTTTGGGCCCCACTTAAAGGATGCTGATCTGTGTGATAGCTGATATAAAATACCAAGTAGAATATCTAAATGAGGTATGTACTATTTCCAATATCCAAATTGTTCAATAAAGTGCAGGGCTTTCTTTTGGAAGAGTCTTCTTTCAAAGACCTGAAAAGACTGCAGTTTTTTCTTGAATGTTAAAGAAATTGAGCATTTTGAATCTACTCAGACAGTCTCTATAAACGATTTGGGAAGAAGATCCCTGAATTTTCTCAGGCTTTATCACGCTGGCAGAAGTGTGATAATACTATATAGTCTGGGGCATTTAGGCTGAGCCCTCTTACTTACCAACCAACACAATGTCATCTATACAGTAAATGTTTTTTGACATTAGAGAGGAGAGGCAGTCTTGCTAAACACTCAACTACTCACTGGTCACAAACCACAAGGGAATTCAGATGTCCCCAGGGAGTACTGAAAACATATACTGGAGACCTTGCCACATGGCCATGAATTGGTCTTGGTCCTTTGGTCACATCTGTGATGACATAACATATGCCGTCGGTCTGTGCAATGGGTCTGGCACACCTGGGCATTGGGAGCAACAGATGAATACAGTTGGTGATAAGCCTCTACCTCCTGTTATTCTTTTTGAGTGGCCACGTAAGGCTGCTATATTGATATATTGCATTTCTTGCTTTCAATGTACTTTTTTACTCTTAATTAACCAAAACCTTAATTAAATAAAGGCTTCCCTTTATCTTCCTAGGATTCTGTTTCCTTTGTGTTGGACCACAATGGAAGGAACAAAAAGACAGTTTGGAAAATGGTTTAAGTGCCAGAGTGTCAACATTTTTTGTGCTGGTTCCCTGAGCTCAGATGTTAATAAGGCAATGCAAAGACTGCCAGATAACACTTGAACATACAATGGATTGCATTACAGGAGAGGTGTAATTGCTTCACAGGGAAATGGTGTCTGTCTTTTAAGACTGATCTTTACAAACATCTTTTAAAGGAGAGTCCCAAGCAAAGACGTCACAGCCTTGCTTGCAGGATATTCAAAACATGAGGATCTTTGACTCATGTAGAATTTTCTCCCAACAAATATATGAAAGTTTCTCGATATCTCAGAACTTGTTGGGTAAATGAAAATAGAATAATATAATAATAATATAATACCCATTGGGTTAAAATAATAGAAGTCTAAAAGTAGGAAGAGTTGGCTAAGATATGGAGAAATAGAAACCCTCAAACACTGCTGCTAAGAATGTATATAGATCCTCTCACATTGGAGAGTAATCTGGCAACATTTAATAAAGCTGAAGATACTCATATTCTAGGATCCAGGGATTCCACCTCTTGATCTATATGTCTGTGAAAATCTTGCACATGCTGACAGTAAAAAAAAGTTGTTGTCAGTGTCCCTTGTGTGCATGACAGCATTGTGTGTAATACAGAAAAATTAGAATCAACTTATTTATCATAGGTAAGTGATTAGGAAAATTTTGGTCTATCCATAAAATAGAATACCCTACAGAAATTAAAATGAATAAACAAGCACTATAGGGAAAATCATGTACACTCCTCAAAAATATTTTAAGTTTAGCATGCCATTTATATAATTAATAATATTAATTTATATAAGAAATTCTAGAAGGTTTTAACTATACCTGTAATATTTTCTTTAGTTTTGAAATGACCTAAAACAAATGTAATACAGGATTAAATTTTCCAAAGCCTGGGTATAAGAGTAATTATTAAAATACTCTGTATTCTTGCTTGTGCATTTGAAATATTTTATTCTAAGAATGATTAAATCAGTGTGAGTTAATGGGTGCTAATTATTCGTTATTCGTATATACTATCATTTAGTCTTTTAGTTGAGAGAAGCAGTGTAGCTTTATGATTAAGAATCTGTACTCAAGCTAAAAATGCCCGAGTTCAATTACCAGTTCTATTTCTCCCCATTTTTGTGACCTTTAGCAAGTTAACTAACATTTTTTTCAGCTTTGGTCTACATGTAAAACTGGGAAAATAATATGCCTTACATTCTGTGGTTGTTAAAAAATGCTACATGAGGCAATAAATGAAAGTGGCCTCCCTAATCTGTAGAAAGAACTTTAAAAATTTTGACTGATATTTGACATGGGGAACAATTTAATGTATATTTCATCAGTTCCCTCTTTTATTTTTGGTCATAGCCATCTAATGTATCTTTACAACCTCTTTAGAGAAAAGATCTCTTTAATCAGAGGTGTGGCATATATTTTCTCACTTCTTTCAACACATTTTTAATGCCAGCTGTCCATTCATCTCACTGTCCCCCAAAGACAATCTGCTCAGTTCAGCCTAAGAGGCTATGATTATTCTGTTTCCTCAACATTTAATATCTTTCCATTCTCTGTGGTTTATCCAAGTCTTATTCTCCTTTTTAGCCTACCTCAGGACCCAGGTCCACAGTGAAACTTTCCTACATCTTACCACTATATTTTGCTCTAAATAGCCTTGTCTGAACAAAAACACAATACTATTAATAACCAACAATCATTTCTATGTTCTAAATTTTATGGCACTCTATAATTTTAAATCACTTACCTATTATGTCACTCAGGATATTCAGGTGAAGATGAGCTACTGTGAAGAACTAAGATTATATCTGCTGACTCCAGGCTTTGCATCACTTCACCTGTTAAGTACTAAGACCTTTTCCAAAAGTTCATTTTTAAAGATATACCTCACTACTGTTTTTAAATAAATATTTCTTCTATGTAAGACTTTCTTAAAAACTGAAACCCATAAACTGTTTTAATTGCAAGCATAAACTGGCTAGTAATAATAAAAGTGAGCTATTAACTATCTTATGTCTTGTCTGAGCACTGGGTTCAGAAGTTCTATTCTGTCCAGATACAACAGAATTCTGTTTTCTAATAGTGAATAAATGTGTAATAGATAGTTTCCATAGAAAAACTTGGAGAAGGTAAGAACATAGAAAATTTGTAAATGTATCTATGCTGCACCCCCTAACATCAAGAAATGATCACTCAAGTAAAATGTCCATGCAAGCTGATGGGAAGCTCCTATATAGAAGGATAACAGAAGCCTCTGACTCTCCAAGGGAGACCTGTTCACATTTAAATCAACTTGTAAGCCCGTAAAGTAGACACTTCGCATCAGTCTCGGAAGAACTAATCCTCTCCCTACTCACTATTTCTCTATCTGTTGGACTCACGTGACCAAAAACCCTGACCTTGGGGAGTTCTATTTGGCCTAGGATCAAAAAGTGGAGGTGATATGGACAAGGGAGAGATGAGAAAACCAGAACCAAAGTCTTTCTTTGTGGTTGCTTAAACCCTGCATATACACTTTGGTTGTAAGGCCCACATGTTAAGCCTGCTTAATTTTATCAATTCTATGTAGGTCAGGACAGACATTACAAATTTCAGCAAGTAGAGAGACCTAAAAATTTCCATTATCAATAAGGACCTAGCCAGGGGCCATTTCTTAAAAATATCTATTCCCTATTCTGCTTTACATTGTTGTTTGCCTAATCAGTGTGTTTGCTTTATTCTATTTCTAGCTAGTTTGCAATTTACTCAACGGTAAATCATATCCTTTATATTACATTAGCATCATCGATATTGCTAATGTAAAATTAGTTTAAAATGTGTAAATTTTTAAAATCTTTATTTTGTCTATACAACTTTCATTGTAGGAAGAGCATGACAATGTTTAATGTCAAATTAGCCATTCTGATGGTTAATTTGGTCTATCCATAAAATAGAAAACCCTGCAGAAATTAAAATGAATAAACAAGCACTATAGGGAAAATCATGTACACTCCTCAAAAATATTTTAAGTTTAGCATGCCATTTATATAATTATATAATTAATAATATTAATTTATATAAGAAATTCCAGAAGGCTTTAACTATACCTGTAATATTTTCTTTAGTTTTCAAATGACCTAAAACAAATGTAATACAGGATTAAATTTTCTAATGGCTAACTTGTGATGATTAAGAGTGTGACAGACGCCATTGCACTCCAGCCTGGGCGACAGCGAGACTCTGTCTCAAAAAAAAAAAAAAAGAGTGTGACAGAAAAAAATGAAAAATGAGTGGCTATCAGGTTTAATCTATGTCCCAGTGAAGGAGATAAAGTAAACAGTAAAGAAGAAAAAGGGAATAGGTAAGCCAGGAGGAAGAAAAGAAATAGCAGAGAATTTAGTGAACAGAACTGACTACATAAATGGATTCAGCCAAGTTAGATGTAAACACAGACCAGAAAGCTGAGAAATACTCTTTTGATAAATTCTTCATCTTGAAACAGGAAAAGTGGATCCAATTATGTCTAACATACTCAAGTACAGTTGTACTCTTACCATAAGTGATAAAGATTTGTGAACTATCCTTTCTTTAAAAAATAACAGATTCTAATGGAGATGAAGATATTATGTATATAAGAAGGGAATTATTCATAGAAGGACTATTGGAATACAAACACCAGGCATAATAGGCTTTTCTCAAAGTCCATAGATTAGAATTATGGCAAAGATAATAAGATAAGAAAATTCACTTTTGGGGAGCCACACAAGCATTCTGAACTGAGATCGCTTAGCCTTGGGATACTGAACAGAGCCACCCACAACTGAAAAAATCTAAAACTTACTTGAGAAGCTATACAAAGGTGAATTACATAACTATGCAGTTTTCCAGTCCCTTTCTCTTATTTTTAGATTGTAACTTATGATTCCTTTTTTCATGTGATTCAGGGTGTGATGATATTTACAACTGTCTGTTATGGAAGGAGCAGAGAGAAGTGCCAAATGATTATAGTTCTAAGCACTCAAAGAAGCTTCACCCACCTCTGTCTTCACCTCATTTTGAGTCTCTGGTTTTGGCAGAAGAATAATGAAAAATCATTAAATTAGTATGGTGTTGTTAAAAAAATTATTAAAAGATAAGGAATTTGGGTTTTAATGTATGTAGAGGTCCTAAATACACCTATTTCCTGGTGCCTGATGGGTCTAACACTTTAGAGAAGAGACTTTGATGAAAGGGGAACTCAAGGACACCAGAAAATAGACCCATCTCCTTCTGAAGAATGTTAACATTACCTACATTCAGTGATAGTGTCCATGAGCTTCCCTGGGAGTAACAGGGCTCAGTCTTTGGCATGGCTTCAAAGGTAAAGTTATCAAGTTTGCCTCCATATTAAAGGAGGCCAGTGACACCAACAAAACAGAACTTTCCATGGCCCTGAATTTTCACAAAGTCTCTACATGCAGTATACCAGGGATGACTGGCAAACTAAAGGGATAGAATGTACAGAAGTTAACAAATATGACAAATTGTGATAATTTAGGTAGGAATATAATCATAAAAAGTAGTAAAGATGGAATGGGGGATATGGTAAAATAATTTCGTTTCATACCAGGAAAATATTTTTTTCCTGTAGACTCTTAGGGGTTAGTAATTATTCTGAGTAGAATTACAGTATGATAAAAGCGGCATTTTTTAATGTTTAATTTATTGATGATATGTAGTACAAATTGATAATTATGTTTTAAATCACATAATTTATAAAAATATAACCTATTTTCAGTAGGACCTTTATACACATCAACTTTTGTCCCTTACGAGCCTGGAATTCATCCACAAATGTTAAACTTCCAAAGGATTTGTTTTTGTGATATTCTTACCTGTGCGGTCTCAAATTACGTATCGCCAATGATACTTGTACTTAATAGTATTAAAATTATTCACTTTAGTTTTATGAGATTATTACAAAGTGTTTCAGAGTATATTGACCTGGCATAAAGATTAATGAGGATAAGGACAGATATATAAATAGACATAAATATGCATATATATGGATATATCACTTATGTTCCTTATAAGTGAAAGAATTAAATTATCCATGTATTTGTTTTATAGTGCTGCTTCTCAAAACTTGGATAAAAAGTCAAGAGACGTTTTGGCAAAGTTAAAAAATAGTGATCATGAATATCTCTTTTTCTGATCTAATGACAGTTTCTCCCTTAGCTTTGGAATATTTCATAACTGAGTCTTTGAGGGAAAACTCTTAATTTGAAGAAAATGTCCTTTTCTTACTTAAGATTGCTTAGTAAGTCAACCAATCCAGACACTGTAAGGATGATGTGATGTCCTTTATTTGTTATATAACGGCATACATGTGTGGCAATGAATTCATCTTTTCTAAATTTCAAGTTTCGTTTCAGTAGATAAAAGTCTGATTTGGGCAATGTTCCCAGAAGTTCCTTTGGGGAAAGTGACACATTTCAAAACTGCAGAATTCCAGTTGTAATTGGTTAAAATAATTATTTTGAAATGATGGTTTTCTGTGTCTGTGTTTAAAGAATTGTTCTGTGTACATGAGCTGGTATTTGAGAGATGACAAATTATGTGGACCCCAGGATGTATAAAGCTGCAGCTAATAATTAGCACAGGTGTTGAGTCCTAACATCAGCCAAGTGTATCACATGACCTTATTTGACTTTAGGACACTACTCTGCTTATCAAAGATAACATAAACCAGATACCTAGGAAGCACAGCTGGATCTAGGACAAATATGGCACTGAAAAATACCTGCTTCTATCCTGAAGTGGAAAGTAATCTCTTCTTAAAACTAAAAGCCTCTTATAGCAACAAGATGTATAATTATATTGTGGTCTTAGTGCTGTATCCACTTCCACAAATGAGTTAAGTGAAACAGGAACGACTCTAGACTGAATATGATAAGTGAGAAAGATATAATTGTCTTTTTACATGACACGAGCATTTTTCACAGAAAAAAATATTGAAATATTTGTCAAAGATAAACAATGTTGGTTTAAATTCAGTGTTTGGCCCAAAATTGTTTTCTTTAAAGTTATGTGTAGAGTGTGACATTTCCCTGATAAAGTGGAATCATGATATTAGAAACACCCTTAAAGGCTTTTACTACACACACATAAACATCACTTAGAATGTATTATTAAACTTTGAACTCTTAACAGGTTCCAAATAAAACAAAAGTGGCAAAGCATTAGATTCATTTCTATATCTACTTAATCAAAATTCAGTTAAAATTATATTCTCTATTGCCAAGGGAAAAATGATGGTAAAGGAAAACGTGAAAAGAATGGATGACTCATGATGTCTTAATGAACTGTTAGCTCCTTAGACATAGTTTTAAAAAAATGCAGCTAAGAGGAGGTTGACACCAAACTTCATAGTATTAACAGTGTTACTCTTCCCGTTATGGATTCTGTTCCAACATTAGTGACGTTTTTCAACTACAAAATAAAGGCACTATTGACACTGAAAAAGAAAAAGAAAACTTTAAATAATTTTGACTTTTCTGTTTGAAATAATAAGCAAAATAATTATATTATATACATCCTTCTCTATTTCATACAATTAATACAATGAAAATCTTAACTTCACTCAAAAGATTTTTTTAACCAAGCTCAACCTCAGCATCAGTTCTCACCAAAGTGTGGATTACACACGAAGATCAAGCTTTCTTTTTTTTTTTTTTTTTTTTTTTGAGGCAGTATCTCACTCTGTCGCCCAGGCTGGAGTGCAGTGGAGTGATTTCAGCTCACTACAACCTTCCTCTCTCAGGTTCAAGGGATTCTTCTGCCTCAGCCTCCCAAGTAGCTGGGATTACAGGCATACACCACCATGCCTGGCTAGTATTTTGTTTTTACTAGAGATAGGGTTTCACCATGTTGGCCAGGTTGGTCTTGAACTCCTGGCCTCAAGCAATCCTCTCACCTAGGCCTCCCAAAATGCTGGGATTACAGGCGTGAGCCACCACACCTGGCCAAAATCAAGCTTTTAAGTACATATCTATTCAACTTTATGCGTTTTATAATTTATTTTTAAAAAATACACCTTGTTTCAAATACAGTAAATTTGGCCTTCATGATTTTATGGCTGTCAAAATTAATTTGGGTTGTATCTTTTCCATTCTGTACTATAGATTTTTAAAATACATTTCTCTTTCCAACCTTTCTACTACTGGTGTCTCTGGAAAAGGTCAATAGATATCAGTATAAAACCTTGTCAGTACAGGCTAAAATTATTCTGTCTTTTATCCTCTCAGTAAGCCCTAATAGTGACAGGGAAGTCTATTTATTAGTAAAATTCCAAATGGAGATATTTTGGTGAACTTTTTACACATGAATCCAATTAGAACACATTCTATTTAGAGTAAAACTTTGTGAAAGGTGTCATGAACATTATGGTGATCAAGCAAACATTTGTTGACTATCTTTTATGTGCCTTGCCTTGAAGGAATCACAAAATGAGTAAGATATAGTCACCGCTGTCTGGGGACCAAAATATTCTACAGACCTAAGAGAGGTAAAAATAGTTTTAAATAACAATGTTAATTTTATTAAAGAGTGTTTTTACCTATAATTCCCAAACATTTTAGACATGGCAATAGCAAGATTTTTTTCTGTTTCTATTAATATTTAGATATATTTTAAACATTCCTAGCAGTGGAAAAAAAATAGTGGTCATCATTTGTTCATTTTAACATATCTTTCAAATTATTGGAAAAGCCAAGGAGAGTTTTTATTTGACTTTGTTTCTCTTTACCATTCATCTCCCAGAATTAAGGCATTAATTTTAATGGGAATACCCCACTAAACACCAACTCACCTCACTAAACAGCATCTCAAAAGAGTATTAACAGCTTATCCTCTTTCATTAACATTTAAATTTATAAATGTAAGCTTTGTTTTTTTTTTTTTTTTTTTTTTGAGACGGAGTCTTGCTGTCGCCCAGGCTGGAGTGCAGTGGCGCGATCTCGGCTCACTGCAGGCTCCACCCCCAGGGGTTCACGCCATTCTCCCGCCTCAGCCTCCCGAGTAGCTGGGACTACAGGCGCCCGCCACCTCGCCCGGCTAATTTTTTGTATTTGTAGTAGAGACGGGGTTTCACCGTGTTAGCCAAGATGGTCTCGATCTCCTCACCTCGTGATCTACCCGCCTCAGCCTCCCAAAGTGCTGGGATTACAGGCGTGAGCCACCGTGCCCGGCCAGCTTTGATTTTTAAACATTTCTTGAAATCACTGAAGTGAAAACATGCCAAGAGATTTTGGTCCTTAACACAAATTATAATGCCAATAAAAACTACCAATGTGTTAACTAGAAAACCCTGTTAGAAATGATTACCATATGAATCCCATGTTAGATATATATACACGTCGTGGAACCTGGATCACTGAAACTTCTTGAACTGGATGAAGGTTAGGATTATCTTTCCCCTCTTTTTTATCATGAGATGAACTTTTAATTGTACACAGATTTGTTAGCTTTATTCAGAGCAAAATAAGCCCATGTTTCCAACTGCATTTTTGATGTTAGCCAGTAAATTAGTTTTCCTTAGGGAGATCATGTACAATATTCATTGCTAAATAATCAGTAGTTAAAATACCAGAAAATTACTATGTGTCACAGACTGTGCCAAGCATACTTTGTGGATTATTTCATTGAAATCTTAACAACCAGCCTATTTTTAGGTAGCATTTCTCTTCCTATTCTAAATGTGAAGAAACTAGGACTTAGCAAGTTTAGGTAACTTGTCTATGGTTCAAGCTAACAGATAGCAGACCCAGGATTGGAACCCAGGCCACCTGAGAACTGAGCTAACACTCCTAACCGCTATAATACAATATTTCCCCAGTGAAATGAGCATCCCTTTAATTGAATAAGCATTGACTATTTGCCAGTATATCATGCAGGAGTAGGTATTGTTCTTATTTCATTACAAAAGAGGTATTGCTTACTTTGTGTATACAATTGCTATAGACTCTAACCAATCCAGGTAAATTGGTGGAAGATTCCTTGGAATAATTTTTAAAAACAAAGATTTAGTTGAGAAAAACAGATCCTACATTATATAAATCTATATTTTATAGTTTTATAATATATAATTGAAATACACATGTACACACATAATAACATTTTTGAAAATAGGCTGTGATTCTGTTCTGAATCATAAGTTAATGGCTGGAGAAGCTTGTAAAATGATTTTTCTGCTCCCTAATGGAGACTCCTTAGTGATAGCTATTTCTACACTATGCCCAGATCCACTTCAGTACAACATACTACCCCATGGCTCATTGTAATCATTGCCAGTGCACACAGATCTAGTTATTCTGTTACATGAAACTTCATATACTAACTACAGTGAGGTATCATTCTACTGCTTTGTGATTGCTCTAACTTAAGTCGTTAACTACAGACTTCAGTGATTTCTGTTCCTGTTTGAAGAGCCATAAAAGTGCAATAGCTTCCAGAGGTATTGCTCTTATCCACCTTAAGTCTTGAATAATACTTATTGCAAAAATACTTCTTTGTATAATTGCAGTGAAACAAGTTTTTTAATCTTCTTGGGTAAGGGATGTAAGAGAACAAATTCCACATTGAACACTACCTGAGAGTTCCTCAGCATTCACAGCTCAAGTACCATGACTACCTGATTGTGATAATCAGTTGTAAGGTTTGTCACAAGCAGTGTGTAATTCTTAACAGTGAAAATTCTCAGAGAGTCCTTTCCTAATCATTCTAGCTGACACTCTTCCCTTAATTCAGTTTGCAAACTCTGGAGTATTTATTTGCTTAATTTCTGTGCATCTGTTCCATTAGACTACACTCTACTAGGTAGGAACCTGGCTAGCCCCTTAGTAGTATACACCTAGTGCTCAACAGAGTGCCCTTTCTCTAACAGTGTTCATGGAATAAAGAAAGAAAGAATAAATCTTGTGCCTTCTAGTTCTACCTTTCACAGTGAAGCCACAGTTGCATTTTTGAAATGCAAATCTAATCCTTTGGATTTTTCTTTAAACTTTCCAATGGTTTCCTGCTTTCTAAGGTTGAAGCTTTAAACTTTTAGAAAAATATGTAAAATCTTTCATTACTCTCTATCCTTTTCTCCCAGCTCTGCATACAACTTCTGCTCCATGATTACAGAAACACTGGTGATTCCCCCCAGACTTTGAACATGCTATCCCATATACCTTGAAAGTTTTGCTTTCCACCCAACCCTTAGCCTCTGACATGTGACTAGCAGATATCTACTCCCTCTTTAATAGGTCATTTAATAGTTCTGTGCTAATCCTCAAGGACCTCTTCCCTAGTATTTTGTCTTCCCGAATACTCCCAAGTAGAATTACATTATCCTTTGCCTATGTTCTCACTGCATTTTGTTCATACTCTCATTATGACGATTATTATATTACATTCATTGTTTATTTTGGCTTCTGGCTTCCTACTGGACTATAGTCACCTTAAGATCAGGAATGAATTTCATCTATGTATTTTTAGTTTTTAACAGAGAGCCTACATCAAAGAAGGCCCTCTATGAAAATGTATTTAGTGAGTGAGTGAATGAATAAAGGAATAAACGAATGCCTCATTGTTACTTAGTGCCCATGCTAGGATAGATGAAAAAATCTTTCTTTACTAATTTTTCTCTGTAGGATGGAAATAAACTCAACCTAACTCAGAGTATTATTCTAAGAAATGAATTTAAATGCACCCTCTAAATTGAATGTACTACAAATGCTTGTTCAAGACATTTACATATTAAAGGCAATTTATAGACATGAATTCAGCTTAGAATTCTAAATCAGAGAGCTTGCAAACAGTATTATTTTTAATTGTTCATCACACTATACAATACAGAAATGATTCTATTTTTTCTTCCAGAAAACATGCTACAAAAGACAGTGAAGCTTTATCACATTTCACTATTCTTGGTTCCATGCTGGGGAACTGCCACATACTAATACTTCAGTTAGAAAATCTTCTGGGATGGGATTTAAGATAAATTCTTCATCTACTAACTTCTTTAAGAAAACTGATACCAAAGAGTCATTGAATTTTACAGCTGGAGGGGTCTTTTAAGAGAAGGGCAAGCTTCCAGTATTCTTTCTTAAAGACATTCCAGAATTTGAAGGAAAAAACCCAAAGACAGTTTCTTTTATCTTAGGCAAGGAGTGGTGAATGTAAATACTCTGTGAGAATTAAACTGTGAGAATTAATTATATCAAGTTCCTTATCACAACTGTCAACTTATCTATACAAAAATGACTTTGTGGTACTGTAGCAACACATTTCTCCATTATTCCCATAACAAAATGGCCTCAAAAAAGGAAATTACACTCACTGTGTTTTTGAGCTGTGTAGCACAAACATGAAAGTGTAATAGATTTTCATGGCACTTAAAAGCAAAGTTCAGAAAAGATATTTTTTTCCCCTGGGAAAAAAGTTCTAAAACATTCTTCCATTCAATAGAATAATCTGCCGTTAATGTTGGATTTTTTTTTAACTAAATGCTCTTGAGGGGCTAGTGGTGAATGAAAACACTAGTAATGATTAGCCTAATCAAAATGCAAGTCCATTTCTCCAGTGTAGACATTAAGGGAAATGAAAAACTTCTTCACAGAAGAAAATCTTGTATTGTTCTCTAGAAAAATCTGAATTTAGAAAATAAATAAATAATGCAGAGTGTTTCTATTCAAGACGGTTCTCTGAAATAGCACATGGATTTTTTTTTTTCATTTGATGAAAAGTAGTGTCATTATGGACCTTGCCTTTAGTTAAATTAGTCCAATTCTGTGGGGTTATTTTTCTCTAATGGTTTGGAAATTATACTGTGTTATTTACAATGCTCTGGTGATTATCCTTAAATATTTAACAATCATATTTAAATATAGAGTTTTCCTACCAAAATCCCCTGAAGACCTTTCTATGAAAAACAATTAAAATTCTAGATTAAATAAACAGAAAATATGTTTAATTCTTCATTAAGATTGCAGAGAAATAAGCATCTATCAAAATTGATATGATTTCACTTGGGATGAGGATGTAAAAAGCCACAAAAGAACGCTGCTTTCACACTAATAATGAGGGAAAGACAGATCATCAACAAAATCATATTTTTTCTAGAGCCTTTCAGACAGCTGAGGTCTCCAGGCAACCAAGAAAACTGAATTCCATAGAATGACAAGCCTATAAAAGGAGAGACAGTGCACACAAGTCATTTCACTTATGTCAGGGCACAGGAGAAAGTGGTGGCCATCAAACACACAGACAAAAATAAATGAGCTAAAATGTTAACAAATTGTCAAATAACTAGAATGTCAGTGGTAATACTCAATGTCCCCAGAAACAGGGGTTTCTGCACTGACTCATAAGCTCTTTTCCATGCCCTTCCCCCACCACCCAAGTGCTCATAAAAAAAGACTGGTGCAAGAAAGGAAATGGGAGAGTACCCTCCCTGCTAAGCTTCTTTGCACTTTTTATTCAATAAATGAAAAGTTTTAAGTCATTTGAGGAAGACCAGCAAACTCTCTCATTCCCCAGAACCTAGGTAAAAATCTATTGTTTGGGTACATGTGTAGAATGAAAACTCACTGCCACTAGCACTGGGGCAGAAATAGTCATCAGCTTCAGGATACAAGCTAAGGTCCTTTGCTGCTGGGAGATGTATATAAGCAAAAACTCTATGCCCATTGGGAAAGGACAGAAAACCTTCTTGACTCCAGGATCCAAAACCAATAGCAAGCATGATCAGCTAACACTATGTTCTCTCTCATAATCTCATGAGAACAGTCTGTTCTCATGCTGCTAATAAAGACATACTTAAGACTGGGTAATTTACAAAGAAAGAGAGGTTTAATAAACTCACAGTTCCACATGGCTGAGAGGCCTCACATCATGGCAGAAGGCGAATGAGAAGCAAAGTCATGTCTTACATGGCAGCAGTAAATAGAGAGCATGTGCAGGGAAACTCTCCCTTATAAAACCATCAGATCTCATAAGCCTTATTCACTATCACAGGAACAGTACAGGAAAGACCCGTCCCCATGATTCAATTACCTCCCACCAGGTCGTTCCACGACATGTGGGAATTGTGGGAGCTACAATTTAAGATGAGATTTGGGTTGGGAAACCACCAAACCATATCACACTAGATAAAGGGCAAAAAAATTATCCCTGCCCTAGATCAACCACAAACACAATACAGAGTTCAGCTACCATGAGAGGGAAGGGGAAGGAATGCAAGCAAAGCTCCACCTTTGAGGCCTAGGAGCACAGAGCTTTCCAAATATTGAAGATAGACAAGAAAAGAGAGGGGGCAGGGGAGGAGGAAACATGACTTAATTCTTAACATGAGACTAATACCAAGTAATAAGCAATAGCAGTCTACTGCTAGAGAAAGAACAAGAGCATCACCCAAGTCTCTACTCCTTGGCTCAGATGTGAAGACATCTGTAAAGGTGAGAGTTGAGTAAAAACACTGATCAAAACACAAGGTAACCCCTGCAAACCACTGGAGAAATGTGAAGCCTGTGATGCACTGAAGGTGAATTCCAATATTACCACTACAAAACCAAAACTCTGCTCAATTGATGATTTCTTTGATTCATACTAATGTTCTGACAGAAGAACAGGCATTTCCACCACAAATATTGTTACCCTAAGGTTCTACTATTCTATACATTATGTCAGTATTTAATAAAAAATTATAAGACAAACAAAAAATGCGAGAACAATGACTCATTGGAAAGAGATAAAGCAGTCAATAGAACCAGACTTAGAATTGATCCATAAGTTGGCATTACTAGACAAGATATAAAAGTAAACTTAATATAATAGATATGCTAAAGGATCTAGAGGACATGATGGACCACATGCATGAACAGAGAGTGGATTTGGAATGGAAACTATAAGGAATGGAATGGAAACTATAAGAATTAGTGATAGCAGATTTCATCAGAGGAATGGAAACTCTAAGAATTAGTCTAATGAAAATGCTAAAAAAAATTTAAATCCCATGGCAACAGAGACAAAAAATTCCTTTGATGTTCTCATTACAAGACTGGAAACAAGGATTGAGTAAATTTGAAGATAGAGCAAAATAAATTATTGAAACTGAAATAAGAAAAGGAAAACAAACATGAAAAAAATACAGAATAGAGAAATTAAGAGCTGTGGGAAAATATCAGACAAACATACATTCCAAAAACAAAACAAAATAAAACTGGAAATATTATAGCCAAACTGCTGAAAATAAAAGATAAAGAGGAAACCATGAAGTCAGGCAGAGACAAACAAAGATAAGATTGACCACAGACTTCTTATCGGTAGCTAAGCAAGTCAGAATACAATGACATAATATCTTCAAAGTGCTGAAAGAGAAAAACCTCTTGATTCTGAATTCCATTCCCAATAAAAGTGTTCTTCAAAAAGAATAGCAAAATAAAGTACTTTTTTAAGGCAAATTAAAGAAGAATTCATTGTCAGCACGCATATACAATAAGAAATGTTAAAGGAAATTCTTCTAACAGAAGAAATATACCAAATGGAAATTTGGTTACACAGAAAGAAGAGAAGAGCGCTGGAAACAGTAAAGTAAGGGCAAGCATAAAATATTTGTTTTCTTATTTTCAATCGCTGTAAAGATAATTGGCTGTCCAAAGCAAAAAAAAATAGTAACACGATTGTGAGTTTATACAATGTGCAAAAGTAAGATGAATGACAATTGTAGCATAAAAATGAAAGGGAGCAATGTAACATATGTTGTAATCTGCTTAAACTATACACTAATTGGTACAGTAATATTTGGAGATTATCTGTGATAAGTTACAGATACACATTGCAAATCCTAGGAAAGTCACTAGAAAATAAGGGTATTACTAATATGCTTCCAATAGTGGAAATAAAAATAAATAATAAAAATAATGAAAGAGAAAGAAAAAAGCAAAGGACAGATAGGATAAATGGACAATCACCACCAGCATGGTAGATTTAATTTCAAAAAAAATAAATAACAGCAATTGCAGTAAATTCTGATGATCAAAAAATACTACTTAAAAGGCAGAGATTGTCAGATTGGATTATAGATAAGGACGGCAGTTTAGGTAAGAACCAACTATAGAAATTGGAAAACATTTCAAATATGAAGTCATAGAAAGGTTAAAAGTAAAAGGATGAAAACTATATGTCATGGAAGCAATATGCAAAAGAAAACTGAGTGGCTTTATTAATGTCAGATAAAAATAGACTTCAGAACTAGGAATATTACCAGGGCATACATAATTATAATTTATACAGAGGACATAACATTCCTAAATGTTTATATGTACATAAAAATAAAACTTCATAATACAGGAAGGAATAAGTGATGGAACTGAAAGGAAAAAATGGACCAATCAGTTACAGTGGGAGATTCAATACTCTTCTCTAAGTAAGTGGCAGAAAAAGTAGATGAAAATCTATAAAAATATAGAAGACCTAAAGAACATTATCAACTAAGTCAACCTAGTTGATGTTTGTAGAGTACCCTTCTAGTCAGAGCAGAATGCACATTTTCAGGTGCAATGGAATATTCACCAAGATAGATTATATTTTCGGCCATGAAACAAACTGCAATAAGTTGAAAAGAGTTAAAATCATACAAGACATATTTTCAGACAACAAAGGAATGAAACTACAAGTAAATAACAGAACCATATATAAAAGTCTTCCCTAAATATTTAGAAATTAAACAACAGACATGGGTCAAAGCACTCTATGGCTCAAAAATAAAATGTTTAGAATATAATGTAAGTAGAAACCCGATATATCAAACTTGTGGGCTGCAATAAAAGAATAAATTTATAATATTAAATGCTTGTGTCAGAAAAGAAAAATGGCTTAAATAATTAATCTAAGTTTTTATCTTGAGATAAAAGAGCAAAATAAATTCAAAACAAGTACAAGAGCAGAAATAAAAATAAAAGCAGAAAAACCAATGAAATACAAAAAAGAAAAACCACAGAAAACTCAGTGAATCATATTGTGGCAAAAAATAATTTGTTTTTAATATCATAGTGCTTAAATCAAGTTTGCACTTTACTACTGGAAGCAAGACTATAAAATGACATAACATTAATGTATTATTTTAATTTTCACTTATACTAGAATGTGCTATTTCTGCAAGACATACTTTGCAGCAATGTCTACTGACATTTTTCCAAACAATTATTTTAAATTGCCTCCAGATAACTTATCTTTTATCAGCTTCTTTCCACTGCTTTTATAATTACAATGTATAACACAAAAATAAATATAGCATCCACCATGTTTTATTGATAGACAAATTGGAGTTTATCTATCAGTCATCTCCTTTTGCCTTGATTCATTTAAGTTTTTTCCTTCACCCTCCTTTAGTCTTTTTACTTTCCTTTTTCTCTCTCTACTTTCAAGTACTTCCTCTCAAGTAGTTCTGAAGTTGACTCTTTCTTGGCTCTGAAATTATAATACAGCATCATGAAAATAAAAGGGTGCTGGTGCCTAGGTTTCTCCTTTACTAGTTCAGAGAATTTCTCTGAGCAGTCAACTGTTAATACCTCTGATAATGATTTACATTTATAATTCACTGTCAAGAAACAACTGTAACCATTGTCTACAAAGATTGATGCTGTGTGCCTGAGCAAAGCAAAGCAAGTGTGCATATTGGCTCTTTTTCCAAACGCACTGGAATTTTCAAGATATTTTCTTTCTCAAAGGAAGACATACATATAATACATGTGACCAAGAAACATATTTAAAAAGTTCAACATCACTAATCATTAGACAAATGCAAATCAAAACCACAATGAGATACCATCTCACACCAGTCAGAATGGCTGTCATTAAAAAGTCAAAAAATAACATGCTAGCAAGGTTGTGGAGAAAAAGGAACACTTACATACTGTTGGTGGGAGTGTAAATTAGTTCAATCATTGTGGAAGACAGTGTGGTGATTCCTCAAATACCTAAAAACAGAAATTCTATTTGACCCAGCAATCCCATTACTGGGAATATACTGAATTCCAGAAATTCTGTTTCACCTAGCTATCCCATTGCTGAGAATACATCCAAAGGAATATAAATCATTCTATTATAAAGACACATGTATGCATATGTTCATTGCATCACTATTCACAATAGCAAAGACATGGAATCAACCTAAATGCCCATTAATAATGATACACTGGATAAAGAGAATGTGGTACATATACACCCTAGAATACTATGCAGCCATAAAAAAGAATGAGATCATGTCTTTTGCAGGGACATAGATGTAGCTAGAGGCCATTATCCTTAACAAATGAACACAAGAACAGAAAAACAAACATCACATGTTCTCACTTATAAGGGGAACAACACACACTGGGGCCTATTGGAGGGTGAGGGGTGAGAGTAAGGAGAGGATCAGGAAAAATAACTAATGGCCACTAGGCTTAATACCTGGGTAATGAGATAATCTGCACAACAAATACCCAGGACACAGGTTTATCTATGCAACAAACCTGCACATTTACCCCTGAACTTAAAAGTATTTAAATAAATAAACAAATAAATTTAAAAATTTCAAAAAAAGAAAATGTAAATGATGGTTCACCTTGTATTTGATTTTCATGAGTTTGATTATAACATGTCTATATATGGCTCTTTTTGTCTTTACCCCACTGAGAAATATTTAGAGCCATTATATATGTAAATCTTTTTCTTCTCCTTTCTGTTGTTTTCTTCTTGGAATCTCATTACATATATGTTGGATGTTGAATGTTTTCCTACATGTCTTTGTATTTCTACTTTATTTTCCTTAAACTTTTTGTCTCTGTTCTTCAAACTGAATAATTTCAATTGACTTATGATTGAAGTCACTGATTCTTTTGCCATCTTACATCTGTTTTTCAGTCTATCTAGTGAGTTTTTCATTTTCAAGAATTCTTTTTTAACTTTTGAATCACCTCTCTCCTGGAGACTGCTGCTAACCCATGTCACAGCAGTCAATCTGTTATTTTCTACCACCGTCTTAGACAAATAGTAACTTCTCCAAAGTAAGGGTTATATAAGTCACTTTCTTTCATTAAAAAGAAAATTAGTAAATTTAGAATAAACCTAAATTCTTATGAAAGAAAAGAATCTAATGTTTACCAATAACCAATTATGTGTCACACATTTAGCAAAGCCCATCCACAAGCTTCCTTTTAGAACGTATCCTAAAAATAAAGGTCATCTACAACTGGCAACTCACTTGCCTTTCTTGCTTTGGCTTTAGCTACTTCCACTCTTGAAACATGACTTAAAACTAGACTGGGTTTCTGCTCACCCAAAATTAAACGTTATATCTTTCTGACTCTGGTCAGGATTCAGTCTTTCATATTCTTCCTCATATTTAAATGCTCATGTTTGTGTCTCTATACTTTCTTATTTATTACCTTCAGAATTAATCTCTATTTTTTGAATCCCCAAATCACAGTTTATATCAGCCTTACAAGGAGTAAGGATGTTCTTCCTTGTATCATAGTCATTTTTCAACACAAGTTGTATAACCCTTGTGGCAATATTCTCCCCATCTACCTTAAGTATTATGATATTTGAATGGATTATATTAATCCCAGCTAAATATTGCTTTCCCATCTTCCATTGACTATAAGGGTGGTCACGTGACAACCACCTCACCAATAAGATGTAAACAGAATTGGTGTGATAAATTTCCAAGTCATGACCTTAAAGAAAGTAATGTTCTCCTTCTGTCCCTCGTTTTAGCCTTCCATCACCCAGAATGTGATGATATTTGAGGAAGACTTTGGTCCTAGGATTGGTAAAGCAACTAGATGGAAGAAAAATGGGTCTCTGACATTGTAAATTCACCATACCAACCCTGAATTGCTTGTATTATATTGTAACCTGAAAAAGAAATGCTGTTTTATCTTGCTTCAGCCACTGCTATTTTGGTGTTTGTTATAGTACCTAAATCTCCATTAAAATTAATATGACCCAGATTTATAAATTCTTTGGGAGCAGGAATCACAGCCTATCTTTGCATTTTTTTTGCATTTTTTATATTCATCACATTGCTTAACCAAAAACCTTGTATGTATAAGAACTTAATAAATGTGGTTGTATTGAACACATTTCCCAAAAAGTACATTGAGTAACATCTTATGTAAGGGAACTGGCCTACAAAAGGATAAAATGAGATATTTTTTCTCCATGTAGTAGAGGAATGGAGATAATCCTTCTCTAAGCCTTGCCCAAATTGCAGATTTGACCCGGGGAAGGGGGTAGAAAAAAAAAAGAAAAAGAAATGATTGCTGTTTTAAGTCACTGAGTTTGGGGTGATATGTTAGGCAGCAATATATAACCAGAACAATCCTAATATTACCCCTTCTTTTTATCTTATTAAATAAGGTGACTTTTAAACATAAATACAAATGAATAATATGATTATTTTAAAGGTTTGTAGTCTACAGTTCAAAATCATGAGTTTGTAACAAGTGGTTTCCAGGCATGCAGAGGGAGGGGCAGGGTTGAACAGATGAAGCACATGGGAACTTTAACTATTTTGGATGACGCTGTTGTGGTGGATATATGACAGTACACATTTGTCAAAACCCATAAAGCTTTTCAGTACCTTAATGTATGCTACTTAAAAACAAAAACAGAAACATTTAAGAGGTTGGAAGATTCCAGGATAGAATGCAAAATGTGACAGAAGGATCCAGCTGTATTACAAATGTATGAAAGATGCATACTGAAAAAGGGGCAAAATGTCCTCACTTAAGTAACATTGGAAATGGGTGTAATCAGAAAAATTAAAGGCAAAAGATATTATATACAAGAACTATACTTTGTCGATAAATTCATATTCCACAGTAATACAGGTTAACAATTCTGAAACTACAATACATGTATACTGGAATCGAATAAGTAAATGGATAGTGGATGTTGCGAGCCAGGTTTCTCCCTGTTGGAGTGGGAAATAACAAAGGGAGACAGCTAGAATGATCTATGTGGTTGGTATGTGGTAATGAATTCAAGGTGGAGGCATTAGTGTGAACTCATGTATAACTTAATATATAGATAGTTGTTTGTACATAAATATACATAGATTTGTATATATACATATGTTAGTACACACACATATATTTCCTTGCCCTATCAGCTGAGAGGGCCTAGAAGCAATGACACCCCAATAGCAATGAGTGCACCTGACACCTAGATCTCGGTTTCTAATATATTCTCCAGTAAGGGAATTAGAGCTCATTAGAGAAATGGCTGATTCTAGGACTAGGGCAAGAAATAAAAAATAAGCCTAAAGCATTTTGCAGTGCCAAAAAGTAAGAAAGTGCTAAAAACAAAAATGATAAAAATATGTCAAAGACACACAGGACCCAGCTGAAGGAATTCCCAACAGCTAAAGCCAGAACAATTTGAGCAACAAAAATATAAAGTAGTATTAGATTTTAACGCAAAGTATAAAATAAATGTTCATCAGTTCATACAAAATAAATAAATAAAGATAAGAGACAAATGTCTCATAGAGAAGAATTCCAAATAATTTATGTAGACACTCTGCCCTTAAGGATGTGAAGTATAACTCCTCATTCCTTAAGTGTGGGCGGCACATTGTGGCTTTCTTCCAAAAAGTACAATATGAAAAGGAAGAGAGAAGAGTAACTTGACAGTGGTACAACTTCATGAACACTTCCCTAGCCTGATAGTGAAGCCTAACATCAACTGTGATAAGTCATGTTCATCATATGTATCCTTCATATGCTGTAATGAGAATTGCACTGTTCCTCTGGCCTTCCTCCCAAAAGTCCGTAACACAGTCTAATCAGAAAAAAAAAAAACTATCAAATCCATCCCAATGAAAGGACAGTCTTTAAATATGAGTACTCCTTCTAAAGTGCCAAGGTCATCAAAAACATAAAAAGTAAGAGAAATGGTCACATGCAAGAGAAGCCTAAGGAGATGAGACAACTAAATGTAATGGTATCCTGGGTGGGATCCTGGCACAGAAAAAGGACACCAGGCAAGAATTTTAAAAAGCTAAATAAAATGTTGACTTTAGTTAATAATAATATGTAAATATTGGCTTGTTAATTTTAATAAATGTACCAAAATAATAGTAACATGTTAGTAATATGGGAAACTGGGTGTGAAGTACATGAAAACTGTATTATCTTTGCAATTTTTCTGTAATTATAAAATAATTTTTAAACAAAAAGTGGATTTAAAAATATTACAATCATTATTGTCTCTTCTCTTATCCTCCCATCCCATATCCGATCCATCAGCAAAATCCTGTTCATTCTACTATCAAAATATAACCAGAGCCCAGTCAATTTTCTTGGCTTCAATGCTTCTACTCTGACCAAATCCTCTTGCTCACAATAGCTTCCTACTGATCTCTCGAACCATGCTTTTTTGTTCTCATTTGGTCTATTCTAAACATAGCAATAATGAGGATTTTTCTAAAGCTAAAAAAGTAAAGTGAGACCATGTCATTGGACTACTCAAAATCTTCAGTGTTTCCCTATTTGCCAGGGCATAAGCCATGGTACTTATAAAGATGTACTAAATCCCATGTAATCTGATCTAGTTTCTTTTTAAATCTTATTTCTTTTATTTAATGCTCAAAAAGTGATTATATTTTTATTTTAAAAGGTTATATTTCATGTCTTCTTTTTTTGAATTTTTCTTTTTTTTATTATACTTTAAGTTTTAGGGTACATGTGCACAACGTGCAGGTTAGTTACATATGTATACATGTGCCATGTTCTTATTGCTCTTCCTCCCATTAGCCCTACTCCTCATAATAGCACTAAATTCCGAGTAAGCTGCTGTCTCAAGATCCTGACACTTTCTGTTTCTTCTACTAGAATGTTCTTCTCTAAGAATTAGCATATTTTATTCTCTTTCTTCCTTTAAATTTTTACTCAAATATTGCCCCATTGACAAGTCCTTTCCTAGTGACCCCTCTAAATTCCAACCCCCTAAAACACTTGCCATTGCCTTTTTGTACCTTGTCTCCTTAGCCCTTTTGATCATCTATCATACTATTTTTACTTATTTATCTTGCTTATTATCTATGTCTTTTCATTAGACTGTAAAGCCCATGAGAGTCGAAAGTTTGTCAGTTGTGTATACACCTTTATCTTCCTACAAGAGTGCCTGACGTCCAAAGGCAGTGTTAATATTAATATTTATTGAATGAATTAGTGAATGAATAACAAATATACAGTTGGAAAGAAAGGTATGCTTCAGTGCATGTGACTGGCATATCTAACTTTTGAGTCCATCCTAGTCAAAACAGCTGATAACAGTAACAAGTATTATGACAAAAACATGTTTTTCTAGAGATCTATGTTTCATTTATTTTTGTAGATGGAGATTATTTTTATTTTAAAAGAATCATTTTAAGATACAGTGAGACCTCATTCATTTGAACTACACGAATTTAAAATTTATATTTAAACCTGGGATGTATACTAAGAAAAAGTGATTGTGAATCAAATTAATAATGTAGACAAAATCATTGAAGATATTGGATTTCTAAATAACCTAAGAATCATTTTTATCAATTTTTAACAAATGTTTATACAAATGCGTGTTCTTAATTACAAGTCAGTTTCATTAATGCTTTTAATGAAAGCCTAAGGAGCTCTTCTTGAAATAGTTCGAGAACAACTTGTTTAAATAACTGTGTGTACTTAAGAAAAACAAGACTGTATGTCTTCAAGATTAGCCTATTGTCCAGGCTTTTTATGAATACAGGGTAGCTGTTCTTTCTAATTAGTCCAAAATGTTGAGCCTTAAAACATTTGTCTGATTTTAGTTTCTCTGTTATGTGTTTGTTTTTCAATTTGCTTGTGTTGTAAAATGAACCTCCTTATGTTATTTTCATGACAAGATATTAACAACTCTCAAGGTACTGAAAGAGTCTAGAATTGATAAAGAAAAATTGCATACAGCATAACAATACTTTTTTTCTTCTTGTTCTCTAATTGCTCTTTACTTCATATCTACATAGAACAAAGCTTTGAAAAAACTATTATTTGTCGAACTGTTTTTAAAGTTATTTTCTAATGCTTCTTATTGATAGACAATATTGTACATATTTGTGGAGTACATGTGATATTTTGTTACATATATAATATGTGCAATGATCAAGTCTGGGTATTTGGAGTATTCATCACCTTGAGTATCATTTCTATGTGTTGGGAACATTTTAAGTTCTTGCTTCAAGCTACTTTGAAATATACAATACATTGTTGCTAACTATAGTTATACTACTCTGCTACTGAAATTTAAAATTTATACCTTTTATCTAACTGTACCTGTGTACCCACTGATCACCCTCTCTTCATCTCTGCCTCCCACCAACACACCCTTCCCAGCCTCTATTATCTATTATATCACTCTCTGTCTCCATGAGGTCAGCTTTTTTGTTCCCATATATGAATCGGAACATACACAATTTGTCTTTCTGTGTTTGGTTTATTTCACTTAACATAATGACCTCCAATGCAATCTATATCACTGAAAATGACAAAATTTCATCCTTTTATGGCCAAACAGTATTCAATGTGTATATATGTCACATTTTCATTATTCATTAGTCCCATTGAGGAACTCTTAAATTGATTCCATGACTTTGCTATTGTGAATAATACTGTAATAAACACGTGAGTGCAGATGTCCCTTGGATCTTTCCTTCAGATAAATACCCAGTGCTGAGTTTGCTGGATCATATGGTAGTTCTATATTTCATCCTTTGAGATAGCTCCAGACTGTTTTTCTTAGTGGCTATACTAATTTATGGTCCCACCAACAATGTATGAGTTGCATTTTCTCCACTTCCTCACTAGCATTTGTTACTTTTTTGTCTTTTTAGTAATAGCCATTCTAACTAGGGTAAGATGATGTCTTATTATGGTTTTGATTTACATTTCCCTGATGATTAGTGAGGTTGAGCATTTTTTTCATATACTTGCTAGCCATTTGTATGCCTTCTTTTGAGAAATGTCTATTTATGTCCATTGCCCACTTTCTAATGGTACTATTTGATTTTTTTAACTGTTTAATTGTTTGAGTTGCTTTTATATTGGGATATTAGTCTCTTTTCAGATGAATAGTTTTAAATATTTTCTCTAATTCAAGAGCCTGTCTCCTCACTTTATTGATTGTTTCATTTGCTATACAGAAGCTTTTTAATTGAATATAGTCCCATTTGTCTATTTTGTTTTTATTATCTGTGCTTTGAGATCTTAGCCATAAAATCTTTGCCTAGACTGATATACTAAAGGATTTTATGTTTTCTTTTAGTTGTTTTATAGTTTCAGGTTTTATGTTTAAGTCTTTCATACTCTAGATTAAAGTATCAATATATAAAAGAATTATACCACGAGAAGAGTCTAGTTTTATTCTTCTGCATGTGGATATCCAATTTTTCCACACCATTGATTGAAGAGGGTGTCCTTTTCTCAGTATATGTTTTTGGCATCTTATTGGAAATCAGTTGGCTATAAATACATGGATTTATTTCTAGATTTTATATTTTGTTCCATTTATCTGTGTATCTGGTTTTATACCAATAACATGCTGTTTTAGTTACTGGAGGCTTGTGATATATTATAAAGTGAAATAGTGTGATGTCTCCAGCTTTGTTCTTTTTGCTCAGGATCGCTTTGGCTATTTGGTCTACTTTTTGTTTCCATGCAAATTTTAGGATTGTTTTTCCTATTTATGTGAAAAATGATATTGATATTTTGATAAGGATTGCACTGAATCTGTATATTGCTTTGGCAGTATGGTTATCTTAATGATATTAGTTTTTCTGATCCATGAGTTGGGAATGTCTTTTCAATTGCTTGTGTCCTCTTCAATATTTTTATCAGTGTTTTGTAGTTTCCTTTGTAGAGGTCTTTCACCTTCATGGTTAAATTTATTCCTAGGTAATTTTTTGTAGCTATTATAAATGGAAGTGCTTTCTCGATTTCTTTCTCAACTAGTTCATTATTGGTGTATAGAAATGCTGCTAATTTTTGTATGTTTATTTTGTATCCTGCAACTTTACTGAATTTGTTTATCAGATCTCAGAGTGTTTTGGTTGAATCTTTAGGTTTGTCTAGACATAAGACCATATAACCAGCAAAGAGGAAAAATTTAACTTCTTTTCCAATTTTGATGTCTTCTATTTCTTTCTCTTGACTGATTACTTTGACTAGGACTCCAGTACTATGTTGAATAGGAGTAAAGTATTTGATTCTGAGTACATGCAGTATTGTAGTCTCTGTACTTGGCTATAAACAATGTTAGTGGTGTCTGTGATTTCCTTGGTGGGTTAGGGTTTGTTTATTAGTGGAGGTTATGATAAAGTTGTGCTGGAGACTGGGATGCCAGGTAGGCAAGTCTTTGGCCCAGTGGTGGTATCAGTGGCTGAGCATGCATATCTTTTTGCCCTACAGTGATGTGCACTGGCACTGGTGTTATCAGGTACAGGCAAGTTGATTCTTGGGCCTCCAGGTGGCTTGCTCAGGTTCCAGGAATGGCAGTGATGGTCTAGGCAGGTGGGTGGGTTTTGAAGTTCCTGGGCAGTGGGCATGGCATGAGCAATGGCAATCAGTGGTGGGACAACTCTCTGAGATCTAAGCTGTCCATGCTGGTTTTATTGATGGCTGCAACAGGCTGGGCAGGCCAGTCCCTGTGGCTACTAGTGGCCCATGCCTGTCCGTGATAGCTGTGGAAGTAGCAGCAAGTTGAGTGGACCCAACCTCAGACCTCAGAAGGAGTGCTCAGGTGCCAACCATGGTGAGCTGGGCTGGAAGATCACTAAGATCCTTGATGGAATGCTCAGGTGCGAGGTGGGGCTGGACCAGGCAGACCTGCCCTCAGGCCACCCTGTAGCACATGCAGCTGCTGTCTGTGGTAGCCAGGGGCAGGGTAATCCCCAGGCTTCTGGTGGAATTCTCAAGGGGAGCCAGTAGCATCTACACTCTGGTCCTGCCACGGGGGAGGATAGTGTTGGTTTCAGTGGGAGCAAACTTAGGCAAGTGGCTGGGAGGCATGTACTTCTTTTCTGCCTTCGCTCAGCATCAGACCACAGTGGTAGTGGTTGCAGGCAGTAGAATTTGTCCTCAGGGGTATATGAAAATTAGTGGCCACCCTTCTGCTTGTGGGGAGGGGTTGCTGCCAGTGGCTCCCACCTCAGCCCCAAGTACAGCAGCTGTGAGCAAGAAATGTCAGTGGGGCTCTATGAGTGGGGGCTTCGCTCTCAAAACGTCGCTGTGCTACAGCTGCTTAGGACTGGAGGCTTGTGAGACCCAGTGTGAGCTCTTTCTCCGGAGCAATGTCTTTACACAGTCCCCAGGAAGCTCCCTATGTTAGTCTCAGGGCCTGTGAGGGTCAAGGGGCTCCCCTTTAGCCAGGATTGCAGGAGTCTGTGGCAGGAATGTGGACTTCTGGGTGTATTTCACTTACACTTTGCCTGCATTAAGGAGCCTCTCCAGACTCCCAGACAATCCAGGCTGAACAGGCTGCCTTGCTTCCTTCTCCTTTCTTGCTTTTGGTGCTTTCCATCACCTCTCTGTTGAATCACAGTGTTTTCTTTTAGATGATCTATTTGAAATGTAATTATCTACTTAGTATTTTGGTTCCTCTCCTTGGAAGAGGCAACCACTATACGCATCTTACTCATATTAAAGCCCCTATCACAAGTTTTTTTTTTTTTTTTTGAGATGGAGTCTCACTCTGTCATCCAGGCTGGAGTGCAATGGCATGATCTTGGCTCACTGCAACCTCTGCCTCCTGGGTTCAAGCAATTCTCGTGCCTCAGCTTTCCGAGTAGCTGGGATTACAGGCACGCGCCACTACATCCACCTAATTTTTGTATTTTTAGTAGAGACAGGGTTTCACCATGTTGCCCAGGCTGGCCTCAAACTCCTGACCTCAGGTGATCTGCCCACCTCAGCTTCCCAAAATGCTGGGATTACAGGTGTGAGCCACTGCGCCTGGCCCCTCCCCCTATTTTCTAATATTTTAAAATTATTTTAGTTATTTTAGTGTTAGTCCAATCTGTTCTGCAGGTGAATCATGGAATATGAAGACCACCAACAGATTCATACTTTTAAAGACCTAAATAAATGGAGGAATATGTCATATCCATTAATTTTAAAACTCAATATTGTAAAGATTTCAAGTATTCCCAAACTGATCTATAAATTTAGTGATATTCCAATCAAAATCCTAGCAAATTTTTTTTAATTGGCAAGATAATTTCAAATGTTATTTGGAAATGTAAAGGGGTAAGAATAACCAAGACGATCTTAAATAATACATAGAACAAAACTGGAGGATAAACTAGATATCAAGACTTATTTTAAAACTATAGTAATTAAGGCACTGTGGTATTAGTGCAAGAATAGGCAAAACGATCAACAGCACAGAAGAGATAGTCCAGAAACAGACCTACACTTAAGAGTCAAAAGGTAAGCCACTGAGAGAATATATTTGTAACATTTATCTTATAAAGGACTTGTATCCAGAACATATATAGAACTTTGACAAATCAATAATTAAAAACAAATTAATCATTAGAAGAGACAAAATACTTGAAAAGGGACTTCAAAACAACAACAACAAATAGCCAATAAGCATTTGAAAAGGTACTCACTATTATTAGTCATCAGGGACATGCAAATTAACAGCACAATAAAATACAACCACACATCCGCCTTAATGACTAAAATGAAAAAGGATATCAATATCAAATATTGGCAAAGATGTAGAACAATTGATATTCTCAAACATTTTATGTAAGTGTAAATTGGAATAATCAGTTTTGGAAACTTTTTGGCAATGTAAGGGAAGTTGAACATATGTTTCCCTATGTTCCAGTAATTCTTCTCCAACAGAAATGCACACACATATGCAAACAAAGACATATAACAAATTTCATGGCAGCATTATTAGTGTCAGCCAAAAACTAGAAGCAACCCCCAAAACACTCAATATTAAAATTGGTAAATAAATGTATATGTTCAGGCACTGGAAAACTTTACAGCAAATGGAAATTTAAAATCCACTGCCACAAAAAAAATGGATAAACTTCATAATTATAGTAGTGAGTGAAAGATGCCAAACACAAAAGAGTATCCTACTATTTGATTCATTCTATTTATACAAAGTTCAAAACTAAAACAGTCAAATTAACCACCAAAATAATAGTTAACTTGAAGGAATGACTGAAAAAGTATACAAAGAACTTCTGGAGTTCTATAAATATTCTATTTCAGAAATATCACAGGATCCTTGGGTTGTTACTTCACTAGCTGGAAAAATCTGTGGCCAGTAGCACCTTTGCCCAAGTTTTGCTCAGGCCTGTTGGGCTCTGCCCACTCAGTCTGGTTGGCTATGCTCAGCTTGTGCTGTCAGCCTGGATCCCACACCTGCCGAGGATGAGCCAGGAATGGAGTGGCAAGGGGTGCATAAGCGAGCAAGCACAGGGTTGGCTACTGCACACAGCTAGGCATGCCGGCTGTGGTGGGGTGGGCAGCTCCAGGATCTCGCCCAGGTGTTAGTTCTGTGCAAGGCTGCAGCTGCACCATGTGTACCACAAGTGGCTTCCACAGTGGGCTCCAGGGAACACAGTGGCACCTGAATGCTTGGAGACACCAGGAACCATAGAGCCCCAAAGAGGGCGTCACAGCTCTGGCTCAGGAGACCTAAGGTCTGGGCTCCTCTCTGCTTCTTGTTACTTGCAATGCAGTGAGCAGGGGGGATGTGTTTCAGCCCTGTTTGTGTTACAGTTCTTTCAGTCCCACCATTTGGTGGGTCCTGTGTTCTTGTCCTGTGTCCAAGAAGAATTAGGTACATGAACAACAAGAAAGGCAAATAAGTGCTTTACTGAGTGACAGTACACCTCTTAGGAAACTCGAGCTCTTTCTGCAGACAGGTTGTTCCTATGTTTGTGCAGCCATCAGTGGACAGAAGACCCAGAGTGGGTAGCTCCTATCCACAGGAAGGTCATCCGAAAGTCTGCTCCAGTCTGGCTGAATCCAGAATTTTTATGGGCTTCAGAGGGGAGGAAGTGCATGCTGATTGGTCTATGGGTGGTCATGGGTGGACCTGGAAAAAGGCATCATAAGTCCTCACTCTGGTCTGCGGAACTGGTGGCTAGGCCCCCAGGCCTCAGGCCATCCCTGGCTTGAAGGTGGGGCTTCACCGGGAACCCTCTCTGTGAGGAGCCTGTCTGCCTCCTGCCATCATCAACCTAATGTTTAAGGCACCCAGGCTGTTCATGTCAAGGGGCACCTACAGGTTTACACCAAGTCATTTTTAGCCCCCTCATCAGCTTCCCTCCCATGCTGGTCAGCACCCAAAGTCGAGAGGATGCTGATGTGGCAAGGGGCTGGTATGTCAGCATCTCCCTGAGCACACACACACACCCAGCTGGGATGTGACAGCGCCCAAGCTTGCCCACAGCTGTGCTCTGAAATAAGAGAGGACTCTGGGAGCAGGGAGAACCCAGGCAGTGGGACCAGACACTTTCAAGCCTGGTTGGGCAAGGGGCTTGCTGGGCCCCTGAGAGCACAGTGATGCCTGGTCCACAGCCATGGCTGGGCAGCTGCAGCTTAGCCTGGAAGGGTGGAGCTTCTGCCCTTCCAAATTGGAAGGGGGCAGGTGGGGATCCCACCGGCTCTGTGGAGTGCAGCCCTGGCTGCATCTCCCCTACTGCAGCTGGTATCATGGTAGCAGTCACTTCAGACAGGGCGCCACTGCCATCAATATTATATTTTTGATCTGAGTAGTGATTACACACCTGTGTTCTCTTTGTAAAAATCTTTGTAAAATTTAATTGATCTGGAAACTGAAGATAAGTTTAATTTTTTCTATTATGTTATTCTTCAACAAAAAGTTTAATAAAAATGGCAGCAATTAAATGCTAAATAAGAATGCATGGAAGATAGACAAATATTTAAAGTTATACTATTCTAATGTGTTTTTGTTATCCTAAATGAGAACAGATTGATCAGTTTTCGATATTGTTAAGTATGCATATTAAAATTTAAGGATAACAACACCACCAAAAGAATAAGAATGAAATGTAAAACTTCCAAGTCTGGACTATACAGGGATAAGAAGAAAGTTCCATATGTACAATAGAAGAAAGAGAGCAGAAGATAGTACAACAGCCTGTAGGTGAACAGAGGCAATGATTTGAGCCAGGGTAAGGTGAAAACTCTCAAAGCTACAATCTCAAAATGAAATGATAAACTGGAAAAATATCTACCTACTGGCAAAAGTAAAGAGCAGGAAATCTATTCAGTCTTCTTGTGAATTTTGGGTCCAGGGTGGGTGTGGAAGAGGTCTCCCTTGAGTATTTTAGCAGTAGGTTTATCCTTATTAGTGGTAATTAATTTCTTTTTGTTCTTTTGATATGGAGTCTTGCTCTGTCGCCCACGCTGGAGTGCAATGGCACAATCTCAGCTCACTGCAACCTCCGTCTCCCAGGTTCAAGCAATTCTCCTGCCTCAGCCTCCTGAGTAGCTGGGACTACAGGCATGTGCCACCACACCTGGCTAATTTTTGTATTTTTAGTAGAGACAGGGTTTTGTCATGTTGGCCATGCTGGTCTCCAACTCCTGACCTCATTTGTCCACCTCAGCCTCCCAAAGTGCTGGGATTGAAGGCATGAGCCACTGCGCCAGACTGTGGTAATTAATTTCAAGGGCCACAGACTTGGGGTGCCCCAGAGAACCTTACTGAAGCAAATGTAAATACATTTTAGAGGGATTATCTCAAGCTAGGTCATTGCATCAGACATACTTAAACAGGTACTTACATTCCAAAATTACAAGACACATGAGGAAATCTGGCACCATAAGGAAGTGGCAGCAGAGAAAACATACTATGAAATCTCGAAGAATTCAGATATTAAAATTTTCAGAGACAAAATGTTAAATATGTTTAAAAGTATTTTAAAACATAATGGATGAAGTTCAAAACATAAAGAGCAGGAGGCTTTTTAAAAGATGTCTGGCAGATTTGAAAGAAGAATAAATGGAATTTCCAGAAAAATATAATTGTTGATGTTAAATATTTAATCAACTGAAACAAACACAATAAAAACAGCTGAAAAGAAAATTAGTGAATGAAATAATGGGATACGGTGAACCAAAAAGATGGAAAAAAGTAAGTAAAAAGAATTAAATACAATGTGCTTCAAAGAAGAAATAATTGGAAATAAACTCTCTTTGAATTTTATGCTACTTAAATAAGTTTGATGATGTTAAGGAGGGCTAGAACCAGGAGGACTCCCACCAAAATACTACACAAGCTAATAAGCTAGCCTTCCATAGTCCTATGGAAGGTAATAGAAGAATGCAAGACTCCTGGTCACAGAGAAGAACTTTAAGGCAGCACAAACAATACAAGTATTGTCAGCATAGTTGTATTGGTTTCACTGAACCCAAAATTGCACAGAGCAACAAAGAGGGCTAGGTGGAGCTGCACACACGGGAGTGTGCTGCATAAGGGAAGCTTGAGCTTAGAGAATCCACTGATTTTAGAGCAAGCTTGCCCAACCTGCAGCCCGTGGGCCACATGCGGCCCAGGACAGCTTTGAACGTGGCCCAACACAGCTTCGTAAACTTTCTTAAAACATTATAAGGTTTTTCTGCGATTTTTTTTAGCTCATCAGCTATAGTTAGCGTTAGTGCATTTTATGTGTGGCCCAAGACAATTCTTCTTCCAGTGGGGCCCAGGGAAGCCAAAAGATTTCACACCCCTGAGCAAAAAGCAAGACTATTCTTTGTCCAAAGGAATACCTGGTGTAGTGCAAGAACTGTTATGTTTTACCTCACATTTCAAAATTGCCTTGAGCATTAACAATTCTAAGAAGTGGCTTAATGAAAGAACAGCCAAAGTATATTAGACCATTTTCACACTAGTATAAATAATTTCCCAGAGACTGGGTGATTTATAAAGGAAAGAGGTTTAATTGACTCACAGTACCACACGGCTGGGGAAGCCTCAGGATACTTACAATCATGGCAGAAGGCAAAGCAGGTACATCTTACATGGTGGCAGGCAAGAGAGAGAGCATGTGTAAGCACAGGAAAAACTACCATTTATAAAACCATCAGGTCTAGTGAGAATTCACTCACTCTCATGAGAACAGCATGGGGGAAACTGCCTCCATATTCCAAACACTTACCTCCCTCAACATTTGGGAATTACAAGTCCCTCCCTCGACACATGGGGATTACAATTCAAGATGAGACTTGAGAGAAGAGAAAGAGCTAGACTGTACCACAAGGTCTTACAGTTTTGGACCATTGAGCAAGAGAATTAGATACACAAGAGGTCCAGAGAGGCAGATTCTCCATATGTCATTCTAACATGAAAAGAATTTGCCAGAAAATAAGGCACCATTCCTCTAATACAGCAATCATAATGAATCTTGGGAGTTCTGTTTCCATTTAGTCTTTTACCTACCTGTCAAATCTTAAGTTTCCTGTGAGATCAAGGTATTTTGTTTTGTATTGTTTAATCAAATTTTTTGGCATTTTTTGTTTATAATATTGTTTAAATAAACTTTTCATTTAATAACTTTTAGATTTACAGAAAAATTGTTGAAATAATACAAGGAGTTGTATCATTTTTGTACCTTTGTATTTTTGTATTTTTTGTTTATTTGTATTATGGTTCCTATATCCAGTTTTCCCTATTATTAATATCCTACATTAGTATGGCATACATTTTATAATTAATGAACCAGTATTGATTTATTCCATACTTTATTCAGTGTTTTGGTTTTAACCCAATGTCCTTTTCCTTTCTAGGATCCTATCGAGTATACCACCTTAGGTTTACTCATTGTGTTCTCTTAGACTCCTCTTGGCTGTGACATATCTATTAGATTAGTTAAAATTAAGGAAAATAAAATATTTAAATTTATTTTAACTTATTCCTTGTCCAGTGTTTTTCCTTTCTTTACATAGATTTGACTTTCTGACCTATATCATTTTATTTTTCCCTGAAAATGTTCTTTAAACATTATATGCAAGGCAGGACAGCTAGCAAAAAAATTCTCTCAATTTTGTTTGCCTGAGAAACTATTTCCTTCGCTTTTGAAGGATAATTTCACTGCATATATAACTCAAGGTTGGTGGTATTTTTTAACATTTCAAATATATTACTTCAGTCTCTTCTTGCTTACAAGGTGTTGTGAGTTGAATTATACCCGCTAAAAAGATACACTGAACCTCCAGTACCTGAGAATGTGACCTTATTTGGAAATAATGTTTGTGAACATAATCAAGATTAAGATGTCATAATGACATATGTCCTTATAAAGAGAGTGATATGAAGACACAACAAACACAGGGGAGAAGGCCATGCTATGGTGGGGGAAGATATTGGAGTGATGCAGCTGCAAACCAAGAAACCCCAAGGATTGCCTTCACAGGAAACATAGTCCTGTTGACATCTTGATTTCAGACTTCTAGCCTCCAGAACTATGAAAGAATAAATGTCTGTGATTTGAAGCTACCCAGTTTGTGGTACTTTGTTACTGCAGCTTTATGAAACAAATACACATGGGTTTCTTAAGAGAAGTATGCTGTAATTCTTATGCTTGTTCTTCTGTAGGTGAAATTCTCTACCCACACACCTACCCACCCCTCATGCCCTTGGCTTCTTTCGAGATTTCTCTTTGTCTTTTGTCTTTAGCTCTACAATTTGAATACAATATGCCTTGGTGTCAATTTTTTTGGTGTTTATTCTTCTTGGTACTCTATGAGCTCTCCGGTCTGTTGGTTTGGTGTCTGTCATTAATCCTACAAAATTCTTGGCCATTATTTCATTAAATGTTTCTCCTGCTCTATTATGTCTTACTTCTCTTTCTGGTATTTTGTCTTGTTTTGTCTTGCCTGTTGTTTTGGGGCTTCCCTAAGTACTCCACTCCCCCACCTTAAAGACAGTCTGCAACTCTCATCCTTTACAATTTAATCTCCTGTTATTACACAAGATCCCTCTTAGTAAAGTAGTAAGGTGTAAGCAAAAGAAGGCATTCCATAATGTTATCATTAAATATCCATTTCTTAGTGGGCCGATGTATCAGAGCCGTGACTTTCATACATGCTTCTTAGCTTTTTTCACCCCTTGGGAGGGACAGGAAATCTAGAGTCTTTTCTGGCTTTCGAAGGAAAAGCCTGGAGTGAGAGCCCTTGTGGGCTGGGATTTTTAAATATTGGCAACTCATTCAGATTAGTTATCTATTTCCAAACTGTTCGAATAACTCCAAATGCACTTTATTTTCGACCTGTGTTATAATCTATCAGTTGATTATTTCCCCTCTAAATTTTTCTACAACCACTCAAGTTGTAGCAACTTGGGGCCATCTGAAAATGTCTATCATTTGAGTAACTAGATACATATACAATACCAGATATATGGTCAATATCAGTAAGACATTACTTAATATTACTTTCTATTAAAATGATAAAAGATCTAAGTCTAAGATAAGTCTCTCTTGCTAAAGTTGTTAAGGTTTACTAAACCTCTAGTCAGTCTTGTGGCAATAAAAAATAGTTTACTTTATTCAAGGAACTGTTTATATCCTTAAAATAACTCAGTAACTCCTCTCTAAACCACAATCTCTTTAACTTTTGCGTTACCAATCTTTTTCTTCTACTTTAACAATTTTGTACTTCTTAGTAAGAATCCTTCTCAGTTCCTACACAACTCTTTCTAAATAGTGAGCTCAAGCCAGAGAAAATGGGGAATGACCTCAGGATTCACATTATGAGTCCCTATTTTCCAGCCTAATACTGATAGCAATAGGAGACAGACAAATTCCTACGCAGACAAGGGCTGGTCACCAGTAAGGATCAACCTGAGGAATGAGCTGCTTGTTCCACATAGAGTCCGCGACCAGAGTGAGAACTTCTATCCCCATCTTACTCACCCTCTCTGGACTAGCTCCTTCTGGACGATGCCTTTTAACCAATCAAATGCTGCTTTTTCCAAGACCACCCATGGACCAATCAGCATGCACTCCCCCATTCTAAGCCCATAAAAACCCCAGAGTCAGCCTCACAGAGGGCAACCCACTTTTAGGGTCCCCTTTCACAGCTGAGAGCTTTCCTTCTGTTGCTCAATAAAATTCTTCTCTACCTTACTCACTCTCCAGTGTCCACGTACCTTATTCCTCTTGGCCATGGAATAGGAATGCAGAACTTGCCAAGCTGAGGTCAGCGGGAGCAAAAAAGCTCTAACCCTCATGTTCGCTGAGCTGTGGGTGATGGAAGTAAATGGGCTATAATCCTCCCATTCACTGAGCTGTGGGTGGTGGGAGTAAAAAGAGTTGCAACCCTCCCTCCTACTCACTGAACTACAGGAGTTGCAACAATACCATAACTGGTTCTATATTGCAATGCTTTTAACCATACCATATATGTTTTAAATAAGCTGATACTGGACTTCAAGAGACAGTGAGAGAGCATCTTTATGAATAAATGAATCCTAGCAACCTTAGCAAGAGAGACTTATTTTTTATAAAGGTGGGGTCCTACTATGTTGCCCACGCTGGTCTCAGACTCCTGTGCTCAAGTGATCCTCCCACCTTGACCTTCCAAAGTGCTGGGATTACAGGTGTAAGCCACCACACCAGGCCAAGGGTATAATCTTATCTAGCTCTTGACTCTTAAGTAAAAAAAGGCAGACTAGTATGGTGGTTATATGCAAGGGCTTTGGAGTCAAGCAGGCCTTTGTTATAATCCTGGGTCTGAGCCTGGGCAACATAGTGAGACCCTGTCTTTACAAAAAAATAAAAATATAACAGAATTAACTGGGCATAATGGCAAATGCCTGTAGTCCCACCTACTCAGGAGGCTGAAACAGAGCCTTGGGCTGAGGATTGCCTGAGCCCAGGAGTTTGAAAATGCAGTGAGCTGTGACCACACCACTGTACTCCAGGCAGGGCAACAGAGTGAGACCTTATCTCAAAATACAGCAAAAAAAACAAAAAACAAAAACCTGGTTCTGGAGAATACTAATAAATCACCTTCACAAATTAATTAACTATATTCTCTTCCCTATAAGATGAAAACATAGACTTGTAGAAAAGTATATAAATGAATTAGCAGAGACTCTGGCCCATAAATACATAATAAATGAATAATAGTTATAATTAGTTATAAGAGTTTTCTTTTGTCCATAAATTTGTATTAAGCTGCTATAGGGGACCTCTGTGAATTTTAATCTGATTAAAGAAAAAGAACTTGCTAATTACCTTCTGTTTTCCCCCAGTGACATATATTCTATTTAATGAGTATGGATTTTGAATATTGGCTCTACGCTTAAAATTTTATTGCCTTGAGAAAGTACTTAACCTCACTGAGTCCAAGTTTTTTCATTAATAGTAAACATTACCAACTGATTTCCTATGTTTAGATTAGAGATAGTGTTAATTCATTTATTTTATATAAACTTATTTTTATTTTTCCACTATGTACCAGACTTTATTTTAGGAAATTTTGATACAAAGGATATCAAAATAACGAAGGATTCTAATGTCAATGAGCTTATAATCTAGCTATAGGAGAAAGACAATAAATAAGCAAGACAATTTCAAAGTGGGGTAAGTAATAGGAAGGAAGAATGATATTAGAGTATGACTGGGAGTGGAGGAGACACTTAGGTAAAGCAATCTGCAAATACCTCCCTGAGAGGAAATTTTCAGTAAATCTCCTAAAGGAGATTTACTAAAGAGTTAAAAAGGAATCAGCCACTATAAAAACAAGTACTTTTTTTTTTTTTTTTTTGAGACGGAGTCTCGCTCTGTCGCCCAGGCTGGAGTGCAGTGGCGCAATCTCGGCTTACTGCAAGCTCCGCCTCCCGGGTTCACGCCATTCTCCTGCCTCAGCCTCTCCGAGTAGCTGGGACCACAGGCGCCCGCCACCACACTCAGCTAATTTTTTTGTATTTTTAGTAGAGACGGGGTTTCACCGTGGTCTCGATGTCCTGACCTCGTGATCCGCCCGCCTCGGCCTCCCAAAGTGCTGGGATTACAAGCATGAACCACCGCGCCCGGCCAAAACAAGTACATTTTTTTTAAAGATGAAGAAAGCTTTTTAGGCAGAGGCTACACCAAGAAAACCCAAATGCTGGAAATATCTTGTATGTTTAGGAACAGAAATGAGCAAGGGCTTTGGAATGTTTTCAATGTCAAAAGAAGACTTGTCAGCTGGGCTGAAGTAAAAGAAACTCAGAAGATGATGGGGAGAGGTAGACAGGGCCATATGGCATAGAGCCTTGGCAACAGTTGTTACATTTGATTCTATTCTAAGTACAATGAAAAGAGTTTTGAGCAGGTGCCTTTAATGATGGACCTGTATTTCTAAATGTTCTCTGTATGGATAACAGACTAATGGCAAGAATAAAAGCAAGACCAGTTACAAGGCTGCTGAAGGAGTTCAGGCAAGAGGTGGTGGTGGCTTTTATGGGAGTGGTAGCTATGGAATGAAGAGAAGTGAAAATATTTAACGTATTTTGAAGATAAGATTAATAGCATTTGCTGGATGGGAAACAATTAAATCAAGGATGACACTTAGGCTTTTTGATAGATGGTGGTACCTTACATTGAACTGGGAAAACAATGAAAGGAGTTAAGTTTGGGGTGAGGAGTAACGAGCAGTTCAGTTTTAGGCATGTTGAGTTTAGATGCTTAAGACAAACCCAGATGGAAATATCAAGGAGATCCTGTATTTCTAAAGAAAGACCTGTACTGGAAAGACACTTAGGAAGACTTTGGCACATAGATGATATCTAAATGGTGATAAATGTGATCAATCACCTAGGAATGCATGTTGCTCAATAAAGAACTAGTATGACTTGCATCCAGAACTTTCATCCAGCATTTGGAGCTCTCGTAAGGAGAAGGTGCAGCAAAGAACATTGTGAAAGCGCCACAACAAAGAGCAGAAGGAAAATCTAAGTGGCTGATGTCCTGACAAATGAGAAAAAGGTGAAGAGAGGTCTCCTGTATGGAATGCCATTGAGTGGTTTCCACTGAATTAAACAACTAGGAATCACTGGGACATGGAAAAAAACAGTTTCAGTGGAGTGATGGGGCCAGAAGATGCAGTGCAATGAGTTGAGGAGCAGTCATAGACAGAGAGTAAAAATACCTCTGATCTCTATTCCCAGTAAACTTTCATGTCTGGAGAACACTTTGTACTTGGCTTCAAAATTACTAACCTGGTACCAATTCCACTACAGTAGATATTACAACTGAAAATATATGATCAATTTCTAAATTCAAGATGACTCTCCTTATAAGAATTCTAATTCTTCTCGTGTAAACCTTATTCATTACAAATAAAAAGAGATTTTTAAGGAGTCTACAATCCTATTATTCTATTTTTATGAGGTACTATATTCTAAATTAGAAATATTGCTTCTTCCTGCAGGGGGTATAGGGTGGGGTGAGAGGAGATATAAGTTATTCTTGAAATCTTGTCATCTCTGAAATTCCTTATCACTTCATTTGTGTGAGATTAAAGCAAATATTGTAGTAGGTTAAAAAAGTCATTATTGCTTTTAGTAAAGAAAGCAATAAATGAATGCTGAGATTAATTAAGAGCAGAAGAGAAACTGAAGCATTTAATCAAGATCTAGGGTTACTTGATGTGAATATATTCCAAAATGATCAAAATCATGCAAACCAAATGCTAGAAAAATCATTCTTGGTCTAGCAAAATCAGAATATTGTACACTGTTTTACCAGGATTTACCCAGGATTTAGAAGTTTGATGGTGTTTCTTTGTTTTACTGATGGGCCAGCAATGGGGTAACTAGAGGCAATGACTCTCCTCTCTGAGTCTTCTCCAGAAGATGGAGTCCTCACTGCCACTTAATCTTGTATAAACTTAAGCTCCTTATGTAATCTTTTTGAGCCTCAGTTTCCTCAGTTAAAATGTATATTTATGCAACAGACATTTGTTGAGTCTCTACAATGGATCAAAAGTTGGTATCTACATCATCATACTTATATCATGGGGTCATTGTCAGGGTAAAAGCTCATGACTCAGTACTCAGGCATCATTATCACCTCTTATTTCGTCCCTTTGCAAGGTCTTTGCTCATGTTTCCTCTGCCTGATGTACTCTTCCTCTCCTTACCATTCAATTTTGCTGGGCTAACTCCTAGGTATCCTCCTGATCCCAGCTTTCCCTGACCCTCTCACACTCTATGAGGCCCCTCAGTTTTACAGTCTTCTAGCATCCTATGCTTTTCCTTCATAACATTTACCACAATTAAAATTATTGGGGTGAATGTTTGCTTATTGTCTGCCTCCTCACTATTTTGTTGACATTGCTGAGGACATTATCTGATACCTAGAAGATGTTTAATAAATATTGTTGAGTGATTAAGTGTATGAATTGGAATTTCGTTAGAAAAAAAAAAAGGATAAAGTGGGAGAATTTAAAGATGACTCCAAGATTTTTAGATTGAATAATGGTGCCATTAATAAAAGAAAGCAGCAGATAATGGAGAAAAAAATAAAGAGTTTTTGTTTTAAGCATGTTGGAACTACAGGTATTGCAAGAGATGAGAACTGAAGATACATGTTTAAAAGTATGTATTCATTATGAGGTAGATCAGCCTTGGCGATAGCTGAGGGGAGCTAAGAACAGTATCCTGAAGAAAACAATAAAGTATAGGGGAAGAGCTATGTGATAGTTAATTTTATGTGTCAGCTTAGCTAGGCCACTCTAACCAGGTATTTGGTCAAACATTATTCTAGCTGTTTCTGGATGGGTATTTTTTTTATTAAATTAACCTTTATATCAGTGGATTTTGAGTAAATCAGATTGCCCTCTGTAACGTGAGTGGGCCTCATGCAATCAGTTGAACCTCTTAACAGGAACAAACTGACCTCCCCAGAGGATGCGAAAATTCTACCAGTGGACTGCTTCGAAATTGAACTACAATTTCTTCTCTGCATCTGCAATCTCCAGCCTCCAGCCTGCTGGTCTGTCCCATTGTGTGTGTGTGTTCATATCTATACACACACACACACACACACACACACAACCAAAGATTGAAAATAAAATAAAGGGATAATTGATTTAACATAATTCCAAATCACAAAAGAGGCAGAAAATAAAATTCAAAACATTGACAATTAACCCTCTGTGGCCTTGCTGAAATAAATCATGATTTTCTATGCATGTTTTCTATACCTAAATGCTTTTACTTTTACTGCTTTTGTGTAATTTAACATGAATTTGCTTAATCTGTCAAAATGATAAGACATTACAGAAAGCATGAACAATAGGCATAACAGGAAATAGGATTGTGATAGTTTAGGAGTCACGGTTCTTTCAAACACAGAATGACTGTTTCTTAGAATCTTTCTCGTTTTACCCTCAGAAAGTTATCTGCGGTTCCGAATTTTGATTTGCTGATGGTCTGTATCTGTGATAACATTAGTATGTAGGTGCTTCTTCAACAGGTCTTTCATGAAAACAGAAAAAAAGAAAAAGAAAGGGTTAAAGTGTTAGTTCGAATAATGAAATATTTACACACATCCCTGCAAGCCTCAGGCAAAAACAAGCAAGAATCCTGAAGACCACGATATAGAGTACTTTGTACCAGAATCTGTAATGTGAAGATAAACTGGACAGGAAAGCCAATAATGGAAAAATCTCAATTCCATTCAGCCACATTTCAACAGCAAATGCTGAGTCTGAAGGTCCTTTCTGTGCTGACCTTACCAGATTTCAACACGAAGAAGGAGGTAGGTGAATGTGGTAAGCCATTTTAAGACTAGAATGGAAGTTAATAATCATCTAATCTAACTCTTTTACATTCCTATAAACTAGTGTCCCAGAGAAGTTAAGTGACTAACCCAAGGTCTGACAGGTAGAACTTTTAGAAATAAAATATAGGATACTAGCCAGATCTTCAAAATAGCAGCCTTATATTACCAATAACGTCAGGTCAATCCCATATTAGCCACCACAGCATACAACTAGAAGAATTTATTTAACATGTTGTTAAGCCTAAAGCCCCAATGTCCTAATTCCATTCCAGTACTTTCATTGGGAATAGTTCGTTGCTTTAATAATATATACCTATTCTCTACTATTGAACAAATATATAAATGTATAATCTTCTACTTTACGAAAGACTTTATTTTACTTGATCTCATAGCAACATCCTGAGGTGACATATAATGATTCTCTTTCTAAGGTCACACAGTTCCTAAGAGCTGAACTGGAACCCAGGTTTTCCGACCTTTTCCAGCACCTTTGAACACATTCTTCTTTAGTCCTGAAGTTATATAATTAATTGGTATGTCAGGATAAGAACTCAGGCTTGAGCAGTGTCGGCAAGTGGTTTACCTTACTGACTGATTTGATAAGAAGACACAGATAAAAAACTACAACCACCAGTGAGTTTCATCATTTGGGTTTTGAGGTCTTCAACATCATCAAACAATTAAATACAAGACCCAAGCCTCTGTGTTTCTGATTATAAGAAGCCAAGGAGTAACTTAAAAAAAAAAAAAAGGTAATGAATACAGGCAAAAGCAAATTTGTGTCATGGAAGCATGCATTTATTATAGCATTCAAAATCTCATTTCAGGTTACTAGGAAATGTGAATTCATTTTTTAAAATTTTATTTAAGTTCTTCCTTTGTTTCCTAATGAAGCCATAAATCCTTTGGGACAAGGCATCCCCACAGATTATGACACATTGCCTTCAGACTCCCTGGCATTCTGATGAAACTGTCAGTATGTACAGTGATGACAGATGTGATAAAGAGATCATCGTGGCCCTCACTGCCTATATTTTATTGTTTGTTACAGCCATCTTCTATTTCTGGAAAACACTCCCAGCTGCCTGCAGCAGAGCTAGGAGCCAGAGATGGAAAATATGTTGTTTTTCTCACAGTTTACAACCTAACTTGCCTACCACTAATTATGCAGTACAGGTAGGTAGAAATAATACTAGAAAACATGTCTTGAACACTGGTTCCATTAACTGGTTTCATTACAATAACCTTATTTCTGATCTTTTCTATTTCAGGATTCTGGAAGACTCATTAAAAACGTTTTCTCTGCAGTGTTTTATAACCTTTTGACATTTTCTTCTTATACAAGTCATGCCAATTTTTTTTCTTAAAATCTATAAATAGGAAGAGTGAGTGGGAAGAAATGGATACATTAACCCCTTATACATCTATAGCCTGACAGATTTTAAGTGGATAAGTTATACCAATACCTTTGTTATTATTTTATTTTGATGATATGTTGTACAATAACTAAAACATTCTACATGAATTTTGTTATCTACTTTAATTACTGGTGAAGTAGCAAGCATTTAATATTTAATGTATCTACAACTGATATGAAAATAATATGGAATTGTGTTCTTCTGCATGACTTTCTGAGGACAATTTGGGCTGCTTTAAAAGAAGAGAGGAAGCCGGGTGTGGTGACTCACACATGTAATCCTAGCACTTTGGGAGGCCGAGGAGGGAGGATTGCCTGAGCTCAGGAGTTCGAGACCAGCCTGGGCACATGATGAAACCCCGTCTCTACTAAAATACAAAAAATTAGCCAGGCATGGCAGCATGCACCTGTAGTCCCCGCTACTCAGGACACTGAGGCAGGAGAATTGCTTGAACCTGGAAGGCAGAGGTTCCAGTGAGCCGAGATTGAGCCACTGCACTCCAGCCTGGTGACAGAGCAAGACTCCTTCTAAAAAAATTAAAAAATAAAAAAAAATGTCTCCCATTATTCTACGCTTTCCCAGGGCCAGGGAAGATGAAGCTATGTATGACTCACAGCCCTGGACCTTTTGATAACCTCTATATAAATCTAGTATACTCTTGTTAATTACTTATAATTGTTATTTTATATTTCTATATATTTCAGGGTTTATTTTTCCTTTTCATCAAATGATGACAAAAAGCACTATAATAATTTTATTTAGAAATTATTTGAATTTATTTGTAGTGTTTATAAATTTTCTTTTATGGTATAATAGAAATTATTTCATAAATAATCTATAAATTTAATGATAATCAATAGAATCAATAGTTAAAACCTCCAACCATTCATCCTTTACCATAACTACTCTCAAGTTTTAAAATATGCTGATTAAAATTTACTTCTTTTTATATCCATTGGCCACCATTTCTTAGGGGTTATATCTGATCAGACAGATGAATGAAAGAAAAATAATGAAGCAAAATACTCACACACTATTTAATAATCCCTGGTAAAAAATTTACTTTCATATAGAAATATATTAATTAAAAATTTATATTTATTATTAGGGTAACTTCTTTCTGAATATCACATTCTTTTCAAAGATTATCATATTTATTATAAGAACAGTATATTTTGTATCTTATAAATCATCCTTCTTGAGAAATAGAATGTGATAAAAGGTATCTATAATCTTCTTTTATAAATAGAGGCACTTTGACATATAAGAGTAAGTGGTGGTTACACATCAAAAAATGTGTGAAGAAGCTGGTATCAGAAAGTTTACTGAGTCTAGTATTTAAGTAATATAAACTGCTGCCTCAAATGATGAACCAGCCATAATTTAAGTTAGCAAATCTACACCAAATGTCATGCATGTGGTGGAAAATAAAAGATATTGCCATTAAGGTGGTGGTCTGTGATCATTTAAAGGTCTCTAGTATCTAAAATAACTGCCAAATTAATTGTAGGGAAGACCTCTCTCAAATTAACAGATAACAAAGAATGAAGCTTCTTGTGCATTTAAAATAAAGCAGTATTAAACTGAGGTCAGTAAAGGGATCAATTACCAATTTTTACTCTAAAAGAAAGCATCATTTAATATTCTATAATAGGTTATGGAATAATCTCTGAGCCCACCACAAAATATGCTGGAATTCTTTCCAGTATGACAAATTTGACAAACTTCCTTGTCAAATATACTTGTTACTTCTATCCTTACACTGAAGAAACAATGGTGGTTAACACCAGTTCATATTTCAACCCAAGAATATCTCTATTTTTAAATTTAATTTAAAAAAATTATTTTAGATTCAGGGGGTACATGTGCTTGTTTTTCACATAGGTATATTGCATACTGATGGGGATTTAGTTTCTAGTGTACCACTACACAAATAGTGAACACTGTACATGACAGGTATTTTTCAGCCCTTGTCCCATAGAGGTTGAACTAATTTACATTCCCACCAACAGCGTATAGGTGTTCCCTTTTCTCCACATCCATGACAACACCTGTTGGTTTTTGACTTTTTAATAATAGACATTCTCACAGGTATAAGGTGATAACTCATTGTGGTTTTGATTTGCATTTCTCTGATGATTAGTGATGTTGAGCACTTTTTTCATGCGTTGGTTGGACACTTGTATTTCTTCTTTTGAGAAATGTCTGTTCAGGTCATTTGCCCAGTTTTTAATGGAGCTGGGTTTTGTTTTTGTTTTGTTTTTTTTTTCTCTTTTTGAGTTTACTTGAGTTCATTTCAGTTCTTCGTAGATTCTGGATATTCGTCCTTTGTCAGATGCATAATTTGAAAATATTTTCTCCTATTCTGTAGGTTGTTTGTTCTGCTGAATATTAGTTTTACTGTGCAGAAGCTTTTTAGTTTATTTATATCCCATTTGTCTATGTTTATTTTTGTTGCATTTGCTTTTAGGGTGTTCTTCATAAATTCATGCCTAGGCCAATCTCGAGAAGAGTTTTTCCTAGGTTTTCTTCCAGGAGTTTTATAGTTTCAGGTATAACATTTAATTCTTTAATCCATCTTGAGTTAATTTTTATATATGGTCAGAGATAGGGATCCAGTTTAATTCTTTTGCATATGGCTAGCCAATTTTCCCAATACCATTTATTGAATAGAATGTCCTTTCCCTATTGTTTGTTTTTAACAACTTTATCAAAGATTAGTTGGTTGGTTGTAGGCATGTGACTTTATATGTAGGTTCTCTATTCTGTTCCATTGATCTATATGTCTATTTTTATACCAATGCCATGCTGTTTTAATTATGATAGCCATATAATATAATTTGAAGTCAGGCAATGTGATGCCTCTAAATTTATTCTATTTTCTTAGGATTACTTTGGCTAGTCAGAGTTGATGCCATATGAACTTTAGGATTATTTTTTCAAATTTTGGGAAAAAATAATGTTGGTAATATGATAGAAATTGCATTGAATCTGTAGATTGTTTTAGGCGTATGGTCATTTTAATGACATTGATTCTTCAAATCCACAACCTTGGGATGTTTTTCCATTTGTATGTGTCATCTACAATTGCTTTTATCACTGTTTTGTAGTTCTCCTTATAGAGATCCTTAACCTCCTTGGTTAAATGTATTCTTTGGTATTTTATATTTTGCAGCTATTATAAATGGGATTGAGTTCTTGATTTTGTTGTCAGCTTGAAAATTATTGGTGTATAGAAATGCTACTGATTTTCATACATTGATTTTGTATCATAGAACTTTATTTATCAAGTCTATGAGTCTTTTGGAGGAGACTTAGGAGGTTCTAGGTATAAAATCATGTCATCAGTGAGCAGAGATCATTTGAACTCCTCTTTTACAACTTGGATGCGTTTTATTTCTTTCTTTTGTCTGATTGCTCTGGGTAGTGCCTCCAGTATGTTGAATAGGAGTTATGAGAATGAATAACCTTGTCTAGTTCCAGTTCTCAAGGGATATGCTTTCAGCTTTTTCCCATTCAGTGTAATGAGGATGTGGGTTTGTCGTATATGGCTCTTATTATTTCAAAGTATGTTCCATTGATGCCTAGTTCGTTGAAGGTTTTTATCAGGAAAGGATATCAGATTTTATTGAAAGCCTTTTCTGCATCTATTGAGATGATCATACAGTTTTTGTTTTCAGTTGTTTCTGTGATTAATCATATTTTTTGATTTGCAGATGTTGAAACATCTTTGCACCCCCTCTTAAAGCCCACATTATCATGATGAATTATCTTTTTGATGTACTTTTCCCCCCAATCTTTTCTGGTTTGTAAGGTATCTGCTGAGAAGTCCACTGTTACTCTGATGGGATTGCCTTTATAGGTGATTAAATGCTTCTATCTTGCTGCCCTTAAAATTTTTTCCTCTACGTTGACTGTGGACAATCTGATTTGGTTTACTAGTATCTTATTAAGGATTTTTGTATCTAAGTTCATCAGAAATATTCACCTGTAGTTTTCCTTTTTATTGTGTTCTTTCCCGATTTAGGTATCAGAGTGATACTAGTTTCATAGAATGAGTTAAGGAGGAACCCCACCTCCTTAATTTTGGGGAATAATTTCAATAAGAGTGGTACCAGCTCTTCTTTCTATGTCTGGTAAAATTTGGCTGTGAATCCATCTGGTCATGGACTTTTTTGTTGTTGTTGGAAGATCTTTTCTTACTGATATGGTTTGGCTCTGTGTCCCCACCCAAATCTCATCTCAAATTGTAATCCCCAGATATCAGAGGTGGGACTTGGTGGGAGGTGATTGGATCATGGGGATAATTTCCTCCATCCTGTTCTCATGATAATAAGGAACATCTCATGAAATCTGGTTGTTTGATAAGTGTCTGACACTTCCTTGCTCGTTCTCGCTTTCCTGTCATCATGTCAGATGTGCCTCTCAAAGTGCTGGGATTACAGGCATGAACCACTGCGCCCAGACATTAATTTTGTTCTTTAAAAGTATTATCTCCAAATACAGTGACATTCTGAGGAAATGGGTGTTAGGGCTTCAACATATAAATTTTGGGGAGACACGATTCACCTAATAAATAGAGCCATATATTTTTAATATCAGTAATAAAAATTGTATTGTTTTTCAAAGTATTTCTTGAACTACTTTTTCAAATGATAAAATACTGGGTATGTAAAGGCATTCTGCAATTTTATTTTTATTTATTTTTCTTTTTGAGACAGAGCCTAATTCTGTCACCCAGTTTGGAGAGCAGTGGTGTGATCCAAGCTCACTGCAGCCTTAAATTCCTGGGCTGAAAGAATCCTCCCACGTTAGCCTCCCAAGTAGCTAGGACTACAGGCATGCACCACCATGCCCAGCTAATATTTTAATTTTCTCTTTTGTAGAGATGGGGTCTTTCTAGATTGCCCAGTCTGCATTCCACAGTTTTAAAGGGAAATGACTGCATATAGCAATAGGGTCAAACTGCAACACCATTACACAAGCACAATTTTCATCAAATTTTTAATTACAGGAGTTTTTTGCAGGTTTTTGTTTTATTTGCTTTCATTTGAGTATTTGGTCCCTTTTACAAGTTCCCATTATGGAATTATTTCCAATTTCAATTATTTCCAATATTTTTTCTAATGGTCAAGCATTATAAGTTCTTCAGTTCTTTTTCTTAAATGAGCATTCCTTTGCCACTTTGCAGGATGTCTTTATCTTTGACCTATAATAATGAACCTTTCCCATGGTCTGCCAGATGATGTTTCTCACCACCATACTTCTTATATATGACAAGTTTTCAGTGACACATTCTCAGAAGATTAGAATTGCTTGGCCACCTTACTTACTTGGCCTGTCCACTTTTGGCTACTTTCTTTTATGAGCTTTATGGAATTTATAGGTTATATATCAAAACTTTATTATGTGAATGAATTCAGGATTATAGGTGCAACATTAACTTACTACATTTACAAAAGAATATTTTCATTGGTATGAAAAATCAGATTAAATCCTGTATAGCTGAAGATGCCCATGCATTTGATTTGTATTGCACTTAAAGCTATATAAAATTGTCTTTCTGTGTTATTTACAGTGATTTGTTTATGTGTGGCACAAAGCATTTAATAGTACTTACAAGGTATGATTTTTTTACCTAGAAGATACAATTTTTTATTTATTCTTTGCCTGAAATTTCAGAAGTCACATTTGTTTAACCTCAAAACCTCAAACCATGTGACAGTGGAGTACACAACTAATTACTTTTTTTTTTCTTTTGATGGAATTTCGCTCTGTCGCCCAGGCTGGAGTGCAGTGGTGCGATCTCGGCTCACTGCAGCCTCTGCCTCCTGGGCTCCTGCCTCAGTCTCCCGAGTAGATGGGATTACAGGTGCCCACCACCATGCCTGACTAATTTGTGTATTTTTTTTTTTCAGTAGAGACAGGGTTTCACCATATGCGCCAGACTGGTCTCAAACTCCTGACCTCAGGTGATCCACCCACCTTGGCCTCTCAAAGTGCTGGGATTACAGACATGAGCCACCACGCCAAGCCGACTTTGTATATAGCATTATAACCATAATTTTGAGGGCCAGTGCATGAAATAAGAAAGGAAGGAATAAAAACCCTTTAACTTCCTGTCTGGTTTGTGATCTATTTGATTCTTCACTTCAGGATAGATTTGCAGTCCAGCAGGGTAATTGGAATTGATACTATGTTACAAAGTCAGTGCCAAACAAAGTCACCTGTGTTTTTCCTGCAGGTTTTGCCACTTAGAAAAAAAAATAACTATCTCCTTAAGTACTGGGAGATAGACTCTTCTAACACCATATGGCAAAGTATTTTTTATGAGTGAGATATTTCCTCTGAATGGCTATGGAAGTGTACAAATAAAAGGGGCTTCAGAAATATTAGTTGGAGGATACAGAGCCAATAAAATTACACTATAAGAAAAACATTTTATATAAGACCATTCTTGCATTGCTATAAGGAAATACCTGAGACTGGGTTATTTATAAGAAAAGAGGTTTAATTGACTTACAGTTTTGCAGGCTATACAAGAATCATAGCAGCATTTGCTTCTTGGGAGGCCTCAGGAGGCTTCCAATCATGGTGGAAGGCAAAGGGGGAGCAGGCACATCACATGGCGAGAATGGAGAAAGGGAGAGAAAGGGAGGGAGAGAAAGGGAGAGAGAGAGAGAGAGAGAGAGAGAGAGAGAGAAAAGGTGCTGCACACTTTTAAGCAACCAGATCTCCCGAGAAGTCACTCACTATTGTGAGGACAGCACCAAGGGAACAGTGTGAAACCATTCATGAGAAATCTGCCCCCATGATCCATACCCAAACTATATCACATTTTAAAGATTTTTGCAAGTCCTAATTACCTTTTCCCATGAATGATTTTGAAACATGAGAAAAATAAGCAAGAAGCAGTATGTGCTATGAAGACATGCATTTTAGAAGCTGGAACATGGTTCTGTCGTTTCTGCTTGACAGAATTTGTAATGGTAGAATAGCTAGGAATTTGCAACAACAAAAAAAACAATTTTGTTGTGATTTGTTTATTTTTGTTTGTTTTTGAATGTTTGCAATTAGAAGCATTGAGTTTTCCTTGCAACCACAAACACACAACCTAAAGAAATGGATAGCCAAGCACATTATAGTTTTAAGGGTGCCCAGTGGTGCTTTCCAGTCTAATGATTAATAAAAAGAAAGGATTCTCACCAAAATTTCTAATTTTTAAAAAATCTCTCCTGAGTTCGAATCAAGTGATAATTAGTTGCTAAGAGTTAACCCTTCCAACTATTTTCCAGAGTAATAGTTTTAAAAACTGTAAATTACTTTATTCTTTAAGAAAACATCCAAATTTGAACATTAATTTAAAATTCATTGTGTATCATTTCTATGTGTTCATAGGACCCTTGTGGTCCAAAGCATTTTAAAAAATTTCAATTGATCTTGACAGGTTCATATTTCTCATGAGACTCCAAAAAAAAGATGAAGAGCATCTTTTTCAGGAAAAGCAGAAGCAGATGCAGATCTGGGCACCAGCCTAGTGATGTCTATCCCTACTCTGGTGTGTTCTCACTTAACTACTCAGCTTCCTCATAAGACTTTGCCCCAGTGTTTTTTATCCTGTGTTACACCAAAGACACCAAGTGAAAGATATGATCCCCCTTGAGGGATGTACATAAACTTTTGCACATAATTTTAGGAGTTTGTTGAACTATAACCTCTAATCATGGGCAGCTCTCACTGGTTTCATGTTAGATATTCCTTTAGATTAAATTACTTATAATAACTGGTAACTTCTCTGTGTTTCAACTCAAGATTTTGATCAAAAGTAAGTTTCATTCAGCTTTTCTCTTCAAGGCAAATTCTTGAAATTCAAGATTATTGAGCAATCTCATAGCTTATTGCATATGTCAGGATTTCACCTCTAACCCAACAAATGATACCACAAAGTAGGGTTATATGGTGTTCCACCAGCTCAGTAAGGGCAGCGAGTGGTAGCAACTTTGCCAAAAAGGGGGAGAGTAAAGTAGGCAATACTGCCATCTAAGAGATGTTATTAAAATATCTATGATATAAAGTATTTTTATATACAAAAGAAAGTAGAGAATAATAAGTTATTAAACAACGATAAAAGACACCCATGACTCAACATGTAACTTAAGAAATGGAATATTGCAGATACAGCAGAATGTGTTTCTTGATCTTTATTTTCCAGCCTTCTTATCCCAAATTGTGTCTTAATAAATCCCTGAGTTTTAATTATAATTTTAACAAATATGTACATGTTTAAATATTAAGTTGTAACTCTTTTTGAACATATACATGTATATAACATGTATATGCATACATATTACAATACTGTGTGCCATGTTTTGTCCTTTTTATTAGATATTATGGTTCCAAGAGTAAACCATGTTGTTCAGGTAGTTGTAATTCATTGATTTTCACCATTGTACAATATACCACTGAATGAATACATGGAATTTATTTGTCTAATGTCAATAGACAATGAATCATTTTTACTTTTATCCTGTTAAAATTGCTGCAAAAATTATTTTTCTATAATTTTCTATATTATTGCTGCATATAGAAATAATGTTAATTCTAAGTACATAGAACCAAGATATTTTCAAATTATAAAATGAAGAGCAACATTACTGGATTGTAGAATAGGTACATCTTCATATTTAATAGACAATGACAAATTGTCTTCAAAGTGGTTGAACCATTTTACACTACCACACACTGTACAATACAGATTACATTGCTCGACAACCTCCAAACTTGATAATTTTTCCAATAAGTTTGAAATAAAATGGAAAATTCAAATTCAGGTTTATTGAGGTACAATTTACATAATGTAAAATTCACCTTTTTTAGGTGTACAGTTAATGGGCTTTTCCAGATGTATAATCACTACTTCAGTGAGACATAGAACGTTTCCATTACTCCTCCAAAGGTTCCCGTGTGTCCCTGGACTCATACTTCAAGCTCCTGGGAACCACTGATCTAATTTCTGCTGTTTTAGTTTTGTGTTTTTCCACACAAAATGTGAAATATCATGCACATAGAATCATACAATATATAGTATTTTTTTGTCTGGTTTATTTCACTTAGCGTAATGTTGTTAAAATTCACCTAGGCTGTTGCATATGTCAATACTTTGCACCTTCTTACTACGAAGAAGCACTCCATTGTGTGAATTAACACAATCTGTTTATACATTGGCCAGTGGATAAGTATTTTGGTTGTTTCCAGTTTGGGGTCATTATGAGTAAAGCTGCCATAAATATTTACACTGAGGTCTTTGTGTGGATATATGTTTTCATATCTCTTGGGTAAATACTTAGCAGTAAAATTGATAGGTTGTATGTTAAGTATATGTTTAGTTTTATTTAATGAAAAAAATTGCCAAAATGTTTCCCATAGAGGAAAACATTCCCACCAGGATCCTATGAGAGCTGCAAATGCTCCACATCCTCAACAGCAATTTGGTTTTCTTTTTTTTTTTCTTTTAATTTTCAGTTGTTAAACTTTTAGCTCTTCTAGTGTGCATGTAGTGTAGTGGTTTTAAAATACATTTTCCTGATAACTAATGATGTTGAATGTCTTTTCATGTGCTTATTTTTCACCCATATATCTTTTTTGTTAAAGTGTCTCTTCAAATATTTGGCCCATTTTAATCAGAATGCTTGTTTAGTTATTATTGAGTCTAGAGAGTTCATAATATATTAGAAATATTTTATATTCCCAATAGAATGCATTCAGATGAAAGTCTGTTTTCGGATATATAATTTGCAAATAGTTTTTCCCAGTCTGTGGCTTGTATGTCAAGTTTCTTAAACATACCTTTCAAAGAGCAGAAGTTTTACTTTTTCAGGAAATCCAAACTAACAGAATTTTTGTGGTTATTGTGGTTAATGGTTCATGCTTTTTGGAGCATATCTTAGAAAAAAGAAAAAGCAAAAAACAAGCTTAATCCAAGGTCACAATACTTGTTGCCTGTGATCCATTTTAGAAATTTTATGTTTAATTTTTACATATCATTTTATGCTCCACTTCTATTTTCATATGGTGCAGGTTAGAGTTGAGATTGATTATTTCCTCATGATGTTTAATTATTTCCCTATTGTCTTTGTTCATTCAGGCTGCTATAACAGAACACTAACAACAGACATTTATTTGTCACAATTATGGATGCTGGGAAATCCAAGATGAAGCCACCAGCAGATCCAGTATCTGGTGAGAGCACTCTTCCTGGTTTGCAGATGGCCATATTTTTGTTTTATTTTCACATGGTGAAGACAGATCCATCATCTCTCTCCTTTCTCTTCTTAGAAGGCACTAATCCCACTCACGCGGACACTATCCCCTTGACCCAATTACCTCCCAAAGGCACCACCTCCAAATATCATCATAATGGGGATTTAAGCTTCAAAATATAAGTTTTGGGATGACGAACATTCGAGGACTATTTTTTGAAAAAGAAAACTATCTTTTCTTTATTGAAGTATTTTGGCAACTTTGTCAAAAATTAATTGACCAATATATTGGAGCATGCTTCTGAATTTTATTTTCTGCTCCATTTATCTATATGTCTACCTCGAAGCCAACACTACACTCTCTTGATCTCAATGAGCCCACCAACTGTCTAGTCTAAGTTTTTTGTTTTTCCATATAACATATAGAGCCAGCTCTTAATTTCTACAAAAGAATTGTGCCAAGATTTTATTAGAATTGTCTTAAATCTGCAGATCGATTTTGGAAATATTGACATTTTAATGATAATGTCTTCTGATCCATGACCATGGTGTATCTCTTCATATATGTTTTCTTTAATTTTTCTCAACAATGTTTTCTACTTTTTGGCATCAAATTTGTATATATTTTATTAAATTTTCTCTAAATTTTAAAACTTTTTAGGCTATTGTAAATGATGTTAACTTTTACTAAATTGCTTATTGCTACCTTATGGAATGGAATTAACTTTTCTATAGTGACCTTCTATCCTTTGCTTTGCTAAACTCACTTCCTAGTTCTTGTACATTTTTAAGAAACTGTTCAGGATTTTCTACACTGATGATCATGTCTTATCTTTATTGACTAATCATGTTTATTTTTTCTGAAATGTCTGTTCACACACTTTGTGGTTTTTTCTTTATGTATTTTTTTACTACATTGATTTTATTCACATTGAGTTTTATGTATCTTTATACTAATTTTGTGGATCATAGAAATAAAATTGCAAAACATTCGCACAGTGGTGGACTCTTACTATGGTACTTTTAATGAACAGAATTTAATTTTTTCCAGCTTTTTTGAGGTATAATTGAAAAGTAAAATTGTATATATTTAGAGTGTACAATGTGATGTTTTAATGCATGTATACATTGTGAAATGATTATCAGAATCAAGTTAATTAACACATGCATCACCTCACATTGTTATCAATTTTGTGTATGTGAAGTGAGAACATTTAAGTTTTACTCTCTTAGCAAATTTCAAGTATACAATACAGTACTATTAACTATGGTCACTATGTTGTACATCAGATTTCTAGCAAAAGTTCTTAATTTAATATAATCAAATTTAACAATATTTTATGTTAAGATTTACTTCATGTGTTTTCTTTAAGAAAGCTTTATCTTTTAAACGTTTTTTAAATTTGCCTTTCATATTTAAATCTTTTTTCCACCTGAATTTGATTTTTATACCACATGAAGTATTGAAAAATATCATTTTTATATATAACCCATAACTATTTCTTGAATAGCTCCTTATTTTCTCATTCATCTGCAGATCCACTTTCCTTATATGCTTCATCATATAGAAATACATACCTGTGTTTTTGTCTTTTCTAACTATTACATTACATTCCTTTTATTGTGTTGATTTCTGAAAAGAACACCACATTGCATCAATTATTCCAGCTAGTTGTTGAAGCAAGCTCTTCAAACTTACTCTTATTTTCTAACGTCTTATTATGTCTTGAGCTTCTCTTTTTCATTGTAAGTTTAGAATTAAGTTGTAATATCATGTCTTTTGCAAGGACATAAATGGAGCTGTAGGTTATTATCCTTAGTAAACTAACACAAACAGAAAACCAAATGCTGCATGTTCTCACTTACAAGTAGGAGCTAAGTGATGAGAACACATAAACCCTTAGAGGGCAGCAAAACACACTGGGGCCTTTCGGAGGGTGGAGGGTAGGAGGAGAGAGAAGATATGGAAAAATAACGAATGGGTACTAGGCTTAATACACTACTGATGAAATAATCTGTAAAACAAATCCCCATGACACAGGTTTACCTATGTAACAAACCTGCATTTATACCCCAAACTTAAATAAAAGTTAAAATAAATTAAATAAATAAATTTACTCTCAAGTTTCACAAAGTGAAAAAAACAACATTAAAGACATTCGTTATTGTGATTGCACTTTTCTAACTTTTTAAAACAATTTTAGAAAATTTACCAACTTTATAGAATTAAATCTTTTATCCACAAACATGGTATATGTCTCTAGCTGGACAGTTTCAATGTCTTGCAGTGATACATTGTTACTCTTTTACTTTATAGTAAAAAGTTATTAAAATAAGAAAATGTTTTTATATTAACCCTTTTTGCCATTTCCAGTGCTTTTCATTTTTTTGTGTAGATTCTGCCTAAACATGTTATTTAATAATTCATATAGTTCATTTCTACTGGCAATGAATTTTCTCAGTTTGTTGGTAGAAGTATTTATCTTACTTTCACTTTTGAAAGGTATTTCCTCTGAGTATAGAATTCTAAGTTGAGAGTACTTTATAGATAACACTCTGGGCTTGCAAAATTTCTAAGAAGTTAGCTGTGTATAATATATACTTTTTACCTCTGTCTGCCTTCAAGATATTGTCTTTAACTTTTCAGCATTCTATAATATTTCTAAACATCTTTCTTTCTTTCTTTCTTTCTTTCTTTCTTTCTTTCTCTCTCTCTCTCTTTCTTTCCTTTCTTTTTTTCTTTCTTTCTTTCTTTCTTTCTCTCTCTCTCTCTTTCTTTCCTTTCTTTTTTTCTTTCTTTTGCCTAGGGTTCTCTAGACTTCTTTGGTCTTGGTTTTCTTTTCTTCAATTTGTTTTAAAAATCATCAGCTATTAACTTTTCACATATTCTTTGGCCCACTTCCAAAGTGTCATCTCTTTTTGAAACTGCACTTCCATTTTTGTTAGACTTGTTGACATTTCCTAGAGTTCTTGGATGTTCTGCTATGTTTTTATTTTTAAACTATTTTTTTTCTGTTTAGATCAATTCTATTAGTCTATCTACAAGTTTATTATTTCCTCAGCTGTATAAGCAGTACGTATAAAAATTTGTGGTACTCATTTAAAGCATTTCTTAAACAGAATTTGTCACCTATTTACATAATATTAAGATCTAAATATGTTCTCATTTTTACTAGAATTTATTGTTTTGATCTATGAATTACTAGCATGACATTTCTAAAGTATCAAATATGGAGATAATTTTAGCTATCTTCTTATTGTTGGCTTCTAACAATTGTCCTGGAATCACAGAATGTAATCTGAAAGGCCAATCCTTTGAAACATGTTGAGACTTACTATATGGCCTACTTTACAGTCAATTTTCCTTAAAGTTTCATGTGGGTATAAAAATAACATGTATTTGCTAACTTTCATCTGTAGGGTTTTATACAAACCTATTTGGTAAAACTTGTTAATTTCATGCTCAAGTTTATAACCTTATTGATTTTCAAAATTTTATTTGTTGGTGCATGTTCAATCTCCCGAATACTAGAAATAGAAACAGGTTTCTCACTCTTATGGCAAATTTATAAATTTATCTTTTTAGTTCTATAAATTTCTGTTTTATGTATTTTGAAGTTATTTTTGACATATATGTTCATAATTTTTACATATTTTTTAAGAACTGAAACTTAACTATTAAGTACTATTCCTTTTGTCACTATCAGTGTTTTTGTTTTAAAGTCTATTTTGTCTAATACTGATAGAATTATACTAGCTTACTTTTGGTTAGCATTAGACTGGTATCTCCTTTTCCATCCTTTGCCCAACTGTGCCTTTAAGTTTAGAGCATATATCTTGTAAAAAGCTATATAGTTTAAAGTCCAGTCACTTAATCTCTATGTTTTAACTTATATTTTATATAACTGTTATCTAGAGTGTGATTAGTGATATTTGGAATAGATTTCTGTTACCTTATTTTGTTCTTTCTGTTCATCCCACTTGTTCTATTCTTTCTCTCCTCTCTTACTTTTGAATTGATTTTTATTATTATTCATTTATTTTCTTTTTATTGATTTAAAAGTCATATGTCATAGCTTTATTATTCTAATGTTTACTCTTAAAATATTAATATGTAATGTGTGATTCTGGAATATATTTTTAATTTTGCTAAGAGGACATTTTTGGGACAATTACTAAACCATAATAAGATCAACACATTGGATAATGACGTTGTATCAATGTTCTGATTATGATACATTTTTGGAAATTATGTAAAAAAGTATCCCTAATCTTTAAAGTATATAAATATTTAGGGGTAATGGAACATTACAATACAGCTTCTTCTCAAATTATTCAGAAAAAAATAATAATAATATGTATTGGGGTGTGTGTTTGTGTGTGTGTGTGTGCGTGTGTGTGTTTTATGTTAACCAAGATCAAAATGTGGCCAACCTGTTTTTTCCTGTTTGTCAAATGACATCTGATAACACAGGCCCTGAAGGTTTCCTGAGCTGAGAATTTTTAAAAGGTTTAAAGGATTTGGAAGAAAGGAAGAAAAATAGAGAGATGAGAGAACAATTTTAGCATGTCATATATCTTTCCAATTTTACTTCTAAATTTTGGCATTTTATGTCAAATTTTAAAATTTATATATTAGCAATATAACCCCTTTTTCTTTAATGTACATTGCAAATATTTTTTCCGAGTTTTTCAATTGTCTTTTAACTTTACTTAACCAACACAAACATAAGTCAAGCCAGATTCACTATTTTGTCTTTATCGCATCTGAATTTTGGGTCACAGTTAGAAAATGTTTCTCTAATATCAGTTTATACTGGAATTTATTCTTATAGTACTTACATGGTTTTATTTTTTATATTTAGATTTCCAATGCATTTTAGTAATTACATATATGGGCCGGGCGCAGTGGCTCACGCCTGTAATCCCAGCACTTTGGGAGGCTGAGGCCGGCGGATCACGAGGTCAGGAGATCGAGACCATGGTGAAACCCTGTCTCTACTAAAAATACAAAAAATTAGCTGGGTGCAGTGGCGGGCGCCTGTAGTCCCAGCTACTCCGGAGGCTGAGGCAGGAGAATGGCGTGAACCCCAGAGGTGGAGCTTGCAGTGAGCCGAGATCGCGCCACTGCACTCCAGCCTGGGCAACAGAGCGAGACTCTGTCTCAAAAAAAAAAAAAAAAAAAAATTACATATATGTGTGGTATGAAGTACTAACCTAGTGTTATCTTTTCAGTAGTTTTTTTTTAAAGAAAAGATTCATTTATTGACCAAAAACTCAAATCTAACCAGTGTTTTTTATATTTTTTTAATTTTTAAAGTATTTTAAAAAATTCTTGTGGGTACATAGTAGGTATATATATTTATTGGGTACATGAGATGTTTTGATATATGCATGCAATGTGAAATAAGCACATCATGGGGAATGGGGTATCCATCTCCTCAAGCATTATTTTTTTGAGTTACAAATAATCTAATTACATTAAGTTATTTTCAAATACACAATCAAGTTATTATTGACTACAGTCACCCTGTTATGCTATCAAATAATAGATTTTATTCATTCTTTCTATTTCTTATACCCATTAACTATCTCTACCTCCACCCAAACCTCCCACTATCTTTCCCAGCCTCTGGTAATTATCCTCCTACTCTCTATGTTTATGAGTCCAATTGATTTGATTTTTACATCCCACAAATAAGTGAAAACATGTGATGTTTGTTTCATGTGCCTGGCTTATTTCATTTACCATTGTGATCTCCACTTTCATTCATGTGGCTGCAAGTAACTGGATCTCATTCTTTTTTTATGGCTGAATAGTACTCCATTGTGTATATGTACCAAATTTTCTTTATCCATTCATGTGCTGATGGACACTTGGCTATTGTGAATAGTGTTGCAATAAACACGGAAGTGCAAATATCTTTTCAATATACCAATTTTCTTTCTCATGGATATATACCTAGGAGTGGAACTGCAGGATCGTATGGTAGCTCTATTTTTAGTTTTTTTGAGGAACTACTAAACTGTTCTCTATAGTGATTGTAATAATTTACATCCTTGGCAACAGAGTACAATGGCTCCCTTTTCTGAAATTTCTCAGCTGCATTTGTTATTGTCTGCCTTTTAGATAAAAGCCATTTTAACTGAGGCGAGATGTTTCATTATAGTTTTGATTTGAATTTCTCTGATGATTAATGATGTTGGGCACATTTTCATATACCTGTTTGCCATTGGATGTCTTCTTTTGAGAAATGTCAATTCATATTTTTGTCTATTTTTAAATTGAATTATTAGATTTTTTTCCTATAGAGTTGTTTGAGCTGCTTATATATTCTAGCTATTAATCACTTGTCAGAGGGGTAGATTGCAAATATTTTCTCCTGTTCTGTGATTGGCTCTTCACGTTATTGGCTGCTTCCTTTACTTTTACTTCCTTTACTTTACTTTTACTAACTTAAAGTGCAGAAACTTTAACTTGATGTGATCCTGTTTGCTCATTTTTGCTTTAGTTGCCTGTGCTTGTTGTATATTACTCACGAAGTCTTTACCCAGACCCGTGTCCTGGAGATTTTCTGCAACATTTTCTTGTAGTAGTTTCATAGTTTGAGGACTTAGATTTAAGACTTTAATTCATTTTGATTGTATTTTTGTATATGGTGAGAAATAGGGGTCTAGTTGCATTCTTCTGCATATGGATATCCAGTTTTCCCAGCACCATTTATGGAAGAGACTGTCATTTCCCCAGTGTATGTCAAAATTAGTTCACTGTAGGTTTGTGGATTTAATTCTGGGTTCTCTAGTCTGTTCCACTGGTCTATGTGTCTGCTTTTATGCCAGTATCATGCTGTTTTTGTTACCATAGCTCTGTAGTATAATTTGAAGTCAAGGAATGTGATTCCTCCCGTTTTGTTTATTTATTTATTTTGCTTAAGATAGCTTTGGCTATTTTGGGTCTCCTGTAGTTCATATATACTTTAGGATTATTTTTTCTATTTATGTGAAGAATATCATTGGTATTTTGATGGGGACTGCATTGAATCTGTGGATTGCTTTGTGTCATATGGACATTTTAACAATATTTATTCTCCCAATTCTTAAACATGGATTGTCTTTCCATTTTTTGATGTCCTCTTCAATTTCTTTTATCAGTGTTTTGTAGTTTTTATTATAGAGATTTTTCACTTATTTTGTTAATTCCTAGATATTTAATGTGTGGCCATTATAAATGTTATTACTTTTTAATTTCTTTTTCACATTGTTCGCTGTTAGCATACAGAAATTCCACTTGTTTTTGAATGTTGATTTTGTATCCTGTGACTTTACTGAATTTATCAGTTCTAATAGCTTTCTTGTGGAGTCTTTAGCTTTTTCCAAATAAAACATTATATCATTTGCAAACAAGGATATTTGACTTCCTCATTTCCAGTTTGTATGTCATTTATATCTTTCTCTTTTCTGATTGCTCTAGCTAGGACTTCCAGTACTATGTTGAATAACAGCAATGACACGACATCCTTGTCATGTTCCAGATCTTACAGGAAAGGCTTTCAGTTTTTTCTCATTAAATATGATACTAGCTATGTGTCTGTAGTATATGGCTTTTATTACATTGAGGCATATTCCTTCTATCCCCAGTTTTTTAGGGTTTTTATCATGAAGAGATGTTAAATTTTATCAAATGCTTTTTCCAGTATCAATTGCAATGATCATTGCAATTGTCCTTCATTTTGTTAATTTGATGTACCACACTGATCGATTTGTTTATGTTGAATTACTCTTGCATCCCAGGGATAAATTCTACTTGGTCTTAATGAATGATCCTTCAAATATACTGTTGAATTTAGTTTTCTAGTATTTTGTTGAGGATTTTTGCATCAATATTCATCAGAAATATTGGCTTGTAGTATTCTATCTTTGATGTGTCTTTGTCTGGTTTTGATATCAGTGTAATACTGGCTTCATAGAGTGAGTTTGGGAGTATTTTCTCCTCCTCTATTTTTTGGAATAGTTAGAGTAGAATTGCTGTTAGTTCTTCTTTAAATGTTTGATAGATTTCAGCAGTGAAGCTCTCAGGTCCCAGGTTTTTCTTAATTGGAAGACTTTTTATGGCTTCAATCTCATTATTTGTTATTGGCCTGTTCAGGTTTTGGATTTCTTCCTGGTTCAATCTTGGTAGGTTGTGTATATCTAAGAGTTTGCCCATTTCTTCTAGATTTTCCAATTTACTGGTATATGGTTGCTCACAGTAGCCACTAATAATCCTTTGAATTTCTTCAATATTAATTGTAATGTCTCCATTTTTATTTCTGATTTTATTTATTTGGATCATCTCTCTTATTTTTAGTTAATCTTGTTAAAGGTTTTTCAATTTTGATTAACTTTTCACAAAACCAACTTTTTGTTTCATTGATCTTTTTTATTGTTTTTTCATTTTAATTTAATTGATTTCTGCTCTGATTTTATAATTTCTTCTCTTGTACTAATTTTGGGTTTGGTTTGCTCTTGCTTTTCCAGTTCTTTAAGATGTATCATTAGATTGTTTATTTGAAGTCTTTTTCTTATTTGATGTAGGCACTTATAGCTCTTAACTTCCCTCCTGAGTACTACACTTTTGCTGTATCCCATAGGTTTTCATATGTTGTTTTTCCATTATTATTCATTTCAAAAAAAGTTTCAATTTACTTCTTAATGTTTTTATTGACCCACTGGTCACTCAGGAGCAATTGTTTAGTTTCTATTTATTTGTATAGTTCACAAATTTTCTCTTGTTATTATTTTCTAGTTTTATTCCATTGTGGTCAGAGACAATGCTTGATATTATTTCAATTTTTTGAGTGCTTTAAGACTTATTTTGTAACCTAACACATGGTCCATCCTGAGAATGATCCATGTGCAAGGAAAAGAATGTGTATTTTGCAGGTCTTGGATGAAGTATTCTGTAAATATCTATTAGATGCATTTAGTGTATGCAGCATATTAAGTCTGATGTTTCTTTGTTTATTCTCCATCTGGAAGATCTGCCCAATGCTGAAAGTGGGGTGTTGGGACCTATCTCTCTCTTTAGCTCCAATAATATTTTTTTAGAAATCTGGGTGCTTCACGTTTAGATACGTATATATTTAAAACTGTTATATCCTCTTGCAGAATTGACCCCTTTATCATTATGTAAATGACCTTGTCTCTTCTTACCATTTTTGTCTTGAAATCTGTTTTGTCTGATATAAGTACAGTGAATCCTGCTGTTTTGGTTTTCCATCCCTTTGTTTTCAGTCTCTCTGTGTCTTTGTGGGTGAAGAGTGTTTCTTGTAGGCAACAGATCAATGAGTCTTTTTTTCATCCATTCAGTCAGTCTGTGTCTTCTGATTGGAGAGTTTAATCCATTTACATACAATGTTATTATATTATTGATAAGCAAGGACTTACTCCTGCCACTTTGTTAATTGTTTTCTGGTTGTTTTGTGGTTTTCTCTTCCTTCTTTCTTTTCTTTCTGTCTTCCTCTAGTGAAGGTGGTTGTCTCTGATAACATGAATTAGTGTTTTTATTTTTATTTTTTTCTGTATCCATTGTATGTTTTCTTGTTTGAGGTTCCCATGAGGCTTGCAAGTACTATCTTATAACCCATTATTTTAATCTAATAACAATTTAACACTATTTGCATAAGCACACACAAAATAAAAACTAATAAAAACTTGATGCCTCAACTTCATCCATCTGGTTTTTAACTTTTTATTGACTTTATTTATATCTTCTTGTATTTACATGTCTAGAAAAGTTGTAGTTATTATTTTTGATTGGTTTATTTTTTAGTCTTTCTACTTAGATTAAGGGTAGTGTACACACCACAGTTACAGTGTTATATTATTCTGTGTTTTTCTGTGTACTTACTATTACCTATGAGTTTTGGACCTTCAGGTGATTTCTTATTGTTCATTAATGCCCTTTTATTAATATTTCTTATTGAAGTACTCTCTTTAGCATTTCTCATAAGATAGATCTGGTATTGATAAAAATCTCTCAGCTTTTGTTTGTCTGGGAAAGATTTTTTGGTTCTGACTGAAGTACTCCCTTTAGCATTTCTTGTAGGACAGGGCTGGTATTGATGAATTTCCTCAGCTTTTGTTTATCTGGGAAAAGTTTTTATTTCCCTTTCATGTCTGAAGGATATTTTCACTGCCAATACTGTTCTACAGTAAAAGCTTTTTCCTCCAGCATTTTAGATATGTCACTCTCTTGGCCTATAAGGTTTCCATTGAAAAGTGTGCTGCCAGATGTATTTGAGCTCCATTGTATGTTATTTGTTTCTTTTCTCTTGCTGCTTTTCAGATCCTTTCTTTATTCTTGACCTTGGGGAGTGTGATCATTGAATACCTTGAGGTAGTCTTCTTTGGGTTAAATCTACTTGGTGTTCTATAACTGTCTTGTACTTGGATTTTGATATCTTTCTCTAGGTTTTGGAAGTTTTCTGTTGCTATCCCTTTGAATAAACTTTCTACGACTATTTCTTTGTCTACCTCCTCTTTATGGCCAATAACTCTTAGATTTGCCCTTTCCAGGCAATTATCTGGATCCGGTAGGAATGCTTCATTGTTTTTTACTTTTGTTTCTTTTGCCTCCTCTGACAGTCTGTTTTCAATCTGTCTGCTTTCAAGCTCTCTTTCTTCTGCTTGATTCATTCTGCTATTATAGAACTCTGATGCATTCTTTAGTATGCAAATTGCATTTTTCAACTCCAGAATTTCTGCTTGATTCTTTTTAAGTATTTCAGTCTCTTTGTGAAGTTTATCTGTGAGACTTCTGAATCCCTTCTCTGTTTTATCTTGAATTTCTCTGCATTTTCTAAACATGGCCATTTTGAATTCTCTGTCAGAAAGGTCGCATATCTCTGCTTCTCTAGAATGGTCCTTAGTGGTTTATTAAGTACATTTGGTGAGGTTATGTTTTCTTGGATGGTGTTGATGCTAATAGATGTTCTTTGGTATCTGGGCATTGAAAGGTTAGATATTTCTTGTGGTCTTCACTGGTTGGACTTATTTGTAGATGTCCTTCTTGGGAAGGATTTTCAGATATTTGAGAGGACATGGGTGTTGTGACCTAAGCTGTATCTGCTTTAGGGAGCATCTCAAGTGCAGTAATTCAGATAATTCTACCAGATCTTAAATAAATAGGGTAAAATTTGAAGGACAAAATTTGTGATGTTAATACACTTCTACCAGATCTCGTCCAAGATCATCAAGGTAGTACCTCTGCAAGTCTGCAAGAGTCACAGCATTACTGGATGGATCTTTTTGTTCTACCATCTTGCTCCACCCTCTGTCTCCCCAGTTATGTTTTATAAATGTTAGAAAAAATACACCTCTTGGATTTCTCTCTCCATCATGTATAAAAATAACCCCATATAATTAGATTCTGAAGTGAGATTATGAGGCTTGAATCCATGGATTGAAATGTTAGGGACATTCAGGATCTCTCTATGCTTTTTTTCTAATAACTGATTAAAAGAAAAATTAGGTGAAGTTATAAATTCTTTCTCAGAATGAGGTTTTTTACATGTATTTTAATACATGTAATACATTTATACATAATACATTATGTATAAAATAAAATACATAATATATGTATAAAATAAAATACATAAAATTAAAAAATAACCAGATAGATTGAAACATAATTATGAAATATTTTCAAAGTCATTTGTGACAAAGTATATATCCATCTTTTTTATAAAGGCATTAAGTAACCAGACCCAGTGGTAGGCCTAATAAGCACCACATTTTAAAGTAGTAGTGAATGTAAACAGTATTTTGTGATATTTGTACCACCTATAATTTGATACAAAAACATCTCTGATTTACAATGGTGAGAAAAATCATAATTACTGCTAATACTATTGTGGTTGATTACCCTCATTCACAATTTAATACTATATTATTAAAAAAAAAAGGTTTTTTTCCACCCAAATAAAGATGAATCCTATCTCTGGACCCCAGGTTAGTAATGTGTGCTCTAGATAAAGCACAACTAGCAAAATGTCAGCTGATAAAACAATTTAACCCAGAGATCATCTTCTTTAGACATCAGAATGTTGAAAAGTAAATACATTTTTAATGACTCTAGGTGAGTCCTTCACACTTCAGTATCACAACCATTCCTCCCTATGTAGTAGAATGCCTTATTTGCATAGCCTCTTACACTTTATATTTGAGTATAATATTCTTACTCCAGAAGAATATGGCACCATAGAAGCAATGGTGTCCAGTAATAAAAGGAGAGACAGCCTGACAAAAGTGAGTAAATATACACAGAATAATGCTAAGAACAGAAGACTAAGCAGTGGTTAAAGAATTTATTGATTGAAGAGACAACTAATCTTTTCAATTTCAATTTTTTCTTAGAAGTAAATTATAAAAATATAAAATGTTTTAACTTAAAATAGCATTGCAATATTTAAGAAAATATTGAAAAATTTTAAAGTGAATTAACCTTACAAATTTTGTCCTTCAAATTTTAGTCTATTTAAGTCACATAAGCCTTATATATAACTTCTACACTTTTATTACTTATATTTTTTCTTTTTCATTTGTATTTTTTACAAACAGCAATAAATGGAAAATCAAAAAAGGAACTAAAGCTTCTATAAAGTTAGAAAAATAAAAGCATTGCCTTAACTCAGTTACATTTCCTGAAAGAAACTATGCAAAGAATTATAACCTAGTTTTTCTTTATGCCCAAGGCTGAGTCATCAACTATTAAAAATACTTCTCTGCTATCTAGCCCATCAGTTGTCCTGAACAAAGACATCTCTTTCCAATTAAGGCTTGATTCTAACAATGATAACAGAAGCAACTTGTTTAATAATAGAAGTAAAAACAATGCTTGAAGTGATATTGAAAAAAGTCCACAACCTTAACTAAGCTAGAGAAAGCCAAATATTTATTTAGTATTCACTTTAGGTCAAATCTTCTAAACAGATAATCTAATTTCTATGAATTAGGAAATGTAATTTTTCTACTGTCATATTGATAGTAAGTAGCACAGTTGGGATTAGATTTATATATTATTTTGGAGTCCACTCATCTGACTCTAAAATCATTTAAAATCAGAATGGTTCACTTTAATCACTGTGTAGGAAATGAGAATAGAAAAACAAGATACAGCCCCTGTGCTAAGTCCATTACACTATACAGGAGAATAGTCAGGGAAACAGATCCTTTCAATATAAGCTCAAGTTGCTATGGGAACACAGAGCTTCCATATGGTTCTCCAGAGTCCTGTTTCTCTACATTATGCTGCCATTCACCAGAGAATATGCCTGCTAATGTATGCACTACAGAACACAGAGAATAAAAATAATGATGCCTCAGTCATAAGGTTCCTCCATAAGGTGCTATTCTTCTTAAGAATATAACACTAGTGATGCAAAATAGAAGATATGTACATTTTCATTTATCTCATGGCCATGAATAAATTTAATCAAATTTCTGATAATGCTTGAGAATAACAGCAAAATTAGAACTGTAGCTTACACATTTGCTAAAAGCTTTTTGTATAGGAGGCATTACCTAATAGTCTTTAATCATGGCAGATGTAATTTCTAAAACTGCAAATGATTCCATAGAAACATAATCTTTTTTGACATATCTTGAAGTATAGATTGTCTCCAAGACAGATGTCATACATGGAATCTCAAGTAATTTATATTCTAAGTAGTCACGCCCAATATTGTTATAAATGTATTTCCCTCTTTAATTTATAAATGATTATACTTTGATTTTCTTCCATTAAGAAGGTCTTGAGCCGGGTGCAGTGGCTCACGCTTGTAATCCCAGCACTTTGGGAGGCCGAGGCGGGCGGATCACGAGGTCAGGAGATCGAGACCACGGTGAAATCCCGTCTCTACTAAAAATACAAAAAATTAGCCGGGCGTGGTAGCGGGTGCCTGTAGTCCCAGCTACTCGGAGAGGCTGAGGCAGGAGAATGGCGTGAACCCAGGAGGCGGAGCTTGCAGTGAGCCGAGATTGCGCCACTGCACTCCAGCTTGGGCGACAGAGGGAGACTCCGTCTCAAAAAAAAAAAAAAAAAAGTCTCGAGATAATTGGCCCCTTTCTTACTCCAGTACACTAAATGGCATTTTAATTGATTTTGTTTGACATGTGAAATTAAGAAAAAGAAAAATGTACTGGTATTTGTTACAGATTGCCTTTCATCTGAGCATAGTGTCAGTTTATTTGTTTTGGCACAATGTTGAATTAAATGGAATATCTGAAAAAGCATTACCAATACTCCAGGAATTAATTTTATATACCAATAGAAGAGATTTCCTAGCAAATACATTTCTTCAATTAACTGAAAACCATACTTTATTCAAATTTTCTTAGATTTTACCTAATGTTCTTTTGCTGTTCTAGGAATCTATCCAAGATATCACATGACATCAACTTGTGATTTCTTCTTAGGCTTCACTTGGCTGTGATAGTTTCTCAGTATTTCCTTGTTATTGATGACCTTGATAGTTTGAAGGAGTATTGGCCAGGAATTTTGCAGAATTTTTCTCAGTTGGAATTTTTCTGATGTTTTTCTCATGATTAGACTTCGGTCATGAGTTTTAGGGAGAAAGAATAGAGGTAAAGTGCCATTCTTTCCATGTCATATCAAGAGTACATACTATCAACATGTCTTATCTCTGCTGACTTTATCTCAATCACCTGATATAATGCTTCTCAGGTTCTCCTTTGTGAATTTACTACTTTCTTCCCTTTATTATGGAAGAAAGCCATTATCTGCAGCCCACACTTAAGGAGTAGAAAGTCATGCTCCACCTTTTTGAAGGTGGAGTATCTACATACTCATTTGGAATTCTTTTACAGAGATCTGTTTATTCTCTCCTTTTTATTTATTTATCAAACATTTATTTATATTGGCATAGACTTATGAATGCTTCTGCAATCTTCGCGTAGTTCTCGATACTTGGCTTTCAGCTCCATCAGCTCCTTTAAGCCCTTCTCTCCATTGGTTATTCTAGTTATCCATTCGTCTAATTTTTTTTCAAAGTTTTTAACTTCTTTGCTATTGTTTTGAATTTCCTCCCGTAGCTCGGAGTAGTTTGATCATCTGAAGCCTTCTTCTCTCAACTCGTCAAAGTCATTCTCCGTCCAGCTTTGTTCCATTGCTGGTGAGGAACTGCGTTCCTTTGGAGGAAGAGAGGTGCTCTGCTTTTGAGAGTTTCCAGTTTTTCTGCTCTGTTTTTTCCCCATCTTTGTGGTTTTATCTACTTTTGGTCTTTGATGATGGTGATGTACAGATGGGTTTTTGGTGTGGATGTCCTTTCTGTTTGTTAGTTTTCCTTCTACCAGACAGGACCCTCAGCTGCAGGTCTGTTGGAGTTTGCTAGAGGTCCACTCCAGACCCTGTTTGGCTGGGTGTCAGCAGCAGTGGCTGGAGAACAGCGGATTTTCGTGAGACCACAAATTCAGCTGTCTGAGGTACAAGGAGGAACTGGTACCATTCCTTCTGAAACTATTCCAATTGATAGAAAAAGAGGGAATCTTCCCTAACACATTTTATGAAGCCAGCATTGTCCTGATACCAAAGCCAGGCAGAGACATAACCAAAAAAGACAATTTCAGACCAATATCCTTGATGAACATTGATGCAAAAATCCTCAATAAAATACTGGCAAACCGAATCCTGCAGCACATGAAAAAGCTTATACACCATGATCAAGTGGGCTTCATCCCTGGGATGCAAGGCTGGTTCAACATATGCAAATCAATAAATGTAATCCAGCACATAAACAGAACCAAAGACAAAAACCACATGATTATCTCAATAGATGCAGAAAAGGCCTTTGACAAAATTCAACAACCCTTCAAGCTAAAAACTCTCAATAAATTAGGTATTGATGGGACATATCTCAAAATAATAAGAGCTATCTATGACAAACCCACAGCCAATAGCATACTGAATGGGCAAAAACTGGAAGCATTCCCTTTGAAAACTGGCACAAGACAGGGATGCCCTCTCTCACCACTCCTATTCAACATAGTGCTGGAAGTTCTGGCCAGAGCAATGAGGCAGGAGAAGGAAATAAAGGGTATTCAATTAGGAAAAGAGGAAGTCAAATTGTCCCTGTTTGCAGATGACATGATTGTATATCTAGAAAACCCCATCGTCTCAGCCCAAAATCTCCTTAAGCTGATTAGCAACTTCAGCAAAGTCTCAGGATACAAAATCAATGTACAAAAATCACAAGCATTCTTCTACACTAATCACAAACAAACAGAGAGCCAAATCATGAGTGAACTCCCATTCACAATTGCTTCAAAGAGAATAAAATACCTAGGAATCCAACTTACAAGGGATGTGAAGGACCTCTTCAAGGAGAACTACAAACCACTGCTCAATGAAATAAAAGAGGATACAAACAAATGGAAGAACATTCCATGCTCATGGGTTGGAAGAATCAATATCGTGAAAATGGCCATACTGCCCAAGGTAATTTATAGATTCAATGACATCCCCATCAAGCTACCAATGACTTTCTTCACAGAATTGGAAAAAACTACTTTCAAGTTCATATGGAACCAAAAAAGAGCCTGCATCGCCAAGTCAATCCAAACCAAAAGAACAAAGCTGGAGGCATCACCCTACCTGACTTCAAACTATACTACAAGGCTACAGTAACCAAAACAGCATGGTACTGGTACCACAACAGAGACATAGATCAATGGAACAGAACAGAGCCCTCAGAAATGATGCCGCATATCTAGAACTATCTGATTTTTGACAAACCTGACAAAAACAAGAAATGGGGAAAGGATTCCCTATTTAATAAATGGTGCTGGGAAAACTGGCTAGCCACATGTAGAAAGCTGAAACTGGATCCCTTCCTTACACCTTATACAAAAATTAATTCAAGATGGATTAAAGACTTAAATGTTAGACCTAAAACCATTAAAATCCTACAAGAAAACCTAGGCAATACCATTCAGGACATAGGCGTGGGCAAGGACTTCCTGTCTAAAACACCAAAAGCAATGGCAACAAAAGCCAAAATTGACAAATGGGATCTCATTAAACTAAAGAGCTTCTGCACAGCAAAAGAAAATACCATCAGAGTGAACAGGCAGCCTACAGAATGGGAGAAAGTTTTTGCAACCTACTCATCTGACAAAGGGCTAATATCCAGAATCTACAATGAACTCAAACAAATTTACAAGAAAAAAACAAACAACCCCATCAAAAAGTGGGCAAAGGACATGAACAGACGCTTCTCAAAAGAAGACATTTATGCAGCCAAAAGACACATGAAAAAATGCTCATCATCACTGGCCATCAGAGAAATGCAAATCAAAACCACAGTGAGATACCATCTCACACCAGTTAGAATGGCCATCATTAAAAAGTCAGGAAACAACAGGTGCTGGAGAGGATGTGAAGAAATAGGAACACTTTTACACTGTAGGTGGGACTGTAAACTAGTTCAACCATTGTGGAAGTCAGTGTGGCGATTCCTCAGGGATCTAGAACTAGAAATACCATTTGACCCAGCCATCCCATTACTGGGTATATACCCGAAGGACTATAAATCATGCTGCTATAAAGACACATGCACACGTATGTTTATTGCGGCACTATTCATAATAGCCAAGACTTGGAACCAACCCAAATGTTCAACAACGATAGACTGGATTAAGAAAATATGGCACATATACACCATGGAATACTATGCAGCCATAAAAAATGATGAGTTCATGTCCTTTGTAGGGACATGGATGAAACTGGAAAACATCATTCTTAGTAAACTATCGCAAGGACAAAAAAGCCAAACACCGCATGTTCTCATTCATAGGTGGGAATTGAACAATGAGAACTCATGGACACAGGAAAGGGAACATCACACTCCAGGGACTGTTGTGGGGTGAGGGGGAGGGGGGAGGGACAGCATTAGGAGATATACCTAATGCTAAATGACGAGTTAATGAATGCAGCAAAACAACATGGCACATGGATACATATGTTACAAACCTGCACATTGTGCACATGTACCCTAAAACCTAAAGTATAATAATAAAAAAAATTAAAAAAACCTCTTCAACTCTCACCTGACCTAAAATCTAAGCATCTTATTTTCTTCTCCAATGCTGCTTGACCCCAATACAAACTCGACAGTAGTTCTGAATAGCCAGAAAACGGCACTTTCAATTTTTCCATCCTGCAAGATCTAAATAATTCTTGTCGTAAAATAGGCAAACGGTCTGAGATGCCTGACGTCCAGGCATTCTTTTACACATCGGTCCCTCTCTAGTCTCTGTTCCAAATGCAATTCCTCCCAAATCCTCCTTCTTTCCCTCCCACCTGTCCCCTCAGTCCCAATCCCAAGCGTTGCTGAGTCTTTCCAGTCTTTGTTTTCTACAGACCCACCTGACCCTCTAACCTCTCCCCTCCTCCTCAGACTGCTTGTCACCAGGCCGAGCTAAGTCCCAATTCTTCCTCAGCCTCCGCTGCTCCACCCTATAATCTTTTTATCACCTCCCCTCCTCACACCGGGTCCAGTTTACAGTTTCATTCTGTGAGTAGCCCTCCCCCACCTGCCCAGCAATTTACTCTTAAAAAGGTGGCTGAAGCTAAAGGCATAGTCAACATTAATACTCCTTTTTCTTTATCCGACCTCTCCCAAATCAGTTAGCATTTAGACTCTTTTTCATCAAATATAAAAAACCCAGCCCAGTTCACGGCTCGTTCGGCAGCAACCCTGAGACGCTTTAGAGCCCTAGACCCTAAAAGGTCAAAAGGCCGTCTTAATCTCAATATACATTTTATTACCCAATCTGCTCCCGACATTAAATAAAACTCCAAAAATTAGAATCTGGCCCTCAAAGCCCACAACAGGACTTAATTAACCTCACCTTCAAGGTGTACAATGATAGAAAAAAGTTTCAATTCCTTGCCTCCACTGTGAGACAAACCCCAGCCACATCTCCAGCAAACAAGAACTTCCAAACGCCTGAACTGCAGCAGCCAGGCATTCCTCCAGAACCTCCTCCCCCAGGAGCTTGCTACAAGTGCCAAAAATCTGTCCACCGAGCCAAGGAATGCCTGCAGCCCAGGATTCCTCCTAAGCCATGTCCCATCTGTGCGGGACCCCACTGAAAATTGGACTGTTCAACTCACCTGGTAGCCACTTCCAGATCCCCTGGAACTCTGGCCCAAGGCTCTCTGACTCCTTCCCAGATCTTCTAGGCTTAGCGGCTGAAGACTGACGCTGCCCGATCGCCTCAGAAGCCCCCTAGACCATCACAGATGCCGAGATTCAGGTAACTCTCACAGTGGAAGGTAAGTCCGTCCCCTTCTTAATCAATATGGAGGCTACTCACTCCATATTTCCTTCTTGTCAAGGGCCTGTTTCCCTTGCCTCTGTAACTGTTGTAGGTATTGACGGCCAGGCTTCTAAACCTCTTAAAACGCCCCAGCTCTGGTGCCAACTTAGACAATACTCTTTTAAGCACTCCTTTTTAGTTATCCCCACCTGCCCAGTTCCCTTATTAGGCCGAGACACTTTCACTAAATTGTCTGCTTCCCTGACTATTCCTGGACTACAGCCACATCTCATTGCTGCCCTTCTCCCCAACCCAAAGCCTCCTTCGTGTCTTCCTCTCACATCCCCCCAACTTAACTCACAAGTATAGGACATCTCTACTCCTTCCCTGGCAACCGATCACATGCCCATTACCATCCCATTAAAACCTAATCACCTTTACCCCGCTCAACGCCAATATCCCATCCCACAGCACGCTTTAAAAGGATTAAAGCCTGTTATCACTCGCCTGCTACAGCACGGGCTTCTAAAACCTATAAACTCTACTTACAATTCCCCCATTTTACCTGTCCAAAAACCAGACAAGTCTTACAGATTAGTTCAGGATCTGCGCCTTATCAACCAAATTGTTTTGCCTATCCACCCTGTGGTGCCCAACCCGTACACTCTTCCGTCCTCAATACCTTCCTCCACAACTCACTATTCCGTGCTTCATCTTAAAGATGCTTTTTTCACTATTCCCCTGCACCCCTCGTCCCAGCCTCTCTTTGCTTTCACTTAGACTGACCCTGACACCCATTAGGCTCAGCAAATCACCTGGGCTGTACTGCTGCAAGGCTTCACAGACAGCCCTCATTACTTCAGTCAAGCCCAAATTTCATCCTCATGTGTTACCTATCTTGGCATAATTCTCATAAAAACACACGTGCTCTCCCTGCTGATTGTTAATCTCCCAAACATCAATCCCTTACAAAACAACAACTCCTTTCCTTCCTAGGCATGGTTAGTGTGGTCAGAATTCTTACATAAGAGCCAGGACCGCACCCTGTAGCCTTTCTGTCCAAACAACTTGACCTTACTGTTTTAGCCTAGCCCTCATGTCTGCGTGCAGTGGCTGCCGCTGCTTTAATACTTTTAGAGGCCCTAAAAATCACAAACTATGCTCAACTCACTCTACATTTCTCATAACTTCCAAAATCTATTTTCTTCCTCATACCTGACACATATACTTCCAGCTCCCCAGCTTCTTCAGCTGTACTCACTCTTTGTTAAGTCCCACAATTACCATTGTTCCTGGCCTGGACCTCAATCTGGCCTCCCACATTATTCCTGATACAACACCTGACCCCCATGACTGTATCTCTCTGATCCACCTGATGTTCACCCCATTTCCCCACATTTCCTTCTTCCCTGTTTCTCACCCTGATCACACTTGGTTTATTGATGGCAGTTCTACCAGGCATAATCGCCACACACCAGCAAAGGCAGGCTATGCTATAGTACAAGCCACTAGCCCGCCTCTTAGAACCTCTCATTTCCTTTCCATTGTGGAAATCTATCCTTAAGGAAATAACTTCTCAGTGTTCCATCTGCTATTCTACTACTCCTCAGGAATTATTCAGGCCCCCTCCCTTCCCTACACATCAAGCTTGAAGATTTGCCCCCACCCAGGACTGGCAAATTAGCTTTACTCAACATGCCCCGAGTCACATAACTAAAATACCTCTTAGTCTAAGTAGACACTTTCACTAGATAAGTAGAGGCCTTTCCTACAGGGTCTGAGAAGGCCACCACAGTCATTTCTTCCCTTCTGTCAGACATAATTCCTCAGTTTAGCCTTCCCACCTCTATACAGTCTGACAACAGACCAGCCTTCATTAGTCAAATCAGCCAAGCAGTTTTTCAGGCTCTTGGTATTCAGTGAAACCTTTATATCCCTTACGGTCCTCTGTCTTCAAGAAAAGTAGAATGGACTAAAGGTCTTTTAAAAACACACCTCACCAAGCTCAGCCACCAACTTAAAAAGGACTGGACAATACTTTTACCACTTTCGCTTCTCAGAATTCAGGTCTGTCCTCGGAATGCTGCAAGATACAGCCCATTTAAGCTTCTGTATAGACATTCCTTTTTATTAGGCCCCAGTCTCATTCCAGACACCAGACCAACTTAGACTGTGCCCCCAAAAACTTGTCATACCTACTATCTTCTGTCTAGTCATACTCCTATTCACCATTCTCAACTACTCATACATGCCCTGCTTTTGTTTACACTGCCAGTTTACACTGTTTCTCCAAGCCATCACAGCTGATACCTCCTGGTACCATCCCCAAACCGCCACTCTTAACTCTTAAAGTAAATAAATAATCTTTGCTGGCAAGGCTATGCTGAACCTCCTTAGGCATGCTCTAATTAGATGTCCTAGGTCCTCCCAATTCTTAGTCCTTTAATACCTGGTTTTCTCCTTCTCTTATTCCATTTAGCTTTTCAATTCATACAAAACTATATCCAGGCCATCACCAATAATTCTAAATGACAAATGTTTCTTCTAACAACCCCACAATATCACCCCTTACCACAAAATCTTCCTTCAGCTTAATCGCTCCCACTTTAGGTTCCCACGCCGCCCCAATCCCGCTAGAAGCAGCCCTGAGAAACATCGCCCATTATTTCTCCATATCATGCCCCAAAATTTTTGCCATCCCAACACTTTACCACTATTTCATTTTATTTTTCTTATTAATATAAGAAGACAGGAATGTCAGGCCTCTGAGCCCAAGCTAAGCCATTGCATCCCCTATGACTTGCGCGTGTGCATCCAGATGGCCTGAAGTAACTGAAGATCCACAAAAGAAGTAAAAATAGCCTTAACTGATGACATTCCACCATTGTGATTTGTTTCTGCCCCACCCTAACTGATTGATGTAATTTGTAATCTCCCCCACCCTTAAGAAGGTTCTTTGTAATTCTCCCTACCCTTGAGAATGTACTTTGTGAGATCGACCCCTTGCCCTCAAAATATTGCTCCTAACTCCATCGCCTATCCCAAAACCTATAAGAACTAATGATAATCCACCACCCTTTGCTGACTCTCTTTTTGGACTCAGCCCACCTGCACCCAGTTGAAATAAACAGCCATGTTGCTCACAAAAAAAAAAAAAGAAAAATTTAATTTAGGAATCAAAATAATACTTTAAGAACTGTAAGGCAAAACTAATTTCAATTAACTACTAATATTTCCTACTATCCAACATTTATAAGATATAATAAGAAAGCTAAAAGACAAACTACATAGCCTCAAGTGGTGATATAGAAATCATCTAGCAAATCCAACTGGTGTGTAAGAAAAACACGTGATTCAAAGGTCAGAACAGAGGTTTGAGTGTGCTTTGCAAGTTTTGCCTATTTACTAATCAAGTTAACTTAGTAATTATCAATTATAACATTTATTTGGACAGCGTACAATAGATCAAATTCTATTTCATAACATTCAAATGCCACAAAATTTTACTGATTCAGGAAAGAAAAAGCATATCAAACATAATACGAAGGGGGCAGATCACGAGGTCAGGAAATCGAGACCATCCTGGCTAACACCATGAAACCCCACCTCTACTAAAAATACAAAAAATTAGCCGGGCGTGGTGGCGGGCACCTGTAGTCCCAGCTACTTGGGAATGGCGTGAACCTGGGAGGCGGAGCTTGAGCCAAGATCACGCCACTGCACTCCAGCCTGGACGACAGAGTGAGACTCCATATCAAAAAAAAAAAAAAGAAAAGAAAAGAAACTCACAGAAAACTTTAAAGTGTTATGTTGCTATTTATTTCAAAGATAGCTTGTATATTAAGTGCAAATGCCCATTTTGGGGTAAAACTACAAATTTCACTTGTTTCAAAGTATATATCTGTATATCCTAGAGAAATGTCTTAAAAAATAAAAAATCAATTGCTTGACTCAGAATTTGAAATGTTGTTGAAGGAATAATTACACTTTTGACCTTGTTGTTTTTTGAACTACTCATATTAGCCTGCCTCTCCTTTATGATTAAAATGCCAAAAAATCTGAAAACAAAGACATAATATATAATGTCCTACTAAATAAATTGCATGTTAAATTCAAATCTGAAATGGGATATCTTTTATAATGAAGGAACATGTGAATGACTAAAATTTGCCTAAAACATACATACATACCTCACTGTATTGTACATGAGTGCTATGTTGCTTACTTCTTATTTTAACTAATTTAAAACAAGTATTAATAGAGCACTGTCTACTATCACAATCACTTGAAGTAAAATATGAAGTAATGCTGAAAAGCAATTCTGAGGTTGTATGAACACTAGATGCTATACATTTCTGCAACACTCACTTTTTGGCCTCAAAGCATTTGTGCATCAAGGCCACAGTGTAAAATAAACAGCATCACCAGGTCCTCAAATCCTCTGTCAGCCTCAGCCCATGTAAATGTTAACTAGGATTTTTGCGTACAAGATGACTTAGCTGAAAAGCTGAGTTTTTTCTCATTCAAGACCTTGAAGACATAACCCCTTAGCTCTTTTGTCACAAGGCCTAGGCAAAAAACTGGCTTAAACAACCTTTTCAGTGCCGTTTCTGTTGGACCCCAACTTAGCTTTGACTCTCCAAAACATATCACTCAGATGATAAGGGGAGAAAAAGGAAATGTGGAAGATAATTTCTAACCTAAATATCCTGAGTCTCACACTATTTCCTTCTTCATCCTCACTTTTATCTCACTTGGACTTTAAGATGAAGAGAATTTTCTGAAATTAGAGGAAACTCTAGATCATTTAACCATGCTAACAGAATTAATATTTGAAAAAGGAGAAGAAAAAATGCTGGGAGTGGAGCCAAGATGGCCGAATAGGAACAGCTCCCGTCTACAGCTCCCAGCCTGAGCGACACAGAAGACAGGTGATTTCTGCATTTCTTTTTGAGTTACCGGTTTCATCTCACTAGGGAGTGCAAAACAGTGGGTGCAGGACAGTCAGTGAAGCGCACTGTGCGCAAGCTGAAGCAGGGCGAGGCATTGCCTCACTTAGGAAGTGCATGGGGTCAGGGAGTTCCATTTCCTAGTCAAATAAAGGGGTAACAGACGGCACCTGGAAAATCGGGTCAGTCCCACCCTAATACTGCGCTTTTCCAATGGGCCTGGAAAACGGCACACTAGGAGATTGTGTCCCACACCTGGCTTGGAGGGTCCTATGCCCACGGAGTCTCGCTGATTGCTAGCACAGCAGTCTGAGATCAAACTGCAAGGCGGCAGCGAGGCTGGGGGAGGGGCGCCCGCCATTGCCCAGGCTTGCTTAGGTAAACAAAGCAGCCAGGAAGCTAGAACTGGGTGGAGCCCACCACAGCTCAAGGAGGCCTGCCTGCCTCTGTAGGCTCCACCTCTGGGGGCAGGGCACAGACAAACAAAGATTCAGCAGGAACCTCTGCCGACTTAAATGTCCCTGTCTGACCGACAGCTTTGAAGACAGTAGTGGTTCTTCCAGCACGCAGCTGGAGATCTGAGAACGGACAGACTGCCTCCTAAAGTGGGTCCCTCACCCCTGAGCAGCCTAACTGGGAGGCACCCCCCAGTAGGGACAGACTGACACCTCACTCGGCCGGCTACTCCTCTGAGACAAAAGTTCCAGAGGAACTATCAGACAGCTGAATTTGTGGTCTCACAAAAATCCGCTGTTCTGCAGCCACCGCTGCTGACACCCAGCCAAACAGCGTCTGGAGTGGACCTCTAGCAAACTTCAACAGACCTGCAGCTGAGGGTCCTGTCTGGTAGAAGGAAAACTAACAAACAGAAAGGACATCCACACCAAAAACCCATCTGTACATCACCATCATCAAAGACAAAAGTAGATAAAACCACAAAGATGGGGAAAAAACAGAGCAGAAAAACTGGAAACTCTAAAAAGCAGAGCACCTCTCCTCCTCCAAAGGAACGCAGTTCCTCACCAGCAACGGAACAAAGCTGGATGGAGGATGACTTTGATGAGTTGAGAGAAGAAGGCTTCAGATGATCAAACTACTCTGAGCTACGGGAGGAAATTCAAAACAATAGCAAAGAAGTTAAAAACTTTGAAAAAAAAATTAGACGAATGGATAACTAGAATAACCAATGGAGAGAAAGGCTTAAAGGAGCTGATGGAGCTGAAAGCCAAGTATCGAGAACTATGCGAAGATTGCCGAAGCCTCAGTAGTAGATGCAATCAACTGGAAGAAAGGGTATCGCTGATGGAAGATGAAATGAATGAAATGAAGCAAGAAGGGAAGTTTGGAGAAAAAAGAATAAAAAGAAATGAACAAAGCCTCCAAGAAATTTGGGACTATGTGAAAAGACCAAACCTACGTCTGGTGTACCTGAAAATGATGGGGAGAATGGAACCAAGTTGGAAAACACTCTGCAAGACATTATCCAGGAGAACTTCCCCAATCTAGCAAGGCAGGCCAACATTCAGATTCAGGAAATACAGAGAACGCCACAAAGATACTCCTCGAGAAGAGCAACTCCAAGACACATAATTGTCAGATTCACCAAAGTTGAAATGAAGGAAAAAATGTTAAGGGCAGCCAGAGAGAAAGGATGGGTTACTCACAAAGGGAAGCCCATCAGACTAACAGCTGATCTCTCGGCAGAAACTCTACAAGCCAGAAGAGAGTGGGGGCCAATTTTCAACATTCTTAAAGAAAAGAATTTTCAACCCAGAATTTCATATCCAGACAAACTAAGCTTCATAAGTGAAGGAGAAATAAAATACTTTACAGATAAGCAAACACTGAGTAATTTTGTCACCACCAGGCCTGCCCTAAAAGAGCTCCTGAAGGAAGCACTAAACATGGAAAGGAACAACCGGTACCAGCCCCTGCAAAAACATGCCAAATTGTAAAGACCATCGAAGCTAGGAAGAAACTGCATCAATTAACGAGCAAAATAACCAACTAACATCATAATGACAGGATCAGATTCACACATAACAATATTAACTTTAAAGGTAAATGGGCTAAATGCTCCAATTAAAAGACACAGACTGGCAAACTGGATAAGGACTCAGGACCCATCAGTGTGCTGTATACAGGAAACCCATCTCACATGCAGAGACACACATTGACTCAAAATAAAGGGATGGAGGAAGATCTATCAAGCAAACAGAAAACAAAAAAAGGCAGGGGTTGCAATCCTAGTCTCTGATAAAATAGACTTTAAACCAACAAAGATCAAAAGAGACAAAGAAGGCCATTACATAATGGTAAAGGGATCAATTCAACAAGAAGAGCTAACTATCCTAAATATATATGCACCCAACACAGGAGCACCCAGATTCATAAAGCAAGTCCTGAGTGACCTACAAAGGGACTTAAACTCCCACACAATAATAATGGGAGATTTTAACACCCCACTGTCAACATTACACAGATTAACGAGACAGAAAGTTAACCAGGATATCCAGGAATTGAACTCAGCTCTGCACAAAGTGGACATAATAGACATCTACAGAACTCTCCACCCCAAATCAACAGAATATACATTTTTTTCAGCACCACACCACACCTATTCCAAAATTGACCACATAGTTGGAAGTAAAGCTCTCCTCAGCAAATGTAAAAGAACAGAAATTATAACAAACTGTCTCTCAGACCACAGTGCAATCAAACTAGAACTCAGGATTAAGAAATTCACTAAAAACCGCTCAAGTACATGGAAACTGAACAACCTGCTCCTGAATGACTATTGGGTACATAATGAAATGAAGACAGAAATAAAGATGTTCTTTGAAACCAATGAGAACAAAGACACAACATACCAGAATCTCTGGGACACATTCAAAGCAGTGTGTAGAGGGAAATTTATAGCACTAAATGCCCCCAAGAGAAAGCAAGAAAGATCCAAAATTGACACCCTAGCATCACAATTAAAAGAACTAGAAAAGCAAGAGCAAACACATTCAAAAGCTAGCAGAAGGCTAGAAATAACTAAAATCAGAGCAGAACTGAAGGAAATAGAGACACAAAAAACCCTTCAAAAAATTAATGAATCCAGGAGCTGGTTTTTTGAAAAGATCAACAAAATTGATAGACCGCTAGCAAGACTAATAAAGAAGAAAAGAGAGAAGAATCAAATAGATGCAATAAAAAATGAAAAAGGGGATATCACCACCAATCCCACAGAAATACAATCTACCATCAGAGAATACTACAAACACCTCTATGCAAATAAACTAGAAAACCTAGAAGAAATGGATAAATTCCTCGACAAATACACCCTCCCAAGACTAAACCAGGAAGAAGTTGAATCTCTCAATAGACCAATAACAGGTTCTGAAATTGTGGCAATAATCAATAGCTTACCAACCAAAAAGAGTCCAGGACCTGATGGATTCAAAGCCGAATTCTACCAGAAGTACAAGGAGGAACTGGTACCATTCCTTCTGAAACTATTCCAATCGATAGAAAAAGAGGGAATCCTCCCTAACACATTTTATGAAGCCAGCATCGTCCTGATACCAAAGCCTGGCAGAGACATAACCAAAAAAGAGAATTTCAGACCAATATCCTTGATGAACATTGATGCAAAAATCCTCAGTAAAATACTGGCAAACCGAATCCAGGAGCACATCAAAAAGCTTATACACCATGATCAAGTGGGCTTCATCCCTGGGATGCAAGGCTGGTTCAACATATGCAAATCAATAAATGTAATCCAGCATATAAACAGAACCAAAGACAAAAACCACATGATTATCTCAATAGATGCAGAAAAGGCCTTTGACAAAATTCAACAACACTTCATGCTAAAAACTCTCAATAAATTAGGTATTGATGGGACATATCTCAAAATAATAAGAGCTATCTATGACAAACCCACAGCCAATATCATACTGAATGGGCAAAAACTGGAAGCATTCCCTTTGAAAACTGGCACAAGACAGGGATGCCCTCTCTCACCACTCCTATTCAACATAGTGCTGGAAGTTCTGGCCAGAGCAATGAGGCAGGAGAAGGAAATAAAGGGTATTCAATTAGGAAAAGAGGAAGTCAAATTGTCCCTGTTTGCAGATGACATGATTGTATATCTAGAAAACCCCATCGTCTCAGCCCAAAATCTCCTTAAGCTGATTAGCAGCTTCAGCAAAGTCTCAGGATACAAAATCAATGTACAAAAATCACAAGCATTCTTGTACACCAATCACAAACAAACAGAGAGCCAAATCATGAGTGAACTCCCATTCACAATTGCTTCAAAGAGAATAAAATACCTAGGAATCCAACTTACAAGGGATGTGAAGGACCTCTTCAAGGAGAACTACAAACCACTGCTCAATGAAATAAAAGAGGATACAAACAAATGGAAGAACATTCCATGCTCATGGGTTGGAAGAATCAATATCGTGAAAATGGCCATACTGCCCAAGGTAATTTATAGATTCAATGACATCCCCATCAAGCTACCAATGACTTTCTTCACAGAATTGGAAAAAACTACTTTCAAGTTCATATGGAACCAAAAAAGAGCCTGCATCACCAAGTCAATCCTAAGCCAAAAGAACAAAGCTGGAGGCATCACGCTACCTGACTTCAAACTATACTACAAGGCTACAGTAACCAAAACAGCATGGTACTGGTACCACAACAGAGACATAGATCAATGGAACAGAACAGAGCCCTCAGAAATGATGCCACATATCTACAACTATCTGATTTTTGACAAACCTGACAAAAACAAGAAATGGGGAAAGGATTCCCTATTTAATAAATGGTGCTGGGAAAACTGGCTAGCCATATGTAGAAAGCTGAAACTGGATCCCTTCCTTACACCTTATACAAAAATTAATTCAAGATGGATTAAAGACTTAAATGTTAGACCTAAAACCATTAAAATCCTACAAGAAAACCTAGGCAATACCATTCAGGACATAGGCGTGGGCAAGGACTTCATGTCTAAAACACCAAAAGCAATGGCAACAAAAGCCAAAATTGACAAATGGGATCTAATTAAACTAAAGAGCTTCTGCACAGCAAAAGAAAATACCATCAGAGTGAACAGGCAGCCTACAGAATCGGGAAAATTTTTGCAACCTACTCATCTGACAAAGGGCTAATATCCAGAATCTACAATGAACTCAAACAAATTTACAAGAAAAAAAACAAACAACCCCATCAAAAAGTGGGTGAAGGACATGAACAGACACTTCTCAAAAGAAGACATTTATGCAGCCAAAAAACACATGAAAAAATGCTCATCATCACTGGTCATCAGAGAAATGCAAATCAAAACCACAATGAGATACCATCTCACACCAGTTAGAATGGCCATCATTAAAAAGTCAGGAAACAACAGGTGCTGGAGAGGATGTGGAGAGATAGGAACACTTTTACACTGTTGGTGGGACTGTAAACTAGTTCAACCATTGTGGAAGTCAGTGTGGCAATTCCTCAGGGATCTAGAACTAGAAATACCATTTGACCCAGCCATCCCATTACTGGGTATATACCCAAAGGACTATAAATCATGCTGCTATAAAGACACATGCACACGTATATTTACTGCGGCACTATTCACAATAGCAAAGACTTGGAACCAACCCAAATGTCCAACAACGATAGACTGGATTAAGAAAATGTGGCACATGTACACCATGGAATACTATGCAGCCATAAAAAATGATGAGTTCATGTCCTTTGTAGGGACATGGATGAAACTGGAAAACATCATTCTCAGTAAACTATTGCAAGGACAATAAACCAAACACCGCATGTTCTCACTCATAGGTGGGAATTGAACAATGAGAACTCATGGACACAGGAAGGGGAACATCACACTCCGGGGACTGTTGTGGGGTGGGGGGAGGGGGGAGAGACAGCATTAGGAGATATACCTAACACTAAATGACGAGTTAATGGGTGCAGCAAAACAACATGGCACATGGATACATATGTAACAAACCTGCACATTGTGCACATGTGCCCTAAAACCTAAAGTATAATAATAAAAAATAAATAAATAAATAAAAAAGAAAAAATGCTAACTCTGTTGTCACCATTTATTATTCAATTAATTATGTTTTTATTCTTTCTAATAAAAGCTCAAGTTCTTAGTAAAATTACTTATGTCTGAGTTATTTAAAAATTAATTTTGTCTTTGAATAATATCAGAGCAATATCATAGAAAGAGGTTTGGAAATGTTGATTTTTTTGTATACGACCAAGAATATCAGCAACATTCCTGATTCCTGTATCCATTGCTTATATACACTGTATGGAGTAAAACACTTAGTTAAAGAACAACTCATGGTAGTTTCTTCAAGAAAACCCACAGTTATTTAATGCTATTGTTGCTGTTGTGGTGGTGATGGTGGTAACAATCTATTTAAACAGGCATGTCCTACATTCACCTTATCCACGAAAATATATCTAAATAAAAGATCCACAAAATCATCAGTGTAACTCTCTAGTATGTCCTCCAGGATAAAATGATTACAACTAAATAAGATACTTGGCAGAACATAATTATTAGTGTTGTGTAACATCTACTATAAATGATTGTTTAGTTCTAAGTATATCTGAGATGCTTCTAGTACTAGCTAGTATTAAACTAGTTTTTACTTTGTGAGGATAAAATGAAATGATTTGTACATAAAATGATGTTGAATCTTCTCTTCCTTAAACCAAGGTGATTTATATTTCACACAGAAAAACAATAATTTAAAAATAAATATTTCATGGTAGCTTCAAATTCTAAATAATTTTTGAATAAGACACTTTTAATAGGTATGTGCATGCAATATAGACGTATTAGTTCATTTTCTTACTGCTGTAAGGAAATACCTGAGACAGGGTAATTTATAAATAAAAGAGATTTAATTTTCTTACAGGTCTGCAAGCTGTACAGTCTTCTGCTTCTGGTTAGGCCTAACGAAACTTACAATCATTGGAGAAGGTGAAGGGGAAGCAAGCATATCTTCAAATGCTGGCAGGGGAGAGAGGGCATAAAGGGGGAGGTGCTACACACTTTGAAACAACCAGATCTTCTGAAAATTCTATTAAGAGACTGCACTAGGGAGATGATGCTAAACCGTTAGAAATCACCTCCATGATCAAATCACTTCCCACCAGGCCCCACCTCCAACACTGGGGATTACAATTCAATATGAGATTTCGGTGGAGACCCTTGCCCCATCAAAATCTCATGTCCTTCTCACATTTCAAAGCACAATCGTACCTTTCCAACAGTTCTCCAAAGTCTTAACTCATTTCCAGATTACCTCAAAAGTCCAAGCCCAAAGTCTCATCTATGACAAGGTAAGTCCCTTCAGTCTATAAGCAAGTAAAATAAAAAACAAGTTACTTACTTCCAAGATACAACAGAGGTACAGGTATTGGGTAAATGCTCCTATCCAAAAGGGAAAGGTTGGCCAAAACAAAGGAGCTACAGGTCCCATGCAAGTCTGAAACCTAGCAGGGCAGTCATTAAATCTTAAAGCTCCAAAATAATCTCCTTTGACTCCATGTCTCATATACAGACTGCACTGACACAAGAGGTGGCCTCCCAAGGGCTTAGAGAGCTCTGCCCCTGTGGCTCTGCAGGGTGCAGGCTGTGTGGCTGCTTTCATGAGCTGGTGTTGAGTGCCTGCAGCTTTTCCAGTTATAGGGTGCAAGCTGCTGGTGGATCTACCATTCTGGGGTCTGCAGGACAATAATCCACTTCTCACAGTTCCATTAGGCAGTGCCCCAGTGAGGACTCTGTATGGGGCCCCAACTCCACATTTCCCCCTTGTGCTGCCCTGGTAGAGGTTTTCCATAATGGTTCTGTCCCTACAGCAGACTTCTGCCTGGACATCCAGGTATTGCCATACATCCTCTGAAATCTAAGTGGAGGCTCCCAAGCCTCAACCCTTGCCTTCTGTGCACCCACAGGTTTAACACCACACAGAAGCCACCAAGGCTTGTGGCTTGTACCCACTGAAGCAGCAGCCTCAGCTGTACCTTGGCCCCTTTTAGCCATGGCTGGAGCAGCTGCAATGCAAGGCACCATGTCCCAAGGCTACACAGAAAACTGGGGTCCCAGGCCTGGCCCATGAAACCATTTTTCCCTCCTAAGCTTCCAGACCTGTGATGGGAGGGGCTGCTGCAAAGGTATCTGAAATGCCTATATTAGTTTTTTCTCACATTGCTATGAACAAATACCTGAGACTGAGTAATTTATAAAGGAAAGAGTTTTACTGACTCACAATTCCAAACTGCTGGGGACCCTCAGTACACTTACAACCATGGTGAAAGGCAAAGTAGAAGCAGGCACCTTCTTCCCAGGGCAGCAGGATGAAGTGAGTGCAAGCAGAGGAAACGCCCGATGCTTATAAAAATACTGGTAGAACTCGCTCACTATCATGAGAACAGCATAGGGGAAACTGCCCCTGTGAGCCAATTATCTCCACCTGGTCCTAACCTTGAGACGTGGTGATTATGGGGATTACAATTCGAGGTGAGATTTGGGTGGAGACACAAGGCCAAACTATACTGATGCCTTTAAGGCATTTTCCCCATTGTCTTGGCTGCTAACATTCAGCTCCTCATTATTTATGTAAATTTCTGCTGCCAGCTTGAATTTCTCCACAGAAAATGGGTTTTTCTTTTCTACCACGTGGTCAAGCAGCAAGTTTCTCAAACTTTTTTTTTTTTTTTTTGAGACGGAGTCTTGCTCTGTCGCCCAGGCTGGAGTGCAGTGGCGCAATCTCGGCTCACTGCAAGCTCCGCCTCCCGGGTTCACGCCATTCTCCTGCCTCAGCCTCTCCGAGTAGCTGGGAGTACAGGCGCCCGCCACCACGCCCGGCTAATTTTTTGTATTTTTAGTAGAGACGGGGTTTCACCATGGTCTCGATCTCCTGACCTCGTGATCCACCCGCCTCGGCCCCCCAAAGTGCTGGGATTACAAGCGTGAGCCACCGCGCCTGGCCGTTTCTCAAACTTTTACACTCTGCTTCCTTTTTAAATATAAGTTCTAGTTTCAGCTAATCTCTTTTCACACACATATGAGCAAATGCTTTTAGAAGCAGCCAGGTCAGAACTTGAATGCTTTGCTGCTTAGAAATTTCTTCCACCAGATATCCTAAATAATCTCTCTCAAGTTCAAAGTTCAACAGATCCCTAGAGCAGGGGCACAATGCTGCCAGTCTCTTTGCTAAAGCATAGCAAGAGTGACCTTTGCTCCAATTCCCAATAAGTTCCTCATCTCCATCTGAGCTGCCTCAGCCTGGACTTCACTGTCCATATCATTACCAGCATTTTGGTCACAATAATATAACAAGTCTCTAGGGAGCTCCAAACTTTCCCTCGTCATTCTGTGTTTTTCTGAGCCTTCCAAACTGTTTCAACCTCTGCCCATTACAGAGTTCCAAAGTCACTTCCACATTTTTGGGCATCTTTATAGAAATGCCCCACTCATCTGGTACCAATTTTCTGTATTATTCCATTTTCACCTTGCTCTAAAATATTTGAGACTGGATAATTTATAAATAAATGAGGTTTAATTGGCTCATGGTTCTGCAGGCTATACAGGCTTCTGCTTCCGGGGAGGCATAAGGAAACTTAAAAGCATGGCAGAAGGTGAATGGGAAACAAGCACATATTCACATGGCCAGCAGCAAGGGGGTTGAGGGAGTGAGAGAGAGTGAGAGAGAGAGAGAGAGAGAGAACGAGCAGCAAAGGGCAAGGTGCTACACACTTTCAAACATCCAGATCTCATGAGAACTCTATCACAAGACTGCCCTAGGAGAATGGTGCTAAACCATTAGAAACCACCTCCATGATCCAATAACCTCCCACCAGGCCCCACGTCTAACATGAGGGATCCAAATTCAATATGAGATTTGGGTGGAGACACACAGCCAAATCATATCAATAGATGTACTGAGAATTAAACATTGACAGTAATTTATGCAATTATGGAGAATATGTAATATATTCTATACTTTGAAGAAATAATATAGAATTCTATGATGGAGTGGCAAGGATGAAGGGAGGAATTATATTTACAACTCATCCAAAAATGGCATCATGACAATTTATAAGCAAAAAAGTCTAGACCATGTATCTATTTTAACCCATCAAAAATTAATAGCTGCTTTGCCAAATACTGTTTTTACTGACATTCACTCTGGCATTAAAGAAAATGCAGGTTCATCTAAACATTTTTAATCCTTAATAAAGAGGAGGCCTGAACCGTGTTTACTACTGTATCCTATAAACTGTATTTCTACTATAAATAAACTCAAAGAAAAGATAGTAAACCATTATTTTGTTATTAATGGTGACTTATTTTTTTATAATCCTGTCTCTTTTTGTCTGTTTTGTAAATTAGATTTTTAAATATGGCCTACCTCTTACTATTTAGGCATATTTAATATAAAAATTATTTCAATCACTTTTAGGTTCCTTTGTTTAAATTCTGCCATTTTCTTTGAAGAACACACAAGTCCTTCATAGTATTAATCTGGTTGAAGGATTGTCCTCCCATATATTTACCAATAAAGACCACTGTAAGCTTCTCCCAGCTTCTCTATTAACTCAGGCTGCATATATACTAACATCTATACTAACAAAATGGCTTAACTGAGTTGGCCCGCCGGACTGAAAACTTTGTATGTAACTTTTTTGTAACTCAACCAGTTTACAATGAATAGTGCTTAAGTAGCAATATGAAGTTTATGCCCACACATACAAAAAGAAAGAAAGAGAACAGAGCCAACCCACTTATTACCCAAATAATCTAGGTAAAGTTTGAGGGAAGTCCTGACTTATTCAAGTGGAAATATTTTTTCTTCCTTTATAAGAGATAACTAAAACTAAGTTGGTATAGCTTTAAGAAAGTTTCAAAAACACGGAAGACATGGAAGTTATAATTCCTGTAGGGAGCAGTTTTTATTGACTATGCTTTTAAATCTAATGTTTGTAATAAGTCAAGAGATGTTAAGACTATACAACCATTAAAGAAACAATATAACATGATGTTTTTCTAATACCTGCAGTTTGAAATCCTGCATTTTTATAGCACATCTTATTGAAAATAACAAATCAATTTTCTCCAGCTCAAACCTTGAGCTTAAGATGAAACTAAATAGTTTGAGAAGTAAAATATGCTTTAATGTTTTATTGTATTTAAGTGGAAGCAAAGGTATATATCAGGAATAAGAAAGAAAAATAAATCTCTGTACAGTTAGGAATTAAATGAAATTTTCAAATTTTACATTGAATGAAAATTTAGATGTAATATATGCAAAGGCCATTAAATTTTTCAGTTAAATTCATCATATCAGTTTTAGTTTACCTTATTTCTCTGCATATCTTTTCTTTTTCCCTGTCAATGAGTTGGTAAGAATATTGCATCCATTCTGATTAGCCAGCAGATAAGCAATGTGGAAACTGATTTAAAGTCTCTACCACTGGAGATGTCAAAACAGATGTTACTTTTCTTCAGGATGACAGCGCTGGGCCTGAAATGTCAAACATAATTAAAAATTTTATTTTCAAATGTACTCCACAGTTTATACATACTGCAAGTATGTCTTACCTTTTGAACTTGTAGAGTGCTGTGCTCTGCAAAATGCGAGACGCTTTATTTTACTTTAGATGCCATTTGGGAATGAAATCATTTCATCAATTGGTACCCAGAGATTTCCTTCAGAATTTGGCATGAAAAGACTGGCATTTCATTAAAATGTGCTGACAACTGAAAAAGCAGTTTTAGCAGGACTGGTTTCTCTCACCCTTCTATCTATGAATATCAAGGTTTTTCCCAGTGGGTTATCCAAGTTAGAGAATAAATTAAGGTCTTTATCTTTAGGATGATATTGCTTATTTCATTCCCTAAAAGGGAAAAGTTTGGAAGTCCTATGTTACTTAGTCATATTTCTTTATTGTTTATTTTCTGTAATTTTTTGGAAACTTGAGTAATAAAATACCTGGGAAAAATATCTTTGTGTTTTCATGACGTATGTTCAAAACTACCAGTAAAAGTACAGAACTCACCATACACATCGAGAAAATAAGCATAGATTTGTACTCTAATAGCTATAATGAGGAATCCCAAAAGCATGGGTTCTCCAAAGAAGATTCTCTGCCACAAAATGTAAGCTGAGGGGCCCTGACCCACCCATAACCACAACCAAGTACCCTATATGCAGCCTTGAAGGGTCATTTGTTATTCCCATGTTCATCTCCTTTAATGGACAATAAGTTTCCCAAGGTCAAGAAAAGTGTCACGTTTATGTGTTTATCAACTATAGAGGCTTCATGATGCTTTGCACACCGGTAGCTCTCAGTAAATGTTTTTTGAATAAATGTAGTTGGAATGTTGGAAAGCCCTCTACACAGGACTTCTGCACTCTGAGAACAGGATAGTGTGCATAGTAGTTCAGAGCAGCAGTTCTTTTTTTTTTTTTTTTTTTTTGAGACGGAGTCTCGCTCTGTCGCCCAGGCTGGAGTGCAGTGGTGCAATCTCGGCTCACTGCAAGCTCCGCCTCCCGGGTTCACGCCATTCTCCTGCCTCAGCCTCTCCGAGTAGCTGGGACTACAGGCGCCCGCCACCACGCCCGGCTAATTTTTTTTTTTTTTTTTGTATTTTTAGTAGAGACGGGGTTTCACCGTGGTCTCGATCTCCTGACCTCGTGATCCGCCCGCCTCGGCCTCCCAAAGTGCTGGGATTACAAGCGTGAGCCACCGCGCCCGGCCTCAGAGCAGCAGTTCTTGCACTTAGCTGCTTGATTTTAATCTCAGCTCTACTGCTTACTAGTTTCTGATGTTGGGTAAGTTATGTCACACTGCTATACCTCTGTTTCCACATATGTAATATGGTTATTGTGAGGATTAAATGGGATCATACATATGAGATATTAGAACAGTGCCTGGCACATGGTTTAAGCACTCAATAAATACTAGCTACTATTGTCCCCCCTTAATGTGTCAGTGATATGATAACCTAGTAAAAGAATCACCTTGTACCACCAAGGTATATGCATAAATGCTTAACTTCAAAAGATCTCTAGGTAGTGGAGTTTCAAGCAGTGATTATTATGAGCTAAGGAATTTGGAGAGTTACCTGTTGGAAATCAAAGAGATGCAACAACTTTCATCATCCTGGATTAGAAGGGATTGCTGGGTTTGAAAGTGTCCTGGGCAAATTTTTGCCTAGTCACTGTTCAAAAACGGTTCCTAAATGCTCATCTGGCCCCAAATAGCTCCCAGGGTCTCTCTTTTCTTTCTCTAAATATGGATATTGTGCTCCTTCTAGATCTTCATGCCCTGAGGATTTAGGCTGTTTATTATTAGTAAACTGAATTCCCTCTTGACTTTTCCCTGATTTTAAAGAAAATACCACTAGGGATCTATTGTTAATACTAATATAAAATATTTATATTACATTATAATATATACTAGTGTATATTCTAATATGCATTTTGTTTAATATCCTAAAATTTTTTATAACAAATTTTTTACAACAATATTGCCATGTGAGATTGAAATTGGGCAGTAGGTTTCTTTTTTGCATGATCACAGTCAAGCATAAGTAGCAATATTATGATGGTTTTTCAAAACAGATCAGAAGGTTTTCTTATTCTTCAATGCTTTCAAAAGGTTTGAATAATGTCAGAGTTATTTTTCATTAAAAAATTAAAATAGATCATTCATAAAATTATCTCAGTCTAGAGTTTCTAAGGTACAATTTTGGACAATTTTCCCAATTGTTTATATTTATTAATATATTCGTCATTTCTATCTTTTCTTGAACCAATCTTGCTATTTTTATTTTCTCATTTCTTTGTATATTTCACTAATATATTCAAAGTTATACTATTGAAAAATTAATCTTATATACTTAATTTCCTCGTTATCTATGGTTACTTTGTTTTTACTTATTGCTACATTTATCTAATTATGGCACTTTTTTCTTCTACTGTTGTTTAATCTAGCTAATTCCTTTTTATTATTTTAAGTTTTTTAGACCAAATCTGTAACTAGTTTCTTAATTTTACTTTTTATCAATCTACCTTTTTTGCTTAACAACCCTCCTTCATAAATTTCTTTTTAAACATTTTATTTTAAATTGACAAATACAATTTTGTACATTATCATGTACAACATAATGTTTTGAAATATATAAACATTATGAAACAGCTTAATTGAGCTATTCTTCATCTAACATCTGCATTACCTCACATAGTTATTTTTGTGGTAAGAACATTTAAAATCTACTTGTAACAATTTTCAAGAATATATTGTTTTTAACTATAGTCACCATGTTGTGCAATAGATCTTTTGAACTTTTTCCTCTTCTCTAACTAAAATTTTGTATCTTTGGACCAACGTTTCCCCCATTCCTCCTCGTTCTATCAGCCAACCCCTGGCAACCACCATTCTATTTTCTACTTCTATGAGATCAACTTTATTAGATTCCACATATAAGTAAGATCATGCAGAATTTGTCTTTTTCCGTGTGACTTATGTCACTTAACATAGTGTCCTCCAGGTTCATTTATGTTGTCGTCAATGACAGGATTTCTTTCTTTGTAAGCAGTATAGTATTCCAATGTGTATCTATACGTGTTCTTTATCCAGTCATTCGCTGATGGATGCTTAGGTTGATTCTATATCTTGGCTCTTGTGAATAACGCTGCAATGAATATGAGATTGTGGATAATTTTCAACACGCTTATTTCATTACCTTTGGATATATACCCAAAAGTGGGGTTGCTGGATCATATGGTAGCCCTATTGTTACTTTTTCGAGGAAACTCTATACTCTTGTCCATGCTGGCTGTACCAATTTACATCCCCTTAAACTGTGTGCAAGAGTTCTGTTTTCTCCACATCTTGGAAAACACTTATTATCTTTTGTCTTTTTGATAATAGTCATTCTAACAGACATGAGATGGTACCTCATTGTTTTAATTTGGATTTCCCTGGAAAGTCAATTCTCTTTTAACTTAATACTTTCTCCTACTTTCCTTAGTTTAATTCATTGACTTCTGCATTTATCTTTGACTCTTTACTTCTGCTTTCTTAGATTTATTTTGTTCTTTTTATAACTTCTCAAAGGAGTGCTTCATTTATTGTTTTTACTTCTTTTTTATGTATTGAAAGTATCTAAAGTTATAAATATGTCCTCTGAGTATATCTTTCCTAAAATCCCATAAATTTTTATAAATAATTCTCTCATATTCATATACTGCATACAAGATGACATCTAAAACAATGTAATTCATAGGTTGAAAATAAAAAGGCAGACAAAGGACAACTAGAAATATACAAATAAAAAGAGAATAGAGAAATATCAATATTGAGCAAAAGTGAATACAATGTGTGGATCACTAAACAAAACAGAATATTGCTTTGTATGTGTGCATGTGTGTTTGTATGTGTCTGCGCACATGCATGAATGATTCCTTCTTCAGGTAGGCTTCTTAGAGAAAACACATGGGTGAAATATTTTGGGATCTCTGCATATTTACATTTATTTTTAAGGTACCTTTACACAAAAATGAAAATATAGTAAGTCAAATCTACACTGAGATAATAGTACCGACATGCCAGAATGATTCAAATGAAAATAACAGACATTACCAAGAATTAGGGAGAGCGTGGAGCAACTAGACTCTCTTATATTACCTATGGAAAGATAACCCTTTACCAATATTTATTAATACTGACCTTGCAGTTCCTCTTCTAGATATATATCTAACAGAAATGCATACATATGTGTCCTAAAGATGATAGTAGAACTATTTGTAATAGCCCAGAACTGGAAACAACCCAAATGTAGTAAATGGATAAATAAATTATATTTATATGTATATTTTCAATTATCTATGGTTGCATAAAAACTACTGTAAAACTTGATGGCTTAAAATGCCAATCTATTTTCTAAAATTCTGTGAGTTGGTTAGGACTTTCTTCTACTGTTCTTGTCTGAACTCACTCATGTGACTACCGTCATCTGATGTCTTCCCTGAATCTGCAGGCTGAAGATGGCCTTTGGAACATGGTACCAGCTGTCACCAGAGTACCTCCATTCTTCTTTCTGCAGAGACTTTCATATTGAGTAGATTAAGTTGGGCTTTTTCACAGCATTATGGTCAAATGGTCTAAGAGAACAAGAGACAAAATTGCAAGGGATTTTAGTGCTGAGCTGTAGAACTTGCATAGTATCATTTCTATCACAATCAATGTCAAAGAAATCATAAGGCCAGCTTAGATTCAAGATGATGAAGAAATAGACTCCATCTTTTGATAGCAGGAGAAGCAACATCACATTGCAAAGGGGTGTGTACACAAAAGGGCATGATATATTGGGAGGCGTTATTATAGCAATCTACCACAACCAATATACAGCAATGACAGTGAATGCAACAACAGGGGTGAACCTCACAATGTTGAGTGGAAGAAGCAAGTCACAGAAGAATAAATGTTTCATGTCCCATTTATATGAAATCCAAAAATGGGCCAAACTAATACATAGTGTTAGAAGTCAAGAGAGAGTATAAGAAGCACTTCTGCAGTACCATTAATGTTTTATTTCTAGACACAGGCAGTGGTTACATGGGAATTTTCACTGTGTAGTAGTTTGTTGATTTTTTGTTCTTTCAATTTATGCAGTTTTCTATATGTATATTTCAGAATAATTTTTAAAAGAAAACAAAATAAAAACAAAAACAAAATAATTTAGAAATCATGCCAGTATATTCTCATTAATTTAATATTTACCTGGGTACTATTCAATGCCTTTCCTAGAAAATGCACTAATGGTTACTGTATTAGACCACTTTTTGCATTGCTATAAAGAAATGCCTGAGACTGGGTAAAATTTAAGAAGAAAAAAAGGTTTAGTTGGCTCATGGTTTTGCAGGCTGTGCATGAAGCATAGTGCTGGCATCTGACTCTGGTTAGGCCTCAGTAAGTTTACAATCATGGCAGAAGGTAAAGGGGGAGTAGTAAGTACATCACATGGCAAGAGAGGAAAAAAGATAAAGTGAAGGAGTTGGTCCCAGACTCTCTTAAACAACCAGATTTCCCATGAACTACCAGAGTGAGAACTCATCTATCACTAAGGGGATGGTGCCAAGCTATGCATGAGGAATCTGCCCCCATGAGCTAATCACCTCCCACCAGGCCCCATCTTCAACATTGGGAATCACATTTCAACATGAGATTTAAAGGGGCAAACATTGCAACCATAAAATTCTGCACCGGCCCCCCAATTCTCATGTCCTTCTCACATTTCAAAATACAATCATGCCTTCATAATAGTCTTAACTCATTCCAGCCTTAACTCAAAGATCCTCAAGTCCAAAGTCTCATCTGGAGATGAGTTCCTTCCACCTATGAGCCTGTGAGATAAAAATCAAGTTATTTATTTTCATGATACTATGGTGCTACAGGCATTGGGTAAACATTACCATTCCAAAACATCAGCCAAAAGAAAGGGGCAATAAGCCCCATGCAAGTCTGAAACCCAACAGGGAAGTCACTAAATATTAAAGCTCCAAAGTAATCTCTTTTGACTCCATGTCCTGTATCCAGGACACATTGGTGCAAGGGGTGGTCTCCCAACGCCTTGAGCAGCTCCACCCCTGTGGCTTTGCAAAGCGCAGCCCCCATGGCTACTCTGATGGGTTGGAGTCAAGTGCCTACATCTCTCCCAGATTCAAGATGCAAGCTGCCTGTGGGTCTATCATTATGAGGTCTGGAGGACAGCAGCCTCCTTCCCACAGCTCCACCAGGCAATGCCCTGATAGAAACTCTGCGTAGGATCTCCAACACCATGTTTTCCTTTGGCACTGGCCTAGTAAAGTTTCTCTGTGGGGACTCTGCCCCTGTGGCAGGCTTCTGCCTGGGCACCCAGGCTTTCCACCACATACTCTGATACCTAGGTGGAAGCTGCCCAACCTCCTTCACTCTTGCATTCTGGGTGCCTGCAGGCTTAACACAATGTGGAAGCTGCCAAGGCTTAAGGCTTGTGTCCTGCAGAGCAGCGACCTAAGCCGTATCTAGGCCCCTTTGAGCCGAGCCTGGAAACAGAGTGGCCAGAATGTGGAGAGCTGTGTTCTGAAGCTGAGCAGGGCAGTAGTGCCCCAGGCCTGGCCCAAAAAACTGTTCTTTCGTTCTAGGCCTCTGGGCCCATTAGAGGAGGGGTTGTCTCCAAAATCTCTGAAATACCTTTGGGTCTTTTTCCCCTTCTCTTGGATATTAACACTTGGCTCCCTTTTAGTCATGATAATATCTCTAGCAAGTGGTTTCTCCACAGCCTGCTTGGATTACTCTCCTGCCACATGGCTAGGCTGCCACATGGCTACTCTGCAAATTTTTCAAACTTGTATGCTCTGTTTTCCTCCTAAATATAAGTTCCAATTTTTAAGTCATTTCTCTGCTACAGCATCTGATTTAGACTGATAGAAGCAGCCACACCACATCTTGAACACTTTGCGGCTTGAAAATTTCTTCCACGAGATGCCCTAAGTCATCAGTCTTAAGTTCAAATTTCCACAGATCCCCAGAGCATGGATGTAATGCAGCCAAGTTTTTTTTGCTAGAGCACAACATGGGTGACTTTTACTCCAGTTTCCAATAAAGTCCTCACTTCCATCTGAGCCCTCATCAGCCTGTCCTTTACTGTCTATATTTCTTGAGACAGCCTCCTGTGTCCTGTTCCCACCCCAGTATCACCCCTGCCCCCATTACTGTCCATATTTCTATCAGTATTTTGGTGACAACCATTAACTAGTCTCTAAAAAGTTCCACATTTTCCCTCATCTTCATTTCTTCTTCTGAGCCCTCCAAACACTTCCAACTTTTGCCCATTATCCAGTTCCAAAGCTGTTTTCATATATTCAAGTATCTTTATAGCAACATCCCACTCCAATTTTCTTTGTTAGGTTATTTTTTCATTGCTATAAAGTAATACCTGAGACTGGGTAACTTTTTAAGAAAAGAGGTTTAATTAGCTGATGGTTCTTCAGGCTATACAAACATGGCTCCAGCATTAGCTTCTGGTGAGGACGTCAGGAAGCTTACAATCATGGCAGAAGGTGAAGGGAGAGAAGACAATGTCACATGATGAGAGAGGGAGCAAGAGAGAATGGGGGAGGTGCCATGCTCTTTAAACTACCAGATCTTGCATGAACTGCCAGAGTGAGAACTCACTCATCACCAAGGGGATAGTGCTGCTGCCATTCATGAGTGATCTATCCGATAACCTAAATATTATACCTCCCACCAGGCCCTGCCTGAAACATTGGGGATTACATTTCAACATGAGATTTGGAGGAGACAAACTTCCAAACTATATCAGTTATTCATTCCCCCTGCTGAGGGAATGAGAAAGATCCAAAAGCTCTGGAAGCCAGTACTGGGTAACTTCGTGTCTATTCTTTTTCTCATTTTGTTTAAACTCTTATATCAGGATCAGTTCACAAGTCACCACTGTCTTCTGATTAGGTGATTATTTTCTTCTATTCAGATCCCCTTGTTTACCACTGCTAGTGCTGACCAAAGTAGTCATTCCTAGATTATTTCTTGTGTTTTCCTATTTTATCTATTGCAAAGTTGGAGCTTTCCAACCTCAGTCTTCAGTCCTGATTATCTAGGGAATTGGGAAACTTTTTTTACATTTTCCCTGGCAAGTCCGGTTTTTTACATGCTCCTAATTGGGGAATATTAATGGAATTTTCCAGAGATTCCTCCACCTAACTGCCTGCAATACTTGGTCACTCTTCCCAGAAATGCAAATTCCTACTTCCTCTCCCTTCCGCCAATTGGATTAAATTGTTTTTATGTATAGCTGATATTGTGATTAATAATATGGACTGTGGAAATTAAATGTCTGAGAATGTAACCAGAACTCAACTTTGCATTGGTTTACCTCCCTCTATGGGCTTCAATTTCCACATATATAAAATCGAGATAACAATAGGTCCTACCTCTTGAGTTGTAGTGAAATTTATATAAATTAATTCATGTAAATTAAAAGTATGCCTAGTACATCAAATACTTCATAGGTGTTTGCTCTTATTATTAAGACATAGCTATTAATGTTTAGGGTAGAACATTGACAAATTTTCATAATTTTCACACTGATGACTTTAGTCTTTGATATTTTACTTCTCTTTTAATCATTTCTGTTAGTTTTGTAAATCCAGATCCTACATTTTGGGGAGAGGAGGAAATCTGTTGCCATTTATTCTTAAAATAAAACAACCAATTTTAGGAAAAAGGTTTTATTGTTAAACTAACATTATGAAGTAAGATGGAGATGAGAGGAAAAAAGAATGAGATGATATGATACATGTCAAGATGTATTTGTGTTTTTTCCCATTCACTCTGCCTCAGATCTGATCTACATTTCAAAGCCAAAGCTTCTCCCTGGGTAACTCTTTGCTCCCAGTCCTTCTAGGTGCCATTCTGCTAGTCCTTTGTGTAGACTAACGGCAGGAGTGGAGAAAGTACACACAAGGTCATCCATTAGGAGTCAGCCCTAAAATTGTCCTTCTCTTCTTCATCCTCTCTACTCTTCTCCATCCTCAGGTACTACATGTATCTCCAATTGCTTATTTCTCCATTTTCTGAAATGGGGGTATGGGCGGAATACTTTTCAAGGAAAGACATCACTAAATATGAGTTTAAAAAAAATAAGGTGACCCCATATTCCTCGGGTTCCTCTAGAACTTTTGATTCTTCTCTTCTCTTCCTCTCCACCACTATTCTAACTCCTTAAACCACTCTAGATATGGTGCAAATAATTGAAACTCTCTAATGACAAGAATTCAGCCTTAAGGGTTTGGTTGTTTGATGTTTTTCAAAGCATGGGATGGGGTTCATTAAACTGTGATTCAAACATTTATTCTGGTATATGATACATTTTGTGACGTGCTCAGAATAAAGAGCTGCATCACACAGCTCTGATGAGTCTTACAGTTAACATGTTCCATGATTCTAATTAAATACAATCATGGATTATATATAATTCATCAGGCATGATGGAAAGGTTAATTACATAGACTATGTAATCAGTATATATCTGCATGTTTATCAATTCAGATGTTATCTGTTGTGTGTGATAAGAAAGAAAAAAAGATTCGTTGATGGAAGGATGGACTAAATTTATTACTTTGGCCAGCTATCATCTTGTTAAACCCTGCTTCTCTCCTAAGAAAATAAACTAAACTTACTTCAGCTTCATACATTATACAGGCATACCCTGTGTTGTGCTTTTTGAGAATTGTCCCATTTGGGGGAAAACAAATGCAATCAAACAGTGGTTATTAAACTTAGATGCAAATTAGAATCACTTGAGAAGCTTTTTAAAAAATCCTATTACTCATGCCACACTCCACACTAGTTAAATCAAAATTCCTGGAACTGGGGCCAAAGCATAAAGAATTTTTGAAGTCCCCAGGTGATTCAGAAGTGCAGCCATGGTTGAGAACCACTGAGTCTGAGCCTGTTAACTCCACTACTGTCCTTTGCAATTTTCAGACAGATTACTGATATTGATCAGACACTAGTCAATTAACCACTCAACTGACCAAAACGATACATTACTTCGTGTTATGTAGATATATTTTTAAGTTATTAAAAAGACTTCATGAAGTATTTGTTCAAAAAGTGTTTACTCAAGTTGGCTCTGAGTAATTTAAAGTAATTAAATATATATGTTTATATATACACACACAAAATTAAGTCAAATACCTAGGTATTTTTGGTAGTCCAATTCATTACTGTAAACATGATAAGAAACCATAACTTGTTAAGATGGCCTCTAGGAAAATAGAATTCTTAAGTGTTTCAATCAAACTTTTCTTTACCACATAGACCCAATTACTTTTATGCATTTTTAATAAATCTTTTAAAAGGAAATATGCCTTGGGTAAAAGATTTTGAAATCAAAAGAACATACAGCATTAGCACTAAAATACACATAGTACAACCTATTTTATAAAACTGGCCTTAAAGGACAGAATCAGCATCTACAAGGCAGTTGTCCATTTGAATAGGGACTTAAGGTTTGGGATATTTTAAAAACCCTTGTAACAACTTGCAAAAGTATGTAAAGCATGTGCGTGTAAGGGGCTGCCCACTGATGTGCATTTTTCTGGAGAGAGGAATCATGGCTTTGATGAGATGCTTACACGCAGTGAGGGGAATCCGCTCTCATTAAGGGTGGGATGTTGTTCTATAATTCATCACAGTTATTAAGCAACAGAGGTGGCAGTTGATATGCACCACATCTCCATCTCCATGGAGACAGCTGAGCATAATGCACTGATTCTAGGCTCAGACAATTTGGACTTAAGTGCTTGCTCTGTAACTTACTTGCTGAGTAAATGCAGCTTTTCAAGTTTCAGGTTTCTGGTCTATAAAATGGTGGTAATATCCATCCTACTTACCTCATAGGATTGTTATAGAGTTTAAAATTAAGCAACTGTTTGTGAATGCTAAGCTTCAATTCAAAGACAAGGAAAAGATTAGCAAAAAGTGCAAGTCCTGTGTTGAATAGACTGAGAGCTTCCCGGCCAGCACCCATGAAATCTTATTTAAGCCCAAATAAGAGAGATAAATGTTCAAACAATTGCTGAAAAAGGAGTTTGCACATGATGTAAGTAAATCTTTGAGAATACTATTGGCATATATTTGGGACCTTCTTGACAAGGTGTGGCATATAGATGTGTGTGCATTTCAGAGTATCCTCCTCTCTTGAATAGAATAACTTTAGTCCAGAGAAATCTTGCACAGTGGTGATTAGCAGAAGCAATAGGAGACAACTCAAGAATCAGAGAGGGCAACACACCTTTGTAAATCGTCTTGGTGACATCTCCAAAAGAAACATGGGCCGAAAGAAGAAGAAACATGGTGACTCTATGCAGTGGCTGAGAGGATCGATTCAGGAAAACTTATGAGATTATCTCTTGGGATTTGCAGAAACAGTTGAGGGCACTTTAAGTGTGTCTGTGGAGTGATGATGGTTTGTACTCTTTTACCAGGAAATGAGAGGGAGCAAGAAACTCTTGCTAAATCTGGTATTATCACTGAAGAAACAACAATTAGAATGTACTTTGTTCTATTTGTCTTTGACTTCATATCATTGGTGCATATATTTTTTTTCTAAATAAATTCGGTTGTTTATATACTTCCACTATTTACAGCCTAACCAAATAATTATGCATTTTTATACACAGTGAAGTTTATAACCTTGTGCAGATTATGCATGTTATATCTGCCTATCTCCTTCTTAAAAGAATATTTCTAAAATATATCTCTTTCATTTCTCTCTCTCATACACATACACACACACACACACACACGCACACACACAATTGAGTAAAGCACTAAGACGTTTGGTGATTGATTTTATATTCCCTAGATTAGAGCAGGATTTGTTAATAGCCATATTTTTAAACAGTATCTCTTTCTCACATTGCAAAAATGTCTAAGTTAAATGAGGTTTAATCTTTTTTTAAAATTGATTTTTTGCTTTTCTCTCAGGAAGAGATTTTTTACATAATTATTTTCATGCTTATAAATACTTTTGTTTTTCCTCCCTAATGTTTGGTAACAAAGATTAGGGAGGAAATGTTTGTAGGTGCTTTTACAAGATTATTATCAAAAATGTTGTAGTACCCATGTACATAGCAATCAAAAATGGTTCAAGAGCAAATGAATATGACTTGAAAATCTTAGTATTATTTTTGATCCCATTTTCTCCTTCCACCTCTGATTCATCAAGCATTGAGGATCTTCTGTCTTGACCTCTAATCTGCCTCATCTTTATGTCCACACTGAAACACTGTCAGTTATCCAAACAAACCACACTGCTGTGCCTTGGACTAACATTGCATCCTCTATGATAGAATTCCTCCCTTTGCCTGGTGAACACCATATCATGATTCAAAACTAAGTTTAAACATATGTCTTCTGTTGAGGTTTCCTGAATTACCAATTTCACTCCCAGGTCAGATTAATCACTCCTTCATCTGTACTTCTTTGTGACTGCCTAATCAGCAGGTGTCTCTGGTACAGGCAAAGCTATAGGAATTCCATAAGATGTCCTTGTTATCACACTGAAATATATTAACCTTCAGAGCCAACCAATAATTTGGCACTCCTTCAAACTGATATTATTTAAATATTTACTTTAAAAGAACAAAACTAAACTAATTTTCTATTAATAAAAATTGAATATACCTTTCTTGAAGTTCAAAATAAGTATACGCACATCAAAATTTTACTCTATTTCAATTGTTTTTATTTAACCTTCTCATCATTTATAATATTAGGCACTATACTAAGAATAGAGTTTACATCTAGATAAAATAAAATGCCTTGTCCAAAATATCTCTTAAAGACTTTTGTTCTAGCTTCTGTTCTGTTTTTTCAGCATACTTTCTGACTAGCCCATTTTTTTCAAAGTTGCATATTCAATTAATAACACAAAAGAAGATAAATAATTAATTTTTTATCAATAGAATAAATAAATAAATGGTTTTGATTTTATATACATAAAGAAGTTATGTATGCCATTATTTTCAGGATTCTTTCTGAAAATACATTTAGGTATTCACAGTAAGATATAACTCATACTTCACATACTGTTAAATGCTTAGATTTTTATTTAACAGTTTTCAGTACTGTTAAATCGAAGTGCTATAAATATGTAAATTAGTAAGTTATTCTGAGATAGTTACATCTTAAACATTGCCTTAGAGAAATTCAACTTTTTCTAATTGAATTTAACCTGAAATGTTGAAAGTCAATCTAAAAAAATTCTTATAGTAATCAGAAAGTTCATTCTATTCTGCGAAGTTTTCCATTTCACACTCCCTTGATGACCTTCACCTATTTCATCTCCAATACAAGTCTGGACTTAGACAACCTTGTGACAAGGTGATTAAGCCCTAGTGGCTTTCTGGGTTGGGGAGGAAGAGGATTCAGCAAACTTCTGTATCCTTCTGCTCCTTGCCTCCCATGACTCAATCATTCAATAATCAGGTGCATAACCAATCAGTATAATTCTTAGACTGGCACTTTCAAGCTTGCTACCATTGCTTTATTTTTCCCAGTTTAAACAAAAATAAGTATAATGTTTACTAGTATTACCTATTTATTATCCAGAGTCCTTCAAAATACAGCAGTCTCTCTCCATCTATTGATGAGTTCATCATCATCTTGATAGTTGCAATGTTAGAAATCCTTAGTGGCAAGGGCAGCCTCGCATTTGGCACAGATCCTGAAAACACCAGAAGAACCGATGCAATGGAAAATTACCTAAAAATTCAAAAGTACAAATCATAGAATTTTCAAATGGGCCTTAGTGCTTATCCAGTGCAATTCTGTGGGATATTTTGAGGGTATGAGGGGGGCAGCATCTGTGTCATCATTAGACTTTGATAGAGAGAAGGAGAGAGTGGTTGGAATGCACAGTTTTGAAAAAGCAGGTTCTAAAGTGATACAGTATTTTGGTTTTAGACACATAGTATTTTTTAAATATCAAAACAATGTTGAAGATGTACAATGTATATGTTTATCACTAGAGGTTTTTTTAAATTGGTGATTTTAAAGTTCAGTAATTTGGGGGAGCTTGTTTAGCTTAAATCAATATTATAGATTAGGAGACCAAGGCTTTGTAAGATCACAGCTTTCTCTCCTGAGTGATCTCAGAGATGCTAAGGACTGCACACCTGGGCTCCAGGAAGTACTGAGGAATGAATTACTCTGAGGAATGGATCTGCATTTTTCATCTTTCAACAGTCCTCTTCAATAGGTAAGACAATATGATTTTACAGATAGTACATTGTGGCCCCAGAGCAAGTAGACTATTGGTATATAATCAGAAAATGAATAGCAGAGCCAAGGATAGAACTCAGATTTAATGAGTCATTGTCAAACATCTAAAGCATAACTTTCCAATATAATAGTGACAAACGTAGTTTACACTAGATGTTAATGAAGATTCTTCGAGGTAAAAACGATTTATTATTTCTCATTTTGAAGACAGTAAAATGTAATCTCAATAGATTAATAAACGAAACGTAGCATATATATGTATCTGTATATATAGATATATATATATATCTATATATACAATGAAATATTATTCAGCCTTAAAAAAGAAAGTAAATCTTGTCACATGCTACAACATGGATGAATCTACAGGACATTATGCTGAGTGAAACAAACAAGTCACAAAAAGATAAATGCTGTATGATTCTTTTTATATAAGGTACCTAGAGTGGTCAAATTCATAAAAACAGAAAGTAGAATGGTGGTTACCAGAGGGTGGGAGAAGGAGGAAAGAGGAGTTATTTAATGGATATAGAGTTTCAGTTTTGCAAGATGAAAGAGTTCTGGAGATCCATTGCATAAAAATGTACAAATGTAAAAATTTATGTATTTTTATATATATATAAAATACATATATATAAAAAATACATATATATAGTAGATATAATATATAATTATATATATTATATATTACATATAATTATATATTATATCTACTATACATAATATATGTATTTTATATATTATATATAGTATATTTATATATGTATTTCATATATAATATATTTTATATATATAATATATATAAATTGAAATAATATACTGATTACTGAAAACAAGTAATCAGTCTGGTGTGATCACAAAAGCCGTCAGCCCACCAACTTGATCATTTTACTTTAAAATGGTAAATTCTTGTCATGGAGACATAAACATGGAAAGATAACACTTGCTAGGTACACAGCCATCACTGAGAAATAAAGCCTAAGAACAGGATTGACTCATGTGGTGAGAAAAAAAAAAAATTCTAACAGCCCTGAACTCACACCAACACTTTATCTGTTGGCACATTTACAAGGGAAGTTGTATTTATTATATATTTAATATATATAATATATTATATATAATTTATTTATATAATATATTATATATAATTTATTTATATAATATATTATATATTAATAATATAATTAATAATAATTATATTAATAATATAATTAATAATAATTATATTATTAATATATTATATATTATATATTGTAATATATTATAATAATATATTATAAAAGTCATGCTTCAGCACTCCTGTCGGAACAACCAGGAGTGAGTACAGGGTCCTTGAAAGACAGAGATTGAGGAAGAAGATCCCCCATCTTGTCATACTTGGAATCCAACATCCCAAGGGAAAACATTGAAACTACCAGTCTTTCCATGTTTATGTCTCCATGACAAGCCATCAGCCCACCAACTTGATCATTTTATTTTAAAATGGTAAATTCTTGTGATGGAGACATAAACATGGAAAGATAACACTTGCTAGGTACACAGCCATCACTGGGAAATAAAGCCTAAGAACAGGATTGACTCATGTGGTGAGAAAAAAAAAAAAAAAAAAAATTCTAACAGCCCTGAACTCACACCAACACTTTATCTGTTGGCACATTTACAAGGGAAGTTGGAAACCAAATAAAGGATAATTGCCTCTTCTCCACAGGATGTGGCAACTTTCATCTGTAATCCTTTATTTTGAGGCAGTGACAAGGCTTCCCAAATGAGCTAAATGAGGAATGATTTTGAGTGAGGATGATATTAAGGTCCAAGTTTGTGTTCCTCTCAGATTCTGGATTAATTACTGTAATATAAACCCACAGCATGATGTGTTTTACACTATCATCCACTTATCTGCAGGCCTGTCTGTGTTAACTTCCACTAATAGCCAAACTGTGCCCTGAATAAGTCACTGATTTGCACAAGATTAGTGCAGATTTGAAGAAAGCTTGTATCTGCTAAAGTTAAAGCTGAAACTATTGAGATTATTCCAATAAATGCTAAATGGATGCTGACAGTTTTCTCCATTCAATAGTAGGAGAAACTTGTTTAATCTGTCTAGAGTGCTTAGGTAACCTCACTTTTGTTACCAAGATTTGTCTTTGAGATCCACAGATTTTCTAAATAAGAGAGTAGGTCATGGTATAACTTTTGTGAGGACACAAAGTACTGTTGTGTGTTTTTTCATTTTTTTTCTAAAGAATCTCTACTTAGGACAATTTTCCCAAAAAACATTGCTTTAGTTCACGAAGCTGGGCTAAAAAGAAACCCAAGTAGCATGTATATGTTACATTCAAAATCAGCCTTCATCTCCAGCATTCACCCCATATTTTTGGACCAAGCTAGTGGGATGAAATTCTTTTTTATTTTATTTTTAATTTCAATAGACTTAGGGGTACAGGGACTTGGTTACATGGATGAATTGTATACTAATCACATCTGGGTTTTTGGTGCACCCATCACTGAAACAGTGTACATTGTACTCAATAAACAATTTACAGAATGGGAGAAAATATTCACAAACTATACATTTGACAGACGACTGACAGCAAGAATCTAGAAGGAACTCAAACAAACCATCAAGAAATTATCTTTTTAAAAGTGAATCTCTTTCTTTGGGAAACTCAGCTCCTCAAATAAATCTAACAACACTAAGCCCACCTTGCCAGACCTCTAGATATGTGAAGTACAAATACAGGACTTCTTTCTGGATGCTTCAGCTAATTTTTAAGCATTAAGAGGTTAATGAGTTTTTTAAGGCAGGCAAATCTGCTAGGAGAAATCAGAACTGATCAGAAAACCAAAAGCCTGGAGGTAAGGAGGCAAGTTAGTACTTTATAGTAGTAGCTCAAGAAAATAAAAATAGAAGCCTGAATTTAAATAGCGACAGTGGGAATGGAGAGGAGTAGATGGATAAAAGGGGTTATGGTAGAGAAAAAATTAATAGCCCTGGGCAAGCTAGTGAATGAGAAGGGCAACAAGTAAAAGAAATCTTGTCAGCATCATCTTCCTAAAGTGAAATTAAGATCTATTATTCACCTGCTTGAATACCTCTGATAGCTTCCCGATATACTTACAACCTCAACTCCGTACAGTGATTTACATGGCCTCATATAACCTGTCTCTGCTTTCTTCTTCAACTTCATTGCTATCCAAATTTTCAGTATAAAGCTCCAGAATTAATGGATTTCCTTTTCCATCTCAGAGTCTATGCACTTGCTAGTCCTGCATGGAACTCCATTCCCCAGACATTTGTGTGACTATCATTTTTTTTTCTCTACTGAGAAGAGCCCAGCTGGGTTCTTCTTCCACCTCCTTGTTGAAATGTTTCCTGGCCCATACCAGCAGTCATCCTCCAACCCCCAATAGTCACGCTTTAAATCACCATATTTGTCATCTTAGAAAGCACCTATCATCACCTGAAATTATTGTTTGTTTTTTTACATGACTTTTCCTTCTCTCTGCTGGAAGCTCAGGTCCCTCAGGGTAAGAATCCTCTTTATTACTAGTGCCTACCATGTAATAGGCTCTCAAATAATTACTTATTAATCAACTGATATCACAGTGTGTGTGATTTTAATAGAATTTTTCGGTTGTTGCAGGGAAAATATACTCTATGCTAAAAAGTTATGGTTTGAGATTAAAACTATTAGACTCAGATATCTTGCTACATCCAAGTGTGTTTCATGTATTGAGGTAAGAAGTATGAATTTCTAAGTCTAATGGTGGAATCATTACATAGTGAACCCTACAAGAGCTATAAATACTTTTGATAAGGGTGTATTTGATTGAGATAAGTATTCATTAGAAATATATTTCCAATTTTCAGCACCTAAAGAGAAACAGGCTGTGTCTCAATTTTATCCCAAGACTTTGGAAATTAAAAGTCATATTTTAGAGTCATCTTACGGGAAGAAGGGAGCTGGCATGCTCATTCCATTGATGCTGCAAACTGTTATAGTATTTGGTTGTATTGTTAAGAAATTAGATTTTTTTTCTAATGGAAATGGTAAGTATGTTTCAGATGAGACTAGAAAAATAGAAATGGCAATTACTAATAAAATATGAAATTATGAAAATTTATGCAAGGAGCTTTAATAAATGTAACACAAAATGCAAGAGTATGAAATGTATACTTCAAAAGACTGTATATATGTGTGAATGTTGTCTCAAGAAAGGCAGTTGTAGTGCATTTTTTCTGTCTTAATAGGAAGTATATGAATTGTATGCTGTATACTATTCAAAAGACTGGTGAATGTATACCCTCTAACGAAGTTAAATATAGCAAAGAGGAAAAAATAAGCTGTCAAAGTGCAAATATAGATAAACAGCGAAATTATTTAATGACAAAAGAAAGAAAAACCTTGAATCATATTTAAAGAAAGTAGAATGTCCCCACTTATAAAAATAGCATTTTTATGTTTCCTGTGTCATTATCTAGTACATTTCATCTTTTTGTCATAAAAGATTTTAGCTAATGGTTTTAATCATCTGCTCAATATTATGGTTCTGTGTTTGAGGCTGATTCTGCCTTGGAGAGGGAATAAAAGCGTTTGCTACTCTATAATATAAATGCAAGATAAAATAGACTAAATCTGTTGGGTCAAGCAACAATATTCATTAATAACTACATTATGTTCCCAACACAGGGACCTGTGCAACATATTTACTTAACATTTTGCCCCTTCCTGACTATTTTTGTTTTTACTACTCAGACTGTGAAGTATTAAATGGCCTCACAAAATAAGACATTCACATTTTTGAAAGCAAAAGAATCTCAAAACTATATATATATATATGTTCTCGAAACTATATCTATATATATGGATTATATATATATATATATATGTTGCTAATGCAACAGCCATATATATATTTCCCATCAATATTATATGTGATTTGGGGCCAATGGTTGCACAAAATCCAGCTCTGTTCAACTCCTAATGTTTCTCATTATAGGAAGACTTGCATGGCAATAGAAAAGTTATTTTTTTCCTATTGAACGCATACACACAGGCTAGTGATAAACTATTTAAGTTAAAATATTTCTCTTCTCTGGGTATATTGATCAGTTGAAAGAAAACAGTGCACAGTTATCATAACTTTCAGACTTTATCAGCATAAACTTAATTACATAAAATAATTCTAAATTTGGGTTAGCACCATCAAATCATATTTAATCCAAACTGGGTGATCATATTTATAGAAAGGGTAAAATTTATATTTATTTTGATAAAAGTGTGGTGGTTTTAGATGTTAGTTGTGATATTTAGAAATCATGATAGATGTTGCCAAGGCTTATAGGTTACAGGTTTTTCACAGAGGAAGAGAAAATTCACCATTATTTAGACCAATCTTTATTCCTCCAAGCAACAAAGAGTAAGTTATTATTACCTTGCTTTAAGTTGGCCCTTTTCTTTATACATCAAAGGATACCATGTCTACTTTCTCTAGACTAGAGCCTCCAAGGACTCATCTCAAAGGCTTCTGTCTACCTTTTCCTGGAGCTCTTATATAGTGCATTAGTTTCCTACTGCTGCTGCAATAAATTATTACAAATTTAATGGCTTAAAACAAGACAAATTTATTCTCTCATTCTGAAAGTCTGACTTCTGAAAGTCAAAGTTCCAAATAAAATTTATAGAGCTTAAGTCAAGGTGTCTACAGGGCTGGCTGGTTCATTCTGGAGGCTCTACGAAATAATCCATTTCTTACCTCTTCCAGCCTCTAGAAGCCACATTCCTTAGCTGCATTCTTTAGCTCATGGCCTCATTATTCTAACCTCTTGCTTCTGTTATCACATCTACTACTCACTCTGATCTGCTGCTTCCCTGTTGTAAGGACCATTGTAATTAGAGTGAGTCCACCTGGATAATCCAGGATACCCTCCCCATTTCAAGATCCTTAACATAATCACACCTGCAAAGTCCCTTTTAAAAAATTATTGTGGCAAAAGACACATAGCATTAAATTTATCACCTGAACCAATTTAAATGTACAATTCAATGGTGTTGATTATATTCACATTGTTGTTAAACAGATCTCCAGGACTTTTCCATCTTGCAAATCTGAAACACTATATCCATTAAACTCCCTTTTCCCACCTCTTCCTTGCCTGTGGTAACCACCGTTCTGCTTCTGTTTCTATGAGTTTGACTAGTTAGCTACCCCATATAAGTGAAATCACACAGCTTATGTCTTTTTGATTGGCTTATTCACTTAGCACAATCCCCTCAAGGTTCATCCATGTTGTAACTTGTGACAGGATTTCCTTTCTTTTTAAGATGAATAATACCCTATTTTATGTATGTATCACATTTATCTACCCATTCATTGATGGATATTTGGGTTGGCCATTGTGAATAGCACTGCTATAACCATGGGTATGCAAATATCTCTTTGGGGTCCTACTTTCAATTCTTTTGGATCTATATCCAGAAGTGGAATTACTGAATCATACGGTAGTTCTACTTTTAATTTTTTGAGGCACCTCCATACTGCTTTCCACAGCATTTGCATCATTTTACAATACCACCAACAACGCATACAAGTTCCAATTTCTCCACATTTTTGCCAATACTTATTTTCCATTTTTTTATAGTAGCTGTCCTAATGGGTGTGAAGTGATATCTCATTGTTTTTGTTTGTATTTCTCTGATGATTAGTGAGATGTTGAGCATCTTTTCATATGATTGCTGACCATTTGTGTATCATTTTTGGAGAAGTGTCTATTCAAATCTTTTGCCCATTTTTTAAATAAGTTATTTAATATTTTGTCAAGTTGCATTAATTTTTTCCATATTCTGGATATTAACCCTTCAGAGTCTCTTTTGCCATCTAACACAGCATTCACAGGTTGTAGGGATTGAAATTTAGATATCTTTAGAGGACCACTATTCAGCCTACCACATGTAGACTGTCAAGGCCTTCATTCCTCATTATAACACTGGCTCTTATCATGGAAGAACTTTAGAAATCATTAGTCCATAAATGTCTTCTTTTGAGAAGTGTCTGTTCATGTCCTTTGCCCACTTTTTGATGGGGTTGTTTGTTTTTTTCTTGTAAATTTGTTTGAGTTCATTGTAGATTCTGGATATTAGCCCTTTGTCAGATGAGTAGGTTGCAAAAATTTTCTCCCATTCTGTAGGTTGCCTGTTCACTCTGATAGTAGTTTCTTTTGCTGTGCAGAAGCTCTTTAGTTTAAATAGATCCCATTTGTCAATTTTGGATTTTGTTGTCATTGCTTTTGGTGCTTTAGACATGAAGTCCTTGCCCACGCCTATGTCCTGAATGGTATTGCCTAGGTTTTCTTGTAGGATTTTAATGGTTTTAGGTCTAACATTTAAGTCTTTAATCCATCTTGAATTAATTTTTGTATAAGGTGTAAGGAAGGGATCCAGTTTCAGCTTTCTACATATGGCTAGCCAGTTTTCCCAGCACCATTTATTAAATAGGGAATCCTTTCCCCATTGCTTGTTTTTGTCAGGTTTGTCAAAGATCAGATAGTTGTAGATATGCGGCATCATTTCTGAGGGCTCTGTTCTGTTCCATTGATCTATGTCTCTGTTGTGGTACCAGTACCATGCTGTTTTGGTTACTGTAGCCTTGTAGTATAGTTTAAAGTCAGGTAGCGTGATGCCTCCAGCTTTGTTCTTTTGGCTTAGGATTGACTTGGCGATGCAGGCTCTTTTTTGGTTCCATATGAACTTGAAAGTAGTTTTTTCCAATTCTGTGAAGAAAGTCATTGGTAGCTTGATGGGGATGGCATTGAATCTATAAATTACCTTGGGCAGTATGGCCATTTTCACGATATTGATTCTTCCAACCCATGAGCATGGAATGTTCTTCCATTTGTTTGTATCCTCTTTTATTTCATTGAGCAGTGGTTTGTAGTTCTCCTTGAAGAGGTCCTTCACATCCCTTGTAAGTTGGATTCCTAGGTATTTTATTCTCTTTGAAGCAATTGTGAATGGGAGTTCACTCATGATTTGGCTCTCTGTTTGTCTGTTATTGGTGTACAAGAATGCTTGTGATTTTTGTACGTTGATTTTGTATCCTGAGACTTTGCTGAAGTTGCTAATCAGCTTAAGGAGATTTTGGGCTGAGACAATGGGGTTTTCTAGATATACAATCATGTCATCTGCAAACAGGGACAATTTGACTTCCTCTTTTCCTAATTGAATACCCTTTATTTCCTTCTCCTGCCTGATTGCATTTATGCAGCCAAAAAACACATGAAGAAATGCTCATCATCACTGGCCGTCAGAGAAATGCAAATCAAAACCACAGTGAGATACCATCTCACAGCAGTTAGAATGGCCATCATTAAAAAAGCAGGAAACAACAGGTGCTGGAGAGGATGTGGAGAAGTAGGAACACTTTTACACTGTTGGTGGGACTGTAAACTAGTTCAACCATTGTGGAAGTCAGTGTGGCGATTCCTCAGGGATCTAGAATTAGAAATACCATTTGACCCAGCCATCCCATTACTGGGTATATACCCAAAGGACTATAAATCATGCTGCTATAAAGACACATGCACACGTATGTTTATTGAGGCACTATTCACAATAGCAAAGAGTTGGAACCAACCCAAATGTCCAACAACGATAGACTGGATTAAGAAAATGTGGCACATATACACCATGGAATACTATGCAGCCATAAAAAATGATGAGTTCATGTCCTTTGTAGGGACATGGATGAAACTGGAAAACATCATTCTCAGTAAACTATCGCAAGGACAAAAAACCAAACACCGCATGTTCTCACTCATAGGTGGGAATTGAACAATGAGAACTCATGGACACAGGAAGGGGAACATCACACTCCGCGGGCTGTTGTGGGGTGGGGGGAGGGGGGAGGGACAGCATTAGGAGATATACCTAATGCTAAATGACGAGTTAATGGGTGCAGGAAATCGACATGGCACATGGATACATATGTAACAAACCTGCACATTGTGCACATGTACCCTAAAACCTAAAGTATAATAAAAAAAAAAAAAGAAATCATTAGTCCAGCTTCTACCTATTTTGTCTAGTAATGCACCTTTATTTTAAATTTAATTAAACAATTGACATGGTTTTCTACTTTGTCCAGTTTGCCTGAGTATCAAACCTGTGTCATTCATAGTATTTATTTTTTATATTATAAAGATATTTGCTCAACAGATCTAATTATTTTCCATTTTTATAGCTCAATGTAGATGCTCCCGATTTTTGCAAGAGACCTTACTAGCTCAGCCAGTCCTGATAGAGCCTATTTTAGCAGGGAGAAGGAAATATTCAGATTCTACAAAATTGTATATATTTATGGTATGCAACATGATGTTTTTGTACACGTATATATTAAGAAATTATTAAATCATGCTAATTAATATATCCATCACCTCACATACTAATTTTTTTGTGGTGAGAATATTTAAGATCTGTTCTCAGCATTTTTCAAGTATACAATACATGATTATTAACTGTAGTCATTATGCTATCAAATAGATCTCCAGAATGTACATTTTCGTTACATATTCATCCACTTGGAGCCTTATGGGCCTAACCTCCACCCTCAAGTGTAAGATAGGCAGGGCACAGAATCAAAAAAGATGATTCTCAAGCCTCAAGACTTACTATGATTTGCCTTACTGGGTTTTGAACTTACTTGGTATCTGCTACCCCTTTCTTCTTTCCTGTTCCTCCCTTTTAAAATGGGAATGTCTATCATGTGCCTGTCCCATGGTTGTATTTTAAAGTACATAACCTGTTTGACTTCACAGGTTCACAACTTGAAAGCAATTTACCTCCGCATGAATTGTGCCTAGAGTCTCACCCATATCTGATTTAGATGATATTTAGATGAAACTCTGGACTTTAGATTTTTCAGCTGATACTGGAACAACTTAAGACTTCTAAGGCTATTGGAATGGAATGAATGTATTTTCTTTGTGAGAAGGACATGAATTTGGGGGGACCAGCAGTGGAATGCTATGGTTTGAATGTTTGTGTCATCTCCAAAATTTCATATTGAAATTTAATCCACAACACAATAGTATTAAGAGGTGGGCCTTTAGATGGTTATTAGAGAATGACAGCTGTGGCTTCATGAATGGAATTAGCAACTTATAAAAGCGCTGGAGGAAATGAGCTACACCCTTTCACCTATTGCCGTGTGGAAGACACAGCTAGGAGGCCCTCACCAGACTCTGAATGCCAGCTCCTTGATCTTGGAATTCCCAGCCTCTAGAACTGTGAGAAATAAATTTATATTACTTATCAATTACTCAGCTATGGTATTTTGTTGTAACAGCACAAGTGTACTGAGACAAGGTTCTTCGCCTATTTCAAAATTAGGTTATTTGTGTCCTTGTTATTGAATCGTTTGAGTTCCTTATGTACTTTAGATGTTAGCCCCTCATTAGATGTATGGCTTGCAAATATTTTCTCACATTCTGTAGGTTGTCTCTTCACTCTGTTTATTGTTTTCTTTGCTGTACAGAAGCTTATTAGTTTGATATAATCACATTTGTCCATTTTTGTTTTTGTTATCTGTGCTTTCGGGGTCATATCAAAAACATTATTGCCCAATTATTGTCAAAAAGCTTTTCCCTGTGTTTCTTCTAGCAGTCTTACATTTAAGTCTTTAACTTATTTTGAGTTGATTTTTGTGTATGGTATCAGAGAGGGGTCTAATTTTATTCTTCTGCCTATAGATATCCAGTTTTCCTGACACCATTTATTGAAGAGACTATTCTTTCACCATTGTGTGTTCTTAGCACCTTCAATTGACTATAAATCCATAGACTTATGTCTTGGCTCTCTATTCTGTTCCATTGGTTTATATGTCTGTTTTTATGCCAGGACTGTGCTGTTTTGTTATAGCTTTGTAGTATATTTTGAGATCAGATAGTGTAATGCCTCCAGCTTAGTTTCACCTCACAGGATTATCAAAAGGGTTAAAAGAGCTAATGTTATTTTTATCTATTTTAACTACATTCCATTTTCATATCATTTTTAGATTTGAAATTTCACTAAGAGTCCAACATGGATTACTGAAAATTCTGCATATCATCAGCACAGTCCCGTTACTTCAATGATTACTCTGTGCTAAATGCAGCATTGGAAATACTGGGATTATGAGGTAATTAATCATGACTCGACAACATGAATGTTACTCACTACCTACATTTCTTCCTCATTTACAAATTGATCATTTCAAAACCATTACAGAACTGGAAAAATGGTTCCTCTACAAGGAAAATATATTCCACCAAGAACTAAGTCTAGACAGAGACAATTTCTAATCAATCAGATCTATGGATCTCACCAGGGGGACAACATTCCCTAAGGCTGCTGAAATGGATGGGCTCATCACATGACTGAACAATCCTGCTGCCTCTTCTTATTACAATGCATCCTGTGGCTGGAGGGAACCTTTAATGCTTCGGTTTACCAGGGCTGTGGCATTAATAGCATGAAAAACATTAAATAATATGAGTCATCCTTGTCCTCAGGAAAAATTCACGGAAAATAAGCCTTTTCAGCTCTCTTTGATGGCATTTTCCATTTTTCCTCCAGTAACTAGATGTTGAGTACTAAGTCATGGGAAATACAATATATGTTGAAACAACTCCAAGAGGAGGCAGATCATTCTAGTGATGTTCCAATGATGCCAAATGAAAAAAAATACAAGATTATTAAAGATTTTTTTAAGTCATGAAATGTAATCACTTTGATAATTATCTGAACTATAATTCAATTCCATCATAGATCAGTACACATCATCATTAAACTAATTTTATAGGTGATGCTTTTATGGAAATGGTTAGTTATTAGATATCAAAAATAAAGCAAGGTTGTTAAAGTTGTTTGCAAACAAAAATAAAACGTTTTCTTTGCAAAATTTTCCTGGCATTTTATTCAAAGATATATTAGTTCAAAAAAATTATAAAAGTATTTGACTCTTCAGGATAAAGCGTTGGAAGGATATTTTTAAAATAAGATAATATTTAAAATAATTTAATAATAATAGCAATAGTATTAATGCCATGTCCTAACATGTTCACATATTGTCTGCCACATGAATTTATATTTACATCAATTATATAATCCACACATATTCAATTTCTTATATTTGACTCAGCATTACTCAAACATTTTCAGTATTTCTACATAGTCTTCATAATGTTCTGTTATTTTCGTTCAAGTTTTTCTTTTCACATATGTCAACCCCTTTTTAATATGGTTTTAAAATATAGATCTTGCTCTCTTTTTAATATTTTACAAGGAATTGAATTATTTTAATATAATTTAAATTAACATAACAATTCTAGCACACATTACTTACTGCTAATTATTAATGCATAACAAATCAAGCACAAATTTATTTTTATTCCTTTTATTTAAATAAAACGATTTCAATTAGGGTCTTTTTCTCTTTCTGAATCTCATTCTCCCAATGCAAATTTACTAGTTTGTACTGAGATTTAATATTTCCATATTAATGTTTTTATCTGTTATGTTCTGCTTTTGTTTTAACAGATAAATGAATTTGAAATAATTCACTTTATTATGGTCATAACAATAAACACTAACTCATCACACACACACACCTTTTATTGTGTTATCTCTAGAATGTATGGTTCTTTTCTTCCGTAATTATAATACCAATTTCCAGTAGCTTCCCTGATATAAACATCTCTTTCTTCTTATCCACATTCCCACCTACCTCAGCTAGGGTGTCATTTTTCTTCTAGATTTCTAAATAAACGTTGTTTAATAATATCTACATAACAGATATGTAGAAAATATTTTGAGTTTGATAATTAGAGAATATTTTTCAGTAGACTTCACCTATGAATAATGGTTTGATCATTTCTTTACTTCCCAATTTTTCCCCCACTTCTTCCCTATGTAAGATTGAGCCAATACTCATAGAAGTGGAGATCTCGAGTTTCCTTTTGATGAGTAATAAAGATAGATGTGAGAAAACAGGAGCAAGGGAGATCCATGGGATCACATGCCATGGAGCAATGACCCAGATGTTAAAAGGTCCTAGTGATTAAATCATCCACAAATGAATGGACCAGTGCTTCAAGGTCAATGCTTTATGTCCCAGACACATTGTCACAGGCAGCATGACTTTTTTTTTTTTTTTTGCTGTCAACTTTGCTTCTGTTGATTGTCTCCTTTATTGGAAGAGAATCAAGTGCAAGGAGGTGCTTTAGAGGTTGGTGCAGTCATTGAATGTACCTAAAATACCCTTGAAAAATCCACACATTCATTATCTCTTTTTCTCTCGAAAAAAGTCTTTGTCAAACAGATAATTTTCTGAGTAAGGATAAACTACTTTTAGCATTACTTTTTAACACTAGTTTTTAGTAGTGTAAGAGACTATGGCACTGCCCACTTCTTCTGCCATTAAACAGATTAGGGAAAAAAAAAAAACTGAACACAGAGATCTCATGAGGCGATTGAGTCATTTCTCTACACCCCTGATGACAAATCTTCAGTATGACTTCATACTTTTCTAGAACTTTGTGGATTCCATGAATACAAACTGTCTTACAAGTTAAATATAATGTACTTTCATTCCCAAAAGTTCTCAGAACTACAGGATGTCAAGTAGAAGGGATTTTTTAATTCATCTAGTCTCCTCTAACCAGCGTAAGTCTTGCTACAATAATGTGGATAAGTCAAGCCAAAGCATTTATTAGCCCAAATCACTTTACGTATATTTCCTATATCATCTACTTTGTTACACTCAATAAAAACTGAAGATCACACTAGAGCAGAAACAAAGATTTAAAGATAATTCTAACCTTGTCTGGACACAGTTCAAGGCAGAAAACTATGATTGAAAGAGAGGAATAAGAGAAAGCAGAGGAGGAGCTGTCCCAGAGAGGAAGCTATGGAAAGAAAGGAGACTCAGCAGAAGAAAGGGATGTTTGGCCACAACAACCAAAGGTGAGTGAAAGAAGCTCAGCACTTAAAAGTGCTTGAGAGTGAATTCCTCGAAAATTATTGCGTGGGAACCACTCTATCCAATAGTCTGGGACACTTGTACATTCCCTGAACTGAGAGTAAAGACATTAATGCCTTGTATTAAGGTGGCAATTTGAAGAGAAGTGACTCTGTCCAAAGTAGGCAGAAATTAATAATACTATTTGAACAACTTCCTAGGAGAAGCAACTATGGACACGTCACCACATTTTCAAACACATATATATTTTTTCATAGTTGGATTTGTATTGTATATAGATTCTGTGTACATTTTTGAACATAATAAACCTTTTTTCAGCATTAAAATTCCTTAGAAAACAGTATGCTTAGTGGCCATATAACGTTCTATCTCATCAGTTACTATAACTATCCCCTTATTTGGCTATTAACAAAAATAAAAGAATAAACATTTTAATACAAAAATACTGGCCATATTTTCAGAATATTTACACAAGGAAGAGTTTGGGAAACTTAATTACTGGATGGGAGAGAACATAGAATTTTATACCTTTTCTTTTTGCATTTATATTTTATGACTTATTTTTTATCTTTTTTTCTATATATCTTTTATTACACTTTAAGTTCTAGGGTACATGTGCACAATGTGCAGGTTTGTTACATATGTATACATGTGCCATGGTGGTGTGCTGCACCCATTAACTTGTCATTTACGTTAGGTATATCTCCTAATGCTATCCCTCCCCCCTGCCCCCACCCCACAACAGGCCTCAAAATGCCTATTGCCAAGATGCTTTCTAAAAAGGTCTGATGAAATTCTCCTTCCTCCACTGTTAATGTGAATGACCTTATTGCACATCATATGACGTTATATTTATGACCTTAACATAAACATTAACACTTTCTTTTAATATTGTTTATTTGTAAATCAAACTGGTGATTATTTTAGTTTTAACTTGTATTCCTTTATGTATTCACAAGATTGAGCACGTTTTTATATGTATATTATCTATCTATATAGAGAGATAGATACCTCTTTCCTGACATGCCTATTTCTGTACTAAAACTTATTGATTTGTCTGAGTATATCATATATGATAAAAATTCTTTGCCTATTTTTTGTTATAAATATTGTCTCATTTGTTGTTCAAACTTTATGATAATTTTACACTAAAGAGTTGTCTATTCCTTGATATTTTTTCTTTTTGATTCTTTCCATTATTTACGGAGACCAAACGAATAAATTCCTAAATAATCCTTACTCACACAGAGATCAAATAAATAAATACCTTAATTAAATTAGAGTTTTCACTTTTTTGTCATTTTATAGCTTGGAAAAGTTTTGGTGTATCACAGTTACTATTGCTGTATAACAGAACCTCCCCAGGGAAACTCATCTCCGCTCCACATAGCATCAGCTGGGGCAGTGGGGCAGATAAGGAGATGCACCACAAAGATCCTCCCCTTTCAAGGAAAAACTTGCTGTCCAGCTGTGGAGCGTGTGGGGTGTGTGGTTAGCAGACATTTCTATCTGTCAGCCCTTTCAGGATCTGTCTTAGATGCAGAGAGCTGCTTCATCCGGAGGTCACAACCTTTCCAGGGCAGCTCTCATCTGATGACTGAGCAAGGCAGGAATACAAAGGTCTGCTCATTCTAACCTGACACTGAACAAATTCGATGGGCAAAATCCACTGTAGAGCTTCACAGCTGGTTGGCAAGGGCTTTGTCAGACCTTCATTATGATTTAGATTTTTCCTCTGCTCGGTCCTGCGTTTCCTCTTTCTTTCACAGATGTGGATTTCTCCTCCCCACTTGTATTACCCACTCCATCTCAGTGTTTGCTTCTGGAGAGCCTAACCTGAAGTAGGCAGCTTGACTGGGTGCTGGAAAATCCTCTTTCAAGATGGCTTACTCCTATGACTGACAAATGGGGGCAGCTGGCCTCTGAGAGCTCAGATGGAGCTATGGACTGAGAGTTCCCATTTTTCTTGATGTGGGTCTTTTTACAAGATGTTTGGGCTTCCTCATGGCAGGGTAACTGGTTTTTATAATGATCAATTTGAAAATGTATACCTTTTACGAAGTACAAAGTTGAAATATTTCTCATCTACGTATCAGTTATATTGCTCAAAATCTCTATTTCCTTACATTTTTAGATTGCCTTGTATAAAATGGCGAATTTCCACTTTTCAGTTTTAGAATATATTTGATGTGCACATTCTCCTCTAATGAAATGCCTTTTCTGACAAACTGAGTTTACACACCATTATAAAGCTATGGCAAAACTCTGTTTGCTTTAGTTTTCCCCAGTTGCATATTTTATTTAAAATACTTAACTGTATTAGACAATAGTCTTAATGAGTTAATAAAAGAGAAATAATCTTTTTATTTCATTTCCTATTTAATACTCAACATGAATTATCCAAAATAGGTATATGAGTTTTTTCAATCATTACAGATCTTTGAAATCCCATAGCATGTGTAACTGAAATCTAATGAATATTCAGCAAAAGAGGTGCACACAGTTTGACAGGATGGGAATACCACTCCTAATGCTACCAGAGTATTACAAGGACAGGAATGCAGTCACTCTTCTTCACATGGGAATAGTTCCCCAGGATGATGGTTGTCATTTCATCATGGTTAGAACACAAAGGATACTTCATCTGCATTGTAACCAATATTATACTTGGGAATTTGAGATCTGAGCTTGTGGATGCTGCCATTATTTAGAAAGAGATTTAATTGGCACAATATTTTCAGGAATCTTGCAGGAAAAATTCACAAAATTGAAATATCAGTTGAGTTTTATTTCTTTAGCTCACAATATATTCAGGTTATCTCATTTAAGTATGTCATTTAACATGAGATGTACTCCAAGCATAAACCTTGCCTACGATTCTCCTTTTTAAGATATCCTTGGGAAAACGCTCAGTTTTTAAAAGCACCATATTACTGACTCATGGGAACTCTTATAGTCCATGAAGACTTTTCCATGTTTCCCTGAGGTTCTCGGATCTAGCTCCTAATTACTCATTTTACATTTATACAATGTGATTTTTGTTCTTTGAGTGTACCAGAGAACGTCTTTATATTTGTTTCTTGCTTATCAAGGTCTTTTGAATTTTGTTCTCAGTCTCCAGGGGGCTAGTGCTTCTGCCCACCACCACTCCCACACTCCACCATACCTTATCATCAAGATGTTCTTGCACTTAAAACTTAATGAAAGTACTTACTTACTTGGGCGTCAGCCTAATAATGTCTTTAGAGTACCTGCTGGGTACACAGAACAGCACTCAAGTTGGAAGAGCACACAAAGGAAACAAAGGATATAGCTCTGCTCTTCAGAAGACTATACTTGAGATGAAGAGAATGATAGACAGAAACTGAAGTATATTTTCCCAAGGCAACGTCTTCCATTATTTCCTAGTGCAGATTCCAAGTGAAAACTGAGTATACATTACATTCTACGACATTATTGATATCGTGTGATTTGTCAGGGCAGGTTATAATGCATGTTACTGATGTGGGTGTTGAAATTGGAGCAGGATGATTTCCTTTTCGAAAAACTACTTATCAAGCCCTGTTTCATTTTGACTTTGAACAATGAGTTGCAATTCTTCTTGTATAAAGCCCACACAATTGCATATCTATAAAATTATTCTTCAAGATTCTCTTATGCTATGGTAAATATGCAAAATGTATGTCTTCAAAGTGGGTAAGTCAAGAGGAATCAAGTAACAAAAATTAATTGTGAAAATTTCCTTAGAATAGCCTGTATACTAGGATAAATTACATAATATTGAGACATTCTGCTTAACTGTAATTTAGACATCCCGAATGGTTAAAAAAATCCTCTAACAGTGCTTGTCCTGCTGAGTCTCACTGATATTGCCTCCTGCAGCTCAAAAGTCAAAGGCTATAGCTGCATGAAGATCAGAGCATCTTCATATGTCAACTCAGTTAAAGATTTAGTCTCTAACTTAGTTAACTCCAAGGCTATTTAGTTTGGAGTTTGGAACTGTTTGCAACTGTAAAACAGGGGCCAGCCAGATCTTCTCATTGGATTATATGTAACATGGCAGTTTGTGAATAAAGAGTTCTGTAGCCCATGTAAGTTTGGAAATGCTGGATAAAATATTTTACCATTAGAGAACGACAAACTTCAGCATTTAAGGCTCTAATAAGTATCTCAGTTAAAAATAAAACAGTTTGACTCGGTTAAACACAGAATTTCCCAAACCTCCTTGACCATAGAACTCCATTTCATATAAAACCTACTGAAATGCTGCAGAAATAGAGTTCTGCAGAACACACATGAGGAAATATTGATCCATCAAACACCCCCTTGACCACTTAAAAAATACTTAGTAAGCATCTTCTTCATAAAGTTAGCACTTTTCGTCTATGCCATGAAGGCAGTAAAGATGAGCTAGGCATCACATCTATCTTCAAGAAACTTTCAAAGAAGTAGAGGAAATGTAAGATTAAAAGCTAACTGCATTTGCAAGCATAAAGAGTTCAGTGCTATGGTAGAGTCCAAAAGAACATGCAATTGGACTCCAAAGAAGTAAAGAAGACAAATGAGATCAGAGAAAGCTTGAAAGAGAATGTACAGTTAGAGGTCTGGCTTCAATGACAGGTGAAGTGTTGCTATATAGGGTCAGGAAGGTTACATTACATGGAGAGTGTGCCAAGGGAGAAGATCCCAGAAGTGCTGGGAAGTGTTGAGGAACAGGTGCACTGCACTGTGCACAGAAAGGCATAGAGTGGAAAACTAAGCCCAGTTAAAGCCAAATTTGTTCCAGCCCCTAACTTTCATATACTATGTAGTAGTGACTACTGGGAATAGCAATACAACTTAAAACAAGACCAGCAGTATAATCATAGTAGGTCAATAATTAAATCAGGATTTCCAATACATTTTGGCAAGGTTTTATAACAGTAAAGACAAAAATCTTTAAGAGCACAGAACATTAGTACCAAACATAGTCAAGTAATGCATCCTAGAGAATTCATAGTTGAAATAGGGAATGCAGAACTTTATTCTCTCCACCATGGGGAGCCATATAAGTTGTTTTTGTTTTTAACGGGTGCCATTGGATCAGATCTCTCTTTTCAGGAGATAACTCAGAGGCAATGTCGAAGACAGACTGAAAGAACAAACAGGAGGCAAGAGAACCAGTTAGAAGGCAATGGTAAAGGTTATTAAGCACCAAACTTTAAGAACAGTCAGCAATGGAGGAGAGGAAATGGATATTTTAAAAACTCAACGTGTCCTAATGACCAGTTAGAGGCAGAATTACAGAAGAGGGAAGAGGAAAGACATTTTCCTAATTTCCCATGATGATATAATCCATTAAAGAGCTAATTTTATTTCTACAACTACGTTGGAACAAGATATCAGCAGACATAGAATGTAAATGTTCAAAAGATGCAGAAATCATCTTCATTAAGAGACACATTGTCTCTACACACACACATGTGCACACACAGGCATACACACTCTTCTTTATAAACAGTACCCTAATCAGAGTAGCCAGTGTGTTCATGTTGAAGCAGAAGGCAACAGTATGGTGATTTCAGTGAAATTTTCTAAGAAGTTTTATTATCCCTAACCTTTCACAGAAAATCCATGAAGCTCACTAGACATCTTTACTTAAGAATCCCTTCCTTGCAAATACCATCAATTGATCACTGTCCAGTCATTGCTGCTCTGTTTGATTTTGTGAGCATCCTAGCTTTGTAGAATCTATTGTCCTGTTCTCATTTTCGCCCCTTCTTTCTTCACTCATTTTTTTCTCTTAAATATATTCAAATTTAGATTTTTGTAATCTCTTGGATGTAAATCATTTTTTCATTCTACTCTACTAACCATGACTATTAATTCATTCAGTGAATATTTGTTATTATGATTCACTAGAAATATAAATTCTGTCTATTTTACAATTTTCTTTTGGAATCAGACTTACTTGCTTAATGACATATAAATTGTTTTTTTAGGATATTGTGGGTCAGAAATCTGTCAAAATAAGAATTACATGAGTTAATTATTGTAAGGCAGTCTCTGGCTAATAATAAAAAGTCCTTACATCTTAGACACCTCCTGCTCAATAACATACTAAGCAACTAAGCAACGCTTCAGCCCTCTGCAAAAAATGGGGTTTCCTTCTCTACCCATATATCTAGGACACCAATGACTGGAAATACCAGCCGGCAAATATCCAGATAAAAGCAGACTACTGAATAATAACAACTATTAGCAATATTATAACAATATGGAAATATGAATTTATATTTTATGATGAAAGAAATATGGGTTCCAGTCTGACCTTTTCACATCTTAGGCATTGGCCATTAGTCAGTCTCAAAAAATGGATAATGGTGTCCTTGGAATAGAGGTAGGTAGCTGAGCTAATTAGAAAATATGTATTAGTTCTTCCCTTTTGTGGTATGTTTGCCCTGAGTCCCAGAGCCATGTTCAGTCCAGTTCAGACTGTAGATTAGGCTCTCCCTGCTAAAAATATTAAAGTCTTTTTAAGCATTAAAAATCTTTAGTGCCGTGTTATTGGCCTGTTTCCACTTATTAAGAAGAATATATATTCCTTTATTGTTTTCCTCTATAAAGTGGTCTACTTACCAGTAATAAGTTCCCCAGAGCTGCAAAATTTCAAGTTGTGGGTGGATGATCAGTATCAGCAGTGTTACAGAAAGAATTCCTGTATTATGCAATGAATTTTATTTAATGACTGCTAAGATCCCATTTGTTGTATGGTTCTATCATCTATCTTGTTTCTGGAAATTCAGAAACTTCTATTTTTCTCTCCCTAGGTTGCAACTCTTTTCTCACTCAGAAGTTTAGACCCGACAACTTTTCACCCTATATTCTTCACTAGACACAGATCCTCGCTCCTATTACATATACATTTAATAAGTACACATTTGTTCTTTACTGAATTATTTCCTTAAATCAACCTTTCTAGATCATGAGCTATAATGTTAAATTTTTAATGTTCTTAATATTTTTCTATTTCCTTGGAATTTTTCACTCTAATGTAATTCCATCTCATGAGAACCACGGGATAATGTGAGCAACACGGCGAGACATACTGGGAACTCTGCCAGGCAGATTGAAGGGACTAACTGGTTTTGAGAATACTAACTAGCATGAAGGAAAAAGTCATGACAAAATTTAGCTTACTTCTAACAGCATCACAGGATATTATCTGAGTGTAAGTCTGGAGATACAAAGCAATAAACAATATTCAAAAGTGGGTAAATATTATTACCTCAATTATGAAAAATATGTCTTCTCTGAACAAGACCTCAGCTAGCAGCACAAAGTAAAACAAATTAGATTCATTTCAATGGCAAGCATCAAGAAATGTGTTGAGACCATAGCCAAAAATGAATGGCTCTCACCTTAGCTGGAAACCAAGGCAGGTGCCCCAGTGCAGGTATGGCAATCCAGGGAGACACTGAGATCTGCTGGGCATAGGGCTATAACAGAGTCACCCTAGATGCCACGAATATTGTCTATCATAATTCCAATCAAGCAGCTCAAGCTTATCATGCACTCCCTGCCCTAGTAGAATTGACATAGGGCATTGCTCATGCCTGGGCCTGAGATGAAGAACATGTGACTACAGCTTTGTAGGAATGTTAAAAAAAAAAAATGGATTGAAAGTCTGTCCTATAATTTCACATGTTTGCCAAAATCAGGTTTTTAAGCCTTTTTTAATTCATTTTTCAGCATTTTTCCAGGCCTTCTCTTAGAATCCCTAATTCTGCCAATTCATGATTGCTTATGTGAAGATTTTGTTCCAATTTAAAATCCTCAAGCATTTCTCTGTTTGAGAAAAGGAAGTTAAGAATGACATCTGTTATGGTTGGCACTTCTACATGGTCTTTGCTCCACTACAGGAATTTACTGACAGGGTTTGTGACCTGCAGTATTGATTTTCCACATATGTTCCTATGGTAAAAAGGCTCTCATCAGCACCAAGTCCTATGCCTAGGAAGTTTCAACAATCTTCTCTGAAAAGGCTGGCTCATTTTTCTCCCTTTTTCATTTCAGACTGAAACTCCAACTATGAAGTTTCTTTTTCTTTCTCCTCTTTCCTACAAAAAGTGGGATTCTCTAAACATATTTCTCTAGTCTTGATAGAAAATATCATATTAGTAAAGATTTATATTCTTTTTTAAGTTAGACATTTCAGTAAACCTTCCATTTTTGGACACTGATGAAACTTTAGATTGCACATTGCTTATTAAATACTTTTTACATAAAAATGTATTATTATTCTCCTAAAATTACTGGTGGTGTGATGTTTAACCTCTTAACCTCTGTTTTGTTATCTGTAAAATGGGAATTTTGTAGTAGTGTGGCATTTGTGTAGCACCTATCTCAGAGTTGGTGTGAGCATTAAATGAAATAATGTAGGTAAAAGGGCTTAGCTGTCTATAATCTATGCTATTACCATTAGATTGATTAGGTGTATTTTTCTAACGGATAAACCAATTGGTTTTTCTCACCTGGTTCCCCTTTCCAAGTGGAGCACGAGGATAGGTTTACCAACCCAGTATGACTCTGAGATACTGAATAAGCATGAGAAAGTGACACTTCATGACTGAAATTTGGACGCTTCTCATGTGGAGCTAAAAACCCGAGCCACCTTTTACAGTGTTGCAACCTCAGTCCCAAGCAGCCTAAACTAAGAAGAGCAAGCCAAGAAAAGGACAGAAAAACAGGATGCTGATGGGTCTGCACTTTAGGGAGAACGGTGTGTGCTAAGCCCAAGAGGAAGTAGATGATCTTCTGATGTAATTCCTGCTCAGAAGTGAACATTTGCTCCATGCCATTTCTGCCACCAACACTGAAAAATTAGAAAAATACCTTGGGTCTCTTCATTATACAGAAACAACAGTGCAAATTTGTATGACCTAGATTGGAATAGGCCAAGGTTACATTCTGAGCTAAGCCCAATTCTTAGAAATATAACTCTTTCATCTTTAATTTTCTATTTCATTTGAGCAAAAAACTGTTGGAGATTTCAGAAGCACTCAGCAGGACTGAGGATTGTTGAATACTTTAAATTGCAACTAATTATAAGCCATTGTTTAGAAATTGTTATACAACACCATTTTTGTAATTGATTTGTATAAACAGATACCGCATTGCATTATGTTTGGTTTTTGTGGTCTGTAAATTCTTTAATTGCCACTACATTCTTCAAAGATTTCACCTATGACATTAACATCAACTTACCCATACTATGGTTTATAGTCTAAAATCTGATATATATATATCTAATTTGACTGTTTTTATTCCCCACATCACCCATGCATGAACATAAATACAGCAAGATTATTTTACTAAGTGGCTGGAAAATCAAGATCAGAACCAGACAAACATACCCAATCTTTTTCCTAAAACACAATTATTTTCTTACATTCTTATATCATCCATAATATGGGAAAAATGGAATATAAATCCACTCAAATACTTATCCCATTATATTACAAATGCCTGTCTTTTGTGCACAGTCTCTACTACCCTTTAAGATATTTGAAAATAAAAAGTCTTAGTCCCCAGGCCTAGCATCATGCCTGGCACTTAGTCATTATTCAACAAATGACTCAGTAAATTGAGAATGCAGTAGGGTCAAAATTGCTTCCAAACGATTAAACATCATTTAAGTATTTTAAATTTGAAACTATAATATAAACTCTAGAATTGGCATAAAATCGTGTTATTTATCTTATACTTGTATTCTTACATTATATATACCTAAACAGAAAAAAAAATTTACTGGTGAATACAGTTAAAAAGAAGAGACCTATAAATCTTTAAAGTATCTTAAGAAATTTACAGTTTTCATACTTTCATCTTTTTTCATAAAAAGTATCTCAAACAAGATTAGATATAAAGCACAGATAATCCAAAGATAGCCTTGCTATTCTCTTGCTGGGTACAGACAATGATGCCAAGAAATATAGAAGAAATAGAATCTTCCTGTTGATATATCAACCCAGTTTCAAGTGCATTTTTAAAAAGGAATCACTGCAGAGAGAAATCAATCAATGCTTTTCAGGTGAAAATTTGTTTCACCAGAGTTGAATTAGATTAGAATGGAATTCAAAATGCCATAACATAGATTTCCGGCACTTAGCACTAGATTGGCCAGAAAATTTGTTTCTTCATAGAGGAAAAAAAATGGGCCTTTAAAAATGTGTTTAAACAATTATTGAGACTACTATCCCTTTGTGTATCTTCTGTGACTGAAGGTGGTAAAGCTGACAGCAATGTTTCCACACGCCATTCAGGGCCACCTGTTTGGCTAGACAGAAACTTTTACCCCACGAGGAGCTCCAAAGAGCCTCCCAGATTATGTCTGCACTGTAAACCAAATAAATCTAGTCGATATTTACAGAACATTTCATCCAAGAGTTGCAGAATGCACATTCTTTTCCTTGCACATGGATCATTGTCAAAGATAGACCATATTTTACTCAAAAAATAAAATAATATCAGGCATCTTCTCTGACCACAGTGGAATAAAATTAGAAATTAATAATGATAAATTTTGGAAACTATACAAATATATGGAATCTAAACAATATGCTCCTGAATGACCAGTGGCTGAGCAAAAAAAAAAAAGAAATAAATTGAAAATTTTATTGAAATAGATGATAACAGAAACACAACATACCAAAACCTAGAGGACACAGCAAAAGCAGTACTACAGGGAATTTAATATCTTTAAGTGCCTACACCAAAAAAGAAAAAAAAGCTTCAAATGAACAATCTAATGATGCATCTTAAAGAACTGGAAAAGCAAGAGCAAACCAAACCCCAAATTATTACAAGAAAATAAATAATAAAAATCAGAGCAGAAATCAATGAAATTGAAATGAAAAAAATGATACAAAAGATCAATAAAACAAGCTGGTTTTTTGAAAAGTTTAACAAAATTGACAAACCTTTAGTCAGACTAAAAAAAAAAGAGAAGATCCAAGTAAATAAAATCAGAAATGAAAAAGATGACATCACAACTGATACTGCAGAAATTCAAAGGCTCATAGTGGCTACTATGAGCAACTATATGCCAATAAAGTGTAAAATCTATAAGAAATGGACAAATTCCTAGATGCATACAACTTGCCAAAAGAACCAGGAATAAAATATAAACCCTAAAAAAAGCAATAACAAGAAATGAGATCAAAGCCATGATAAAGTCTCCCAGTAAAGAAAATCTTGAGACCAGTAAAGAAAAGCTTGAGACCTGATGGTTTCACTGCTAAATTCTACCAAACATTTAAAGAAGAAGTAATAGCAATCCTACTCAAAGTAGTCTAAAAAATAAAGGAGGAGTACTAATTCTATGAGGCCAGTATTACCCTGATACTAAAACCAGAAAAAGGCACATCAAAGAAAAACAACTACAGGCCAATATTGCTAATGAATATTGATGCGAAAATTCTCAACAAAATACTAGCAAACCTAATTCAGCAATACATTATAAAGATCATTCATCATGACAAAGTGGGATTTATCCTTGGGATTCAAGGATAGTTCAACATATGCAAATCAATCAACGTGTTACAATACATCATCAGAATGGATCAACATACAATTATTTCAGCTGACACTGGAAAAGCATTTGATAAAATTCAGCAATTCTTCATAAAGCAAAAACTCTCAAAAAACTGGGGACAGAAGGAACATACTTCAACATATTAAAAGCCATACATGACAGACCCACAGCTAGTATCATACTGAATGGGGAAAAACTAAAAGTCTTTCCTCTAAGATCTGGACCATGACAAGGATGCCCACTGACACCATTGTTATACAACAAACTACTGGAAGTCCTAGCTAGAGCAATCAGAGAAGAGAAAAATATAACAGGCATTCAAACTGAAAAGGAAGAACTCAAATAATCCTTGTTTGCAGATGATATGATCTTATATTCGGAAAAACCTGAAGACTCCACAAGAAAACTATTAGTACTGATAAGTAAATTCAGTAAAGTTTCAGAATACAAAATCAACATACGAAAATCAGCAGCAATCAGATCAATGTGAAATCAGAACAATGTGAAAAAGAAATTTAAAAGTAATAACATTATAATAGCCACACAAAACATTAAATACCTAGGACTTAATCAAATATATAATGAAATCTATAAAACACTGATGAAAGAAATTGAAGAGGACACCAAAAATGGAAAGATAGTCCATGTTCATGGTTTGGAAGAAACAATATCATTGAAATGTCCATACTACCCATAGCAATCTACAAATCAATTCAATCCCTATCAAAATACCAATGACATTCTCCACAGAAAAAAAACAGTCCTAAAATTTACATGGAACCATAAAAACACAGAATAGCCAAGGCTATCCTAAGCCAAAAGAACAAAACTGGAGGAATTATGTTACCTGACTTTGAAATATACTACAGAGCTTTAGTAAACAAAACAGCATGATACTGGCATAAGAACAGATGCATAGACAATTGAAACAGAATAGAGAACCCAGAAACAAATCCATACCCCTACAGTTAACTTATTTTTTATAAAGGTGCTAATAACATACACTGGGGAAAAGACAGTCTCTTCAATAAATGCTGTGGGGAAAACTGGATATCCATATGCAGAAGAATGAAACTAGGCCCTTATCGCTTGCCATATACAAAAAACAAATCAAAACGGATTAATGACTTAACTCTAAGACCTCAAGCCATGAAACTACTACAAGAAAACATTGGGAAAAATCTCCAGGACATTGGCCTGGGTAAAGATGTCTTGAGAAATACCCCACAAGCACTGTCAACCAAAGCAAAAAAATGGACAAATGGAAAGACATCAAGTTAAAAAGCTTCTGCACAGCAAAGCATACAATCAAAAAAGTGAAGAGCCAACCACAGAACGGGAGAAAATATTTGCAAACTACACCTCTAACAAGAGATTATTAACCAAAATATATAAGGAGCTCAAACAATTCTAGGAAAAAAAAAATCTAATACTCCAGTCAAAATAGTGACAAAAGATTTGAATAGGCATTTCTCAAAAGAAGACATATAAATGGCAAACTGGCATATGAAAAGGTGCTCAACATCTTTGATCATCAGAGAAATGCAAATCAAAAATACAATGAGATATCATCTCGCCTTAGTTAAAATGCCTTATATCCAAAAGGCAGACAATAACAAATGCGGTCGAGGATGTGGAGAAAAGGGAACTTTTGTACACTGTTGATGGGACTGTACAACTACTATGGAGAACAGTTTGGAGGTTCCTCAAAAAACTGCAAATTAAGCTGCCATATGATCCAGCAATCTCATTTCCGGGTATGTACCAAAAAGAAAGGAAATCAGTATATCAATGAGATGTTGGCACTCCTGTGTTTGTTGCAGCATTGTTTACAATAGCTAAGATTTGGAAGCAACCCAAGTGTCCATAAACAAATGGATAAAGAAAATAGGATACATATATACAATTGAGTACGAATTCAGTCATAAAAAAGAATGAGATCCAGTTATTTGCAACAAAATGGATAGAACTGCAAGTCATTATGTTAAGTGAAATAAGCCAGGCACAGAAAGGCAAACTGCATCTTCTCACTTATTTGAGGGATCTAAAAATAAAAACAATTGAATTCATGGACATAGTGAATAGAAGAATGGTTACCTGAGGCTGGGAAAAGTAGTGAGGGGCTGAGGGTGTGTGGGGATGGTTAATGGGTTCAAAAAAAAATAGAAAGAATAAGACCTACTATTTGATAGCACAAGAAGATGCCTATAGTCAATAATAACTTAATTGTACATTTTAAAATAACTTAAATAGTGTAATTGAATTGTTTGTAACCCTAAAGGATAAATGCTTGAGGGGATGGATATTCCATTTTTCATAAAGTGCTTATTTCACATTGCATGCCTGTATCAGACCATCTCATACACCACATAAATATATACACCTACTATGTACCCACAAAGTTTTTTTATAAAGTAAAATAAATAAAGAAATTATTCACATTTTAAATTAGCTTAAATAAATAAATTTTAGAATGTTTTTCTTTTTTTTGTAAAGAATATCACTGATATTTTGATATGGATTGCATTGAACATGTAAATTGATTTGGATAGTATTGTCATTTTAGCAATATTAATTCTTTTAATACATGATTATGGAATATCTTTTTATTTTTTGTGTGTCTTCTATTTCATCAGAGTTTTATAGTTTTTATTGTGTAGATCTTTTACTTCTGCATTTAGATTGATTCCTGGGTATTTTATATTTTTGTAGCTAATGTAAATGGGATTGTTTTCCTGATTTCTTTTTCAGATTATTTGATGTTGGCATATATAAATGCTACTTATTTTTATATGTTAATTTTGTATCCTGCAACTTTATTGAATTCCTTTATCAGTTCTAATAGCTGTTTGGTGGAGGCTTAAGATTTTTCTAAGTATAATATGATCATGCTGTCTGTGAACAAGGCTAATTTGACTTCTTTTCCAGTTTGGATGTCCTTTATTTCTTTCTCTTACCTAATTACTCTGGCTAGGACTTTTCAGTATTGTATTGAATAATAGTGGTAAAAGTGGGCATCCTTGTTTTGTTCTAGTCTTTAGAGAAAAGGCCTTCAATTTTTCCGTTTAGTACAATGGTAGACATGGGTTTGTCATATATGGTCCTTATTATTTTGAGGCATGTTCCTCCTATACCCGTTTGATGAGGGTTTTCATCAAAAAGGGATGCTGAATTTCATCATATGCTCTTTTCACATCTACTGAAATAATTATATGTTTTTTTTTCTTGATTCTGGTAATGTGATGTATCACACTTACTGATTTGCTTATGTTAAACCATCCTTGCATCTCTGGGATGAATCCCATTTGACCATGGTTGTTGAATTCAGTTTGTTAGTATTTTGTTGAGGATTTTTAACATTTCATGTATTTATATTTGTATATATTTCTATTTTTTATATATTTATATATTTTATATATTTTTATATTTGTCAGTAATATTGGCCTGTAGCTTTCTCTGTTTTGTTGTGTCCTTGCCTGATTTTGGTATGAGGGTAATACTGGCCTTGCAGCATGAGTTTGGAAGTATTCTCTTTTCTAATTTTTTTGAAGAGTTTGAGTAAGATTGGTAATAACTTTTTAAATGTTTGGTAGGATTCAGAAGTGAATCCATGATGTCCTGGGCTTTTCTTTGATGGGAGACTTTTTATTAATGCTTCAGTCTCATTACTTGTTGGTTTGTTGGGGCTTTCTATTTCTTCATAGTTTAATCTTGGTAGATTGTATGTGTCCAGGAATTTACCCATTTATTCTGTTTTCCAATATGTTGTCATATAGTTGTTCATAATAGTTTCTAATGATTCAGTGTTTTTTTTGAGATTTCAGTTGTTATGTTTTCTTTCTTATTTCTAAATGTATTTATTTGAGTTTTTTCTCTTTTTTAAGTAATCTAGCTGAAGGTTTGTCCATCTTCAAAAAAACAATTTTTTGATGATCTTCTGTATTTTTTTAGTCTCACTTTCATTTATTTCTGCTCTGATCTTTATTATTTCTTTCTTACTACTAATTTGGGGTTTGGTTTGTTCTTGCTCTCCTAGATCTTTGAGGTGCATTATTAGGTTGTTTACTTGAAGTCTTTCTACTTTTCTTACATTAGAGTTTATTGCTATAAGCTTCCCTCTTAGTACTGCTTTTGCTGTATCCCATAGATTTTGGTATGTTGTATTTCCACTTTTATTTGTTTCAAAAAATTGTTAAATTTACTTCTTAACTTCCTTATTGACCCATTGGTCATTCAGGAGCATGTTGTTTAATTTCCATGTGTTTGTGTATTTTCTGAGGCTCCTCTTGTTATTGATTTCAAGTTTTACTCCATTGTGGTCAGAAAAGATACTTGAAGCTGGGCAAGGTGGCTCACATCTGTAATTCCAGCACTTTTGGTGGCCAAGGTGGGCAGATCACCTGAGGTCAGGAGTTCAAGACCAGTCTGATCAACATGGGGAAACCTTGTCTCTACTAAAAACCCAAAAATTAGCTGGGTATTGTGGTACATGCCTATAATCCCAGCTACTCGGGAGACTGAGGCAGGAGAATCGCTGGAACCCTGGAGGCAGAGGTTGCAGTGAGCCAAGATTGCGCCACTGCACACCAGCCTGGGTGACAGAGCAAGACTCCATCTCAAAAAAGAAAATAAAAAATTTTAAAAAATTTAAAAAAAGAAAAGATACTTGATATAATTTCTATTCTGGTGAAATTTGTGCAGACTTGTTTTGTGGATTAAGATATGGTCTATTCTGGAGAATGTCTCATGTGCTGATGAAAAGAACATGTATGCTGCAGCACTGGGTGAAATGTTCTATAAATGTCAATTAGGCCTATTAGATTTAGTGTGTAGTTTAACTCCACTATTTCTTTGTTGATTTGCTGCCTAGATTGAGAATTGGGTATTAAAGTTCCCTACTATTATTCTATTGCAGTCTATCTCTCCGTTTAGATCTACTAATGTTTGCATTACATACTTGGGAGCTCTGCTGTTGGGTACATAAAATATTTATAATTGTTATATCCTCCTGCTGAATTGATTCCTTAATTATTATATGGAAACCTCCCTTGTCTTTTTTTTTTACAGTCTTTGGTTTGTAGTCTATTTTATCTGATATATCTTCTGCTCTTTTTTTGCTTTCCAATTGCATGCAATATATTTTTCTACCCCTTTACTTTCAGTCTATTGAGTCTTTATAGGTTAAGTAGGTTTCTTGGATCTTGTTTCCTTATACATTCAGCTACTGCATGACTTTTACTTGGAGAATTGAGACCATTTACATTTAGTGTTATTATTGATGAGTAAAGACTTGGTACTGCCATTATGCTGCCATTTTTCTGGTTGTTTTGAGACTCTTGTCTTCCTTTCTTAGTGTCTTCCTTTGTGGTTAAGTGATTATATACAGTAGTATGTTCTAATATGTTGCTTTTTATTTTTACACTTTTTAACTTTAATCCTTTATTGTTAGATATGGAAGAATATTTATGATTTCATAATAACTCTTGTTTGGAATGTAAACAGAGTACTCTCTCTGTATTTACTTTCTTGGAATTATAGATGAATAAGATTACAATACTTCATGCAAAATATGTTTAAAAGATATTTGCTCTAAAAAGACATTGGTGAGAAAATTTTTATATGATGTAATCAATATAGCAATCTATGTATACAGAATCTTAAACATAGGTCATTCTCTATACTAATTATTTGTTAAGTTCCAGCACATATAATGTTCATAATATAATAACTGGTATGTGGTCCCTTTCGTCAAGAAGACTATACTCTTAATATTTAAGATACATAGACAGTTAAAAAAAAAAAGCAGCTGTATTTTTATGTTTGGCATGCTTTGCCTCCAAAGCACAGGTTTGGACCTGGAGTCCTCTATACATTTCCTTCTTGTAGGCTTAGTCACAGAGTCCAAGCTTCCTCAGCAATACATTCCTCTCTTTGTTACCTGTGCTAGAACTCTGGTTATATTGACCAGTAGCCACCGTGGTTTGTTTAGCTCAATATCAATAATGGCCACAAAATAGAAGACCTTGTAATTTCAGGGAAATGATTATACGTAGAAGCTGGAAGAACATGTGGGATTATTAAGAGTCTCAGACATAGGAAATCTAAACAGAACTTCTCTATGGCTTTTCACAATTTCTAGTTTTTCTGTTTTCAATAGCAGAAGCAACTGGACTCACATTAAATTTTTGCAAGCAAACTTTTTCTGTTTGAGATAGCAACAAAACTCTGTCTAGGCACAAAATTACTAATGGCCGCTATTTTCTTGTGTTCTTAGTCTTTAGGCTAGGGTTTCCTTTAGGCTAGAGGAAAAAAAAAGGAGTGGGCTAAAAAGCTGGGAAATGATAGTAACAATTAGCTGGCCAATATTAACGTAAATCATTATAGTAGTGGCATTATTACATAAACTACTGCTGGTCCTTATCAATTCAGAATAAGTACCTTGTAATAATTTCGTCATTTTTATATATGCAAAAATTTGCATACGATTGTTAAACATCTATTTTTATAAATAGAATATACTGTCAAAACACCAATCATTATGCCAAAGTCAACATGCTCGTGATACAAAGTCTTATTTAAATGAATTTGTATTTACCAAATTATGAATAACTGAAGAATGCACACTCTAATCTTATGACCCATTGTATTCCAAGGAAAAATGCATTGGACAGTTAAACAGGCAAGGAAGACTTTACTCATGACTATTGCAACAGGGGAGAAAGATTGAACTCAACTCCACTGAAACAAAAACGAGAGTGTTTAAGCACTTGGGTGAGTTAGTGGAAAAGTACTGGAAGACATTGAAGAGGAGAGGTTGTCAATGTGATTAGACCATCTTTGCTAATTGGTGATTATGGAAGTTAGCCTCCTTTCCCCACACAGAGTAGGAGACAGGGGCTCTATCTTCCTTGATGATTACATTTCAAAGAGATGGCTCCTTGAGAAAGACATTTCTCAGTTCTAAAACTGGCAAGAGGGTGGGGGAAGATTTACATCTCAAAGGAACTGAGAAGGTATTTACAAATGCAAGTTTTCTAAAGTAAATGCTCCAAGAAAAGGGAGGTCAGGGGCCTATAGTCAGGAAGAAACATGTCTGAAGTTTAGTCAAGTGAGGGGAATGTTAAAGCCTTCTTGGTCAGTAGACAGAAATAGGAATCTGGAAAAATAAGCTGCAAATTGGGATGCCACATGAAGTAAATATTTGTGTAAAGCAAGGGCAACTTATAGATACTGTACATTAAAGTAATGGGTTGCTGTTGCAATTCTTTTATCAACAGCTCAGAAATTCTTTACAGCAATTTCTAAAAGATAGTTCAGGTGAAACTGTTGAAAGGGCAGTTGGAGGTCAAATTTGGTTCAATCAGAGACATACAACAAGTAGGAGGCATATATTAAAGGATTTTTTGCAGGGGATTGGCTTATAGAAATGTGAGGGCCAACCAGGCAAATCTGAAATCTATAGGGTAGGGTGTCGGAAAAAGCAGGCTGAAAACTCTGTGGCATGACCTGAAGCTGCAATACATAGGTAGAATTTCATCTTTTTTAAAATGTCTTAGTTCTATCTTAAGACCTTTCACTGATTAGGTCAGCCCACCCAGGTATCTAGGATAATTTCCCTTATGTAAAGTCAACTGATAGGCCAGGTGTGGTGGTTCATGCCTGTAATCCTAGCACTTTCAGAGGCCAAGGCAGGCAGATTGCCTGAGCTCAGGAGCTCGAGACCACCCTGGGCAACAGGGTGAAACCCTGTCTCTACTAAAACACACAAAAAATAGCCAGGTGTGGTGGCATGCACCTGTAGTCCCAGCTACTGGGGAGGCTGAGGCATGAGAACTGCTTGAACCTAGGAGGCAGAGGTTGCAGTGAGTCGAGATGGCACCACCACACTCCAGCCTGGGTGACAGAGCGAGACACTGTCTCAAAAAAAAAAAAAAAAAAAAAAAAAGTCAAATGATTATAAGAGTTAATCACAACTACAAAATACTTTCACAGCAACACCTAAACTAGTATTTGATGAACAACTAGGGACCATAGCCTAGCCAAGTTAAGACAATATACTGATCATCACATAGGCTGAATTTAAGCACTATCATGCAGATGGAACAAAGGAATTAACAATACCAGTCAAAACAAAGTGGTTCATCATAAGGGTTCAATTAGTTTATGTAGGTAGGAAAGTTTGAATATTTTAATCAATTAATTTTAGAATTTGAGGGCATATATGCCAAATGGTTTTTATTGATTCTAGGCATTTATTTCCCAGAAAAAACTCATATATACACATATAAAAATATTGTAATATATAATATCTCATATATTCTTAATTATATAATTATGATTTTTAAACATATTTTTATTTGTGCAAATCTATAGGATAACCTAAATGTTCAGCACTTCAAAATATTTTCATCTCTAACAACAAAAATATGTAGTATGATATTTTAAACAAAATCTTATTGTAAAAATGAAGAATGAGTAGCTGCTAAAACATCATGGGAAAAATGTTATCCACTTTTACTTGAGAACAGCATTCAAAACTACTGAACATTTTATGAGTGAATCAAATATAGATGTGTATATAGTCTTCAATAATCACACATTTCTTTAATGCCAGCTCTTAATCATATTACAAGTTTTTCATGAGTTCACCTAAAATGTGACCATTTTTAAAATTTCATATTTCGCTTTGAGGACCATTTTTCCAGTATAACTTCTAAGATTTCTGAAATGTAGAAATGTAGTTGGCTTGATATTTTCTTTCATTTGTGCATTTCTTTAAATGTTAAATCTAAAAACTATTGTTAGAGTACGGAGGGTGGATCACGAGGTCAGGAGATCGAGACCATCCTGACTAACACAGTGAAACTCGGTCTCTATTAAAAATACAAAAAAAATTAGCCAGGCATGGTGGCGGGCACCTGTAATGCCAGGAAAAAAAAAAAAAAGAATAAGTATCCCAAGAAGGAAAATAATGTCTATGTCCAAGAGCTTCTCCTCTTTCTCTTATGCTGTATTATGCCAATATACTCAATCCCAAAATTCATAATCACATAGGCAACACTGACATCAGTGACTAGCCACTAACAAGAAAATCATTAAAAGATGTTATTTAATCAAATGCACTTAGCATGCAAAAAGTGTTATTCTGCATCTCCCGGTCTTTACTGCCTGTATCAGAATTCCTATTCAACTCATCCAAAATTGAATATTTTATAAGTTGAATTTTCATGAATCCTATTCTTTCCTCTTCTTGTCTAGATGTGAAAATTACCATTTGTCATGAGCTAAGGTTAGTCACATTTCTGATAAACAGAATTGGCACTTCGGTTAAGTGTTACTTCTGGCAAGCTCTTGTGTTTTCATTTTATATTATTTAGTCTAGAGCATTGCTAAACCCCTAGGTGTGCCCAGAGTAGGAGGAGAGGGGAGTTGAAAGCAATAGACACACACACACACACACACAAACACACACACACACATATTTATGGGGATAGTAAACTCCTGTGACCCTGGGAATGGAGTGAGAAAGAGATCGGGTTCATGTTAGATAGAGGCAAATAATCAGTCGTATGAAGGGGATGACAAAGACAGTCGTGAAGCTGAGGTAGCATTTATTCCAACCCTCTAACTCATTGGAAAACTGCCAGTGAAAACAAGGAAATTCATCTGAATCACTTTAAACCTCTTAGGGAAATGTGCTATAAAAATTCAAGACAGTGTTCCCATTATTAAAGCTATTATTGCTAACATTTCTCATTATGAATACAAAGTCAAGAAGAGGAAAAAAGGCTGGTAAAGAAATCGGATGGATAATGGGGAGGAAGGCTGACAATTATGATTCAGATAGGTAATGAATTTGGTAATGTCTAACCCATATAGTACAATAGAACTGTTATATTCTTTCTTAGATTGAGGGTAGTAACCATTTTTAATATAAATATAGGTATTTAAAATAAATTACTATCTCCAAGACTTGGATATTAAGTTTAGCTTTCATAAAATATGTGCTACACTATTATATGTACAATTTCTATTGAAAGAGATATTACAAAGCATGCTTTACTCTGATATCTAAGCAAGCACAGTAAAAAAAGAAAAGACAACCTCATGTATCTGTCCATTGTACCCCACTGGAGTTACAGTGTTTAGCAGATACTCTTCTTGCTATTAAACAAAACCTGTACAAATATTAAAGTCAATAACTCAAATGTTTTGTTAGAAGATTTCACTTTGAACATATGAGGGCAATTTAAAAACCAAATAAAATAAAGAGAAATAAAATATCTTACAAGTACAAACCCATGCATGGCAACAATATGACACAGGAAAGTCTAAGGAAGAAAAACAGCCACAGTGGAGGAATTAAGACACTTGGGTTTCCCCAAGTGAAAATCTCCACTCAATCTCTATCCAAGCAGAATTTGCTCATCGGTCATGCAGGCCCTGCCTCTTCCAAACAGTCAGATGTTTTTGTTTTTGCTTTTGTTTTTTTGTTATTGTTGTTGTTGTTTTTAAAATAGGTCTAAAGGGGAGAGAAAAATATCACTGGTAGCTAAGGACTCTGTTTGTAGCTAGCAAGATAACAATTTTGTGAATTTAAATTACTAACTTCCCAATTCACGCTTTTTCCTCTAGCAAAATATTTTCTGGTTACAAAATGAATAAAAGCTATATCATCACTCACCCAGAGTAAATTTCCATTTCCAAGTCATTTTATGTCTAAGCAGGATATACTTGCTCATCAGTGTACACTTTTTAAGAACTTTGTTGTAAATAGTAGGAGAGGCAATGAATCAACTGAAAAGAGAAAAGGCATTGGAATCAAATTCTAGCTCAGCCACTTACTACAGTGGAGACACTGGACAAATATGTGGCCTCTCTTCTTATGGTAGAATTGATTATTACTTCATTGTCTTATCTTAGTTTTTTCAATATGTTCTTCAAAACACCCTGACTCCAGTTGGTGACCTATCTGCCTCCCCACATCCTTTCCAACAGGACTTATCAGCTCCTCCTCTCAAAAGGTGGAGTCTGTTCCCCCACCCTTTGAATCAGAAATGCCCTAATGACTTACTATGGCCCGTAGAAGATGGTAGAACTGACAGCATTCTACTTCTAAACACAGGCCTTAAAATCTCCTTGCACTTATGCAATCTCTCTCTCTTACTCTCTCTTTCTCTATAATTCTCTCTCTCTCTCCTCTCAGCTCCTCTGTAAGCACAAAGCCCGGCTAGCTTGATGGAAGATGAGAAACCACGTGGAAAAGAGCTAGGTAACCCAGCCAATAACTAACCAACCAACCTTCAGCTGACACAGATGAATAAGGGAGCCCAGCCAATATCAGAACACCTAGTGAGCCCAGGCTACATTGTCAATGAGTGGATAATTTGTTACATAGCAAGAACCAGCTGATAGAGTTAGCCTCAGTCTCTTCAACTATACTATGAAAACATTATTAGGTCCCTGTTAGAATCACATGAGAAAAATATATTGGAAGAACCTAAGCACTATACTTGGCCTATTAAAGGAATTGAGTAAATAGTAGCTTTTTATCATTTTTTTAAACTAAGCCACATACATTGTCTTCTGAGTAATCCTTTGCACCACACTGCTGAGTGGTTGTTTGCAATTGACACAATTTAGGTCACCTCAAGTTATAAAGGAAAACAAAATAGCCCAGATAGATAACACCATGGCCTCTGGAGCATTGTGTTTAATTGTGCTAAGCTAACAGGTTCCAGATGGCTTTATGATTTAATACACAGACTATCAATTTTACATACCTAAGTTCTAAACACTGAATATCTCAAATTGTGAATTCCTTCACCTCTGAGCCTTTGCACATGCTGTACCCTCTCTTGATAGCATTCTTTTTTCCCATCTCTCCCACAGCCTTCTGTAGTTAGTACCTTCTCATTTTAAACTTCTACTTGTCAACCAACTGCAATCGCTTAGTGATCTTTGCACATTTTCACTAGATTATAAATTCTTTTTGGTCACCATACCAGGTACTTAATAAATATTTGTTGAATAACAAAACAAGATTTTTTCATATTTCATACTGCCCTCAAAATACCGATATTCTACCTACACATTTAATTTGTAACCTCTTCTTTATTCTGTTGTATAAATAGACTATCATACTTCTTACCTATTACTTCATTGTATTATCTTAGTTTTTCAACATGTTCTTAAGTTTTGACATTGAATATTAGGGAGGCCAGGTAAAATTATGATAATATATAGTGATGATTTTCACACAAGAAGAAACACTATAACATGGAAGCAGAAAGCCATAAAAAGCCATAAGAGGGTAGTACCCTAGATGAAATTGAAAGAGAGCTGAGTAAAATAAGAAAGAATTAAAAGAAAACTAAAAATGCAACACAGGATCAGTATCTCCACTAGGACAATAAATGGAAGTAGACACTGCAAAAACTTGGAGCTGTAATGTACGGGGCAATCTCAAGAAACTTCACCAAAAATATAGAAGAAAGGAAACATTAAAGTTATGCAAACATTGAGAATAAGACAAGAATAAAAAACAAAACTCCAACATAATAATTATAGGAAATTATATGATTCACTATTTCTAAAATAAGCAAAACAAATAGAAACAATATTAAAAATATAATAGAAAACTTTCCTGATTTGAAAAAAAATGAACATGCAAATAAATGTGTGAACCAAATCCAAACAAAATGAAAGAAAGGTATTCTATACCCAAATATTCCTGGAAGTTCTTTAATTAAAATATAAATAAAAATCTTCTGATAATCCAGGAATTTTCATTACATGGAAATTTAAAACTTCTTAAAATAAGCATAATGAAAATAATAATAATTATGTTATATTTAAACCTTTAGCTTTTTATCAGCTAGAAATGGTAGGGGAAGAGAGGGGAGAGATTTCAGATGAGGCTTCTAAAGTTTTGTAAAATTCTTCATCTTACTTTCAGAGGACTTCAAAGGTTCCATTTTGTTCTTGACTTTGATGACTAGATACATATAGCTCCAAAGAAAGCCCCCAATCAATTCCAAAAAGCAGAAACTGCACAGTTCACATTTTCTGACCATAATCCACTAAAACTTGAAGAAAATTTTAATATTTAATGGAGAAAATAATATCTTGATAAGTGAAAACACTCAAATACACTCCTACATAACTATTTGTTGACAGCAAAACTATAATGAGAGACTATTTGAAAAATGATAATAATAGAGCTATCGTATCAAAATTTATGATAAATTTTCAGGTCTGACTTCAGGTGTAAATTCAAAGTTTTAAATGTCTTTTCAGCATTATTTATAATATTAAAAATTAAAAACAATGTAACAATAAGGCAATGGTTGATATTCAAACATTAAAAGTTATATTTTTAATCTTTTTCTAGTGACATAGAAAAAAGTTCACAACATAACATTATGTGAAAAATGATCCAAAACTAGATATGGTTAAATGAGAGAGTATGTACAGTAACAACCTCTCTGAAAATTTAGACAGAAGTAGAAATAAGGATTAGAGAAATATTGACAAAAGTATATGTGAGAAAGGTAAAGTTTGAGGGCCAAGTATACTTTCCATAAGCCAAATCATTTTTAACTAAACAGTTCAGATCTGACTCATATTTTTAAAATATGTCTTATTCTCATTAATACAATTTTATAAATAAGTATATCAAATTTGTGGTACTTATAGGTTGAATTTTTTCCAATATGCTAAAATTACTCTGCTATGCTTGAGATCAAGCTTAGAAAGAACTACACATAGTCAATATAGAGCCATAATATGCACAAATATTAATAATTTGATCTCTATGACAGATGTCATTGCTTATTCTAAACGTAAATTTTAAGAATAAGAACTGAAAATAGGCTATATAAGGTAAACCTCATTCTATCTCTGAAAAATCTGAGGCAAAAGTAAAGTTAATAGTATAAATGAGTACAAAGAGAAATTGGATTTTCTAATGAAACAGAATTCTACAGTTTATATCAAACACGGTACTAATTTCACTTTGATTTGGTAGAAAGTCTTTGGCTGCTAAGAAATTAAATATGAAAATTACCACTACTTAACAAAGAATTCAGAATTCACAATAAACCTGGCTTTCAAAGTATTTACCAAGCATTGAATATTAAGGTCAATGTCGGCATACATCCCATTTAAAGCTGAAAGCTAAACCAGGTTTATTAGAGATCTGTGCGAATAGCACGCTTTGTGCTTTCCCGGGATTTTCAATGTTTATTTTTCCCTTTAATAGGTAGCAGCATAATTATCTATGAGTAAACTAAGGAATGGTAAGGGATACATAAAGCAGAAGGTTATTACAAAGTATTGTGAAAATCTATAGTTTGAAACCTTTCTCAGGAGTATATGTAGATTTTAGTGACTACAGCAGATAAATGTTACTTTTGTGGCTATTTGTATGGAACTTCACAAAAAAAAATTGGCCTGTGGGGAAAAAAAGCTTCAAAAACATGAATGTATCATTTGCTGGCATTATCCCTTCTTTTGCAGTTATTTAAGGGAATGCCCTTAAGAAAACTGACACAGAAAGGGCCACTATAGAAAAAGGAACACTTATACACTGTTAATAGGAGTGTAATGTAGTTCAACCATTGTGGAAGACTGTGTAGCAATTCCTCCAAGACCTAAAGACAGAAATACCATTCAACCCAGCCATTTCATTACTGGGTATATACCCAAAGAAATATAAACCATTGTATTATAAAGACACATGCACATGTATGTTCATTGCAGCACTATTCACAATAGCAAAGACATGGAATCAACCTAACTGTCCATCAATGATAGACTGGATAAAGAAAATGTGGTACAGATACACATGGAATACTATGCAGCCATAAAAAATGAGCTAGATTATGTCCTTTGCAGGAACATAGTTGGAGCTGGAAGCCATTATCCTTAGCAAACTACCACAGGAACAGAAAACCAAATACCACATATTCTCACTTATAAGTGGGAGCTAAATGATGAGAACACATGGACACAAAGAGAGAAACAATATACATTGGGGCCTATCAGAGGGCAGAGGGTGGGAGCAGGGAGAGGATTAGAAAAAATTAACTAATGGATACTAGGCTTAATGCCTGGATGACTACATAATCTGTACAACAACCCCCCATGACAGAAGTTTACCTACATAACAAACCTGCACGTGTACCCCTGAACTTAAAAGTTAAAAAAAGAAGGACCACTATATTTCTATGGTAGGCAGATAAAATTCACTCCTGACACTGGTTTCCTCTCCCTTCTGGGTGTGATAGACAGAATAATAAACACCCAAAGAACGCATGTCTTACTTTGAATATATTAGGTTACATAGCAAAATGGAATTAATGTTGCAAGTGAAATTAAGGTTACTAATCAGCTGACCTCAACGTGGGAAGATTATCTTGGATTTTCCTGGGGGTGGGGGACAAATATAGTTACAAGGTTCTTTCTAAGTGGAAGAGAGGGACAGGGAAGTCAGAGTTAGACATTTAAAGATGCTACACTGCTGGCTTTGAAGTTGGATGGGAGACATGAGCCAAGGAATGCAGGCAGTTGCTAGAAGCTGGAAAAGGCAAGGAAACAGATTATCTCCCAGAACATACAGAAGGAATCCAACCCAGTTGATACCTTGATTTTAGCCCACTGAGACCTGTGTCATATTTCTGACCTCTAGAACTGTGAGATAATAAATGTATGTTGTCTAAGTCACTAAATGTGTGGTAATTTGCTATAGCAGCAATGAGAAGCAAAGTGCTGATGACACTGAAGAAGGCATACTAATAAAAATCCTAAAGAAAATAACTCCAGCAGGAGAAGTTTGCCTTCTCCTCAAATACAAAGCATGAGAAAAAGAAATGAGTTTGTGGAGTTATGGCTATTTGGGAAAACTAAACAAGTTTTTAATATTACCTGAGATATTAAAGTACTGAAAAAAAAAAACATGTTTTGAAAAGTACACTTTAATTATCAATCTGTGTATTATCAACGTAAGGGCTTAGCTAAGGTTAAACTTCACATTCAGGGTCCCACCTCTAGGCAACAAATGGATTTCAAAGAAAATTGTAAAGTGTTACTCCAAATGCTTTTACATTTTACAATTTTGTATGTTTCTGTCACATTTCCCTGATCCTGTACATTTATGTCTTACCTTTAGCATTACGATGGCTAATTTTATGGGTCAACTTGACAGGGAAGTTAAGCATTATTTTGTATGTTTCTGGATGAGATTAACATTTGAATTTGCAGACTGAGTAAAGCAGATTGCCTTCCCCAATATGGGTGGGCCTCATACAATCCTTTGAAGGCCTGAATGGAATGAAAAAACTGAGTAAGGGAGGATTTGTTCTCTCTGCCTGACAGGCTTCTAGCTGGGACAGAGTTCTACTTCTTCAAGATTAAACTCAGAATGGAACTTACCCCATTGGCTCTCCTGGCTATCCATCTGGCTAAACACAGATCTTGGAATTTTGCCTCCATAATGCATGCTTCAACTCCTTGTCATAAATGTCTTTATAAATATTTGTATATTTACATTTATACAAAGAAATTATATATGAAATATTAATTTACATAAATATATAAAAATTATATATAATTATATGTAATATTTATTATATATACATAAGGCATATTGTATATGTGTATTGGTTCTGTTTTCCTGGAGAACCAGACTAATACAAGTATAAAACATGGTTCTTAGTTGCCACCAACCAACCAACCAACAAATAAACAAATTTTGGCAGATTTAAAGAGAAACAATTTATTAAAAAATTATTATCAGAGATAATTCCATTCATTGGTGCAGATACAGAACAAGGGCAACTCTCCTGCAGTGCTGGTGGAAATATTAACTGATAAAATCCCATTAGAAAAATGTTCTAAAACAGAATAATTCAACTCCTAGATATATACACCCAAAAAGAACACAAAAAAATTGTACATCAAAAGATATGTAAATGACTCTGTAAACAATATTCATTACCTGAAATGGCCCCAACCCAAATGTCTATCAACAATAGACTGGATAAGCAAATTTCAGTATCTTGATATGGTAGAATACACAGTTATAAAAATAAAACTTGTTTCACATGATAACCTAGATGAATCTTATAATCATAATGTTGAGCCAAAGAAGCTAAATACACACAAATGCATACTGAATGATTCTACTTATGTAGAGTTCAAAACACATTTATGGAACTAGAATAATGGTTCCCTTTGTAATGACTGGGAAGAGTATGAAGGAGGCCTCTGTATGTCTTGATCTGGTGGTGGTTACATGGCTAATTCACTTCATGAAAAATAATCAAGTTGTATACTTGGGATTTGGCATGCTCTCTGTATCAGTCCGTTTTCACACTGCTATAAAGAAATACCCGCCGGGCGCAGTGGCTCACGCCTGTAATCCCAGCACTTTAGGAGGCCGAGGCGGGCGGATCACGAGGTCAGGAGATCGAGACCATCCTGGCTAATACAGTGAAACCCCGTCTCTACTAAAAATACAAAAAATTAGCCGGGCGAGGTGGCGGGCGCTTGTAGTCCCAGCTATGCCGGAGGCTGAGGCAGGAGAATGGCGTGAACCCCAGGGGGCGGAGCCTGCAGTGAGCCGAGATCGCGCCACTGCACTCCAGCCTGGGTGAAAGAGCGAGACTCCGTCTCAAAAAAAAAAAAAAAAGAAATACCCGAGAGTGGGTAACATATAAAGGAAGGAGGTTTAATTGACTCACAGTTCCACATGGCTGGGGACACCTCAGAAACTTACAATCATGGCGGAAAGGGAAGCAGGCACCTTCTTCACAAGGTGACAGGAGGGAGTGAGTGTGAACCACTTATGAAACCATCGGATCTCGTGAGAACTCACTATCACGAGAACAGCATGGGGGAAACTGCGCCTATGATCCAAACTCCTCCCACTAGGTTCTTTCCTTGACCCGTGGGGATTATGGGGATTACAATTCGAGATGAAATTTGGGACACAGAGCCAAACCATATCACCCTCTCTCTCTCTTCATCTCTGTATCTACACACACACGTAAAACCTCAATATATAGTTAGAAAAAAGGAATATTGACAACTCAGAAAATTTGTGAGAATTTTCTGACCCAAACAACATTTGGATGCTATGAAGCAGAAACAACACCTAAAATCAAACTGAAAAGCTATTCCTATTGAAATGGGAAAAGTTCCCTTATCCCCCCTCACAGGTCCTGCAATGGGGGTGTGACTTGCTTCTGCAGTGCCCCTCAGCTCAAAGCCCCAGGGGGCGTGTGTTGGAGTGCGCTCTTTCAGTTTTGCCATCCGCTGGCGGCTTGTGTAAATCAGCTCAATTAGACCCTCTGCCTTATCACCAGGACAAAGGGCTTTCTGTATCCCAGGTTCTTCCCTTAGTGTACCAGAAAAATCGGATCACACGTGGGCTTAGAGAATGAGTGCAAGATTTTATTGAGTGGCAGTAGCTCTCAGTAAGGTGAATGGGGAAGCCAGAAGGGGAATGGGGTAGGAAAATTGTCTACCCTTGGAGTTGGGACACTCAGCGGCTAGACTCTCCTCAGACCACCCCTGCCGAATTCCACGTCACCCCACGTCAATGGCCCATCCGCATTAGCTGGTGCCTGTTGGTGTGCTCTTCTGCTTCTCTGCTCCTCTCGATGTCCAGCCGCCTGTGCGTTCTTTTGCCAGTGTGTTCCTCTCAACGTCCAGCTGCTCGTGTCTGTGCCTGCTAGACTCTTGAGTTTTTATAGGCACAGAATGGGGGCATGGTGGGCCAGGGTAGTCTTGGAAAATGCAATATTTGGACATGAAAACAGAAATGCCTGTCTTCACCTAGGTCTGTGGGCAAAGGCCCGAGGGTGGAGCCCTAGCCAGTGACCTGCCTTTCTTTACCCAGCATTTCCCTGCCCCCCTCCTATATCACTATGAAGACACACTCTCACTGACCCTGAGTACAGACACCAGAATTTAAAATGCCACCACTAACAATTCAGCTTTCTGGATGTTATTCCACAGAGCAAGGGCCACTACTGTCTCTGTGACCTAGACGCAGCTACTGCCTCTAACACCTGCTCATAATTGGTCCCAACCTCTGCCCCATATAAAAGTAGATTATCCAAGTACAGGAAGAAGTTTAAGAAACTGAGCACCTAAAAATCAACAAAGTGTCTCACATTTCTCCTACACCTTAAATATATGTATTCTGCAACTATCTAATTTTGGCCCTCTTTTTATATCAAATATCTATTTCTTAATACTCATGAAACTTCGTAGAATCAACATCCACCTCCTCCATACCGGTGGCTCCCAAACTTGTGCCTCTGGCTTAGCCTTTATGAGATAGAACATTGGGACAATCAACTCTCAACGTGGAATCTTTTTCAGATTAAGTATTGCTTTATGTAAAAAATTCCTGGCCCTGGCTGGGTGTGGTGGCTCACGCCTGTAATCCCAGCACTTTGGGAGGTTGAGGCGGGCAGAACACAAGGTCGGGAGTTAGAGACCAGCCTGGCCAACACGGTGAAACCCCATCTCTACTAAAAATATAAAAATTAGCCAGGCATGGTGGCACGTTCCTGTAATCCCAGCTACTGGGGAGGCTGAGGCAGGAGAATTGCTTGAACCCAGGAAGCGGAGGTTGCAGTGAGCCAAGATCACGTCACTGTACTCCAGCCTGGGCAACAGAGCAAGACTCCATCTCAAAAAAAAAATTCCCTAGCCCAGCCCAAAGAAGGTCATTTCCACATAGAGTTATAGTGGCCCTCTACTGAAGCAAAATACAAAAGGCTTTTCTTCTGCAAAATGTCCTGATCACTCATACACATATACCTAGAGGACATGGATCTCCTTTCAATTATAAACAGGAATTATCTATACTTCATTTCTCACTGGAGACCTCAGTCATTACTAGCCTGCTATCTGACTACTTTCCAAAGCTTGGCTGAGACAGCTAATATTTGAGAGAAACATTCAGAACTATAGACGAATATTTACTCTTTAAGATTCTCCAGACTTTATATTTAACTACCTACAACATTCTGACGTCAAGCATTGCTTTGGTTCGACAAGGCTAATTTTTAAAAAAACAATAATAATCACATGAGGAAATCTACTTTTTTGTAAAGCAGATATCAAGAATATACTTATTAAATTTATTCTATTCCACACCTGTATTAGTCTGTTTTCACATTGCTATAAAGAAATACCTGAGACTGGTTAATTTATAAAGAAAAGAGGTTTAATCAGCTCATGGTTCCACAGGCTGTACAGGAAGCATGGTGCTGACATCTACTTGGCTTCCAGAGAGGCCTCAGAAAACTTACAATCATAGCAGAAGGCAAAGGGAGAGCAAGGTATCTCACATAGCGGGAGCAGGAGCAAAAGAGAGAGACAGCAGGAGTGCTACACACTTTTCAACAACCAGATCTTGTGAGAACTCACTCACTGTCATGAGAACAGCACTAAGGGAGATGGTGCTAAGCCATTCATGAGAAATCTGCCCCTGCGATTCAGTCACCTCCCACCAGGCCCCACCTCCAACACTGGGTATTACAACTCAACATGAGATTTGGTGGAGACTCAAATCCAAACCATATAAACCCGCCTTCATACAAAATTTATTATGATAATATTTTCTCAGAATGTCCAGGAATAAAAGTTATTTCTTCTGATGAAATTTATGCTTGTTGCCACAACACAGTGAAAGTTATGCAACTCTGTTTACTCTGCTGGCCCAGTGCTCCACTCAGTTCTCAGCTGAGTTAGTGTTTCTCACCTGTTGTGTTGCTGTTTGTGTCTCCTGCCCTCCCTTTAATTCATAGTTACTATTTTAACTTCATATTTGATCAAAACTATTTACTGTAAATCTATGATAAGCCAAGCACTCTTCTAGGTGTTGGATATACAAATAGGAAGTAAAAAAAAATCTGCCATTGCTTACATTGTTTACATTCCAGTAGGGGCAAGATTGAAGATGAATATGTAAATACACAATATATGAGATGGTGGTAAGCGCTGTAGGGAAAAAGGGAGGAAAGGGAAGCTGAACATATGAAGCTTGAACACGAGTTTAAGCATGGTGGTCAACTGAAAGGTAACAGTGAGAAAAGGTTCCTGTGGCAAGAGTGGAGGGACAAGGTGGAAAGTAGAAAGAGATAAAGGAGGCCAGATCACATGAGGTCTTTTACTCTAAAATGAGGTAAACAGAGAAGTTGCATGGTAAGACTTGAGTTTTAAAAGAATTCATCTGGTTACTGTGTTGAAAACAATCAATCAGTGGTAGAAGAAAAGAGTTCAGTTAGGTGACTTCTGCAAATCGACAGTGGTTTGGATAACATAGAAGGATAGGACTGGCCAGGTGCGGTGGCTTACGACTGTAATCCTAGCATTTTGGGAGGCCGAGGCTGGTGGATCACCTGAGGTCAGGAGTTCAAGACCAGCCTGGCCAACATGGCGTAAACCCTGTCCCTACTAAAAATACAAAAATTAGCCGGGCATGAGGGCGGGTACCTGTAATCCCAGCTACTCAGGAGGCTGAGGCAGGAGAATTCACTTGAACCTGGGGGTAGAGGTTGCAGTGAGCTGAGATCGTGCCACTGCACTCCAGCATAGGCGAAAGAGCGAAACTCTGTCTCAAAAAAAAAAAAAAAGAAGATGAGATTAAGAGGAGAGCTGGATAAAATAATAATAATAATTAATGAAAATGAATGGGAAATTCAAGGACAAATAAGACTTGAGAAAAGAAAAAAATGTCAGAGACTAAGAATGGCATTAGATTTCTCTACAACACTGGAAACTGAGAAAATGGAGAAATGCCTTTGAAATTCTGGAGGATTTATTTTTTTCAAACTAATACCCTAAACCCAATCTGAAAGCAGAATAAAAGATCTTTAATATGTCAGAATTACCTTGCAGCCTTTCCTGCAGAGTGACTGGAGAACATGCTTTAGCAAAACAAGGAAACAAAATAGAAAGTAGAAGGCATGGGACTCAGAAAATGATGACCGGAACAAAGGGAGGGGTAAAGAAACCCCACAGCTTGACAGCAGCTTGGTACCCAGAAAATAACAAGTCCTAATTTAAGCAGGAGGAACAAGCTCTCCAAAGGTAAGTTTGCTGAAAAAATATAGACTTGATAAATACATGGTATGATAAATGCCATGGTGAAGTACATGGAAAAACAAGGGGCATACATGTAAAATAATTTAGGCAAATAAACACAAGGCAATTATTTATTGCAACTATACTACACTTCTCAACTCAATAAACAGTACTTACTTTGCCATAATGATATAAACACAGATTATCTCTTAAATAAAAATAGTGCTAGAACTATATTAAGAGCACGGGAAGAGAACACAGAATATAATCTTGGCAATTTTCATATACATAATACATTGATACTAGTTCTCTTCACCGTATTGTAATATAGATCTTTTGAACTTTTTTTTAAAATTTTTATTATTGTACTTTAAGTTTTAGGGTACATGTTCACAATGTGCAGGTTTGTTACATATGTATCCACATGCCATGTTGGTGTGCTGCACCCATTAACTTGTCATTTAGCATTAGGCGTATCTCCCAATGCTATGCCTCCCCACTCCCCCCATCACACAACAGTCCCCAGAGTGTGATGCTCCCCTTCCTGTGTCCATGTGTTCTCATTATTCAATTCCCACCTATGAGTGAGAACATGCAGTGTTTGGTTTTTTGTCCTTGCGATAGTTTACTGAGAATGATGGTTTCCAGTTTCATCCATGTCCCTACAAGGGACATGAATTCATCGTTTTTTATGGCTGCATAGTATTCCATGGTGTATATGTGCCACATTTTCTTAATCCAGTCTATTGTTGTTGGACATTTGGGTTGGTTCCAACTCTTTGCTATTGTGAATAGTGCCGCAATAAACATACGTGTGCATGTGTCTTTATAGCAGCATGATTTATAGTCCTTTGGGTATATAGCCAGTAATGGGATGGCTGGGTCAAATGGTATTTCTAGTTCTAGAACCCTGAGGAATCGCCACACTGACTTCCACAAGTCATGGTTGAACTAGTTTACAGTCCCACCAACAGTGTAAAAGTGTTCCTATTTCTCCACATCCTCTCCAGCACCTGTTGTTTCCTGACTTTTTAATGATGGCCATTCTAACTGGTGTGAGATGGTATCTCGTTGTGGTTTTGATTTGCATTTCTCTGGTGGCCAGTGATGATGAGCATTTTTTCATGCATTTTTTGGCTGCATAAATGTCTTCTTTTGAGAAGTGTCTGTTCATGTCCTTTGCCCACTTTTTGATGGGGTTTGTTTTTTTCTCGTAAATTTGTTTGAGTTCATTGTAGATTCTGGATATTAGCCCTTTGTCAGATGAGTAGGTTGCGAAAATTTTCTCCCATTTTGTAGGTTGCCTGTTCACCCTGATGGTATTTTCTTTTGCTGTGCAGAAGCTCTTTAGTTTAATTAGATCCCATTTGTCAATTTTGGCTTTTGTTGCCATTGCTTTTGGTGTTTTAGACATGAAGTCCTTGCCCATGCCTATGTCCTGAATGGTAATGCCTAGGTATTCTTCTAGGGTTTTTATGGTTTTAGGTCTAACATATAAGTCTTTAATCCATCTTGAATTAATTTTTGTATAAGGTGTAAGGAAGGGATCCAGTTTCAGCTTTCTACATATGGCTAGCCAGTTTTCCCAGCACCATTTATTAAATAGGGAATCCTTTCCCCATTGCTTGTTTTTGTCAGGTTTGTCAAAGATCAGATAGTTGTAGATATGCGGTGTTATTTCTGAGGGCTCTGTTCTGTTCCATTGATCTATGTCTCTGTTGTGGTACCAGTACCATGCTGTTTTGGTTACTGTAGCCTTGTAGTATAATTTGAAGTCAGGTAGCATGATGCCTCCAGCTTTGTTCTTTTGGCTTAGGATTGACTTGGTGATGTGGGCTCTTTTTTGGTTCCATATGAACTTTAAAGTAGTTTTTTCCAATTCTGTGAAGAAAGTCATTGGTAGCTTGATGAGGATGGCATTGAATCTATAAATTACCTTGGGCAGTATGGCCATTTTCACGATATTGATTCTTCCAACCCATGAGCATGGAATGTTCTTCCATTTGTTTGTATCTTCTTTCATTTCACTTATTCCACCAAAAAATGGTAAGTATGTGATGTAATGCATACATATGTTCATTAGCTCGATTTAGGCATTCCACAGTATATACAAAGTTCAAAACATCGTGTTGTACACCCATAAATATAAATAATTTTTATTTGACAATTTTTAAGATAAAAAATTTTTAAAAGAGAATGGGAGAAGGGGTTGAAAATACCATGAAATTAACTTACAAATCATAAAAAATACTCAATAGATGGCAAACAGAACCAACCAGTAAACAAACAGCACTTAAAACATACTGTATAGAAAAACATGGAAATCACAGGAAGAAAGAATTCAAAGCTGTTGATCCTGGAGACAAAATTTGGATGGGCTGTCACTGTTTTTTATTATAATTACTTTTTGTATTATTTAATTTATTTTAAAAAACCATGTGTATATATTAATTTAATAAAACTTTTATAAATTAGTTGTTAAGAAATCAAAACTCTCATATTTATTAAGCCATTATCCAATTTGACATAAGAAGTAGCCTTATTAAATATAAGGTTTTTACATGTTTATACACGTACACATTCACACACGTGCACACACACACACACTTTTAGTGTGCTACTTATGTGTGTTAATAGGGTTATTTGTATAATTGTTGCATCTTAAGGGGGTACTATCTTCCCCCATATACATAGTATAAACTGAACAAATGGATTTGATTCAGAATTTCTCCAGTAGTTATCTCTTCACAAGAAAATAATGTTTTCCTAAAAACCTGTAAGCTATTTTTAAAATCTCCATATGAATTTTTACTACCCTAGTATGAAATATTTAAAATGGAAGATTATTATAGAAATGCTACATGACTTTCTCCTATCCAGCAGTGATACCTCAGAATGATTTTTGCAAAAAAAAATGTATTACAGTTAAGTCAGCAAACTAAGTCATCTATTGAATGCAAATGCAGCTAAAAGCCTTGTATTCTTCATTTATTCTAGGAGGGCAAACATTCAGCAAGCCTCAGTAATACATCTTAATATCATCAAAAGCAGACTTGAAAAATCTTTCCTTTCCTTTAGAAAATTAATCCCTCCCCAATAGATCCTGTGGGTTTTCACATTGTAGTTTTGTAAATGTTACAAAAGCACAGCTGAAAGTAATCAGAAATCTAAAAAGACAACAACAATGAACAGCAACAATAAACCAATTTAAACAATAAAACAATGTATCGGATCACGTAACTGAAAGCCCAAAGATTAATAAGGTTCAGGGTCAACCTAATACAATGACTCTACTCTGTTGTCCTTCAGTTCTCTTGTGTCCACCCACCTCCCTCTCTCATCTTCATCCCCTGGGTGGTAGCAAGATTGTGGCATCAGTTCCAAGCCTCCCATCTCCAAAGGGAGAGACAGGGCAACAATTCCACAGCTGTTCCAGAAACTCAGATGTGCCATCCTTGCATGAACTGTGTGTCTCTGATTCTTTGACACTTTAGGACCTTGCTAATTCTGAAGAGACTGCTCTTCCCAAGGTTGCAATTCCTAGAGATCATAAAGGGCTCTCCTGCAAGCATGCCTTTGACATGCAAACCAGCAAATCCACAGTCCATACCCATAACCACCTCTCTTATCAAGCTCTTATAGTGCAGACCACTATCTACCTGCCCTAGTCACCCCAAGGGCCAGGTATCAAACAACTAGGGACAGTCAGTCCCTAAGCCCCACAGCCTATTGAAGTTATCGAAACTAGCCAATCCTTAACCTGCTTACCTTGCCTTACCTGGTATGTCCCATAGAACGCACAATATAGGATCTTGCCCACCTTTGGGCAAGAGCTCCTTCTGCCTCTTGACCAACACCATCCTTCCTCATGTAGCCTCCATGCAGTTGCATGCCCCTTCTCTTGGGATCTGTGAGTATAACAAACTGTCTTTTTGATGACAGTTGTCTCCTAACCTGCTTAACTCACCATATGTAAATAATAGCAAAATCTACATTTAAAACATTCTTCCTGCCATAATTGCCAAAATTAGACCACATATCTACCCCTAAACCAGTCAGTAGCAAAGAAAATAAAATTACACTTGGAGATGGGTTTTCCAAAACTGTGTGAAAGGACGCTGTTTCCAAAACTGTGTGAAACGGTGCTATAATAAACTCACAAGGGTATGCAGTAAATTTTAGATTTTTGAAGGAAATATAGCGATACTCAACATCTGTAGGACATTGCAAAAACTGTTAGCTCAAGGTCATTCGCAATTTCCACATGAGATGCCGAAACATTCCTTTCAATGATGATATACCTTTGAGAAGCCGTTTTTTCAGTAGCTGTTTTGATAAAGACCAAGTATTGCACAAAATCAATAAGGTTGAGGTAGTGAGGGTGGTGATGTACAATCTCAGCCCAGGTTTGAGAAGTTTTGAACTGCTAGGTATTTCTTTTGACCCAAAGACATCATAAATAGTTACTTGGGAGTGTAGTTAAACCATTGTGGAAGACAGTGCGGTGATTCCTCAAGGATCTAGAACTAGAAATAGCATTTGACCCAGCAATCCCATTACTGGGTATATACCCAAAGGAATATAAATCATTCTACTATAAAGGCACATGCACACGTATGTTTATTGTGGCACTGTTCACAATAGCGAAGACTTGGAACCAACCCAAATGCCCATCAATGATAGACTGGATAAAGAAAATGTGGCACATATATACCCTGGAATACTATGCAGCCATAAAAAGGATGAGTTCATGTCCTTTGCAGGGACATGGATGAAGCTGGAAACCATCAAGCTCAGCAAACTATCGCAAGGACAGAAAATCAAACACCGCATGTTCTCACTCATAAGTGGGAGTTGAACAAAGAGAATACATAGACATAAGGAGGGGAACATCACACACCAGGGCCTGTCAGGGGGTGGGGGGCTAGGGGAGGGTTAGCACTGGGAGAAATACCTAATGTAGATCACAGGTTAATGAGTGCAGCAAACCATCAAGGCACATGTATACCTATGTAACAAACCTGCACGTTCTGCACATGTACCCCAGAATTTAAAGAATAATTTTTTTAAAAAAAGTTACTTAGACACTAAAGACACAAGGAACCAAGAAATTTGGGAATCTCAGATTTAGAAAAATCAGACCCAAAGGCTGCTAGGGGTGAAGTCAGCTTCTTTTCGGGAACCTGGGCTTCATGGTTGATGTCTGAAGAAAATTGTGGCTCTATTAGAAAGGAGGTAGAAAGAAATGCTTACAGCAGTCTTCTGTCTATGAAATTACTATTATTTCTCTTAAAATCATCAGGTCTGTTTCTTCTGCTAGAGTGTTTCTAAAACACACACACACACACACACACACACACTTTATACCCATTTTTCAAGTTTTCTTAAACCAGTCTGAAAACTTTTCTATAGGTCAAAAATATTGGTTATCTTTTTATTACATGCCAATCACTTGTGATATTTTCCATTACTTCTAATTCCAACAATAATCTCAAGAAAACTTAGCCCAGTTAAGATTAAAATCATTTACCTAGCAAATGTTGGTGCAAGACTATCTGGTTCCAAATATGACTTAATGCTTTCCCATCTTAATTTTTACGTATCTGAAGTACTGGTTTGCTTTTTTGCTTCATGTTTTACCAATTCCTCTGTGAAATGCTATCCTCCCTTATCCTATGTGACCCCAAACTATTCTGATTGATTCTCCCTTTTAGTCTGTTTCATACTTTTGATTTTAATCTGTTATATTAAAAATACCTCCTTTATCTATTTATATGGCCCTCTTTCTTCCCCATTACCAAATGAAGATTTCTCTTAAAATGCCTCCCTCAGCCTTTTGCTCTCAGAACTTTCTAAGTCATTTCTGTGCATATGATTCTCATATTTCTAACATACATCCTATTCCATTCCATACTTCCTATTGGACATTTCCACTTGGATATCTCACTTTTGCTTCAGAATCACCATATCTAAACTGATACCATTACCAACCTTCCCAAAGCAGCACTGGTCTCCAAGCTTCCTTTTCATGTCCTCATCATCTAGACTTGAAACCTCAGACCCTCCACTGGCTGCACTGCCTCTGCCTTACATGCAGTTCTCTCAGATAGTCCTCCAGCCAGCTCCCTGGGTTACTCATTAGGTCTCGGTTCTGCTTCCTCAAAGAGGCTTTCCCAATTCGGCCAATATAAATAAGCCCCTTTCCCATCATTCTCTGTCTCTTGCTTTCTTTTTTACAGCACATGTTACTATTTATCCTTATGCAATATATTTATTTATTGACTGGTATGCCAACTAGAATGCAAGCTCCATGAGGGCAGAGATTTTCCTATCTTGTTCTCCACTGTACCATCAGTATGGAGAATTATATCTAGCCCAAAGTAGTCCTTTAATATTTGTTGAAGGAATTAATTAATAATTAAACATATTCTCTTCTATATAAATATGGTTTTTGCATTGCAAAGCACATTAAAAATACTAGGGGCTGTAAAATAAATGCACTCATAATATATAAAATAAAATGAAAACTGCACTCAATGCCCCCTTGCCTTGCTCTCTCCCCCAATTCAGCCTCACTGTGGGTTCACTAAGCCTTCTCTTAGAATCAACATTTTTTTCTCTTTATGTTTTTTCTTTATAACTTTTATCTCTCTTAATTTTATTGTTAATTTCATTGTAAATTATAAATTTTTTAATTTATAGTTGATTAAATATTTCTTCTATTTTTCTTACTTATTAATAGAGAAAAAAGGTTAAAACTTCTATCTACCTCTAGGGTTCATAACAAGCAGGTATAATTGTGTCATGACTCCAAAAATAGGTGTTAATTCCTACATTGACAGGGACCATGTGGACCACAGTTTAATTTCCTTAGAAATTATAGTAAACCTTTTTATAGATACAGATGATACAGATCTAGATAGAGAGTACTAAGCTATACCTGTTGAAAGAGTAACAGAATATAATTCATATTTCTTTTTTTAGGGTCCTTCAATTCTTTGAATTATGGTGTTCTATTATTCTTTTCTGCTTTCCAGCATTATTTTAATAAATATTAATGCAACACAAGTGTGATTTTAAATCATACATAGAAAAAGTTTAGTGATAATCTACCTCTGCCTAAATTGATAAGGTTGTCCTTTATCAAAATAGTTTTCTGCGTTATATTCTTGTTTTTGAACTGTCACCATTTTAACATTCTCCCAGTGATTGAATGTCTGTTTGACGACTGCTTTACAGAAATATAAATTTGTTTTTCTCACCTCACACTTAACTGCTAACTAGGTGAATGGATGCTGGGCATGATACTAGAAAATAGAAGTAGTCATTTGGTTTTTATAAATCTTCCAAAATGCACCTCATTCTGGTTATGGCTTAGTACAGTCTCCCATCAGTGCTATCATTAATGTGATAAATTAAATAATTAAATATTATTAATTATTTTTGCAATACAGAAATAGATAATACCCAGTTTCAGAGGGCCTAGGCTTCCTACTTCCTAGTGAATGCAGACGCTTTTTAATGCCAACATTTGTGGAATGGAAGTGTTGAAGGAGGGTTCTCTTTCAAGCTTTAACAAAGCCCAAATTTCAGTAAAATAAAAGTTAATGTCACTTTATTAATTATACATAGTTCATATTATCAACTTCTAAGACATATTTGAAGACATATATTTGAAGAAGTCAAATATCACCAGCTTATCCTTTAACACTATCTGCGCCCTTTTTAATTAATTACATCTTTAAAATATTGACTTCCAAAACTAACATAATTCTTTCAGGATTCTTCTGTACTGATCAGGGAATTAGACTTTGTATTTTTCATAATATAAAAGAAAAAAATGAACTTTGAGGTCAAAAAGATCATGTTTTTAATCCTCTCCTTTCCATTTAACAAGGCATTAATCAATTAACCTCTATGAAGTACACTAATGTTCTTCATATGTGAAAGTGTGGACAACACCCAGCTTCAATGGTTTGTGTGAGCATTATGGAAAACATTTATGACACAGGAAAGCACCCAGCATCAGCATTACCTGGTACTCAGTAGGCATGCCATAAGTATATCATGCTTGAAGGGATCACTGTCACAAAATGTGAAATGAGGTTACGACATAGAACTTTTTTAAAGGCTACAAAATAGCATAAAGCCAAATTTAAACCTCTGTATGACTTTATCTATGCATTTAATTTAGTCAAAAAGCATTTACTGTGTCTCTTATGTGTGCAAGTCTGGATTCTAGGTGCTAGGAATCCCACAATATCCATTTACTGATTTCAAGGGGAAAAAAAATGTAGTTGTAGGAATAAATGTGTGAGAATAAAATCACAAGAAAATGCAATAAGAATGTTTATCTAGATACTTTATGAAATTGACCAGATATTTTGTTTTTATGTGGATGTAGCCATGTCCATCTTTCTAATTCAGAATTCGCTTTATCTATGTATAGATTATGCAAACTATTGGTTCTCTAATTGGGCTCCTAAGTTGGTATCACTCTAGGGAACTACTAAAAGGATGAGAAGATCGGAATCTGGTTCATCACTCCTCACCCTGTTCTAAAACAAGCAAAGATGTCCTGACTTTAGCATTTTTACATAATGGGGTTCAATTCAACAGTTTATTAATTTAAAAGTTGTCCAGAGCAAACAAATAAAAGTTGAAAGTCACTAATAAGAATGATTGTTTCACTTAAGCCAGGCAGAGGAAGACAAATATCACATGTTCTCACTGGTATATGGGAGATAAAAAAGTTGATCTCATGGAGGTAGAGAGTAGAATGACGGTTACCAGAGACTGGGAAGTAGGGAATCTAAAAAGAGATTGGTACAAATGTACAAACACACAGTTAGAAAGAGTAAGTTCTAATGTTCAGTAGCATAGTAGGGTTACTATAGTTAATGACAATGTATTGTATATTTCAAAATACCTTTAAAAGGGGGTTTGAAATGTTCCCAGATTATAGAAATGATAAGTGCTCAAGGTGATGGACAACTCAAATCCCCTGATTTGTCATTACACAGTCTATGCATGTCACAAAATATCACATGTATTCCATAAATATGTACAAATATTTAAATTAATAAAAATAAGTAAAAATAAATCTTATCAGACAACTCAAAAAATAATTGTTTTATTAAAGCAAACTATTCAAATCTAAATATCATAGAATTATTGCACATATCGTCTCCAAATTTTATCAAGGGTGTTATAGGAAGCCCCTCTGCACATGTGATCTTTGAGCTCAGACAAGGGGAATGGAAAGAAACCAACTATTCCAAAAGCTCAGGGAATAGCATTCCAGGTAGAAGGAATAATTCCTGCAAAAGCTCTGAGACAGTAAAGTGTAGAAAACAGTTTCACTGAAGAAAAAAGGTAGCCTCTGTGAGCCAGTGTGGCTGACGTATCGCAGACAAAAAAGCAAGTGGAAGAAGATGAGACTTGAAAAGGAGGTAGTTTTGAGATTGTGCAGGCCCTTGTAGGTCATAGTAAGGAGTTTGGATTTTATTCTACATTCAAGGAAAAGTCACTGAAGGCTATGATTAGGAGAGTCTTCTTTAAAAATTGCTGTGGCTTTAGTATGATGATGAATTTGAAGGGAACAAGAGGAGAAAATGAACAAGTTTAAAGGTATTAGTATAGTGAAAGAAAGAGATCATGTTGTCTTGGATTAGAGTAATAGCAGCGGAATTGCAGAGCTATGGATATATTTTGCAAGTAGAATCTTCACAGACTTGCTGGTGGATTGAATGAGGTAGATATGGAAAAGAGAGAAACTGAAGATGATCCCTCTTTATTTTGTGAGCAACATGTGGTGCCATTTACTGAGCTGGTGATTTCTGGAGGGAAGACAAATCTGGGAAAACAACCAAGGGTTCTGCTTTGGACACACTAAGCTTGAGATGCCTGTTTGACAACCCAGTAGATAAAGTAGGTAACTAGGAAATAGAAGAAGGAGAAGAAGGAGAAGGAGAAGAAGGATGAGAAGAAGAAGAGGAGGAAGAAGAACTAAGAATTATTGGGCACTTTTACTGAGATACTGTCTGAAGTTCTTGGCATGTATTAAGCCATTTACCCTCAAAATAGCTTATGAAATAAGTACTTTTAGTATTATTAAGTACAATTACTAGTATTTCTATTGTATTAAAGTGGAAATTTAGGCACAAAGAGAGTAAGTAACTGGGTGAAACAACTAGTAAATGGTAGAGCTGGGAACCAAGTCCGCTCAGTCAAGCCCTTGAGCCCATCATCTTAACTTCTACACCCCATGGCTTCTAGGACTTGTGGCCTCAGCTGTAAATAGATATTTGTGAGTTCTTAATTAATAAACTTATTAATCCAAAATATATTGAGCACCTGCTATGTGCTCACAATGCATCAGATGGTAATAAAGGTTTTGATGAAAACTAACACAGTGTAAGGAAAGTAGGAGTGCCTGGAGTTGGGGTGGGTGTTGTGTAATACAGCATAGCCAGGGATGGTCCCTCTGAGGAGGCGATATTTGAGCATAAAGATGAAAGAAGTGAAGATGCAAGCTGTGCACATATCTGATGAGTGGAAGTGTCACAAACAGAAAGAGCAGTAAATTCAAAGACCCTGTGACAGAGGCATGCTTAGCATGTTTAAGTATCAGTGAAGAAGCTAGGGTGGCTGGAGTAGAATAAGCTAGGGAAAATATTAGCTTGATGCTGAAGAGATACTAAGTCATCAGATACTATTTAAGCCATCTAACTAGATAAGATCACGTATGGAGAGTGTTTAGAAAAAGAAAACCTAGCCCTGAAGCATTTTTTATTTAGAAGTCAGATAAAAGAAAAGAAACTGCAAAGATAGAAGGAAATCTCAGCAAACAGGAGAAAAAGCGGAAGACTGTGATGTCAGAAAAGCTAATAGCGGAGAGTATTTTAAGGAAGTGATAAATTGTTCGATGCTTCTGACAAGTCCAACAAAATGCAGATAGAGTCAGGTCCATTAGATTTGGCAACACAGAAGCTGTTGGTGATCTTGACAAAAGTAGGTCCATTAGAATGGTAGAATGAGGATGGGCTTTAATATCAAACTAAAGCCTAAATTCTTGTTTTACCATTCATAATTTCATGCACTTCCATAGGTTCCCTAAGGTGAACCTACTTTTGTCATCTGTAAAGTAGGGTAAAAACATTCCTCTTGGCCGGGCACAGTGGCTCATGCCTGTAATCGTAACACTTTGGGAGGCCAAGACAGGCCAAGGCACTTGAACCCAGGAGTTGAAGACCAGCCTGGGCAACATAGTAAGACCCCCATCTCTACAAAGATTCAAAAAATTAGCTGGGCATGTTGGCACATACCTGTGGTATCATCTGCGAAGGAGGCTGAGGTGGGAGGATTACTAGGTCCTGGGAGGTCACGGCTGCAATGAGCCTTGATTACACCACTGCATTCCAAACTGGGCAACAGAGTGAGACCTTGTCACATAAAAAAAAATCCTCTTACAGAATTGTGATGATTAGTGATAATGTATATAAAGCATCAAGCCACTCTCTGATCCTGGCCTTTTTGCACCAGCCTTAATAACTAAGCTTCTGCTTGTTTCCAAGGCCCAATTCTCATCTTGTGTTCTGTTAGAAATTGTGGGGATGCTTTTAAAGAGTGGAAATATGATGACATAGAATTAAGGACTCAGAAATACCTGAATATCATCATTGGGCCAGAATTCTCTCCAGGCTATGTCCTTGAGGAAAAGAGAGTAAAGCATCTTATGAGATGAAGCTCCTAAGGTGCTCAGAGGCCACACACCTCAAGTGGAGATGAAAAGGAGCAGGGCAGAGACATTCCCCCGTACCTCCCATGGCTGATTGGGGCAGTGGTGGAAGAGGGGAACTAGAATAGGGTTAGGTCCCGGCCCATGGAAGGATAAAAGCCTCTGAAGAGAGAAAAAATGGCTATAGATACTTTAAAGGAGCCCATGTCTTATCATGCTGGAAGGAAGAAACAAGGGAATTCATGCCCATCTGTGTTCTTTTCTTAAAAAAAAAAAAATAAAAAATTTTTGAAAGTTTTACCTTCTTGTACTATGATGGAAAGAGGGCCTTCGAATTGTATCTATCCCTGACAACATTCTTTCTTACGGTGAAACCTGTACTTGGGTATGGGAGCGAGAAGTGCAGGGGGATGTGGAGGGTGCAAGAATAGAAAAGAGCCTTGGACTCCCCCTAGAGGTCTATATGCTCCAGTTTGCTTGACCAGATTTCTGCCTTGTTCTATGACTAAATAGCTACTTTAATAATACTCTTAGAACTAGAAACCTGCTACACACTTTCCATTCTTTTCCCTTTCCACCAACCCCGCATTTAAATTTCCCCCAAAATCCAGCTCTGAAGCCATGCCTTGCATACTTGAAGATTTACTGGCAAACTCCTTAGATACCAACTGCCTGCCTGCCTTGACATCTGAGATTATTGATGCTGAATTCTCTCTTACTGCATATTCTCACTAATTACTGTTTTGAAGCCTCCAGAGAGGACTGTTTGCCTACGTATTGACAGAGATTCTAGATATCAATTCAGCCTCCTATGCTGGATTTCTTCCCAGCACCTGCTCCAATCTAATTTCAGATTTCTAAAATTCAATCTAATTTCAGATTTCTGTTCTTTCTATACAGCACTGTCCTGTTGCAGTGAATGTGCAAAAACTGACGATGTCCTAAGCTGAATCTGTGTTTATTCTTGCATTGGCTTGAAAATGTTGTTTGTCATTAATGAAAATGTAAAGCAATGATTACTTTAGACTGGGAGACCCTGGAGAGCAGGGTTATGTCTTAATTATCTTTAATCTCTAGGATCTAGCCCTGGAGCCCTAGCTACTGAGCATCTACCTGGCATATAGTAGATGCTCAGTAGATGTTTTTGAAGGAGCAGAATAAATTAATTCGCTTTCAGGCATTTATGAGCTAAGCTCAATGTCACAGGGATAATAGCACAGTTGTGTCTACCTGATTTTACTTTTGAAGTGGTTAATGTGAATCCAACAATTTTTCCAAATTTTCAACAATTAAACTAGCTTACTATAGGCTTTTTCTAGGGCTCTTTCTAAGAAAAATTAAAAAGAGAAGCCAGTCTATAAATTTGAGGTTCAAGGACAGTCACTAACATCCTTTGAGGACATGTCGTAAGTCATGAGGTGAAAGGAACTGAAAGTGAACCCTGGAATAACAAAATTGCCCACTTTTTAAGGAAAATGGGGCTTTCTCTAGTGTGGTAATGCCTTCACGACATTCCTTAGGCACTTGAATGATCATTTCTCTATGTCAAGGATTTCTCAAGAGGAAGAAAATAGGTCAATAAGAGAGCTCTGTCCATTTGGTAAGAAGTTACCTCAAATTCCATGTGAATGTTTGCATTTAAAATATAATGATTTTTAAATGACAATTCTAAATATTAATGTAAGATACTGGTAGAAAAGTAGTCAGTTATACTTAGATAATTTACAAAGTTATGTCACAAATTATGTGGGAAAATATCTTCACTAAAACTGGCAAAAACAGCAAAACTGCATCTACCTAAGAATTGCTATAGGCCTAAAATACCATATTGGTTGTATGAGTATGATATCAGCTACTGATGTTCAAAAATCATTAAAAGAATGACTTGCTATGTTTTTTTAACAAAAGTCCATTGATTTGCCTGGTTTTCTTTTTATTCAACAAATTTCACAAATACTTTGCTAATCGCTAATAATACAAACAGGAGAAGGACTGCCCCTAACCTTTAAGAGTTCTCATTCCAGTTGAGTAAAAATTTATATCTTGTGATTATTATCTCATATTTTACTAAATTAGCTAAGCTGACCAGCTAATTTGATGTTAAATAGACACAATCAGCTTGTGTCTATTTAAAATTTGTTGTGCAACATATGGGTTATCTATATTGTATATTTCTCCTTCTTCTTAGCCCTGCCTCTCAATTTTGTTATTTTACTACTTAGTAGCATACTCTTGAGACAACGGACTCTGAAAACCGTAAGGAGTTAAATTACTCTTCAACTGACACATTACAAAAAAAGACTTGCATGCTTAACTGATAAATACAAATGTATAAGATGCCTTTGGATTACCATAAGAAAAGATAAAAAGAAATGTGAAGGAAAGATATAAACCAACAACTCACAAAAGAAAAAGGTTCACCTCCTTAATAGTAAAATAGATGTAACTTTAAACGGTAACATGCCATGGATCACCTGTTCTGAAAATATTTTTCAAGATTGATAATGTCCAGTTGATAAAAATGTGGCAAGAACAGAATTTCATATATGATAGTAGAAACAATCAAGATAATGTTTTAGAAAGAGATTTGGGCGATATGTCTCAAAATTTTGAATTCATATGTCATGTACCCAGTAATTCAACTCTAGATATGTACCCTATAGAAATATTTGCACCAGCTTTCAGATAAGGATGTTCACTTGAACTTTGTTTCTAATAGCAAAATTGGAAATAATCTGAATTGTGATTTACAAAAAGGGAGATGACTGAATAAATTATTGCACAAATGATATAATACTAAGTAGCAATTAAAAGGAATGAGGTTAAACTATGTGTACTGACATGGAATGTTATCCAGCATGTAGTTTTAAGTAAATGGAAAGCAAGTTATAAGTGTACAGTATAATTTCATGTTTGTGATAAATAGAAACAAACAAGCATATATGTTCATGTGTTTGTTTATGCTTAGAAAAAGTCTAGAAGGATATTTATGATCATTAACATAGGTTCCTTCTGAAGAGTGAGACTGGGGTCAGAGTGGGGGAACAGCTCATGTTTGTATTGTTTGATTTTCTACAAATGCATATTAATTTCAATTTTTAAATGTTTTAACTACTCTCTTCTTCTTTATCAGCAGTTATGAAAAAGAAACATTTTAGAGTCTGGATTTAAAAATTCAAATACTGACTTGGCATTTTCTAGATATGAAACTACTACCACAGTCTAAAAAGTAGTAGCCATAATCTTTAGGTTCCATGTCTGCACTGACACATATACATGAAGCCTTTGTTCTAAAATCCCATAGTTTGAGACCTGAAGCAGAGAGTGTGTACCTGTGAACACTGTTTATGTTGTGTGTGGGGTGAAATGCTATATGCTAAGAAGGATACGCCACAGCCAAGGAGCCCCATCACACAATTCGATGCTACCAGAGCTCAGTAAGTAGAATAGTCAAGACTCCATCAACCCAATCTTTATGAAGCGTATTTGAGAACTTTGTACACAGATACATTATTTAACTTCGGGATTCTCCATTTAAGGTTATAACCAAATTGCTTCTGTGAAGTATTTTTGGGCTGCTAGATATTTTTGTCTAAAAGAAGTTACTTGTAAAATCTTAAGACAGACAAATTTCGCAAAAATGTTTCCATTAGCATATTGAAAAATGTCACATGTTTCCTCTACCAGATTTCATAAATTGACAGCCATTTTATTAAGTTAAATGACATCAGCTTTAATAATGTTTTTATTTGTCAGTCATTAGATTATTGTTCTATATTTATCTTCTTCCTGAGAGCAAAATGAACAATAAGTACCATGTATCTTTTGTCCAGAAAATGTCTTCCAGGATTTTATTGGATATTCTATAATAATTATAATAGTGACTGTGCTTCAAATTTATCGTGAAATTGCTGAATACCGAACACTGTTCTAAGTGCTTTACATAAATTAACTTATATTTAATCCTCATAACAAACCACAGAGGAGGCACTATTATAGTCCCATTTTATAGAGGAGGGAAATAAAGCATAAAGAAGTTTAGTAACTTCCCATAGTTATACAGCTGGTAACTGGAGAAGCCAGACTTCAAGTCCCAGGAGTCTGGCTCCAGGGTCTGTACTCCACTCCTGACTTCTAGACCATGTTGCCCAACTACCCACAAACCAGAAGTATGTGTGATTGGAAATTGCAAGGCCAGGGTTTGATGAAGGTGAGCATAGAGTGTTGGTATGAGGTATATCACAAGCCTTGCTCATCCCCACCTCTGCATTCTCCACACCCAGAAATTAACGGGGAAGAAAATATAATCCCTTTGCACATATGATCATTTAAAATGTCGCATTTTATGAAGAGTATGGTTTTGTCATTTTGATGCATATTTCCACCTCCTACTAATACAGCATTCACTGAAAAACAAAATTACTCTGAATTATACAGAAGTCCAAAATATGACTACTTATCGGATATATCTTGAAATCATAAAATAATAGTAGTAGATCAATTATTTTGATCCACACTAAGGCTTCCAGGACACCAGGCTGAGCATACACCCTTCCCAAAGGGAAAATTCCAGGAAATCTCTGACTCCTTGGAATGCTCTAAACCAGAGGTTGCTCATTCACACACCTATAGGGTCCAGAAAGCCAGGAAGGTAAATTTAATATGTAGATCCTGTGGAGTATAATATAACCAGCAGTGGGGAAACGTGGAAGTAACTGGAGAGGGCACACTTCACCCAAGAACATGCAGATTTAGTTTTTTAAACACTGAACTAGTCACATAAAATATGGCAGAAATTGTACTCTGCTCTAAACAGAATAGCATAGCAATGTGCTTCTTGGTCCGTCCAATCTGACCAGTTTATTCCATTTCCTGGAGCACTCCATTACTGTTCTTACTCTTCCTCTGGCCTCAGCTTAATGCCAATCTCTCAACAAATCTTCTCTGACACCCAGCAGACTGGATTAAGTGACTATGGTATATACTTTCCATTATAATTTTGTTAAATATAATTTTTATTAAAATTTTTTGTTCAGAAGCTTGTCTATTAACTATCGATCCACAGAATATAAGATCCCTGAAGGTAGGAACAGAGTCTGTCCTGTTCACTCTTAAATTCATTTTGTCATTCAAAAAATAGTTACTGCTCTCCTATTAAATACCAGGTACTATTATTCTAAAAACAAAACATACCAGTGAGAAGACATCAGGCAAATTCTCTGTACATAAGCCTCATTGGTCTTATTTTAGTGGGAAGATGTGGAATGAACGAGTGAATTAATTAATTCATTAATGTGTGCTTTGTTACATGGTGATAAGAAATATGGAGTATAATGTAGTTAGGGCAGAGGGTGTGCAGGTTGGGAGTAAGGGTTACTGTTTATAAAGGCTGGCAGAGAAGATCTCTCTAAGAAGGTGACATTTGAGCAAAGACATTAAAGAAATTATGAGTAATACATAAAGCTATCTGGGGGAGAGCTTTCCAGATAAAAGGAACATTGAGCCCACAAGTTTTTAAGCAGGAAAGTGCTTTGCCTGATTGAGGAACAGCAAAGAGCATTAGTTTTTGGAATATGCTCAACAAATGAACGAAGTAATTAATGTGTTCTCAAAGACAGAGCTGTTGAGAAGCAAAATATAATCATTTTAATATTACCTTCTCTTCCTTCCCTTATGATAAAAAATGCCAATAAAGAATGAAATGACAGAAAGATTAGAGAAGAGGGGCAGGAGGGATCTAGGTACTATAATACATAATTTAGTAAGGATGATTGCATGATTAACTCTTTCACATTTGTTCATTTACATAAAGGCCTAAAGTTTGGCATGGCCAAATGGTATGTGCACCACAGTGCAGATTTATTTAACACCAGTATGTGCACCATTCACCAATATCTAACCATAATTGTTAGACTATTTTTTTTTACTTTTGAAAAATTGTGCTTCACCTTTTTTCAAATGTTTGAGGTATAAACCTCAAACATTTATATGTTAATTGGCATTATATATTAGTAATTGATCTTTTCTATTCTTCATGTTTCTTATCATTTAAAATGCAGTAGTTACCATGGAAGCAATGTCATGGAGTAAGGGCAAACCCAGTGACATCCACAAGTGAAATATGAAATCAATTACCATAATGGCTGTGCAATTTATGGTAGTTACTTAGAAAAGGTTTAGCTGATCTAATGTGAAATAAATATCATAGAATGAGTGGGAAGGTGTGGTCACGCATCAAAGTTTCTTTCTCCCACAATCTCAGGTGAGTTTTATTATAAGCCACCCTCATAAAATGTATGTCTTATTTCAGATACATTTTTGTCACAGAAATCATCTCAGAAATGGTTCATAGTTTCAGTTGTCCTGAGAAAAGAGTGGCTATGAAATAAAACAGTTTCATTTCCTATAGCTTATTCACTGCTCTTCCACTCCAGGATCCTTGCCTCCTTCCAAGCTGCCCCTCATTCTGAAGTGCTGACCTCCATGCAGTGACTGCTCTGCAGAAGATGAGTCTGCCTCAGCTCAGGAGAAGGCACGACGTCGACAACCACTAAGATGGTGAGATTTTAGAGCACCAAGACGTATCTATACAAAAACATTACCCCTCACCTATGGTTTCTTGTGCATGAAATTCCACCACTTATTTCGGTTTGTTGAGTATCATCTTCCCCCTCAAAAAAAAAAAAAAAAAAAAAAAAAACCCTTACAAATTTCAGATCTGAATTTCAGAAATTTAAGACTAGAATGCATCTCAAAGATCCTCATATATTATGGCTGAGGAAACTTGAACCCTTCAGTGAGGAAATGGCTTTTTTAGGGTCAAATATCAAGTAAAGAGCCAAGCTAAATGAGAAAATGACTATCTCCTAACTCTCAACAATAAACCTGGAGCACTAAGGACCTGGAAGAGGGATGTTGGGAAAGCAGGAGAAATGGTTACAGGTAGTGTATTTGGAATCTAATTCCAATGAAATGGAATGAAGATCCAGAGAGATTAAAATGGGAAAGAAAGGAAAACCAATATAAGAATGATTCATGGGTGGTTAAATTTGGAATACTACACAACGGTGAAAAAAACAGCCACTAACACTTGCAACAATATAAGTGAACCCTCCAGAATAATATTAAATGCAGGAAATCAGGCCCAAAACAGTATATATAAAATTCAAAAACAAAGAGGGCACAAGGTAGACTTGTGAGGTGCTCAAAATAGTATATACCTTGATCTTGGTGGTGGCTACATGGATGTATGTATATATATGTAAAAATTCATAAAGCTGGCCGGGCGCGGTGGCTCACGCTTGTAATCTCAGCACTTTGGGAGGCCGAGGCGGGCGGATCACGAGGTCAGGAGATCGAGACCATGGTGAAACCCCGTCTCTACTAAAAATACAAAAAATTAGCTGGGCGTGGTGGCGGGCGCCTGTAGTCCCAGCTACTCGGAGAGGCTGAGGCAGGAGAATGGCGTGAACCTGAGAGGAGGAGCTTGCAGTGAGCCGAGATTGCGCCACTGCACTCCAGCCTGGGTGACAGAGCGAGACTCCGTCTCAAAAAAAAAAAAAAAAAAAAAAAAAAATTCATAAAGCTGTATATTTAAGATGTATAAGCTTTTCTATAAGTTATGCCCCAATTTTTAATCTATTTTTTAAAAACGTTTTATTGAGTTGGCCAGCTATATTAGTCTGTTTTGCATTGCTATAAAAGAATACTTGAGACTCAGTAATTTATAAAGAAAAGAGATTTATTTCTGGCTCACAGTTCTGCAGGCTGTACAAAAAGCACGGCACCAGCATCTGCTTCTGATGAGGGTCTCAGGAGGCTTTTATTCATGGCAAAAGCTGAAGGGAAAGCAGGTGTGTCACATGGCAAGAGATAGAGCAAGAGAAAGAGGGAGGAAGTTCCAGGCTCTTTTAACAACAAGCTGTCCCGTGAACTCACTCCATTAAGAGTAAGAATTCATCTATCATCATGAGGAGAGAACCACACTATTCATGAGGGATCTGCCCCCATGACCCACACACCTCCCACTAGACCTCAACTCAAACACCGGGGATCACATTTCAACATGAGATTTAGAGGGGACAAACATCCAAACTATATCACCAATACTACAGCAACTGATGCTCAATTCTGCCAGAACATTTAAGGAGTTGTTTAGAGTGAATCCTAAAACTGCTTACTAGGGGCATTAATTCTCCCCCGTGTGAATGAATGACAAGTGGATCCCCAGGTGTCTGCATCATGGACTCAGAAGCTCCAAAGCAGAAAGAAAGAGATGCAAAATTCATGCCAGTAAAGAGGCTCTGGCAAGATAAAGATGGACATCTTTGCAGAATTGTTCTCCATGACCATGGCTGGAATCCGAGGTAAGACCGAGAAGATGTGAAGCAATGACCAAGGTGTGTGTGATCCATATGGACTTCTCATAAATGCCAGGGACATTATATTCCAGGTGAAGTATATGAATGTCAAGTCTTGGTGGGTGTAAAAAGGGTGGCCTTAATGAAAACAATAGAAAAAGGACAAGGCAACATAGCTATGCCTCAAATAAAATAGATCCCACTGGTCTTGTGATGCTTTTAATTCATTCATTCCCAATAAGAAAAAGCACTGTGTGTATATGGGAATGGTTACAAAAGGGAAAGAGGGGTAGCACTGCATTCTCTACAGCCTTTCCTTTCCACAGTGAGACACCAGTAAGTCCATAGATGGATGGAGCAAGATCACTATCAATGGAGGTAAATGAACCCATGAAGAGATGCTTTTAATGACAGAGTTAGAAAGCCAAGAAAGAGTTTTGGATTAATGTGAAGATCTCCTTATAATCAAATGCCCTGCAGTGCAGACTCTGAAATGAAATGTTATTAACTACTTATAAAAGTCCCCTTTGCAGCAAATAACTTTGAGTGCTTTGTAACTTTCTTTACAGAAGGGAGGACTGAGGAATGTGGCCCTTAGTAATAAAATTAAGCACATTTATACTCATATATATTAGTCTCTCTGAGAGACCCCAATTATGTCGCTGACTTGACTCTCTATCAGAATTCAGCTGCTAAGATAACACTTTAAATTCCCTGTAGCAAAATTGACAATGGGCAGAGAAAGTAACTGAGGCTACATTAATTATACAAACCAGTGTTACAGATACTGTTGTTGCCTCGCTGCAACCAGTACCCGTACACTCCTTCCTCCTTTCTGTCAGGTAGTCCTTCCACAAAGATCTTAAATGCCTCAGTCCTGGAGTTGCTCTGTATGGCTCAAACTACACAGAACATTCCACTTTCCTAGCTTCGATTATTGATTCAGGGTGTCACATGACCAAGGTACAGCAGTATATCCTCTTCCTTGGGATGTTTTCCTGGGTGATCATAATGGTGAAAAACGAGGCTGAGGGTGAACCAAATGTATGGGGAAAAGCAGAGTAGAGCAATTCTCCAGTCCATAGTACCTCTAGACCTACAGATATGGGGTGCCAACAACTTTCCATATTGTTTAAGATAGTTTGAGTGGAGTTTTCTGTTGCTTGCTGATTCATTTATTTTTTTGTGTGTTTCTTTTTTTTTTTTTTTTTTGAGACAGAGTCTCACTCTGTCACCCAGGCTGGAGTGCAATGGCATGATCTCGGCTCACTACAACCTCCGCCTCCCAAGTTCAAGCCATTCTCCTGCCTCAGCCTCACAAGAGCTGGGTCTACAGGCACGTGCCACCACGTCTGCCTAATTTTTGTATTTTTAGTAGAGACAAGGTTTCACCATGCTGGCTAGGCTGGTCTCGAACTTCTTACCTCAAGTGATCCACCCACCTCAGCCTCCCAAAGTGCTGGGATTACAGGCATGAGCAACCTGCCCGATCCTGTTTCTATCTTTAATATTCTGAAGCTCCACTAAAGGCTAGATGAGCCAAATGCCAGGGGCCTCGCTGAAACACAAGCCCAACAACCTGGCATTTCCATCCTCTATTGAGGTTCATCATCATTTTCCATAATTCTTGAAGCTACATAAGATATTTCCAAGTTAATTAAAATAGAATATATTTCTTCTCAGATAAACTTACTTGCCTATGTACTCCTGTTTTTTGTGAATTTTGTTATGAATTCCAGCTTCAGTAAGGGCCTCTGATTCTACCTAAATTCATCCCAAATCAGCACTGAGGCCCTAGGGGGTAGCAACATATTTGCCTGGAATTTCATCTCAAGAAAAAATTAAAAGAATATAAGAAATTTCTTTTTTTCTCCATTTAAAAAAACAGAGCAACTAAACACATACAAACATGATTCTGAGTGAAAATTGTGCTTAAGGAGAAAGAATTGTTCCTTCTTCCTCTCTAAAAGCCTTTCACTCAGGAATTTTTTTAAATGCTAAATTGAAGTGAAACAAAACCCAAACAGCCTCGTAGCAAATCAAGTTATAAGGTTTGTGTTCAGAACTGTCTAGGCTTTTGATAGAGAGAGAGAGAGAGAGAGAGAGAGAAAGAGAAAGAGAGAGATACAACTGCTGCAGACCCTATGTATTGGAGTTGTTTTAGCATGGACACTACTTATCTGTTTAAAAGATTTAGTAAAACAACTAGCTTTCACATATTTTTATCATGGATCAAAATCTGGTCTACTTTCTTCCTCTGTGTTCTGAAATTCCCAACTCTGCCTTGATATTTTGGTAGAAGAGCAATTCTTGATGTCTTCAGGAGCCCACACACTCTCTCCTCACTTTATGTATTTCTCCAAATTATGCTCTTATCTTTTTATTCTATGGCAAGTTAAAAAGGGAATATTTTAAAGCAGATTTTTAGAAAGAAAGGTTTCCTTTGTCAATGATGTGCTTATCCTTTACTTTTTAAAAACTGCTCAACACAGTGTGTCTATTCTGCATATTTTAAGAAAGGTATTCTTTACTGTTATAACTGTGAGTCATTACTGCTTATACGTGGAAAAAAACTAAAATACTGACATAAATGAACATGTCAGTCATTTTTTTCTGTTTTCAACCAATTGTGTAAAATTGGTGAGTGTGATTGATAAGCTAGATTGTCTTTAAAATAAATAATAATTTCACTCTAGAGTTCAGCTTAGAAAGATTTCCTTTCTGACTTGTCAGAGAAAACACAAGCCACAGTTATGGTTAGGATAGACTAGGTTATGCTGCATTAACAAGCAATGCTAAAATCTCAGTGGCTCAAAAACAAAATCAAGGTTTATTTTCCACTCGTGCTACATGTCGATTGTGGATCAGCTGGGTCTGCTCTGTACTGTTTGCACTCAAGATCCTGGCTAATCAAGAAGTCACCATTTGGAACACTGTTAATCATTTTGGCAAAGGAAAAAGGAAAGTGTGGCAGATCACCCAGCGGCTCTAAAGGCTTCAACCTAGAAGATGTTGCCCACATTTGAGTGACCAAAGGAGTCTCATAGCCACTCCATGAAGGGAGGGAAGTGCAATCCCAAAATGCCCTGAAAAAAAAACCAGAAGGAGCTGGAAATAGCATTAAAGATCACCACACCATCAGATGTAAATGTCTTCACTTTCCCACTACAGATCTGTAAATTTCCTCCCCAGCCATCAGCTCAGCCTTCCCTACTCTAACCATGGAAGAGAAGTCCTTCCTGACTAAACTCCCTTTTTCTCCTCTGTTCCTGTTATCTGAGGACCCACTTCTATGAATTATCTACTCTTTCTCTCATCTTCAACTCCTGTTCTCCTGCACCTTCTCATCAAAATTCATATTTGTTTCTCCTATCTTAAAATGTAAAAACTCACCCTTAATTTTCTCATTTTCATTTCTTCCCAACTGACTCTGCTTCACTCCTCTCCTTTACAGACATATTAAAAAATATTTTTAGTTTTAATTGTTGTGGGTACATAGTAGGTGTATATATTTATAAGGTATGTAAGATATTTTGACACAGGCATACAAGGGGTAATAATCACATCAGGGTAAATGCAGTATTCATCCCCTCAAGCATTTATCCTCTTTGTGTTAAAAAAAAAAAAATCCAATTATACTCTTAAAATAACTACAACCACATATTTTAGAAGAACTGTAGACATCCCCACAGGTATTTCTTCAACTCCCATTCATGCCTCAACTCACTGGGTCTGTTTCTACCTTCACCACTTTCATTAAAGTCATCAATAACCCCTTTGTTGTTAAATCCCGTGTGTGCATTTTTGTTCTGTTGCTTAATCCTTGACAGGTCTGTCCACTCTCTCCTACTCCTGAAAATGATCTCTTCACTTGGCTTCTGTAGTACTACTTTTTTTACTTTCTTCTTACCTCCCAAGGGTTCTGTTTCCACTCACTTTGAATGAACCTCATTCTCTACCTGTTCTTTAAATATTGATGTTCTCAGTCTCATACTGTGGTCTCCCTTTTTTCACACCCAACCTTATTCTTACCCAACATGGATGATCTCAACCATCCCTATAACTTCAGTTATCATCTACGTGCTGATGACTCCCAAACCAGTCTGCAAAGAGCTGACACAATTTCAGCCATCCTGCTTAGGATACTATTCTTTCAGTCTCTGCCTGTGTCCATGGAGTACTGGCACCTAATTTCTAGATATACCAGGCTTCATTTATGAGCAAACAGTCCTCTTTGAAGCTAAAATTGACAAGAAAAAATAAAATATAGTATTTTATCAGCACTTACATAAATTGTAATGAAGTAAACACTAATCTGCATGTTTATTTGTTTAATATCTCTCTTCCTTTGAGCTATGAGGAGTGTGGTGGAGATTTTGTCTTATTTACCACTGTATCTCTAGAGTCTGGCACAATGGGTTCTCAATAAATAATAGTTAAACACTGATGCAATTTCACTTGGCATCTCTCACCTGAAAGGATTCTCAAGCATCCTTTCTGAGGGAATGTGGTATACCTGATTATATGCAGGTGCATAGGAGTGCAGGACCTACCAAAAGACCCGTCTCGTTAAACAAGACCATATGTTGCTGCTCAACTCAGAGTAAATACAAGCCATGATTATTAATCTGAGTAGACGGGGTTGTGCTGCATTAACAAGCAACCCTAAAATCTCAGTGCCTCAAAAATATCAGGTTCATTTTTTGCTCATGCTACATTTCTGTTGATGTTCTCTACCAACAGAAGCTGTATGAGAAGTGTTTTGGACTGAATTGTGTCCTCCAAAAGTTATATGTTGAAGCCCTAACCCCCAGTGCAACTGTATTTAGAGAATAAGCCTTTAAAGAGGTAATTAAGGATAAATAAGGTCATCAGGTAGGGCCCTAATCCAAGAGGACTAGTATCCTTAAAAGAAAAGGAAGGGACACAGGGGTGCTGGCACACAGAGAAAAGGCTGTGTGAGGACACAGCAAGAAGGCAGCCATCTGCAGACCAAGGAGAGAAGCCTCACTAGAAACCAAACCTGCAGGCACCTTGAACTTGGATGACATCCAGCCTCCAGAACTGTGAGAAAATAAATTTTTCTTGATTGAGCCACCCAGTCACAATATTTTGTTATGGCAATCCTGGTAAACTAATATAAGAAGTAAAATGAAGTCACTGATGCCAATAATCCTATTCACCTGGGATGCTATGCCTGTCCTAGGAAATTTCAAGGACCAATCAGAGGAGAAATTTTCATCCACTGCCAATTGGCAAGAATGTGCTGAAGGGCATGGCACATGATCTCACACTCCAATGAGACGCAAAGTCATTCCAAACAGTCATTCTTTCTATTAAGACAACTCTTCTTCGTAGAGTATTGAACTCTACCTGAGTGAGCAGTTCACTAGAAGGCAAATGGTACCCAGCAGCAGGACAGAGCGGATCTTTAGGAAGAAGGTAGCCCTGGTGGATCCAGATAGTCCTCTCCTTAAAAAGAGTTCTGAAATACTGCATTTCCTCAGTAATAGAAGTCACAGATGCATTTGGCCTTTAACAGCAGCCCATTTCATCCCTCTCCTAGTCTATCTTCTCCTTACTGGGCTTCCCCATGCTTCCTCCATTGCACATAGACACACTCCAGGAATGTAAACTGAGGAAATGTTCTTATCCGTCTCACTGACCTCTTCCAGCTCTGGATGAATGAGTTATTTTTTAATACTAGACTTAGCAAATCACGACTCTGATTCAGGATGCAAAAAAAAAAATGAATCCTGTCATTTAAAAACGAGCAAGTTATCAAAAGTCCCATATATTCTATCACTGTATTTATACCAAAAATATGACAACTTTGCATGTGTGTATACTTTTACACAAGTCAGAAATATGATTTTAATTATGCCACAAAACAAAACAACACTGTTGATACAGGGTCTTTAATAAGGCTGGTTACACTGAATAACAAGAAACAAATGCTCTAACAGATTATTTTTTAAACCATGTGGTATAATGGCAATGAGTTTTTTATCATTTCTAATGACAAAATTAAATATGCAATTATGATTTCCATCCCTCAGTTAGACAGAAAAGGAGTCCCAACCTAAATTCTATGTGATGCCTGGAAATAAAGAAGCTGATCAACAGCAGTTATCATGATGACTCTTTGGAGTTAGCTCCCATCTGGCTCTGATGAAGTCTCCAGTTAACCCAGAAGGCGTTATTGCCCTGAGACAGACTCAGGAAACTCTTAAACCAAAGAAGCTACAGTTTTTGATTGAACAGAAACTCTGAGAATGGATTACCCGGGGAAGTGCCAAGCTGCCCTGATAAAATACAAAATTTATCATCAAGCTATTATTGGAACATCTCTACCCTTTGGGAAATCATCCTAAAATTGCTTCCAATCCCAGCGGCTGCTGTCTATCTCAGGCCTTCTACTTCCTAATTGCATTCCCATTTTGATCCTATGACTAGGTCATTGAGTATCCCTATCTCCATCCTATTTCTTAGCCCTTTTCTGAACTTTCTGTTCCCAAGAGGTTGTCCCATGTGTCTTCTTGGTTCAGGTATTGTCTGACCACTCAGAGTGAATTGACTTCTCTCCACAGTCTGCTGCTGCCATCTTTCCACAGCCTCCTCACCACAGTGTCTTGGGAAGCAGTCATTCATCTTCATGGACCACCCCCACCTCATCTGTTCTGTGTGGCAGCAGAAACAAAGAGAAAGAGGATGCTTTGCTATGATTGAGTTTAGTTTGGTTCTTTGGGGTTCTATCCTTGGCCCTCTGCTCAATGAAGGAGTAGTTTCAGATATTTTCCCCTCATCCCAGACAGAACAACAGTTTCTGATTCACTTCATCCTCCCACTGTCTCCGCCACAACCACACAATACCTTTCAGCAGTGCGTTCTGCTAAAAAGATTGGCCACTTCTGCCCTGAGTCCTGCAGGTAAAATTAGCATAAGATTCATGTTTTCTTTTGAACTTTGCTTGATTTATTTTTCTAAAGGTTTTCTAAACTCTCTTGCACTTAAACCCATGTTGTAATGCTGTTAAGTCATTAAAGCAAAGTAAAACAAAGAAAACAGCTTCAGGGTACTGCTTTTTAAAATCTTAAAGAATGAAGTCAAAACAAGAATTTCCAGAGTGGCTCTTTGGTGAAGAGGATCTGATGTGTCAAAACATATATACAGTCACTCCCTACCTCACAGAGAGACATCCCATAATAGCTCCTCCTTGCTGTGTCTTTCCCAGCAGTTGCCTCCCCTGCAATGCTGCCTGCTGCCTTGCTTCTGTTTGACCTTTGGGGAGGTCTCTGCCCTTTCGCTCAGATGCACCCACTTCGGGTTGCCATCTCACAATGACTGAGGTATTCGCTGTCACTCATTCACCCCATGCATCCAGGAAAGTGATTACAATGCAGTTCTGTCTTTGAATAAATAATGTAGGTCTGCTGATTTCTGAATTTACTCTGTGTGGAGGTCAGTTCCAGAAACACTCGTTGCTCTCTCTCCAAAGCTTCTTTTCTCAGATATGTGTAAATGATTACTGCTTATTATCTCTCTTAGTGAAGGAAAGAAATAAAATAATGAAGAAACACATGTATTGATCACAAATCTGAAGCCAAGCAGTGTGTTAGGTGTTTGCACATGCATTTTTATTTTTGCAACAGCTGAGTCTCCGATTTGAACACAATATGATTCCAAAATCCAGATTCTTCCCAATACATCCCACTGCCATGCGCCACACAGAGCAGATGTCCTTTTAAGAGATATGGGAAGAATAAATATGGGATAAGTGGCTGTTGTGCTAAAAAGAATTGTCTGTAACTTCTGTTCCAGTCTCTCACTGACTTTGCCTCACCTAGTCTCTTGTTCATTTGTTTTTTACCTAAATAGTGCGACCAGAGGGAGCTTCCAGGGACAATGTCTGAAATTTCAGCCTTGTACCCCTCTATCTTTTTAAATAAAGGATTTGTAGTATGCAAGAATTTTCATTTAAAATAAAATTGCTACATAGACGCCTACGTATAGTTGTGATAACAAATAGGAACACCTAGCAGATGGGTTAACACAGTATCTATTTGATTTACTAGTGAAAGCATGAACCTCAGTAACTGGGCATTCGGTGGCTTCATTTTTGTAAGAGAGAAGAGAATGAGGAGAAGGATGAAATGAAAACTCAAGGCACTAACAAGGGATGGCCATCTTTGGGAAGGCAGTCAAGGAAGCACAACCCAGTTAGTAAATCAAGGGTGGAGTTAACACACTCAAGGAAGGAGGAGGAGGTAGGAAGAGAAATGCAAAAGGGTACAAACCCAATCTGGGCCTAAGGGACAACCCCACCTAAACTGATTAGGGGAGAAGATCTAGAAGAAATGATGAGAAACTAGCAAAAAGTAGAGAAATTTTCCACAATGGCATCTGAGCTTACCTCTATTACAGAATACATACAATTTTCTGTTGAAAATCTCTGTTTACTTGCCTGCACCCTCCTTTAGATCATCAGTTTTTAGAGGACAAGGACCCTGTTTATTTAATTTGTGTAGGACCAGAGCCTTGTGCACTGTCTGGCATGTAGCAGAGGCTTGATTCATGTTTGATGGATGAAAGAATAAAATCATTTTCCTTTCTTTTCTATTTCCTATGCATAACATCTTGGCTATGAGGAACTGGATGTACTTCATATATGATGGCACTTCAGCTGTCTGAACTATCATCATATATGAAGTACACTCAGTTTTGAGGAATACCCAGGATTCTTAGAGGTGCCAGGGGTCCTTGAAAAATATAAACTGTGTCATTTACAGAAATGCAGCAAACACATCCAACTCAGAACTGTAGCAAACACATCTAACATCTAACAAATACTGGGTTTTTTAAAGTTTTTTTCAAGTTGTTATTTGTAATAGGCATTTCATTTATTTTCAGGGGTCTTTATGCTGAAGCATGCTTCTTTACATAATTTATTTTTATATAAATCATTTACATCAAACTCTATTCAGGCTTCCATTATATTGTACTTCAATATATGTAAGACAGGTTTAGAAGAAATATAGCTAATGGTTCCAAAATAGTTCCTGTAGACATGCTATATATTTTAAACTTAATTTAATTTCCTTCTTATATACCAGAGAAAAAAAAAGTACGAGCTTTTTTTTCCAAGCATCTCTCTTTCCTCATTATCAAAGTATTCATACTGAATTATTTTTAAAAGGCAGCATTTAGTATTCAATCAAATAATGAGAATGTGTTCCTTCCCAGTGGTTTAATAATAATTCTTGCATCACCAACCCTGAATATTCATGTTATGGAAATGTGCCCTACTTCTATAGATTTCATCACTGTCAGCTGGTACCACAGCAGAACACAGGGACAGTCAGTCTTAATACAGTGAAGATTTCAGCAATTACCAAAGTGTCTTCTCTGACTTACCATCAATAATTCAACTTTTGAGGAATATAATACTGAGACACAGGAGGCTGACCAACAAATATTCTGCTATTCTTTGGAAAACAGCCACCTAGCTGCACAAAATTGTGATGTCATTTGACTGAAGTCCTGCTTCGGCCCTATCTGCATGACATAAAGACAACCGATCTATTCAGGGGAGAAGTAAATCCATCAAGCCAGTTTTTTTTTTTTTTTTTTCGTCTTTGGTAAATCAAGTTATAGAATATATTTTTTTCTCTTCATTTTGCTGTTAGAACACAGCTTGTCAGTGGTCTGATATTCACCATCCTCATTTCTCAAAACATGTGTTAATCATGCTTTAACCTCGATTTTCTGTTAGTGGTGTGACCTTGGTCTGGTCAGTCCCTCTAGGAGTCAGTTTCCTCATCTGCAAAATGAGGAACTGGGATTAGGTGGGGGTCAATGAACTTTTTCTGCCGAGGGAGAAATAATAAGTATTTTAGGCTTTGCATGACATATAATCTCTGTCCCAACTGCTCAATTCTGCCACTTTAATGTAAAAGCACCCACAGATAATACATAAATGAATGAGCATTTCTGTGTTCTAATAAAATATTATTTTACAAAACAGGCAGGTGGCAAGACAGATTTGGCTGCATGCAGTAGCTTGCTGACCTCACTCAAGTCTTTTTCAAGTCTGTGATTCTATGTGATAGATACATAAAAAGCACCTAAAGATCACAAGGCAGAATAAACCTACCAAGTCCTTCAATCATCTAAAATGTAAGGGGCATAGAAATTTCCAATTACAGAATAATTCCTCTAAAAAAGTCAACTAGGCCTAAGTGAACCCAGCCGGTTAACAGATTAACAAAGTTCATTCAACTCTTGTCAGTCAGTGTCCATTTTATTAGTGGCCCTAGCATACACAGATGCCATAAAATTAGGTCCAAGTCTCCAAGCTGTTTGTGTATGAGAAAAGAATATGTACATCAGCTTGCAAGAGTAATAGGATTTCACTCCAGGTTTTTGTTGCCTTGGCATTGAAGAAACTAATCTGCATTAAAAACAACATATTAGGTCACATTGTAGTTTCAAGCTTGCATCTCTGGGTAAAGCACCTATTTTATTTAGTAGTAGCTCAGATGGTGAAAACCCTGAAAGGGAAGCTCATGTATTAATCCTTTTAGAAGGTCTGTGAATGTCTACAGTTTCATTCTATTCTGCTACTATGAACTGCACGCACCCAAACACACATGCCATAGTCAGAGAATGCTAACCTGTGGAGACTGAGTAGAAAACTGGCGCCGAAAGATGATTCTGTTATATTCAGAACAAGTTTAGAATATTTATGGAGTATAACAATTGCCCAAGAAACATATCCACAGTGACAAAGAATCCCAGGATTAAAAAAAAATAATGAATGATAGTCTGTTTGGTTTATAGCAGGGCTTCTCAACCTCAGCACCACTGACATTTGGGTTGGATAATTTTTTGATGTGGAGGACTTCTATGCACTGTAGAATATTTAGCAGCATCACTGGCCTCTACCTACCTAAATGGTCGGGGTCCCCAACCATTTTGGCACCAGGGATCAGTTTTGTGGAAGACAATTTTTCCAAGGACAGGGGTGGGGGGTGGTTTCAGAATGAAACTGTGCCATCTCAGATCAGATATTAGTTAGATTCTCATAAGGAGCATGCAACCTAGATCCCTCACATGCACAGTTCACAATAGGGTACACAATCAGCCGCCGCTGATCTGCAGGAGGTGGAGCTCAGGCAGTAGTGCTCACTCTCCAGTCGCCTACCTCCTGCTATATGGCCCAGTTCCTAACAGGCCACAGACCAGTACCAGTTCACGGCCTGGGGGTTGGGGACCCTTGCACTAGATGAAGTAACAGTAACTCCCATTCCCCCTCCCCTGTCATGACAAACGAAAATGTCTCCAGGCATTGCCAGATGTCCTGGGTTGAGGGAAGGGGAGGGCAAAATTACAGCTAGTTGACAACTCCTAAAGTACAGAAAGTTTAGATATTTAATTGGTCACAAATCAACATCCATACTTCAGAAGTCAAATACTATTCCTCACCAAACCTGATATTCACAAATGTTTTATAACAGTGACTTCCCAGATCCCTTCCAATTAATTCCAACTAATCACAAAACAACAAGAAGAAGAAAAGTGGGAGGGGGGTATTGTCTGGGGAAGAATATTGCTGTCTAAGTCCTTTGTCCTAAACTGTTTCTAACTATTATTTAATAGCAATGTTCTGATTTCTAAATTATACACATAGGAGAACCAGACAAGACTCACTATGTCCAGCTTCACTCCTAAATTATTCTTCATTATTGCTTGTCTCAGTTACTAGTGAAAAGATCACTGAGCCTTAGGCCATAGCTCAATGTCCTAAAACTCAGTCAGCCTATGTGAACTTGAGCTGTTGAGTTCCTGATCTCACACTGTTGTTCCAGGACCTTGGCCTCTTAATCTACCTTACCTAAACCTCTGCCTGCCTTTCCCAGTTTTCTGAGGGAGTAATGTCTGTACTCCAGACCTACTGCTGGGTCCGTACTACCTGCTATACACTTTCCAGTAAACCATATTCTACTCATTGAGACTTCATTGGGTCATTTCCTTCCTGCTGATATTTTTCCCCATCTGCTCACATATCTGTGTTCCAATTATCCCTGTTCTGTGGGGGTCTCATTGTTGGGTTCTGGGCATAAAATCAATCGCCTACTTATTCATTTTAAAAAAATAGTGATCATAGAAGAAAAAGGAGAGAAGGAACTGTGTGGTTACTTCAAAGGCATCCCATCTTGAAAAGCTTCCTACTATAACCTGACAACCAGAACTCTGATTATTAAAAGAAAAATCATCACAGGATATGCTCTTATGCTATGTTACTATCATATAAGGCTTTTCAACATTCTGAGTCATGCAGAAATTTCCACTGTTCTCTGATATTTTAGACAGAGAGAGCAAAACCAGAAAGATGTCGATTAGGTGATATGACCCATGGAATGGTTCTTCTCTGCAAGTTAAAAAAAAAAAGTCGACACAATAACAAGTTGAAACTGAACATGAGATTAATTTTAAATCTTACACAAAACCATGTATAACTTCAGCTGGGGGAAATAATGTTAAATCATGTTGAATTACAAATATAGGTATGTATATTCTTATATTCTTCTTTCAGTATCCCAAAGAAAGTTTGTCTATGCATAAAGGTGGCCAGGAAAAGTTTATTTAAACACAAAGATAGCTTTTATTTCATCTCTGAGGTCAGGTGGAGAAGAAATTCTGTTTGTTTGACTTATGCTGCATATAACGAGCACCAGTGAAAATTATCTGAATTATAAACACATCAAACTGTGCAGTCTTAACCATGAGACATGCAGGAACTTCAAAGGCTGGCAGAGAGAAGAGCATGGGCCAGCATCCTGGGTGGGGTCAGGGAATTAGGGTTGGGGCAGACACAGAGGTAGCTCAACCACTTGAAAGTACACAGCAGGAGAAGTTAGCTGCTGTACAAATCCCAATGGGAAAGAGGCCTTCCCCAGTGCTCAGAGTGGGGTTGCTTCCATAGAGACCTATAGAGTAGAGCTCAGCAGCAGGCAGAAACCGTAGTAATGCCATGGTTCAAGGAGGGTCCATCTGATTCGAAGCATATCTCAAGCCAACAACTCAAAGGGCATAGATAGTGAAAGGGACAAGAAGTGTGGGGTTGAGAAGTTCTGTTGGATAGAATGGCTGTCAGGCTTCTGTTGAACATACTGGGTTTCAGTTCAAGGCTTGAGTCCCAGATGGCGAGGTAAGTACAAATCAGGAAGAAGGCCAGATATCCAAGAAGTCAGTTTCCAGAATCCATTCACTGGAGAGGATAAGATTCTAATATTCCTAAGCCTTGCTTATGCATTCATTCAATCCTTTGTTCAACAAATGCACACTAAACACCTACCAAGCACTGCTAGACACTATTCTTGGCTCTGCAGAGTCGATAGGGAAAAATAAACATAGCCCTGGTTCTTATAAAGAGCTTTGCTGGAATTGCTTTGGGGCTTAATTAGCACTGAATATATAGATTACAAAACATCAAGTCAGGGCTAATAGACACTACCAGCGCTAGCAAGATCAAACTGCCTGTGCCCCTGAAAAATTCTGCTCCATCCCAAAGGTAGCCAGATGGGTAGCAAGAAAAGAATATAGCGGATGTGCATTCCTCCCACACCCACTATGAGGAATTTAGTTCTACCACCTTATAAGCATTGCTAAATAATAAATGGAAGCCATGATGATGATGATGAGCAGTAGTAACAGTTATTTAATTGTTTTAGGATCCAGCCAAGAGCCAGAAATCATACAGGTTAAACAGAAAGAAATTAATATAAAGAATTGTTAATTTTGGCCGGGCGCAGTGGCTCACGCCTGTAATCCCAACACTTTGGGAGGCCGAGGCAGGCAGATCACGAGGTCAGGAGACGGAGACCATCCTGGACAACATGGTGAAACCCCGCCTCTACTAAAAATACAAAAAATCAGCTGGGCGTGATGGCATGTGCTTGTAATCCCAGTTCTTCCGGAGGCTGAAGCAGGAGAATCCCTTGAACCCAGGAGGCGGAGCTTGCAATGAACCAAGATCCCGCCACTGCACTCCAGCCTGGCGACAGAGCGAGAATCCGTCTCAAAATAAAATAAAATAAAGAATTGTTAATTTTGTAAAAGTTGTTAATTAAGTACTGAAATGGCAAAAAGAGAACTCTAAGGCATCATAGAGGCAGCAACCATTCCTAGAATTGGAGGAACAAAATGAAGATACTAGAATTATTAACAGTTAGAAGCCTGGAGCACAGGCCCCACAGACTCCTGAGGAGAATCTGATGGTGCTGAGTCCCTGAGCTTAGCGGAAGGAGGCATCCCATAGTGCTGGGTCCCAGATCTCTGAAGAAGGGGAGCCAGCGACTGGTGCTGACTCTGTGAGTGTCAGGGAAACTACAAACTGGACTCCTCTGCTGCTATTGGAACAAACTGCTGCTGCAAGACTGAAGAGGCATTGCTGGGTGATGCTCATGGGAAAAGAAAGCCAGCAGAAAGCAGATAGGAAGAAAAACAAAAACAACAGCAAAAAAGAAAGAACATGTTGCATCTACCTCCTCCTGCTTGCAATTTCCTGTAGTATCCCCAACTGACAGGGTTTAACCAATCAAAAAAGTAGAGACATGGTTTGCAGATGCTCACAGCCGGTGTATCAAAAAGCAAAATGTAGACCGTTGGGTTTGAAGCTGAGAGATGTGAGTTTAATAACCAACCCAGTAATCAAAGGCAAATTCTTTACCTTCCTGAGACATAGTTTATAAAATAAGGACAATAATGCCTAACATAAAAAGTCATTTTAAGAATTCAACAAAATGTGCATAAAGCACTTCACATAGTGCTTGACAAATAAAATGCATTATTTCACAACAGTTAATCATTTCCACTCCTGCCTTATCATTCCAAGTACATCTGCTACCCCGGTACCTTTCTTAAACAACTACTTCGTAGAACTCCGCATGTGGCCTAATCTATTGCCAGGATGTATCGCAGTAGGAAAAAGCTATCTGTAAGACCTTAGCCAACACGGAGTTCTTCCAGGTGGAGATAATATATAGATCTTGTATTTTAGCTCCCTTTCTTTCCTGTAATCCTGAAAATACAGCAAAAAATTTTCACCCAGATTCTCCTTTGCCTTTGCCACTATCACCCCAAGAGACCAGCTCTTCCGGTCCATGAAGATACATTTAAGTTCCTTCTCTCTTGCCCATGAAAATTTCTAGCAAGATTTAAAACTTGATCCAACATCCCTCACCCTAAAGAACAGTCTTTGATACCTTGTGGCCTGGGAGGATTACAGGCCCAAAATGTGAACATAGGAACCCACACAATTTTCTGATGTTCTCAATCTGGCAGCCATTTCTCCTCAGCATCGTTTGAGTTAGCAGAGACATTAGTTCTAGGAAAGAGAAGTATTGAGAGTAGAGCAGCATCAGGTGCTGTGTGGCACATTTTAGAGGCAAGAGCTACCATGCCCATGAATGGTCCATAAAAACCAACTCCTGCAAAAAAGCGAAATGTAGTTCTATCTCACCTGAAATTATGTGTTCCTAATAGTTTACTCCTTTCCTGATCAATGGCTCGTTGGTTTTGTCTTTATTATTTATAGGACCTTGGAAATTTTTTAACCTCTAAGCTTTGTTCGATTCCTTGTGAAATGGCATTCCTAAAACTATCCCACAAATTTGTTATAGGGATTAGATAAAAGAACATATGCTCAGAGGAAGGGGGAAATGGGGAGTTGTTTAATGAATATAGACTTTCAGTTTTGCATGACAAAATAGTTCTGGAGCTCTGTTATACAACAACATGAAAATACTCAACATTACTGAACTATACTCTCAAAAATTGTTAAGATAATAAATTTTATGTTTGTGTCTTTTAAGCAGGTTTTTAAAAATGTTTATTGAATGAATGAATAAAAGTTACTATTATGTATGCACACATGTGCATGCACACACACACTTACACATACAGACACAAGAATACATGTTCATCACTCATCACAATGCCTGGCACATCATAAGATTCAAATATCTATGAGGTTCTGTCTCTTTCCCTTTGGAGTCTCCCAACAATCTCTACTCTTCA